>NC_136993.1:12964672-13687172 GCF_032717465.1 Coenobita brevimanus | reverse complement strand
GCAGACACCCAAAACAGCACTACATCGTGTGAGTGGATGGTAAGTGCCCCCACCTACCTACCTTTATATATATATACAGGGTGTTCCAGAAATATGTGCCGAAAATCAGGGGATGTATTCCTGACACATAACTGAATGTAAATTACTAAATGACCATATTGGGAATTCTCAATAGTTTTCGAGTTACAGCACCTCAGAGGTCTGCCAGGAATGTGTTTAAATCCAGGGATTGTACAATATGTCTGAGACAGATGTGAAATTACTTAACGACCATAAAGTAATACGGAACACAGCAAAGTTGACAAGTTTGTCAGGAATGTGGCGAAAGCTGTAGAATGTATAGTATGTGATAGCCTGTACATAAGTTAGTAATAAGAATCGTAATGATACGTTCGTGTGTGCAGTATCAGATAGTGTTATGACCCTTTACGTGGTAACATGCCATAAACGACAAAGGTGTTGTTGGGTGGTTGAGTGGGGATGGTGTATGAGGAAGGAAGGGTGGGGGTGGCGAACCAGCAAGGTGATGTCGAGGGGTAGTGGAAGGACGGGTGTTCACTCACCCAGGAACACCCGTCTACCAGAGATCAAGAGCTGAACGTGTGGATCAATCAGTTTTAGAGAACCACGCGCAAGCAGACATGGAGCAATACTGCAATGGTGACTATGCAGATATGCACCTGACACTGGGTGAAGCTACGGGTAATGCTGCGGCAGCAGTACGGCTATACAGGGAACGTTATCCGAACCGCAGAGTGCCACACTGGCGAACATTTCTCGCAGTTGATCGTCGTATACGTGAGACTGGTACCGTTCGTCAACGTGCAATTCCGGGTGACAGAGGACGACCACGGGACATTCACATGGACAACATGGAGGACCGGATCCTACAAATGATTGAGGACGATCCTGAAATAAGTACTCGACAGATTGCTCATGCTCTGCAGCTGCCAGTGGTGACAGTGTGGCGGACTCTACATCAACATCATCTACATCCATACCACCATCAGAAAGTACAAGTTTTAACTGATGTGGACTATCTTCCAAGGATGCAGTTTTGCCAGTGACTGTTAAGGAGGCATGCTGAAAACTGTCAATTTCCAGCACTTGTGCTAATTACTAATGAGGCAACATTCGGGAGAGATGGCACCATTAATTTACATAACCGGCATACTTGGTCTGGTGACAACCCACATGTAATGGCTCGACGAGGTCATCATGTACGATTTACAATCAATGTATGGGCAGGCATCATTGGTGACTATCTGATTGGTCCATACCTTCTACCCCAGCGGCTGAATGGTGCAACATACAGATGTTTTCTTGAGGACACACTACCACTGCTGCTGAAGGATGTGCCCATTGGAATACGGAGAAGGATGTGGTTTCAGCATGATGGTGCTCCGGCCCATTATTGGCATATTACAAGGGATTACTTAAATGATGTGTTTGCTGGACGATGGATTGGGCAAGGCGGCCCAGTGTCATGGCTACCTCGGTCTCCTGACATCACTCCCCTGGATTTCTAGCTGTGGGGACACATTAAAAGCGAAGTGTATGGTACAGACGCTCCAAACCGTGAGGAATTGTGGCGCCGTGTGGAGGACAGCACGGCACGTGTACGAAACAATCCTGGGGTCTTCGAACGCGTGCAGTAGACAACTTCTGCGACGGGCTTCAGTGTGCATCGAGCAAGGAGGACGGAATTTTGAACATTTACTGTAAATGTTATTGTCATACTGGAAATACTGTTTTATTTTGTTAATACATCATGTTGTCCTTGGTAAATGTTTCATTTACGAGCAATTCCCGGTCAAAAACATTCAAGCAGACCTGTTAGGTGCTGTAACTCAAAAACTATTGAGATTTGCTAATATGGTCATTTAGTAATTTACATTCAATTATGTGTCAGGAATACATCCCCCGATTTTCGGCACATATTTCTGGAACACCCTGTATATATATATATATATATATATATATATATATATATATATATGAGGTGCTGAGTTCATTACCGGGCTAAGCGCCAAAAATGGCCGCCAAGCACCTACATGCACCAAGTAGCTAAACCATCCCTTTATATGCTAGAAGTTAAAAAAAATGCCGATAAACAACCTACAAGGGGTCAAAATCCTGGTTAAGTAGACGTGTGTTGCGCTGTCATGCCACACAGCAAAAAAAAACATCCGGTTCCCCACTAGTGCTCAAGGCAGGCAACTGGGTCCAAAATTCCGCCAGGTGTATGGTCGCTTTTCCTATGAGTTCAGCCTGTCCTATGCTCCTTATGTTGACTCCCCATGGTGTTGAAGTGAATGTGAGAGCATTACTGGGCTATATCCCAGCCCCTTGCCTTACCCTCCTTGAAGCTGGCAAATCAGATATTCGGGAGGCACTGCAGCTAGCCAATTAGCTGATGCCTGACACTACTCCCACCAGCAGCTGTGGAGGGGAGAGAATGGACAGTATTGTTCTCTCACCTGCCTTGTGGGTGCTTTCTCATTATTATTATTATATTTCTTAACCATTATTACTATTATTATTATTGCCATTGTGATTGTGAAGTTTCTGATACTCGTAACTTTTTTTTTTTTCAATTTAGGTTATTGGTTCTTTTTTTTTTTATCATCCAGGTTACGCGGGATTTCTAATAATGTCCTCATACACTGAATGCTGTCTTACTTTTTTTTATTATTAGCAATATAAAAAATTATTATGTTTTTCTTGATGTTTGTAATGTGGCCCGTGTTTATTGGTGGTTAAAAACACCGAGAAAAACACGCACAAAGTTTCCGACCTTGAAACTGCTATTATTGTGAAGATAATAATACTTATGTCATAAAACTTTTATTTCATTCCACAGTATGACACTCCTGGGATATTATGTTGATATATTATTGGCCCCTTATGATGTATTTCTGTAATTATTTGTAAGATCAAAATAATTTCTTAGCCGATCGGTCAGGCAATGGGGGGCAAAATTATCCTTCTTCACACGATAATCATCATGATTAATGACAGATAGTGCAAAAGAGAGGTTATTGCAATAAAGGAAATATCATCTATCTATCTATCTATTGCCAGACGCCTCAATCCCGTTTGGTGTGGCCACAAACAAATCCCCTCCAAGTCGCCCTGTCCCCCGTCATTTAACTGCCCTGCTCCCAACTCACACCCCCCTCTCTCATATACCTCTCCACCCCATCCCTCCATCTCATCCTCGGCCTCCCCCTCCCCCTCCCTCTTCCCCCCTCCACCTCACTCACATACACTCTCTTCGTTAGTCTTTCACCCTCCATCCTCTCCACATGGCCAAACCACCTCAGTGTGTTCCTCATAACGCTTCCTATCACATCCACATCAACACCACAACGCTCCTTTATATCCTCATTCGTCAGCCTGTCTCTCCATGTGACTCCACAGGCAGGCTCCTCTTAAATAGCTCATTTCCACTGCTCTCACTCTTGACTTGTGTCCTTCCAACAACGTCCAAGCTTCACTTCCGTACGTTAGAGTTGGTATCACAATACTGTCATGTAGTAACTTTTTCACTTCCATGCTCACTTCCCTGTTTCTTATCACTGCTTTCAAAGAACCAGCAACCTTTCTTCCCTGCTGTACCCTTTCAAGCACTTCACCCTCCAAAGCTCCATCCTTACTCATCACACTACCCAAGTACTTGAACGTACTCACATTTTCCAATTCCTCACCATCCAACCTCGCTGTACATTCACTGACTTCACCTCTCTCAAAGACCATCACTTTACTTTTCCCTACATTCACCTTTAGATTCCGTTTCTTACACACTTTCTCAAACTCATCCACCAAGCCTTGCAGCTCCCCTTCGTCTTCACTTAACAACACAGTATCATCTGCAAACAACAGTACAGGGAGTTTCCAAACACTATCCTCTCTCACCAGGGCCACTCCAACATCCACTACCCTACCTTGTACCTCTTTTATTACCCCATCCATGTACAGATTGAACAACCATGGAGACATGACACATCCCTGTTTCAAACCAACTTTCAATGAGAAAAATTCACTTAGTTCACCATCCACACGCACTGCAGTCTTCGCACCATGGTACATACTCTTCACAGCATTCAACAACTTCCCATCTACTCCATATATTCTTAACACTTTCCACAATCCTTGTCTATCCACCCTGTCATATGCTTTCTCCAAATCCATGAAAGCCGCATTCAACTTCTTTCCCTTCTCTAGAAACTTTTCCACTAAAGATCTAAGAATGAATATTTGATCTACACAACCTCTTCCCTTCCTCAAGCCTCCCTGTTCTTCTCCAACAAATTTCTCTGTTCTTTCTCTAACTCTGTCAATAAGTATCCTACCATACACTTTTCCTATTATACTAAGAAGACAAATGCCCCTATGATTACCACACACTTCTTTTTTCCCTTTTCCTTTGTACAAGGGAATAATTATACCTGACTTCCAATCCTCCGGGACTCTACCTTCCTCCCAGGCCAATCTGCACATCTTTCACATCCATTCTACTACTATCTCTCCCCCATGCTTCAGCATTTCACCACACACTCCATCAATTCCTGGGGCTTTCCCCGATTTAACTTTCTTCATTGCTTCCACAGCTTCTATCCTACTGATTTCTTCCTGTCTTCTCACCTCCCTCCTTCTCCCAGCCATTCCCCAGCCACTTATACTCGCATTACTTCCATCCTCTACGTTCAACAATTCCTTAAAGTGTTTTTTCCATCTGCTCACTTTTTCTCCCTTCTCCACTAGTAATCTACCATTTTTATCTTTCACTCCCCTGCTAACTTCACCCTGTCCTACTCTTTTCACCTCTCTGCAGAACATTTTCTTACAGTCCTTCCACTTTACTCTCAAATTCCTTCCAAATTCCTCAACCACTCTCTTCTTACTCTCTCTTACTAATCTTTTCACCTCTCTCTTTCTTTCTACATATAACTCTCTCTTCCGCCTCTCAACTTCTTCTACGCCCCTATTTCTCATCCATTCATTGTATGCTCTCTTATTTTTTGCCACAGCCTGTTTCACCTCTTCAGTCCACCACGCTGTTCCTTGCACCCCCCTCCGTCTTCTCTTCTTTCCACACACCACATCACATGCTGCACATATTTCTTCTGTAAATATCCTACACACACCTTCCACATCTTCCATCTGCTCCAATTCATATTTGCCCAATCGTTCCTCCACTTCTCTCTTATACTCTGCCTTTTTCTCATCTTCTTGTAACCTTTCCACTCTTCTTGCAACTACTCCTTCCTGCATTTAAAAAAAAAAAAAATAACACAATCAGGCACCGAGATATCAATGTTTTAAAGTTCCCAGACTTTAAATGCATTTTCTAGCATTTTATAGTTTTGGCGCTTGGCCCGGTATTGAACTCTGCACTTCACACACACACACACACACACACACACACACACCGCTCGTTGGTGCAGTGGTAACGCTCTCGCTTGCCATCTGGTAGACGGGAGTTCGCGCCTCGCTCAGGTTGCGAAAAGTTTCACTGACGAAATGGGTGGTTACTGTCCCCCTTGAGCAAGGGGACGGGTGTGTGCGTGTGTGAAGGTCACAGCCATGCCCTTAGATCGGACTATATGAGCTCTCAGCTCCCTTCCGGGAGGGTAAAAGCTGACGATCACGACCATCAAGTGATCCTGACCGACCCGGTGAATTACACACACACACATATTTATATATCTATATATATATATATATATATATATTTATATATATATATATACATATACTGTATATATATACATATATATATATATATATATATATATATATATATATACATATACTGTATATATATATATATATATATATATATATATACCTAGGCTGCTTCCCCCAAGGAAAGGAAGGTAGCCGAGACAGGACGACACATTCCTCCTTTACTCATCGATTCAAACACATTCATTCGCTTCTTAACCCTAAAAGGGAGAAGGGATAGATCCTCACTTCACCACACCACACAAGGGTCAACTGCACAGTGCAATCAGTGACATCCGCAGCAGGGCCCAACAGCAGAGGTGGTTTACCCCTGCCAAATCATAATAGACCCATCCCCTTACCTACACCTGACCTGACTAGCTAATCAGACCAAATGCAGGAGCATATCCCCTTAGGGCTGCATCATCATTTATTCATTCACAATTTCTCTCTATTTATTTCTGTCATGCACAGCCACTCTTCATTGCTCAACAGACATCCCTCTCGCATCCAGCGCTCTCTTCACACTGTCCATCCATCCTATTCATGGTCTCCCTCTCAGCCGTACACCTCTCACGTCAGATCTAGTTATCTTTTTCACCAATTGCTCATTATCCATTCTCTCCATATGTCCAAACCATCGCAACACCCTCTACTCAATTCTACCAGCTATCTCCCAAACAACTCCAGTTCTCCTTCGCACTTCATCATTTCGCACTCGATCCATATGCGTCACTCCACACATACTCCTCAGACACCTCATCTCCATTACATTCAAACTTTTCCTCTCTGCTACACCCAAATTCCCTGTTTCAGACCCATATAACGCAGTCGGTACCACAACATCCTCATACAGTTTTCTCTTTACATCCATTCTAAGCGTACGACATCTAAACACCTTTTTCATTCCTCCCAGCACCTTACCTACTTCATTCATTCTAAACTTCATTTCTGCATCTATTCTTCCATCCACAGCATCATGTGACCCTAAATATTTAAAACACTCTACCTCCTCAAGCAACTCACCATTCAAAACTATATTCATCCCCCTACCATCTACCAATCCCGTACACTTCATCACTTTACTCTTATTCTCATTTACTTTCAATTTCCTCCTTTCACACACCCTTCCAAACTCCTCTACCAACTGTCTCAATCTCTCCTCTGAATCAGCCTCCAGTGCAGTATCATCTGCAAACAGCAACTGCTTCAGATTCCACTATCCACCATCAACATTCACCAGACTCAGACCTTCACCTAAAACTCTTGCATTCACCTCCGTTACAACACCATCCATATAAATATTAAACAACCAAGGTGACATCATACATCCCTGTCGCAGCCCCACTCTCACGGGAAACCAATCACTCACAGCATTCCCCACTTTTACACACGCTCTACTATTTACATAACTCTTCACCCCTTTTAGTAACCTACCATCAAGTCCATACAATCTTAAAACAGTCCACTAGGCCTCCCTATCAATTCTATCATACTGTCTATCTATCTATCTATAGCCTGACGCCCTAATCCCGCAATGGGTGGCTGCAGACAAAACGCATCCAAGTCGCTCTGTCACCCACCATTTGACTACCCTCCCCCAACTCACCCCCCCCTCCCTCATATACGTCTCTACTCCATCCCTCCACCTCATCCTCGGTCTATCTCTCCCCCTCCCTCCCTCCAAGTCGCTCTGTCACCCACCATTTGAGTACCCTCCCCCCAACTCACCCCCTCTCCCTCATATACCTCTCTACTCCATCCCTCCACCTCATCCTCGGTCTACCCCTCCCTCTCCCTCCCTCCACCTCACCTACATACACCCTCTTAGTCAGTCTTTCATTCTCCATTCTCTTCACATGTCCAAACCACCTCAGTGTATTTCTCCTAATCTTCTCAACCACATCCACATCCACCCCACAACGTTCTTTCACTTCTTCATTCGTCAACCTGTCCCTCCACGTCACTCCACATGCTCCTCTCAAGTAACCCATTTCCACTGCTCTCACTCTTGACTTGTTCCCCTCTTGCAAGATCCATGCCTCGCTTCCATACGTCAGGGTAGTGATCACAATACTATCATGCAGTGACTTCTTAACTTCCATACTCACCTCCCTATTTCTCATCACTGCTTTCAGTGTACCAACAACCTTCCTTCCCTGCTGTACCCTTTCACGCACTTCATCCCCCAAAGTTCCCTCCTTACTCATCACACTACCCAAGTACTTGAATGCACTCACATTCTCCATATCCTCACCATCCAACCTCACTGCACACTCTGACTTCATTCCTCTCAAACACCATAACTTTACTTTTGTTTACATTAACTTTCAAATTCCTCCTCCTACAGACTGTCCCAAACCTTGCAACTCCCATTCATCTTCACTCAACAATACTGTGTCATCAGCAAACAGCAACACCGGACTCTTCCAAAATTCACCCTCATTCATTAGAGCCACCCCCACATCCACTGTCCTACCTTGCACCTCCTTTACAACTCCATCCATGTATATATTAAACAGCCATGGAGACATCACACAACCCTGTTTCAGTCCCACATTGAGATCAAAGAACTCACTCAGCTCACCATCCACTCGCACTGTAGCCCTAGCTCCCTCGTACATACTCTTCACAGCACTCAACAATTTCCCCTCCACTCCATATATTCTTAATACCTTCCACATACCTTGCCTATCTATTCTGTCATAAGCTTTCTCCAAGTCCATGAAGGCAGCATACATTTTCCTTCCCTTCTATCATACACTTTCTCTAAATCCATAAATGCCCAATACACATCCTTGCCTTTTGCTAAATACTTTTCACACACTTGTCTCGCAGCAAACACATGATCCACGCATCCCCTCCCTCTCCTAAAGTCACACTACTCATCACCAATCACTCCCTCTGTACCCTCTCTAACTCTCATAATTAACACTCGACCATACACCTTACCTACAACACTCAACAGACCTATACCCCTAAAGCTAGTACATTCATACTTATCACCCTTGCCTTTATACAAAGGGACCACACAAGCACTTGCCCAGTCAATTGGCACCATACCTTTCACAAAGCACACATTCAACAATCTTACTAACCAGTCAACAATAGTCACTCCACCACCCTTCAGGCATTCCACAGCACACCCATCCATACCTGCAGCTTTCCCTGTTTTCATCTCCTTTACTGCCTTCTCCACATCCTCCTTCATGATCAGAGATTCATTCAACTCTCCCAACACATTTATTCATTGCACCCTTCCATCCGCCACAATCTCTGCCACCCTTTCCTCCTCTACATTTAACAATCTTTCAAAATACTCCACCCATCTCTTCCTTACTGCATCCATCTCAGTGAACATCCTTCCATCCTCTGCTTTTACTCGCTCTTCCTTCCCAGACTCTCCCTTTCGCACCCTTTTCACCTCCTTCCAGAACATTTTCTTATTCTGTTGAAAATTCTCAATCAGTTGCCTAACCCACCTTTCATCTGCTGCCACTTTAGCATCACGCACAGCCCTTCTCACCCTATTCCTCTTTTCCTTATACCCCTCATATGACACCTCATCCTTCCTCTGCAGCCACACTTTATATGCACGTCTCTTCTCAGCAACAGCCATACTTACATCCTCGCACCACCGTTCACTTCCTTTTCTTACACCACCACCCACACGTCTCACACCACACACCTCTTCTGCATGCCCCACCACAGCAGTCTTAAACAACTGCCATTCCTCCTCCACACTGCCATTTTCCTGATCTTTCAGTGCGTTCCATTTATCTTTCAATTTCTCCTGATACTCTATCATTTTCTCTCTTTTATCCAACTCACACACTTTCAAAACCTCCCTGCCACACCTAACCCTCCTAGTTCTCACACATCTCTTACCTACTCTTAACTTTCCCTCCACTAGGTAGTGGTCAGACATACCTCCACCCTCCCCTCTCAGAACTCTCACATCCAACAGTCTTCCTATTACATTCCTAGACACAACCACGTAGTCCATCAATGCTTTATCCACAACCATTCCACCCTCCTGTCTCATCCACGTATACTTATAAATATCTTTCTTCTCTAACAGCGTATTTCCAATCACCATCTCTCGCTCAACATACATCCCTATCATTCGTTCCCCATTTCCATTTCTTCCAGGCACACCATGCATACCAACTACACTTTCAACTGCTATATTTCCCACTCTAGCATTCAGATATCCCATCATTACCACATTCACATTCGCTCCAAAACTCTCCAGACACTCATCAACATCATTCCAGAAAGACTCCCTCTCTTCTTCATCCCTTTCACTACCAGGCCCATATGCACTCACAAACACCCACAACTCACGTTCAAATTTCTCTTTCACCCACATCAGTCTCGATGACACCTTCCATTTAATCACACACTGCTGTACTTCCGGACTCACTAACAAGGCCACACCTTCTCTTGCCCTTCCTCTATCAACACCTGACAATCTTCCATTCACACTGCCAAACATACTCTCACCCTTCCCTTTCATCTTCGTTTCACTCAAAGGTAACACATCCAACTTTCCTCTCATAAACATTCTCCCAATCTCCTTCATTTTAGCCTCAATTGTACTACATCCACGCACATTCATTGACCCAATCTTCAGGGTACGGGGATAACTCAATCCCCCATCCCTTTCTCTGGCCTGTCTATTTTTGGAACTAAAAAGCAGAGGAGGGGGTCCCTAGTCCCCTCACCCCACCCTTTTAAGTCGCCTTTTATGACACGCAGGGAATACGGTGGCAGTATTCTTCCTAACACAACCTGGCCGCAGAGTAGTAGTACCACTTCGTAGTATATATATTCGGGAAAGTATCAGGCAAGACAATACTGCCAGGCAATTGGATGGACTTCCTTCGTGACCCAACAAACAAGGAGGAATTGTTTTTCTTTTTGACTGCTAAATTTAAAGAGTTAAAATGTCCACCAGCCAAAGCCATATATGTCACCTCAGGGGAAACTGGAGTCTATCTGTGCCAGCACCCCAATGCAAAACTGCAGTCATGAGGAGGTGGACACCCAAATAGTGGTCCACGTAGTGCATGCATGGGAGCATTGAGCAAAGAATATTCAGGTGTGTACTGTAGACACAGACTTTATAGTCATCCTTGCAGGCATATTTCACGACCTGATTGCGACTTGTCCTTTGGTCAACATATGGGTAGCCTTTGGTATGGGCAAAAACTACAGGTTTTACCACATAAACTCCATTTGTGCAAGCCTCGGTGAGCCAAAATCACGAGCATTACCTGTGTTCCATGCATTTTCAGGTTGCGACACAACCTCTGCCTTCAATGGCAAGGGTCAGAAGTCGGTTTGGCAGGCTTGGCAGGTTTATGAAGACGTGACAGGGACATTTGTGTGGGGGCGCTCACCATTCACTCACTAGATGCAGTGCGGCTTTCAGGTTTCTGCCCTTTCCTCTCCTCCCTCTTTTCATTCCTTCCTCTTCTGTCTTTCCTTACTTCATGCTTTCCTCGTCCTTCTGCCTACAGGTGACTTTACACTCCCTCTTTTGTCTTTCCTTCCTTCATTCTTTCCTGTTCCTTCTGCCTATGGGTGACTCTACACTGAGTGACAAGCCAAATGGTTTCCTGTTCACCAGGAAACCATTTACTATGCTAGGTAGTAACCATATAACCAAATTATGGCGCCTGGTGGTTTAGTAGGTAATTGCAGCACTCCAATCGGATTTAGCCGGTGAAGGTTTATATCCAAGAGATGGTTAGGGTTATTGCATACATAATGCCACTCAGGGATGAGTGAGGCTGGTCACTCATCTTAAATGTCAGGACCACCTTGCCTAGCCCCGGGCTCTTACGCCCCTCATAAGGCAACGTAGGATTGGATGATGGATGGATGGATGGACAGAGACATTTGTGTATCTCGCTTGTCATCCCCTCCAGTTGCTGGATGTCGAGGACGAACATTTCAAGAAGCTAGAGAGATTGACTTATTGTATGACAGAACCAGCCCTTTGAGCTCAGTCAACGAAACAAGAAGGGCTCTCTTTTGTCAGAAGAACTGAGCAATGGACAGACTGCCACCCACCAGTGATACATTCCTGCAGCATGTCCACTGCACAGTGTATCAATCAGAAATCTGGACCACCAGCAGACAAACACAGCTTGTGGTTCCTTCCCCACAGGATTTTGCCTGGACCAAGGTATCTTGGTCAGGGGCACCAGTTTGGATGACTATTCCAGAAGTGTCCAGATCGTGCAGGGAACTGGTCAAATGTTCCTGCAAAGGAGACTGCCCCGTCTGCAAGTGTGTTAAAGCAAATGTAGATTGTTCACCACTTTGCAAGTGCAAATGTATTAGATAAATAGGACAACAGTCTAAAGAGGAGAGGCTGACGGCACTGGGGAATATATTGCAGACATTTGCCTATTAGTTGCTGTAGGAGATACTGAATTGATTTCAACAAGTTTTCATAAACATCATAATTTACAATTTAAAAAAAATATATATTTTTTTCCTTACAACGATTGTACTTACTTTTATAAAAGTTTAGTCTAGTACATTTATTGTGAAAATATGTATTTATAATGGATGTTTCAATAATCAAATATCACAGTACAGAATGCACTTTCCTTTGCATGTAATGCTTATAATGATGATAATCTTTAAAATGGGACAATTTCATGAAATATTCATTTAACCCCTACACCGCGGGCTTGTTTACCAATTACTTGCGTGTCCCGCGGGGTTATTTGGGCTCCGACAGACTCTCAAAAAATATTTGCTAAAAATCAGTTATTAGTCCTAGAATAATAAAATTATATATGCTTATAGCACATACCTTCAGCTTTCTCCTGGAATGATTGTTGAGCCTTCGTCTGTTTCTGTAGGACTTGTGGAGACCTCTGAAGTACCGTAGGGTAACTAAGTCTCCACTTTACACTTCCCGACAACCCGTTATATGATTACCACAGCCAGATACAAACACTATAAACACTATTCTACCATTTTCAAGTAGTTTGGGATCCATACTAAAAAAAAAACAGTGTGAAAGCAATGGAAATTACGAGCGCGTCTGATCGCCGCACTTGCGCTAGTTCGCTCTAGGCACTCTGTCATTTATTATTCATAAAACCCCTCACACTTTATATTTCTATTACTATATCACACTTATATATATCTGGAGTCTTTCTCCATAAGTTTCCTTCAGTCGTATTATTTTATTGTCACTGAAGTCATTCTATTTTTCAGTCAGTAAAATACGTAGAGAGCCACGGATTCACTCTCACTGTTATAACATAAATTATTTGTACTCATATTCTTATATTACTAATTACTTACATTACTATTTACATTTTCTATTCTATTTTCAATAGAATATTTGGTAGAGGAGTTTGGAAGGGTGTGTGAAAGGAGGAAATTGAAAGTAAATGAGAATAAGAGTAAAGTGATGAAGTGTACGAGGTTGATAGATGGTAGGGGGATGAATATAGTTTTGAATGGTGAGTTGCTTGAGGAGGTAGATTGTTTTAAATATCTAGGGTCACATGTTGCTGTGGATGGAAGAATAGATGCAGAAGTGAAGTTTAGAATAAATGAAGTAGGAAAGGTGCTGGGAGGAATGAAAAAAGTGTTTAAATGTCGTTCGCTTAGAATGGATGTAAAGAGAAGGCTGTATGAGGGTGTTGTGGTACCGACTGCATTATATGGGGCTGAAACGTGGAATATGGGTGTAGCAGAGAGGAAAAGTTTGAATGTAATGGAGATGAGATGTCTGAGGAGTATGTGTGGAGTGACGCGTATGGATCGAGTGCGAAATGATGAAGTGCGAAGGAGAACTGGAGTTGTTCGGGAGATGGCTGGTAGAGTTGAGCAGAGGGTGTTGCAATGGTTTGGGCATATGGAGAGAATGGATAATGAGCGATTGGTGAAAAAGATAACTAGATCTGATGTGAGAGGTATAAGACTGAGAGGAAGACCACGAATAGGATGGATGGACAGTGTGAAGAGAGCGCTGGATGCGAGAGGGATGTCTGTTGAGCAAGGAAGAGTGGCTGTGCGTGACAGAAATAAATGGAGAGAAATTGTGAATGAATAAGTGATGACGCAGCCCTGAGGGGATATTCTCCCACTTTTGGTCTGATCAGCTAGTCAGGTCAGGTGCGGGTAAGGGGATGGGTCTGTTATGATGTGGCAGGGGTAAACCAGTTCTGCTGTCGGGCCCTGCTGTGGATGTCACTGATTGCATTGCGCAGTTGACCCTTGTGCGTTGTGATGCAGTGAGGATCTGTCCGTTCTCCCCTTTGGGGCTAAGATGCGAATAAATGTGTTTGAATGGATGAGTAAATGGAGAGTGAGTCGTCCTGTCTCGGCTACCTCCCTTTCCTTGGGGGAAGCAGCCTAGGTATATAGATAGATAGATAGATAGATTTTCAATATTTACCCTTCTATTTTACTTACAATATGTTATTCACTGTCACTTTCAGTAAGATGAAACTATAATACACTGTTCAATCATATGAACTGAACATCCATTGCTTTCACCTGCTATTTACACATTATTTACACATTATTTCTAAAATAATTCTGTTTCCACACTTGCACTGTTAGAACTGCTTCTGGCTGTGATAATCGAAGAAGCAGGTTACACAGAGGGGAACCTGGCATTCAGCGCACTGCCAAGAGGTGCGTTTATGCTCAGGTGTGCGGCGTGTGGTATGCGCACATACCTGACACCTGCAAATCGCAGTCTTCCTTTTCCCTGTGGCAGGCATTAGCTCAAGTCTGTGCCGATCCATATACGCCCTCTGCTCAAGTCGGTCGGGAAGTGTAACTGGATGGCGCCTTGGAGTTGCTGCTTGCACCTTACCATATTTTTCCAGCAGCTGCTGGACACAAGTCCTGGCGAACAACCTCAGGGAGAAGGACTTGGGTGGCTTGACCTTCGTCTTGTACAGGATGAAGGCGTTCAGCATCGTCACATCTATGAGATGCAGAAAAACTTTCCTGTACCACCTAGTATTCTTCCTGAGGCAGTCGATCTCACCAATCATCATGTCGGACTTGTCCACCAGCCGCATGTTTATATTATAGTCCAACACAGCATCAGGTTTCATCACAGGTTCGCCTGTCCTACGGTCGACCTTCCCACTGTCTCTCATCTCCCCCTTATGTATGGTGGTGAGCATGTGCACGACTCTCTTGTCATGCCACCGTATTGCCAGCATCTTCTCAGACTTGCGTAGGTGCACGTCTCCTCGCTGCGAGTTTCCCGCCTCTGGGAATTTGGGGAAGTTGGCACGATTACTTTTCACAGTGCCGCAGGAGCCAATGCCGTGCTCAGAAAGGTATTTGGCAAATTTCGGTGCTGTATAGTAGTTGTCTGTATACAGCACATGATTCCCACCAAAATACTTTTCTAGGAGCACTTTCACTACACACCCTGAGAAGCCAAGGGGGTGTGTTTTATCGAGATCGACAGTGCTGGCTGAATATATGACGAAGTCAAGGATGTACCCCGTTTTACACTCGCACAGTACAAAGAACTTAATTCCAAAGCGATGGCGTTTGCTTGGAATGTACTGGACAAACCGAAGACGTCCTCTGAACAGAACCAAGGACTCATCAATGACAACCTTCTGAAATGGGTGGAAGAATGACATGAACTTATCCTTCATTCTGTTCAGAATCTCCCGGATCTTCCAGAGTGGGTCGGTTTGGGAAGGTATATCATTATCGGCAAAGTGCAGGTTTCCCATGATGTTCCGGAAGCGATCTCTGGCCATGTACTTGTTGAAGGTCGGTGAGGGTAGTAAGGGGTCCATGGACCAGTATTCTTCCAACTCATGCTTCTTGGAGTGTGGCATAAGAAGCATGAGGGCAAAGAACACATACAGCTCCTGCACTCCCAGCATGGTCCACTGTTGCATCTTGGCTGCACCTGTACCACTAGCAGCACGTTGTGATTCGAACCTGTTGGTCTCATCACATATGTGCTGCATGACTTCGTCATCTAGGAAGGCCAAAAGGTAGTCGACACACTCAGCATTTTCGTCCATAGTGAAGGCAGGCTGAACTCCTGACGAGCTCTCATCGAAAACCAGGTTTTCGGGGACAAAATCTGACCCTTCTGTCCACGCGAAGGCGTCCGGGATTCCCTGCGTGGCGGTGGAGGGATGGTGGTGGTGGTGGTGGTGGAGGTTGGCTGAGAGGGAGGCTTATCTCGGTCAAGGTCACTCGCACTGACCCTAGGTTGCTGTACAGCACTAGCAGCCCTTACCCTACTAGCTACACTACTTCTCACTCTCTTAGATCTACCTCTACCTCTACGGCCGGCCTTCACTGTTGATGCTGGTGGTGACTCCGACGACGAAGACTCCGGAGATAACTCAGCCGACGATGATGACGAGATGAGTAAAGCGGGGCTTGGGGAACGGGGAGGTGAATGCTCTCGTGACTCATGGCGGGCTGGGTCACGTGGGGGCATTGTTCTGGGGCTAACACGCCGCCTTTTCACTCCCTTCCCAAATTCTTTTCCTTCCTGCACTAAAGGCTCCTTTCCCTTGGAGCTAGACACAGATTCACAGTAGGAGCACTTGTTGTCGCTGTTTCTGGCGTGTTAACTTCACCCGGCTCATCACACGATTCACCGGAATCGTCAAAATCGCTGTCCATTATTATCATCGACAATTCAGCAAGTTCTCGTGCCACTGCAGAGTCACTGAGGCCATTCCTGCTTGCCTCAACACTTTTCTTGGGGGTAGAGGTCATGGGGCCCTTTGCAATGGGCGCAGAAGCGGCAGGAATGGCGGGGTGCGAGTGCGACATGTTGTCTCTGCAGTGGAGGACAAGGAACTAATTGCCGCGGCTTATCTGAGAAGGGAAGGGTTGACAATGACACTTTAGGCTGACTGCTGCTAACTTACAGGCTAATTTTTTATAGGTAGAAAATCTCGGCAATAAATAAAGAAATAGGTAGTTCCAGGTGAATGTAAATGTCAATTAGGATTCTCCCTTCCTTTCTGATATATATTTTTATTACAGACATCGATTACAAGGCATAAATCAAAGGGGAAATTACCGTGGTAATGTAGCGAATGAATGCACGTGAGGTTTTGTCAGGTGATAATTAGGCAATTTCTGGAGTATAACACTATCACTTACCTGTTTTTTTTTTGGTATATATTATTGGGTAAAAATATTGGGCATAGGGCTTATTTCAATGGATGAAATCTGTGGAAAAAGAAGGGGGAAATTTCCGTAGCACAGCGCGGCGTGGGAGGTGAGAGGAGAGGGTAATGGAGGGCAGGTAGGGAGGGGAGTCACGAAGGGGGTAAATTATCTGAGAAGGGAAGGGTTGACAATGACACTTTAAGCTTACTGCTGCTAACTTACATGCTAATTTTTTATAGGTAGAAAATCTCGGCAATAAATAAAGAAATAGGTAGTTCCAGGTGAATGTAAATGTCAATTAGGATTCTCCCTTCCTTTCTGATATATATTTTTATTACAGACATCGATTACAAGGCATAAATCAAAGGGGAAATTACCGTGGTAATGTAGCGAATGAATGCACGTGAGGTGTTGTCAGGTGATAATTAGGCAATTTCTGGAGTATAACACTATCACTTACCTTTTTTTTTTGGTATATATTATTGGGTAAAAATATAGGGCATAGGGCTTATTTCAATGGATGAAATCTGTGGAAAGAGAAGGGGGAAATTTCCGTAGCGCAGCGCGGCGTGGGAGGTGAGAGGAGAGGGTAATGGAGGGCAGGTAGGGAGGGGAGTCAGGAAGGGGGTAAAATAGCTAAAATGTCAACAATGGATGCGAGTACAGATGAGATTTGGAGTGCTGACTAGTGTTGGACATTGGCAGTACTGATATATGATACAAGCCACCACTTGAGAGCCCGGGATAATTCAAAATAACACAGAATCACAAAAGTGACACCCCGCGGTATGATCCATTGTAGCCGAGCGTCACGAAAGTGACGCCCCGCGGTTAAGGGGTTAACACCTAAAAAACTCTCAATATCTCGTAAACGGTGAATCTGATTTTAAAAAAGTGTCACAAATAAAAAAAGATGCCAAATTTAATTTCCTTTCTAACAGTGGTTTCAAATTTAATGTATCTTTAACTGGTATAGTTTTATTACAGTTCAAAAAAATTAACTCAAAAACTAAAGAAAAAACTCATTATCTCATAAACGGTGAATCGGATCAAAAAAAGTGCATAGAACAAAAAAGATGTAAAATTTATTTTCCTTTCAGAAGTGTTGTATCAAATTTTATGTATCTTCAACCAACATCATCGAATCACGATTTTTATTATCTTAGAAAAATGCCATTCTTCCACCTTCAATATAAGTTATCTATATATTTTTTTAAATTTTCCAGAGGGCACCCCTTCTAAAATTCATCATTAGATCCTACAGCGAGATTGGATGGTGAGGAATTGGAAAATGTGAGTACGTTTAAGTACTTGGGTAGTGTGAAGAGTAAGGATGGAGGTTTGGAGGGTGAAGTGCTTGAAAGGGTACAGCAGGGAAGAAAGGTTGCTGATTCCTTGAAAGCAGTGATAAGAAGCAGGGAACTGAGCATGGAAGTGAAAAAGTTATTACATGACAGTATTGTGATACCAACTCTAACGTACGGAAGTGAAGCTTGGACATTGCTGGAAGGACACAAGTCAAGTGTGGGAGCAGTGGAAATGAGTTATTTAAGAGGAGCCTGTGGAGTCACATGGAGAGACAGGCTGACAAATGAGGATATAAAGGAGCGTTGTGGTGTGGATGTGGATGTGATAGGAAGCGTTAGGAGGAATACACTGAGGTGGTTTGGCCATATGGAGAGGATGGAGGGTGAAAGACTGACGAAGAGAGTGCATGTGAGTGAAGTGGAGGGGGGAAGAGGGAGGGGGAGACCGAGGATGAGATGGGGGGATGGGGTGGAGAGGTATATGAGAGAGGGGGGTGTGAGTTGGGAGCGGGCCAGTGAAATGGCGGGGGACAAAGCGACGTGGAGGCGATTTGTTTGTGGCCACCCCGAACGGGATTGAGGCGTCTGGCAATAGATAGATAGATAGATTATTATTATTATTATTATTATTATTATTACCATCAATATTATTATTATTATTATTGTGATGAGTCAGGTATATGCCAAGGTGGTAGGCGAGGGCCAAGGCAGTGGCGGCAACAGGAAGCCAGCAGTAAGGCCGGCCAAGGGGTGTGGTGCTGTGCCAACTGTGGGTGAAGGAGGGCGAGCTAGAGTGGTGCTAGGTTGTAAGAGAAGCTTGGACGAGGATAATATTCAGTCCACGGGGCATGATATCTGGCATGAGGTTCCTGCCAATTAGTAACTACTCTAGGTGAGTACAATGTATGACACTTGTCGTGGCAAGGCAGCCACGTGTCATGTCAATGTAAGCAGACAGGTGTAATGGTAAGGCAGACAGGTGTGATGGTAAGGCAGACAGGTGTAGATGGTAAGGCAGACAGGTGTGATGGTGAGGCAGACAGGTGTGATGGTAAGGCAAACAGGTGTGATGGTAAGGCAGACAGGTGTGATCGTAAGGCAGACAGGTGTGATGGTAAGGCAGACATGTGTAGTGTAGTAATAATACAAAAATGGCGTCTATTCACCAAGCCTCGGAGTCCCCAGGGGGGGGGACCATAAATGCCCCCACCATCCGCCCCTCTCCCGGTGACGACTCGAGGTGCCTGGAACAACTGTCTGACTCTCTTCTTCATTTCTGCAACATTCGCGGCCTTTCCTCTAACTTTCGCTCTGTTAAGCACCACCTCTCCTGCTCTAAACCTCACCTTCTTTTTCTAACGGAGACTCAGCTGTCTGAGGCAACTGACAGCAAACCCTTTTCTGTATCCACCTACTTACTCTATACTCATTTCAAAGCCAAAGGTGGCTGTTGTGTATATATACGCAACGACTTATCTTGCTCTCGTGTTCCTGATCTCGATTCTTCTGAATTCTCTACACTCTGGCTTCGGCTTTCCTGTCATTCTCTGACTAAATATATCTGTGCTGTTTACTTATCGCCTAATTCTACTGACTATCAAAAATTCTTCGACTATCTTACTTCTACGATGGAACACATTCTATCCTTTTCTCCTTTCTCTGAAATCTCAATTCTAGAAGATTTCAATGTTCACCACCACCTTTGGCTCTCCTCTCCTTTCACGGATCCACCTGGTGAACAAGCCTACATCTTTTCTATCCTTAACCCCTTCTTTACCGAAAATGTGTTTTGATGTACCCCCGTACATCGCCAGTAAACACCCGTGAGACACCGGAACCGCTACCGTTGTACGCTTGTACACCCTCTAATGAATGCAGCTTATGGGCCTCAGGGTAGCCCGGTAAGGCTGTTTCTGAGGACCTCGTGTTAGCAACAGCTCTGTGTTTTGACAACAAAGACTGTGACGAAGTTCTGACGAATTCTGACATCATAAGATACGTCATGACTGAGTTGCGGTGGCACCAATGACTTGCTCACTCATCTGTGATGTAACCTCTTTTAGACCAATCATTATTTTATTTACAATTTCTACTACAGATATCGTACTATATTTTCTGCTGACATACGGTAAAATTTATACCCCTTGGCCTGCCTGAGAGAGTCAGTTACCACGCACTTGACCACGAGAGAGAGTGTACAGGATTTTTCTCTCATGGCATCTCTGGCAAATTCCGATAGTGACGAGTTTATTCCTCATGAGGATACTTATTTAGATGTATCAGATGATGATGCAGCAGTGTCTGATGTGTCAGTAGATGACTGTGATCCTGAAATTGATAGCGAAGTTGATGTGAGTGAGGAAGGAGGAAAACAGTAGGGGGCTTAATGACGCTGCATTCTCGGCAACAAGTGGGTCAAGGTCGCCATCACCATCACGTGTGTCCACATATTTCATGCTTAGCTTACAAGGTAAATAAATAAGCCATCCATCTGTGCAGGACATTTTTTTCAAGCCAGTTTGTACAGTAGTTACCTGGCTAACAGTACTTTAGCATAAGATATGTAAACTTATATACCGTAATGATTTATTTAATAATATTTTTTTTTTACCAACATCATGCTGGGTTTATGTGATCATCAGTATACAAACAAATAAAAAAGAGTGAATAGTTTCGACGTGGCAAAAAATATACACTACCCCTCACACTACGGGAGGGGGAGCTATCAGGTCGGTATGGGGGGTAAACGTAATGTTTACATTTGGGGGAGTGGTCGGTAAAGAAGGGGTTAATGACCTAGAGCAGCTTGTACAGCACCCTACCCGTATCCCTGACCGCCTTGGAGAGAGCTCCAACATACTTGATCTCTTCCTCACAACTAATCCTTCTGCTTACTCTGTTAATCTTTTCTCTCCGTTGGGCTCCTCCGATCACAACCTTATTACCTTAACCTGTCCTATCACTCCGGTACGGCCTGTGGACCCTCCAGGGAAACGTCATCTGTGGCATTTTGGAGCCGCAGACTGGGAGGCCCTCAGGCAGTACTTCTTTGATTTTCCCTGGAATGATTATTGCTTCCATGGCCGGGAGCCATCTGAGTGTGCCTTGCGCATTACGGAGATTATTCTCTCGGGCATGGAAGCATACATTCCTTTCTCATATCCTTTGACTAACGCAAGAAAGCCTTGGTTTAATCACGCTTGTTCTAATGCTGTCCGCAACAAGGAGAGGGCCTACAAAAGGTACCGGAACCAACCCACCCCTGAATCACATCATCTTTACGTTTCTGCCCGGAATCATGCTAAGTCTGTTCTTCGCTCTACTAAAAATAATTTCATCCATACTAAATGCTTTCAACTCTCCAACTCGAATTCTTCCCGCTCCTTCTGGCACCTTGCCAAAAATCTTTCTAACAACTTTACCTCATCATCCTTCCCTCCTCTTTTCTACTCTGATGGTTCTGTAGCTATTTCTTCTACTGATAAAGCAGATCTCTTCGCACAGACTTTCTCCTCCAATTCCACCTTAGACGATTCCGGTGCTGTTCCTCCATCACTTCCCCCCTCTGACTTCCTCATGGCTGACATTAAAATTTCTTCAGTTGATGTATTTTCTGCCATCACTGACCTCAGTACTAACAAGGCATATGGGCCTGATGGGGTCCCTCCTGTTGTTCTCAAGAACTGTGCTTCTGTGCTTACACCCTGCCTAGGGAAACTCTTTCGCCTTTGTCTGTCAACTTGTACCTTTCCTTCTTGTTGGAAGTTTGCTCTCATTCAGCCAGTCCCAAAGAAAGGTGACCACTCCCAACCCTCTAACTATCGTCCAATTGCTTTAACGTCCTGTATTTCAAAAGTTTTCGAGTCAATTCTCAATAGAAAAATTTTAAAGCATCTTTCCTATCACAACCTTCTTTCCGATCGTCAGTACGGGTTCCGTAAGGGACGCTCCACTGGCGATCTTCTCATCTACCTTTCAGACTCCTGGTCATCCTCCTTTCGGGACTTTGGCGAAAGCTTTGCCATTGCACTTGACATCTCAAAGGCTTTCGATCGAGTCTGGCATAAATCTTTAATTTCCAAACTGCCCTCCTACGGTTTCTATCCTTCTATCTGTGCCTTCATCGCTAGCTTCCTTTCTGGTCGTTCTATAGCCGCTGTTGTAGACGGCCATCGTTCTTCTCCTAGATCTATCAACAGTGGTGTTCCTCAGGGCTCTGTCCTATCACCAAATCTCTTCCATTTATTCATCAATGATCTTCTAAGCTGTACATCTAACCCTATCCACTCATACGCTGATGACTCCACCCTTCACCTTTCCATTCGGTTCCCGCAATGCCCATCTCAACAGTTACTTCAACAAACAAGGGATGAGGCTATGGCACACCTAATGTCTGACTTGGCTCGTATCTCTGACTGGGGTAAAAATAATATGGTTTTTAATGCATCTAAGACTCAGTTCTTACACCTATCGACCCGACAAAATCTTCCACAGGTATACCCACTAATGTTTAATAATATTAAACTTAATCCTGCATCATCCTTGAACATGCTTGGCGTTTCATTTACCCGGGACTTATCTTGGAAAGATCATATTACATCTCTTGTAAAATCTGCTTCAAAGAGATTGGGTGTGCTAAACCGACTCTGCTCTTTCTTTACCCCTGCACAATTGTTGACTCTATACAGGGGTTTTATCCGCCCCTGTGTGGAGTACAACTCTCATGTGTGGGGAGGCTCCCCACATACAGCTCTTCTCAATAGGGTGGAGTCAAAGGCTTTTCGTCTCATTAACTCTCCTCCTCTTACTGACTCCCTTCAACCTCTGTCTCTTTGCCGCACTGTTGCATCTTTATCTCTTTTCTATCGCTACTTTAATGGTCACTGCTCCTCTGAACTGTCTGCTTGCATTCCTCCACCTCTACGACGGGCGCGTAGCACCCGTCTGGCAGCAAACTCTCATCCCTTTTCTGCCCAACTCTTTAATGCAAGAGTTAACCGTTACTCCCAGTCTTTCATTTATGCAACAGGTCAGCTCTGGAACTGTCTCCCTCTGTCTGTATTTCCTGCTGCCTATGATCTCCAGTCTTTCAAACGCAGTGTGTCCAGGCATCTCAAAATGATCGGATCTTGAATTTGGCTCTCTATTGTATTTTGTTTTTCTCTTGGAGGGAACTGTTACTGCGGGCTCATGGCCTTTGGTTCCTTCTTCCTCGCATTAAGGAAAAAAAAAAAAAACTTACGTATTGCTGCGATGCGGTGTATCTGCATAGTGTGGCACAGGAATATCAGGCACCACCACACCGCCACCACACCACCACCACCACAAGACGCCATCACTGCAACTGCAACATAAGGATTCACTCTAACAACAATGGCTCACTCACTCATTCATTCAACACATTCACTCAGTAAGTCATCAATCATTTACTGGTTCACCACATTGACTGACTGACTCTCAACTCCTTCACTGACTTACCACACTGAACAACTGACTCAGCACTCTTTCACTGCCTCGTGACATAACCCATCACTCTTTTACCGACTCACCCCACTGACTGCCTCACTCACAGCTCATTTACTGACTCACCACACTGACCCAATGACTCAGCTCTCTTTCACTGCCTCGTGACATGCACTCGCTAACTTACCAACCTGTCTGGCTGACGGACCAAATTCACTGACTGACCCACCACACTCACACACTGACTCACACCCATCATTCACCACATTGATGCACCACACTTACTGACTGACCCACCACACTCACACACTAACTCACCCATCTTTCACCACACTGATGTACCACACTCATTGACTGACCCACCGTACTCACACACTGACTTACCCATCATTCACCACACTGATGTACCACACTCATTGACTGACCCACCACACTCACACACTGACTCACCCATCTTTCACCACACTGATGTACCACACTCATTGACTGACCCACCATACTCACACACTGACTTACCCATCATTCACCACACTGATGTACCACACTCACTGACTGACCCAAAACATCCTTTGTGTCACAAGATTCAAAAATTCATCACACTACTTTACTGAGTCACCATGTACATTCCTTGACAACATACTGACTCACCACTAATTCACTGGCTGAACACGCTATTTTACTGAGTCCCCACACCCATTCCGTGGAGGCGTTGGATTTTATCGCTTCAGATTACAGGCCCAAAATAGACCGACATCTTGCTCACCCAGATTTCCAACTTGGTGGCAGCTGGCTTGTGTTGTGGCCTAGCTAATGCACTGGCAGTGCACTGAACTAGCAAACTAAACAACTGGTTAACTAATGTACTGGTAAACTCATGTATTAGTAAATTAATACTCTGGTGAACCACAGCACCAGTGAAATGGTCATCTAGTGAACTGGACAACTATAGAATGGTTTCACTTGGAACCTGACCAACGGGTAAACTAATGACCTGGACAACTAATGAACTAGTAAAGTGGCAGGCTGGTAAAAGCATAAACGAATGAACTAGTGAAATAGTACACTAACGAACTCTTCTGTCTATCTATCTATTGCCAGACGCCCTTATCATGTAAGGGGTGGCCACAAACATATCGTCTCCTTGCCACCCTCTCCCCCACCATTTCACCGTCGTACTCCTAGCTCACGGCCCCCTCTCTCATATACCTCTCCACTCCATCCCTCCATCTCATCCTTGGCCTCCCCCTCCCTTTCCCCCCTCCACCTCACTCACACTCTCCTCGTCAGTTTCTCGCTCTCCATCCTCTCCACATGGCCAAGCCATTTCAATGTGTTTCTCCTAATGTATCCTATCACATCCACATCCACACCCACAACGCTCCTACACTTCCTCATTTGTCACTGTGTCTCTCCATGTGACTCCACATGCTCCTCTCAAATAACTCATTTCCACTGCTCTCACAAACAACAATGAACTCGTACGTTAGTAAAATAGTACACTAGTAAACTAGATAGTTAATACACTGGTAAACTACATAACTGATGAACTGGGGCAGAAGGAAATGTTTAACTAATTAACTGCTTTGTTAACGAAGTAAGGAACACTGATAATAATGAACTGGTCCACTAATGGTAAAGTAGGCAACTGATGTACTATACCCTTTCTACTCTAACGTGGCCTAAAACTGCCATCCCTCGATCTTCATTATTTGTTGTAGCAAGAGATTAACAGTACAATATGATGCTAGTCACGAAGAAGTGCTATGGAAGGGATGTACATCCACAGTATTGTCTTATTCTCCATGGAATAAGCTGCAAAAGGATTAGAATCTGTGCCAAGTTAAGGTAAAGAGAGTATAGTGAAGTAGGAAAATAATGAGGTGTTAAATTAACGGAAGGACAAGTTGTGGTAGGGTGTTAGGCAGGAGAGACTTTACTGGGTCAAGATACAGTCTGAAAACACAGGCTAATAATTTGGTATGTAGGATGATACCCAAGCAGGTTCACATCCTGTACTCTGGGTAAGGCATATTCTTTGTTGTATATCAAAGCACGTATCAGAGTCAAGGGAAAAACTCACATTTTATAATCTCCGAACGATTATTTTTTGCTGGACAGAGAAAAGGTTGTACCAAACAAAGACTGCTGTTAGTTTGGTGGGAAGTATTAAGTATATGGGATATGTTATGACAAAACTGTTAGGATGTCGTTGCCGTTGTTGTTCTTGTCTGTTGGTCTGTGTGGCCGAGCAAAACCATGGACAAAAAACAAGCATCCGCCGTCCTGTGACAGACAGCGCCTCTCCAGGACAGAAACACGGTTCTTAACGCCAACGCTGATGCATTGGTCCACTCTTGCTCTCTTTCTTTATTCAACTTTTTTTTTTTAACACCACAGTAAGGGCTAATTATTCCCATACATTCGGGGAAGGTGTTGGGAACAGCACTTACCTAAGGCGTGAAATGTCCTATCTATCTATCTATCTCTCTATTGCCAGACGCCTCAATCCCGTTTGGGGTGGCCACAAACAAATCGCCTCCAAGTCTCCTTGTCCCCCGCCATTTCACTCCCCTGCTCCCAGCTCACACACCCCTCTCTCATATACCTCTCCACCCCATCCCTCCATCTCATCCTCGGCCTCCTACTCCCTCTTTCCCCCTCCACCTCACTCACATACACTCTCTTCGTCAGTCTTTCATCCTCCATCCTCTCCACATGGCCAAACCACCTCAGTATGTTCCTCATAACGCTTCCTATCGCATCCACATCAACACCACAATGCTCCTTTATATCCTCATTCGTCAGCCTGTCTCTCCATGTGACTCCACAGGCTCCTCTTAAATTACTCATTTCCACTGCTCTCACTCTTGACTTGTGTCCTTCCAACAACGTCCAAGCTTCACTTCCGTACGTTAGAGTTGGTATCACAATACTGTCATGTAGTAACTTTTTCACTTCCATGCTCACTTCCCTGTTTCTTATCACTGCTTTCAAGGAACCAGCAACCTTTCTTCCCTGCTGTACCCTTTCAAGCACTTCACCCTCCAAACCTCCATCTTTACTCATCACACTACCCAAGTACTTCAACGTACTCACATTTTCCAATCCCTCACCATCCAACCTCGCTGTACATTCACTGACTTCTCTCTCAAAGACCATCACTTTACTCTTCCCTACATTCACCTTTAGATTCCGTTTCTTACACACTTTCTCAAACTCATCAACCAAGCCTTGCAGCTCCCCTTCGTCTTCACTCAACAACACAGTATCATCTGCAAACAACAGTACAGGGAGTTTCCAAACACTATCCTCTCTCACCAGGGCCACTCCAACATCCACTACCCTACCTTGAACCTCTTTTATTACCCCATCCATGTACAGATTGAACAACCATAGAGACATGACACATCCCTGTTTCAACCCAACCTTCAAAGAGAAAAATTCACTTAGTTCTCCATCCACACGCACTGCAGCCTTCGCACCATCGTACATACTCTTCACAGCATTCAACAACTTTCCATCTACTCCATGTATTCTTAATATAGGACTACATAATAGATAGATAGATAAATAGATAGATAGAGAGACAGATAGAAGCAGGAAGTCAAATGATGAGAAGGTGTTGTGTCTGCGAGAATCTAGCAGCGCTAAACATTACACGGAGGAAAGCTGACGACAGCGGCCAGTAAGGAGATGATGCAGTTAGCTGTCAGCAGTCCTCTCGTGAGAAAGTTCTGTTGCCATGAGGAACATACGTGACACACACACACCTACTACACCAGATTTTTAGGAAAGAGAGTTTAGAAGGAGACAAGCGACCCTAGAGAGAGGTCGAGACGGAGATTAGCCTTAGAACAGAAAGAGAGAGAGATAGCGAGACAGGGAGGTAGCTACCCGGGAATTATACTCTTATACCTGTTTAATATTTCCAAGACAAATAAAAATAGTCCCATACTATTCTTTACCTCTCCCGTCACTACATGACATCTGGTGGGGAAACTACTACAAGATATAAAAGCCGCTCGACCACAAGTCTAAAATATACTTCTCTACAAGTAACTACAAAGTCGTTACGACATTTGGTAGCAGCGAACATATACGAACCTCGTCTACGAATCAACATTAAATTCCTACAAAATATCAAGATTGACAACAACCAACAATATCAGCTCCTGCCCCCTCCGTCTCCCAGATCATTACGCTGATGCAGAGGTCAAGAGATCACTCGACGCCTTGCACGTAGCTTAACGACAAACCAGCAAATCTGCGGACATCGTCTCCGAATTAAAAGCAAATTTCTACAAAAGCAACCGAGACTACAAGATTAGCTTCAGTTCTACATTGAATCCTACAATCAACTACAGCCATCTACAATCAACTACAGCCATCTACAATCAACTACAATTAACAACTCTACGTCGTCTGTATAATCTTCTACACGCACCTACAAGTAGCGGCAGTCTTCATCCCACAACGAGTAAATCACTAGAGAAAGGACCGAGAAAACTTCCACATAGAATAAAGGGAACAAACAAACGAAGAGTGAGACACGACTCACAACTCATCTTCACTCAAGTTACTCATCGCTACTCATTCACTCACCACAGCTACCAGTGTGGGAAGCCGACGTCACCATGTGTTGAGATACATCACAACGCGAGTCTGCCATGCCAAGCAACGTGTGACTGACACCAGGCACTTCTCACCCACTACTCATTACTCATTATTCACATAGCTCCTACTCATATTCACTTATTTTCACAGTTAAGTTGGAAATTCGACGTTCTATGCTGAGGTTTGCCTGGGACAGCCGTTAACCACTACAAATACCAGGCCATGGAGTTTCCTGAGTAATATCGTCCATCAACACACCATAGAATTATCAAGAGATCTTCAATCAAACCTGTATTTTCTTCCGAGATCGACTTTTTTATCGACACACCTCTACGATCTGTATCAAGTGGGTAAAATTATATTTGCTCATTTCTTCTCAGTGCTAAAATTAGCTATAATCAACCTATTTACTCATCTAGTTTGCTAGGACATAAATAAACAAGAGGCGTATTTCATAACATCATATCTTAATGACAGGAATATTTTCGCCACCACCCACGTTAATACCAGATGACACACAAATTGCCACAACATCAGACTCACAGTTAAGAGACAGCCCACCCAATGTACAACCCACACCACACGTTATAGATAAGGAAACAAATACGGGAGTTTCGGATGATGAGTGGGAAACCCCTTCAGATGTAGAGAGTATCGACTTTGCGGCTGCCTTGAATACGTATGCCAATATACTTAACAGGGTTCACCGGTCCGGTCATACATATTCTACCATTCCCTCACATAACGATAAACTCGTACAAGTTGAATTAACAGGGCAATCATTAAATATGAATCAAGAACCAAATACTGCTGATCTAAAAACCACACCTCACGTTTTTGTGTATCACGAGGATAAGACTGCCCCAAAATTCTCTGGCACAGACAAGGATCGCATTGATGTCATTTCATTAATCAGTCAGTGCGAACAAATGTTCATCAAGCGCCACATACTAGATGAACAAGAGAAAATTGCTATTTTTTCATCTTGCATAAGCCAGGAAAGATGTCCAGCAAGCAATTTATTGCGCTCCGATAAGCTACATCGTGCTAGGACATATGATGAATTTAAAACTGAATTTCTGAAGAAATTTTCTGGAGGTATGAACTTCTTGCCAGGTATAATTCCAGAATTACATAAAATTGTAGATCTTGTAAGGGAGCACACTACAAACCATGTGCTCAGTGAAATAACTGCTGATGTCTCCACAATCAAGAGAACCCTATTAGCTACTCTGGAGAATTCTAAGTGGATAACAGATGATGGAAAGATGTCCCCAGACCTCGTCATGGACATCATTGGTTATGTAGCAGCCTTGTGTAAATTACCTGATAGAACCCTTAAGATTGCCAAAACAATCGCGTACACCCCTGGAATGTGCTTACTAGACTTAATGAACGAGGTAGAGATGCAGTGCAGTAAAGCAGGTGTGGTCGACACACATGCACATTCTGGTAGAATCAGGGTACCTGAGACAGTATCAGCTGTGAAAATATCTACACCGACCCCAAACAGAGAACAAAATCGATCGCGACCAGAAATGAGGCAGCCCAAACAAGCAAAGACGCCTAGACCTCGTTCCCACACGCCTTCCTACAGGCAGTTTCATAAGTTTTCGCGCAGCCCGAGCAGGTCTCGCGCCATAAACAACACTTCTTATGGGAAATCACCTCGTAGGTCACAGTCAAGGGATAGGTCCATTCTGTGTCATTACTGTGCAAAACCAGGACACACAAGGTATGAATGCTTTATCAAGGTAAAAGAGGATAATCAAAAGACACAAGGATTTGGTCCTTACTGTAGGCATCATAGATACCAAGGGCACTGGACTAGTGATTGCAAAACAGTAGAAAAAATTGTGTCTATGTTCAAATCGGGGGAAGACCAAGTCATGACAAAAAACGAACAAACGTAAGGAAGAACAAGGTTAAACTTCACATAGGAGGCATGTTGGGAAATGAGTGTATCTTGATACCAGCTGTATGTGAGGATCAAAACGTTTCTTTATTTTTAGATACAGGCTCTCCAGTGAACTTAATAACAAATGAAGAACTAAACAGAATTCTTAAAAATAAAAAGAAAGTAACTTTTCTGGATGAAGCTGATTTAGAATTATATACAGTAGATGGTCAAGAGATTACAGTAAAAGGTATGATAAGATTAAATCTCAGTTTCACAGAAACTACAAGACCATTCTCTGCATTGTTCTATATCGTTGAAAACTTAGCAATTAAAGCTCATATGTTACTGGGCTTAAGATCCATGAGAACTGAGAACATAACTATACTCCCACAAATGAATGGAATAGACTTTGATAATGAATTCATAGAGGAAATAACTTCAGAGCCCTCTCCGATTGGTAGAAGAGAGCCAAAAAGAATTGGTAATATTAAAGGCTTAAACAAACATACACAAACAGATGAGTGTATAGATCCACTTACACCAGCAACCCCATCCTCCAGAGTTAGTGACCCAGATAACAGTACTGATTTATCAATTTTTCCAGCCCATCTCACTAATGATTTGGTTATACCACCTAATTCATACATGAAGGTTACCATAAAGAGCAAATTACGGAATAGTACTGTTCTTGTCTTAGAAGAATTATGTAAAGTAAAGGGATTGTCAGTAGAAAACGCATTATGTCATACGAACGACGAAGGGCTAACTCAGATATTCATTATTAATCACATGAATGGGGAAGTTCAGTTGAAGAAGGGAACTTGCATAGTTAATATTGAAAAACGTTTAGCCCCTGTGAAGGAAATAAATATTGGTGGAGTAACAAGTGAGATAAAATCTACGGATAGAGAAAGAATAAAAGAGAATTTAATTCACTCAGGTGAATTTGACGAAGAAAATGATTTGTTAACCCTGCTGGAAACACACAGGGACACCGTAGCATTGCCCGGAGAACAATTAGGGTGTACTAACTTGATTAATCACATGATTAATGTGCACCCAGAAACACCACCAATTTTCGTACCAGCTTATCGCATACCACACTCCCAACGTACACTTGCAAATCAGTATGTCGATGAAATGTTAAAGCTTGGAATTATTGAGCCTTCAGTTTCTCCGTGGAACGCTCCCTTTTCTTTGTGCCCAAGAGAAATGGAGAAATGCGTGCGGTAGTAGATTACCGTAAACTAAATAATCACACAATCCCTGACAGATTTCCCATGCCATTGCTAAGTGATGTTCTACAGAATATTGGTCCTGAGAATAATATATTCTCGACCATCGATCTCCTAAACGGATACTATCAGATTCCGGTATCTCAGGAGTCACGTAAATACACTGCCTTTTCAACAAACAGAGGCCATTATCAATATACAAGAATGCCAATGGGACTGAGGACAGCCCCCGGTACGTTCCAGCGTCTTATGAATTACGTATTGTCCGGAATTTTAGGACAAGGAATATTTGTTTATCTTGACGATATTATTATCGCAACGAAGAATATTAAGGATCATCTCAGGAAATTAGACTTACTCTTACAAAAGCTTAGTGATGCTGGTTTAAAAATTAAACTTTCTAAATGCAAATTTTACTTTAAGGAAATAAATTTCTTAGGCCACAAATTAAGCTCTGATGGTATTCACACCACTGATGACAAAATACAGGCAGTGAGAGATTTTCCTGAACCCACTACGACTGACGAAGTTAGACAATTTTTAGGTCTGGCTGGGTACTATAGGTCCTTCGTACCACAGTTCTCTCATATAGCCTTCCCTCTATTCCAACTACTCAAAAAAGATGCTGTATTCCAATGGGAAGAAGAACAAAAAAGGGCATTTAACAATCTAAAAATTAAACTAACGAATGCACCTTGTTTAGCATATCCAGATTACACGAAATCATTTCTTATTTGTACAGACGCATCAGTTAAAGGATTAGGGGCTGTACTGATGCAGGAAGATAAAAGAGGAAAGAATCAACCAATTGCATTTGCCAGCAGACAAACAAGAGGTGCGGAGAAAAATTATAGCACTACAGACTTAGAGGCACTTGCAGTGGTTTTTGCATTACAAAAGTTTCGAGATTTGGTATATGGTTACGAAATCCACTTATTCACCGACCATAAACCACTGGTGGGTATGTTTAAAGAAAAACTCCTTTCTGGGAGGAGAGCAAGATGGAAATGTACAGTTGAAAACTACAATGTACAAATACATTATATACAAGGTAAAATGAATATAGTAGCTGACGCATTATCTAGGAACCCGAACACAATTCAGGTCGCGGCGTTAGATCTCAAAGGAAATATCCCAAACCACGAGGATATCGCAAAGGCACAAAGACTTGACCCAGTATGGTCAAAAGTAATATACAAGTTAGAAAGTGGAGATGACATACAATTACCCAAACTTCATGTCCCACTTGAACAATTCACAATGGTCAATAATACATTATACAAAATTAACTCTAAACAACCAAAACGCCAAAGAAATACTAACCAGTTGGTAGTACCTAATGACATGATACCCCAAGTATTACGAATGATACACGACAGCCCACATGCAGGACACCCTGGAAAGGATAAGACATTCAACCAAGCCCAGCTATTATATTACTGGCCTTCATTACGAAGAGATATAAACAATCATATAGACAGATGCGAATCATGTGCGAAACACAAAGGATACCCAATCACACCTGCACCGATGGGTAATTACCCAGTACCACATCAACCATGGGACGTTGTCGCTGTTGATTTACTCAAGATGCCATTATCATACAATAATAACCTATACTTATTCGTAGCAACGGATCATTTTTCCCGTTATGTCATTTTAGCTCCAATTAAAGATAAGACAGCAGAGACAGTAGCAAAGGCAATAACAGATAATGTAATATGTCGCTTTACTACCCCAAAGGTATTAATAAGTGATAATGGAGGAGAATTTAATTCTGAGATCTTACAAGAAATATGTAAACAATACAACATCAAAAAGGTTAACGTTTTGGCCTATCACCCAGCATCGAATGGGTTGGTAGAGAGACAAAATAAAAAGGTATTAGATGTGCTACGACACATTCTCAGTGAAAATTATGCAAGCTGGGATGATTGGATTCCCAGAGTAGAGGCCTCCATTAATGGGTCTATAAATAAATCCATTGGTGACACACCACATTTCATTATATATGGCACAGATAAAAAATTACCATATGAGCTCCTAGAAGGTGACAGCATGCCTATATACAATTACGATGATTACTCTAAACTCCGTTTACGTGAATTCCAGGACATTCACAAAAGAGTAAAAAAACAATTAACGATGTCCAAGGAAGAAATGACGGAGGCATTTAACAAGAAGGCAAAAGATTCACCTATCAGCTTAGGAGACATTGTTTACGGAGTCATTCATACGAGAGACAATAAATTATCCCCTAAATTTGAGGGCCCATACAGAGTAATTAACATAAAAGCAAACAAAGTTTTAATAAAGTCACTTTCAAGTGGCAAGGAAAAACAAGTTCATATTGACCATTTAAAACGAGTTTCAAGGGAATTATCACATAATTATTCAGCCTCGGATACAATCGAACAGGTGAACGTACCTCAAGAAACCAAGCAAGAACACAACAATGATTACAAAAAGAAATTAAGGTCATATACCAAACAATCGAACATAGGTGCAACAATTCCAATGAAATCTACAGTACATCATTTACGAGAATTAAATATCGATTTAAACTCCTTCTATAAATGAAATAACAGCCAACCGTAATGCACATCATCACTATCATCAACCACAGCTTTACAGGAAATTAATAGATTTTTTTTTTCGGTAGGTTACGATGAAGGGACTTATGCTATGGATTCTCCTATACATAGTAAGAGTATATGCGCACCTAGACCCCAAGCATATAGTACGACAAGGATGCCTCATAGCTCCAACGGCCACGACTACAATCGTCAAGGACGTCATGAGTACTGAAATAGGTCTAGATTACTTGTATGACTTACCTACTTATGTAGAAAGACTTGCGACGCCGATGCGAACTCTGGACTTCAAGATAGGGAATTATGTTTCACAATCACATAACACCAAGGAAGTGGATGAAATGGTGAAGTTAGCGAAATGGAAACTAGAACAGGCGAAGTCAACTATGCTCGTCATGATCCAAGATCTCCCATTTTATGGAACGGAGGTACTGAGCGACAGGAACAATATCACACGTACTCGCCAAAAGCGCGGTTTGTTCGATCTGGGCGGCGCAATTCTTGGGAACATCTTTGGATTGGCTACAGAGGATGACCTTAAAGAAATAAGCAACAAATTTAATAAGATAGCTCAGGTACTAACATACCAGGATAAATTCATCACAGGACAGAACTCGGCAATGAAGACAATTGTGAAAAATCTGAAACAAGCAGAAAACGTAGCTCTCGAGAGTATAGATAAAATAAATGACTTTGAGGGCAACGTTACTCTTTACCAGCACTTCTCCATCATCACAGAACATATTGACACGATTCTACTACAACTAGAGAACACTAGAGATCATTTCAGGGCACTTATGCTAGGAATTTCGAATGCTGGTGATGGCAAGATCACAAATGACTTACTCCCAGTTCATGAGCTACGTCAGATAGTTAGTCAAGGCATACATAAACATAAATTGAAGCCATTGTTCCGCAGTAGGGAATTTATGCAATATTACCCATACTTAGAAGCAACACTAACACCAACATCAGTGATAGTTCATGTACCATTCATCACGGAAGACCTGTTCACAGTATACCAAATACACCCTTTCCCCTATAGAAACAACAACACTTTGGTCATCATCAACATCAACACAGACACCGAACTCATCATGGTCTCCAAGAGACGAGACACTGTCACTTTCGCAAGTGAGTCAACGATTGAGCGAAAGTGCCGCACATCCTTACATGCTGTTCATCTTTGTCCTGCGTACATTTTCACGTTTCAGCCTACTGATACGGTCCCTTGTGAAATGGCTATCATCAGCAATAACAATATTTATCATCATTGCAACTTCACTTTTGCTCCAGATAAACTTGTACACCATCAACGCATTGGACACTCGCAGTTTTTTTATTTCCCTCATAACACATCAGTTTACATAGTCTGTCCAGATATACCACCATCTCATACATCAGCCTCAGGATTATACATAGCACCAGACTACTGTGCGGTATTTACACCAACCATGTCTACTTCTTCCACCATCAATCACTACGCCATTCTCAACCATACACACAAACATTTCCACCCACTGCCTGACATGAACTTAAATATGAGCACAAGTATTAAGCTGACTTCACCTAAGTTTGAAACTATGCAGCTGATCAATGAAACAATGAAGCCTTGGGAAGATTTGAGTTTGAGTATGTTCAACCCATATTATGTGTATAGCCAAGCACCTTCTGTCTTTATAATCATCTGCATTGTAGTTGCAGTACTGCTGTTGGCAATGCACAGAATGCATGCAAGAATTGCTAATTTGGAGTCATTGTTTAGTGGGGGGAGAGTTAACATCACAGTTAATCACCCTGAATGAAGTGTATATATTTGTATATAGTATTAAGTATATAAAAAATAAAAAAATAAAAAATAATAATAATAATAATAACACAAAGAAGAATGACCCATATATGGCAGACCAGTACCATTATCTTTAAATGAAATATTAATAACTCTTACAATAATCTTAATTTTAAACTATTTTTATTCTTGCATGTATGCATTTCACTATAATAACCCAAGTACATACTGTATTACAGTTAAATAATTTACTTTAATGCATTTATTCCAATATGTATTCAACTTATTTAAAATGTAATATTACTGAATAATCACTATTTACTATGAATAATATATGTATACAATATTCATACAATTATATTACTTTACAATATTCTGTATTTCACTTAATTAGCTTATAAGTTCATTATAATGTGTATGTAGTATGTATTAATATATTATAACTATTAAATGTCGATGGTACGCCATTTTCGCGCGGCCGAGCAAATATAGGACTACATAATAGATAGATAGATAAATAGATAGATAGAGAGACAGATAGAAGCAGGAAGTCAAATGATGAGAAGGTGTTGTGTCTGCGAGAATCTAGCAGCGCTAAACATTACACGGAGGAAAGCTGATGACAGCGGCCAGTAAGGAGATGATGCAGTTAGCTGTCAGCAGTCCTCTCGTGAGAAAGTTCTGTTGCCATGAGGAACATACGTGACACACACACACCTACTACACCAGATTTTAGGAAAGAGAGTTTAGAAGGAGACAAGCGACCCTAGAGAGAGGTCGAGACGGAGATTAGCCTTAGAACAGAAAGAGAGAGAGATAGCGAGACAGGGAGGTAGCTACCCGGGAATTATACTCTTATACCTGTTTAATATTTCCAAGACAAATAAAAATAGTCCCATACTATTCTTTACCTCTCCCGTCACTACATGACATCTGGTGGGGAAACTACTACAAGATATAAAAGCCGCTCGACCACAAGTCTAAAATATACTTCTCTACAAGTAACTACAAAGTCGTTACGACATTAACACTTTCCACAATCCTTGTCTATCCACCCTGTCATATGCTTTCTCCAAATCCATGAATGCCGCATACAACTTCTTTACCTTCTCTAAAAAATTTTCCACTAAAGATCTAAGAATGAATATCTGATCTGCACAACCTCTTCCCTTCCTAAAGCCTCCCTGTTCTTCTCCAACTAATTTCTCTGTCCTTTCTCTAACTCTTTCAATAAGTATCCTGCCATACACTTTTCCTATTATACTAAGAAGACAAATGCCCCTATGGTTACCACACACTTCTTTTTCCCCTTTTCCTTTGTACAAGGGAATAATTATACCTGACTTCCAATCCTCCGGGACTCTACCTTCCTCCCAGGCCAATCTGAACATCTTCCACATCCATTCTACTACTATCTCTCCCCTATGCTTCAGCATTTCACCACACACTCCATCAATTCCTGGGGCTTTCCCTGATTTAACTTTCTTCATTGCTTCCACAACTTCTCTCCTACTGATTTCTTCCTGTCTTCTCACCTCCCTCCTTCTCCCAGCCATTCCCCAGCCACTTATACTCGCATTACTTCCATCCTCTACGTTCAACAATTCCTTAAAGTGTTTTTTCCATCTGCTCACTTTTTCTCCCTTCTCCACTAGTAATCTACCATTTTTATCTTTCACTCCCCTGCTAACTTCACTTCCACCCTGTCTTACTCTTTTCACCTCTCTCCAGAACATTTTCTTACAGTCCCTCCACTTTACACTCAAATTTCTTCCAAATTCCTCATCCACTCTCTTCTTACTCTCTCTTACTAATCTTTTCACCTCTCTCTTTCTTTCTACATATAACTCTCTCTTCCGCCTCTCAACCTCTTCCACGCCCCTATTTCTCATCCATTCATTGTATGCTTTCTTATTTTTTGCCACAGCCTGTTTCACCTCTTCAGTCCACCACGCTGTTCCTTGCACCCCCCTCCGTCTTCTCTTCCATCCACACACCACATCACATGCTGCACATATTTCTTCTGTAAATATTCTACACACACCTTCCACGTCTCCCATCTGCTCCAGTTCATATTTGCCCAATCGTTCCTCCACTTCTCTCTTATACTCTGCCTTTTTCTCATCCTCTTGTAACCTTTCCACTCTCCTTGCAACTACTCCTTCCTCTCGTCTTTCCCTTCTTCTATTCCTCCAACTTACTTGAACTTTAATTCTGGCCATCACCAAGTAGTGGTCAGAAAGTCCACTCCCCCAACCTCTCTACACTCTTGCATCCATGACATATCTTCGCATCCTTTCATCCACACACACATAATCAATCATTGCCTTCCTTTCATTCAAATGTCCTGATCTACCAAAATGTGTTGCCCAGATGATGTGTCACGCGGTGGTAGATATTTGGATGTCAGACCCTGGTGTCTCTTCCTGCCTCTCGCTTGCCCTTCATTCCCTGCCCCCTCCACTCCTCCCTCACTCAGCCTCCTCCCTTCCCCTTCACCCTGCCCCACCCCTTCCTCCCTCACTCAGCCTCCTCCCTGTCTCCCAGACCCTACAGTACATCCTGTCTTCTTCCTCACCCTGATCCTATTCCTTCATAGGGTTGTCTGTCATCTACCCTCTTTCCCATTATCCGTCTCCCTTTCTCTATTGACTCCATTCCATTTTCAGTCTGTTCTCACCCTTCCACCTACACCCTCACTCTGCCTTCTTCCATTTCACTTTATCCAACCCTCCTCCCTCCCTTTGCTGCTCCCTCTCTCCCTTCCTCCACTCTATTTTATCTTCCCCTCCCTTCCCCAGTCACTCACTGTTTCTTCCTCCTTCCCTTCTCTCTCCCCTGCCCCTTCCTTCATTCCTCACTCCTTCCCTCTTCCCAGAGCCCCCCCCCCCTCTCTCTCTCTCTCTCTCTCTCCCCACTGCTGCTGCCCGTCCTCTCATGCCCCTCTCCCATACACAATGTGCACTTCCAGTGTTTCCCCACACAGATTAAGGATAATTTCATTTTTACTTCTTATTCCACCCTCACTTACGACAGCAAGAGAGGGGACTGTTTTGCTTGACTTGTGTGTGTGTGTGTGTGTGTGTGTGTGTGTGTGTGTGTGTGTTTGCTTTCTTGTGTTAGTGTATTTGAGAGAGAGAGAGAGAGAGAGAGACAGACAGACAGACAGACAGACAGACAGACAGAGACAGAGACTTACTGACTGACTGATTGAGAAAAACATCTCGTGAAAAAATTCTTATAATATACAATGTGTGTATTTAAAAAAAAAAAAGATTTAGGTGAGGCAGGGAAGGTGGACAAGAGAAGAGAAATGAAGTACTGTGTGATGATGGTTGGTAGGAAGGGCGAGGAGAAGAAGGGAGGGGAAAGGGAGAGAAGAGAGAGTAAGAATGGAGAAGTGAAAGAGAGGGAGGAAGGGAAAGGGTAAGAGGGAGTAGAGTGTGGAGAAGGAGAGGATGGGGGGGAAGAAGCGGAAAAGAAGAGAGTAGAGAGTGGGAAGGAGAGAACAAAGGGGAAGGGAGAGAAGAGAGAGTAAAGAGTGGACAAGAAGAGAGGGAGAAAGTGAGAGGAAAAGGGAAAGTAGAGAATGTAGAAGTAGAAGAGAAGGGGGAAGGGAGAGAAGAAGAGTAGAGAGTGGAGAAGAGAGGGGGAAAGAGAGAGAAGAGAGAGTAGAGAGTGGAGAACCGGAAAAGAGGGGGGAAGAGAGAGGAGAAGAGAGAGAAGAGAGTGGAGGAGAAGAGAGAGAGGAAGAGAGTTGAGACTGGAGAAGTGGAAGAGAGAGGAGAAGAGAGAGTAGAGAGTGGAGAAGCGGAGAAGAGGGAGGAAGAGAGTAGAGAGTGGAGAAGAAGAGAGGGGGGGAGGGGTAGGAAAAGAGTGTGTAGAGAGTGGAGGAGAAGAAGAAGAGAGGGGGGAAAAGAGTGGGGAAGAGAGAGTAGAGTGGAGAAGTGGAAGAGAGTGGAGGAGGATACAGGTAATAAACAGAGAAGGTGATGGAAGAACAAGAGTGGAAAGAATGATAAATAATAAATACACACACACACACACACACACACACACACACACACACACAAACACACACACACAAGAGCAGGATCCAGAGTGAAAATACTCACAGGAAAAAAAAATAATAACTTCCTCTTTCCTTGCCTATCAGCCGTGCCTGTCATCATCCTTCCTATTTCCTTTTCCTTGTTACCTCCGCCAACGAAGTTGGAGGGCGTTATGTATTCACATCTGTTTGTCTGTTTGCCCATACGATATCTCCAAAAGGTCTCAATGAATTTCAGTTAATTTTTGTGCAGGGGTTGGCCATGGGCCAAGAAAAGAATTGATTAATTTTTGGGCCGGATCTTGATCCTATGTATTCCACGCAATACGTCCAAGGATCTGGATCCAGATCCTTTTTAATGGCAATGGCACTGGCAGAGATATGCGCTCAATGAGTGCTTTCTACTTCACATATATGCCTGCCCGCTGTTTTTTTTTTTTTTTCCCTTTCTGTTTTTTGTTCACAAACTGCTACTCCTCTAGCCCCCTCCCTCTCACATGTCTTTTCTTTGCCTTATTTTCCTGTCAACTGGTCTCTCATATTTTTACTTTTGTCAACGAAGTTGGAGAAGGTTATGTATTCACCTATGTTTGTCTGTTTGTCCACATGATATCTCCAAAAGTTGTCAATGGACTTCAATGAAATTCTGTGGAAGAGTGGGCTATGGCCAAAGAAAAAATAAACTGATTAAATTTTGGTGAGAACTGGATCCGGATCCGGATCCTATGTATCCCACACAATATAACTTTTCAATGAATGTCAATGAAATTTTGTGGAAGGGTGCTCCATGGGCCAAGAAAGAACTGATTTAATTTTGGGGTAGATCCGGATCCAGCTATTGTGGTCTCTAGTTACACTCCCCCCCCCCCCCCGACAAATGCTGTCTCTTATTTTTTCCAGTTTCCTGCCTCTGTTTCTTTGTGCTTTCTCCGTTTTGTACTTGCTTTAGTCGTCTGCTTCTCGTCGATTATTTTTCCCTTGCCAGTAGTGCCCAACGGCTGCCTGCTGCCCTACACTGACACCCAAGGGCCTGTTCAGTGAAAACAATGGCACTCAGTGAACTGGGAAGACACACACAGTTATCAGCAAAACTATGTGTGTTACCTGTTGATGGATTTGCCAGCATGACACAGGTGCGGTTGCCGAAAATAATTAGTATATACCTGAGTTGGGATAACTGGAAGGGGGGGGGGGAGGAAGGAAGAGAGGGGTAAGAGGTACAGAATAAAGGAGTGAGGAGGATGGGAGAGGGAGGGAGGGGTAGGAGGTAGAAAATATAGGAGGGAGTGGGATGGGATGAGATGGTAAGAGCTGGTGATGAACAAATAGATATGAGTACCCTGTGAGGATAACCTGTTGTTGTACCAAATCGTTTAGTGTTTAATATCGGTACCTCACAACACCACAGCTGCAGCACACTGGATGAAATGTTAATATAATGTTCTAGTCTCGCTGTATCCACTCCCTTTACCATATTAACTTCTCCCTCTTATATATCATATCGGTCTTTTTATGCGGCTTTGCTTACCTATTGTTTGGAAATATTATCTCCCCCTTCCTTACTTTCTTATTTTATTGTTTCCCTAACTCTCTCTCTCTCTCTCTCTCTCTCTCTCTCTCTCTCTCTCTCTCTCTCTCTCTCTCTCTTCCCACCTACTTCCTTCAATAAACTCTGCTCATATGTGTCTGATACTTGGAGTATTTAGTATGATTCCAGTGTTATTTTTCTATTATCCTCTGCTGCGTCTCTCCAGCCACCGTTGAACCCCAGTACATTACCTGGTGGCAGATTCACCTTCTCCTGTTCCACAATAACACTTGAAAATTTTTAAGCCGGCCCTTTATCACAGACGTACAGTATTGTGTGTATAAAGTGAACCAGTTACTGGCACACAGTCAACCAGTTACCAGCACACAGTCAACCAGTTACCGGCACATTCAACCAGCTATCAGCACACAGTCAACCAGTTACCAGCACACAGTCAACCGGCACACAGTCAACCAGTTACCGGCACACAGTCAACCAATTAGCAGCACACAGTGAACCAGTTACCGGCAGACTGTGGTTGAACGGCGGCAGGAAGTCTATCTATCTATCTATAGCCCGACGCCCTAATCCCGCAAAGGGTGGCCGCAGACAAAACGCCTCCAAGTCACTCTGTCACCCACCATTTGACTCCCCTCCCCCCAACTCACCCCCCCCTCCCTCATATACCTCTCAACTCCATCCCTCCACCTCATCCTCGGTCTACCCCTCCCTCTCCCTCCCTCCACCTCACCCCCATACACCCTCTTAGTCAGTCTTTCACTCTCCATCCTCTCCACATGTCCAAACCACCTCAGTGTATTTCTCCTAATCTTTTCAACCTCATCCACATCTACCCCACAACGTTCCTTCACTTCTTCATTCGTCAACCTGTCCCTCCATGTCACTCCACATGCTCCTCTCAAGTAACTAATTTCCACTGCTCTCACTCTTGACTTGTTCCCCTCTTGCAAGGTCCACGCCTCGCTTCCATACGTCAGGGTAGGGATCACAATACCATCATGCAGAGACTTCTTAACTTCCATACTCACTTCCCTATTTCTCATCACTGCTTTCAGCATGCCTACAACCTTCCTTCCCTGCTGTACCCTTTCACGCACTTCATCCCCCAAAGTTCCATCCTTACTCATCACACTACCCAAGTACTTGAATGCACTCACATTCTCCATATCCTCACCATCCAACCTCACTGCACACTCTGTGACTTCATTCCTCTCAAACACCATAACTTTACTTTTGTTTACATTAACTTTCAGCTTCCTCCTCCTACACACTGTCCCAAATTCATTCACCAAACCTTGCAACTCCCATTCATCTTCACTCAACAATACTGTATCATCAGCAAACAGCAACACCGGAAGCTTCCAAATCTCACCCTCATTCGTTAGGGCCACCCCCACATCCACTGCCCTACCTTGTACCTCCTTTACGACCCCATCCATATATATATTAAACAGCCATGGAGACATTACACACCCCTGTTTCAGTCCCACATTGAGATCAAAGAACTCACTCAGCTCACCATCCACTCGCACCGTAGCCCTAGCTCCCTCGTACATACTCTTCACAGCACTCAACAATTTCCCCTCCACTCCATATATTCTTAATACCTTCCACATACCTTTCCTATCTATTCTGTCATAAGCTTTCTCCAAGTCCATGAAGGCAGCGTACACTTTCCTTCCCTTCTCTAGATACTTCTCCACTAAACATCTTAGAACAAATATCTGATCTACACACCCTTTTCCCTTCCTAAATCCCCCTTGTTCTTCTCCAACTAGCTCCTCTGTCATATGCCTAACCCTATCAATGAGTATTCTACCATATATTTTACCAGTCACACTAAGAAGGCAAATACCCCTATGGTTACCACATACTTCTCTCTCCCCTTTTCCTTTGTACAGAGGAACAATTATACCTGATTTCCAGTCCTCTGGAACCCTTCCCTCTTCCCAAGCCAATCTACACAACTTCCATATCCACTCCACAACAATCTCACCCCCATACCTAAGCATTTCACCACATACTCCATCAATTCCTGGGGCCTTTCCCAGCTTAATCTTCTTCATCGCTTCCACTACTTCCGACCTACTGATCTCTTCCTCCCTCCTCTCATCTCTTCTTCTCCCAGCCATTCCCCAACCACTTATACTCACACTGCTCTCACTCTCTACATTCAACAAATCCTCAAAGTGCTCCTTCCATCTCCTCAATTTCTCTCTCTTCTCTACCAACAATCTATTATTCCTATCTTTCACTCCCCTACTATTTCCCCTTTCACACATCCTTACTTTCTTTACCTCCTTCCAAAACAATTTCTTACTCTCCCTCCATTTCACACTCAGATTCCTCCCAAACTCTTCATCCACTTTCTTCTTACTCTCCTTCACCAGTCTCTTAACCTCCCTTCTCCTGCTCACATATACCTCTCTCTTCTCTCTCTCATCTTCTCCCCTACCTCTACTCGCCAACCATTCACCATATGCCTTATTCTTTTGTTCCACAGCTCGTTTCACCTCATCATTCCACCATGCTGTCCCTTGCACACCCTTGCATCTCCTCCTCACTCCACAAACCACCTCACACGCTGCGCTTATCTCTTCCGTGAATATCTTACATACGTCTTCCACCCCTTCCATCTGCTCTAGCTCATACCTTCCCAATCTTTCTTCCACTATGCTCTTATACTCTGTCCTCTTCTCACTATCTTGCAATTTCTCCACTCTTCTCACAGGAGCTGTTTCCTCCTGTCTTCCCCTTCGCCTCCTCAACCACTTTCTTTGCAGCTCTACCTTGGCCATCACTAAGTGATGGTCCGAGACTCCATTCCCCCACCCTCTCCACACCCTTGCATCCAACACTTGTCTTCTCATTCGCTCATCCACACACACGTAGTCTATCATTGCCTTTCGTTCAACAAGTTCACCATCCATCCTCCTCATTACTCTCCATGTATACCGGTGGATCATCTTATGACGAAAGTAGGTGTTGGCTATTGCCAACCCCTTACCAGCACAGATGTCCACCAAAGCACTACCATTCCCATCTACTTCTGCTGGCACACCCCACTGACCAACCACTCCATCCACTCGTACATTCCCGACTTTGCCATTCATGTCTCCAATCAACAGCACTCTCTCGCTCCTCTCAAACTTGTCCATACATGCTTCTACTCTCGCCCAAAACTCATCTTTCACTCTTGCCACTCGATCCTCTGTTGGAGCATACACACATACAATCGCCCATGCTTGTATACCTACTTTCATCCTCACCCATACAATCCTTGCACCCACTGTTCCATACTCTCTTATATTCTCCTTCCACTTCTTGCTTATCATCAGACATACTCCCTCTCTTGCCCTCTCATTCTCACTGACTCCCGCACATATACCTACACCGTATTCCCATTCTCTCATCCTTTCACCTTTCCATTTAGTTTCAGTCAATCCACATATATCCACTTTTGCATCCTCAAGCACCTGGACAATCTCTCTCTCTTTCACTTCATCATTCACTCCTCTCACATTCCACGTTCCTACTCTCAGAATGTCCTTTGTCCGTTCCTTAGTCGTCAACGTATGGTCCGTCCGGGTCCGAGGCGCTTTATTTGCTTTTTTAGTTAGTTCTTTTTACGGGGTGGGGCACTAACCCACCACCAACCCTTTTAGTCGCCTCGTACGACAAGCAGGAAGTACAAGCCATAAAAAAATATTGTGTGGCACCACTGTCAACACAAAAAGTTGATGGTAACTCAGCCAATCCGTACGCCACTTCTACGTTGGGGTCTTGTATGGCACCAGCACTACTGTAAGTTTCTGATGCTGCTGCCACATCACTGACACCCTGAAGGAGTCGCTAGGGAGTAAATTGTTACATTTTTCCTATTTTTCAAATGCAAGAATGAAGGAACCAAAGGCCTGGAGCCCGCAAGACTGTTCCCTCCAAGGAAAAAAACAAAATCAAAATAGCGCCCCAATTCAAGATGCGTTCATTTTGAGATGCCTGGACACACTGCGTTTGAAAGACTGGAGATCATTGACAGTAAGAAATACAGACAGCGGGAGAGGGTCCAAGAGTTGACCTGGACAACGCCACCTAGCATTCTCTCCTTTCCTCTCTCCTAATTTCACTTACTCTTTCCTCAACTCACTGTTCTCTCTGAAGGTCCTCTCTTTTCCCCTCCTCTTTTCTTCCCTCCTCGTATCTTCTTCTACCCTCCGTCTAGTTGTGCCTAATACTTTCCCGCTTGATTTCTCTTTTATTTCCTTCCTTTAAGCGCGCGCACACACACACACACACACACACACACACACACACACACACACACACACACACGCAAACATACAAACAGAGAGAGAGAGAGAGAGAGAGAGACAGACAGACAGAGACAGAGACAGAGACAGACAGACAGACAGACAGACGAATATTGATAAGAAATATCCGGACGCCCACAAAAAGATGCACACACACACACACACACACACACACACACACACACACACTTTCCTCTATTGCCTGCCACACTTAGTCATCTTCCTTGCTCATTCACCTTACTCATGCCCTTTTTCTCACCTCAGTAAATTACTTACTCATGTTAGTCGTTGGCTTGTCTTACTCAATTGACACGCCTCATTCACCTCAGTGCCTGACTCAGGCAGGAAAGAAGGAAGGCAGAAAGGAAAGGACAGTCACCCAAGAGCAACACTACATCGAGTGAGTGGATGGTTAGCTCCCCCACATACCGCCAACCTGGCCTTAAAATGTTCGCCTTTTTCCATTTTATTTCACGTAGCTCAGTGGCAGAAAATTTCCAATACGTTTCAAAAGGTCACTGGGAAATATTGCGCGATTAACCATTCTTGAGTTAACCATTTTTTTTTTTTTTTACCAATTATTTAGTTAAACATTTTTTGAGTTACCCATTTTTGAGTTAACCATTTTTGAGTTAAACATTTTTTGAGTTAACCATTTTTTTAAATTACCCATTTTTTGAGTTAACCATTTTTTGAGTTACCCATTTTTGAGTTACCCATTTTTGAGTTACCCATTTTTGAGTTACCCATTTTTGAGTTACCCATTTTTGAGTTAATCATTTTTTAGTTAGTCATTTTTTAGTTAACCATTTTTTGAGTTAACCATTTTTTGAGTTAACCAATTTTGAGTTAACCAATTTTGAGTTAACCAACTTTAAGTTAACCATTTTTTGAGTTAACCATTTTTTGAGTTATCCATTATTTTTAGTTATCTATTTTTTTTTTGCTACCTATTTTTTTAGCCATTTTTTGAGTTACCCATTTCTGAGTTAATAATTTTTTAGTTAACCATTTTTTTAGTTAACCATTTTTGAGTTAATCATTTTTGAGTTACCCATTTTTGAGTTAATCATTTTTTAGTTAACCATTATTTTAGTTAATCATTTTTTTAGTTAATCATTTTTTTTTAATTAACGATTTATTTGAGTTAACCATTTCTTTTTATGCGAGAAAGATAATATGGAAGCGGTTGATGTATTTTGGGGCATAGAATTCAGAAAATATTTACTACTGCAACAAACAAAATAACTATACATTATAATACAAGGTTCATAATTCATCTGCACAAGTTTAGAAATTTATCAAAATACAAGAATTGGCAAAACGTCGTGTGGATTGTTGCGTATATCTGAAAAAAAAGTCACTCTGTCTATCTACCTTTTGCCAGACACCTTAATCCACTGAGGGGTGGCCACAAACAAATCACCTTCATGTCGCCATGTCCCTGGCCATTTCGTTGCGCTTCCCCCAGCTCACACCCCACTCTCATATACCTCTCCACTCCATCCCTCCATCTCATCCTCATATTATAAGGATAGGTTAGGGTTCAAGTTTTGGTCTGATAGGAACTGGGGGCTTCCAACTGGGGACTTCTAACTGGGGGCTTCCCACTGGGGCTTCAAACTGGGGACTTCCAACTGGGAGCTTTCAACTGAGGGCTACCAAATGAGGGCTACCAACTGAGGGCTACCAACTGAGGGCTTCCAACTAAGGGCTTTCAACTGCGGGCTTCCAACTGGGGCTTCCAACTGGGGCTTCCAACTGGGGCTTCCAACTGGGGCTTCTATCTGGGGGCTTCCAACTAGGGCTTCTATCCGGGGGCTTCCAACTGGGGCTTCTATCTGGGGGCTTCCAAATGGGACATCCAACTGAGGGCTTCCAACTAAGGGCTTCCAACTGGGGGCTTCCAACTGGGGCTTCCAACTGGGGGCTTCCAACTGGGGCTTCCAACTGAGGGCTTCCAACTGAGGGCTTCCAACTGGGGCGTCCAACTGGGGCTTCTATCTGGGGGCTTCCAACTGGGGCTTCTATCTGGGGGCTTCCAACTGGGGCTTCTATCTGAGGGCTTCCAACTGGGGCATCCAACTGGGGCTTCCAACTGGGGGCATCCAACTGGGGGCTTCCAACTGGGGCTTCTATCGTGGGGCCTCCAACTAGGGCTTCCAACTGGGGCCTCCAACTAGGGCTTCCAACTGGGGCTTCCAACTGGGGCCTCCAACCAGGGCTTCCAACTGAGGCTTCCAACTGGGGCTTCCAACTGGGGCTTCTATCTGGGGGCTTCCAACTGGGGCTTCTATCCGGGGGCTTCCAACTGGGGCTTCCAACTGGGGCTTCTATCTGGGGGCTTCCAACTGGGACATCCAACTGAGGGCTTCCAACTAAGGGCTTCCAACTGGGGGCTTCCAACTGGGGCTTCCAACTGGGGGCTTCCAACTGGGGCTTCCAACTGAGGGCTTCCAACTGAGGGCTTCCAACTGGGGCGTCCAACTGGGGCTTCTATCTGGGGGCTTCCAACTGGGGCTTCTATCTGGGGGCTTCCAACTGGGGCTTCTATCTGAGGGCTTCCAACTGGGGCATCCAACTGGGGCTTCCAACTGGGGGCATCCAACTGGGGGCTTCCAACTGGGGCTTCTATCGTGGGGCCTCCAACTAGGGCTTCCAACTGGGGCCTCCAACTAGGGCTTCCAACTGGGGCCTCCAATTAGGGCTTCCAACTGGGGCTTCCAACTGGGGCCTCCAACCAGGGCTTCCAACTGAGGCTTCCAACTGGGGCTTCTATCTGGGGGCTTCCAACTGGGGCTTCTATCTGTTGGCTTCCAACTGGGGCTTCTATCTGGGGGCTTCCAACTGGGGCTTCTATCTGGGGGCTTCCAACTAGGGCATCCAACTGGGGCTTCCAACTGGGGCATCCAACTGGGGGCATCCAACTGGGGGCTTCCAAGTGGGGCTTCCAACTGGGGCTTCCAACTGGGGGCATCCAACTGGGGGCTTCCAAGTGGGGCTTCTATCGTGGGGCCTCCAACTAGGGCTTCCAACGTTACGAATGGGGGCTTTTTCCGGTCGCTTGACCTAAACTTGCCATATCTTCATCTTGAAATAACTCTATCAATACATTAACACTAGAATATGATGCCAGTCACGAAGAAGTGCTGTGAAAAGGGTGTAGAGACTATAATGCACACCAGAATGACGGTGGGGGGTTGGGAGGAAGTACGGCAAAATGAACACAGTGACTCGGCAACTCTCTCTCTCTCTCTCTCTCTCTCTCTCTCTCTCTCTTCCATCAACCAGCCATTATTCCTAACCCGAGAGAGCCTTGGAATCTTCATCTGCTGATACATGTGTTGTGTGTGTGTGTGTGTGTGACAATGCAAGTGACGTACAATCAACCCAAAAAGTATGAGCCATCTTCTGGCACATATCCTTCTGCCAGGCGGACGAAACATTGTGATATATGGGGCGCCCTGTTATAATAAGTCTAATATTGTCCTTGATAATTATTACCACTCGAAATCGCATAAATCATCACGTGTTGGCTGGTACATTTTTTTTTGAGAGTCTGACAAATGAGGAAGTGAAGGAGCGTTGTGGTGTGGATGTGATAAAAGAAAAAAAAAAAAGTTAGGAGAAATACGCTGAGGTGGTTTGGCCATGTGGAAAGGATGGAGTGCGAGAGACTAATGAGGAGAGTATTTGTGAGTGAGGTGAAAGGGAAGGCCGAGGATGAAATGGAGGGATGGAGTGGAGAGGTACAGCCGTCCACACTGCCGCGAGGTACATCACAGAACGTTGGCAACGCTGGCCAAGACGGTAACCCGGAACCTCAAGTTTTCGAACTTCATTCGATGCAGTCACTGGTGGGAGGGAGAGATGGGAATGGGAGGCATAATCCACATATCGTACGAGTTACGAGTGATGTGTGAGGTCATTCAATACAAATATTCAGTCGTGGTGGTTCATGCTGCTGACGAATGAAAGGTAGCTGACGTCAATCATACACATCGCCTCGGTAACATAGCAACAGAGCGCACCTGTGACTCAATCGGGGGGAGGGTTTCTAAGCGTTTCACTTGCTTCTTTACTATGTCTCCCCAGTGTTGCCACCGCTCTGTGGTGTACCTCGCGGCAGTGTGGACAGCTGTACATGAGAGAGGGGGGGTATGAGTTGGGGGGAGGGCAGTGAAATGCCGGGGGACAGGGCGATATGGAGGCGATTTGTTTGTGGCCTCCCCTTACGGGATTAAGGTGTCTGGCAACAGATAGATAGAAAGATATTTTGAGGCAATATATTAATAGTTTCACGTGAGTCTGCAAAACTAGCTCATTTTTACAGCCATTCATCCACAAGTGGGTGTTTTTTTTCTTTTTAACTGCTGTCTACATAAAGGATTTCAACCAGGTTGTTTTTTTCCTATGATAAAGAACAGTAGGGGTGTCAAATATTAACGGAATTATAACTATACTTTGTTTACTTTAACTTGGCCCAGATTTATTTCCTTTTGCAGCTTGTTTCACATAGATGAGTGGCAGAGGAAGGCAATCTGTGGCACTCCATCGTTTCCCAAGCACTTCCTCGTGACTAGCATCATATTTTAGAGTTAATCTGCTGTTGCAACTCAGTATTCAAGATGGAAAGATGGCACCCTAGAGTTGAGTAAAGGTTTCTTAAATACTTATTGCCATCAAGAAGTCGGCTAGGCTTCTTCTCTAATTTGGCCTAAAGCTGCCATCTCTCCATCTTGAATTCCGATTTGCAACAGTAGATAGCACGAAAAAGTGCTATGAAAACATGTAGAGCCATAGATTGCCTTCCACTTCCACTGAAATAAGCTGCAAGAAGACGATAATCTGGGCCAAGTTAAAGGAAAAGGACTATAGTCATAATTCCTTCAATATTTTACACTAAATAGCCTAACCTCGGGCCCCAGCACCTCGAAAATGCTTATATGGAATTTTTTGTCATATTATTTCTCTTTATATTCATGTGGAGCGGATAGAGAGTGAAGGACTAACGAGGAGAATGTATATGGGTGAGGCAGAGGAGGGGGAGAGGGAGGGGAAAACTGAGGATGAGATGGAGAGATGGAGTGAAGAGGTATATGAGAGAGGGGGGTGTACTGTAAGCTGGGGGGATGACAGTGAAATGGCAGGGGACAGGGCGACATGGAGGCGATTTGATTGCAGCCACCTCTTACAGGATTAAGGCACTTGGCTACAGACAGGTAGATAGATAGAGAGACTGATAGACAGAAAGATAGAGAGATAGATATATAGAATATTCACTCTCTTTTGTTCCGCAGCATTTTGTGGCTATATGAATGAATATAATGATATATGAAAAGCAGTCTTATAAAAAAAAAAATAAGGTTGAGAAAGTTTTTAAATTTTGTACAAGCCCCCCACTCGTGATTATAAGTTAGATTAACCCCTTCGCCTGCGTTGACGTGTTCATCGTCATATGGGTGTGGCTGCAAGTATACTCGTTGACGTGTTTGTAGTCATTAAAGCTACGCCGATTGGCGTCATTTTTGGAGGCATCATAGTTTCCGCACCACTCGTCAAAAGTAAGGAGTTGGCAACTGTGGTGCCCGAGATGGGTGGCAGCATGGACAGGTTGATTAGTTCCACACCGGCTGTCGAGGAAGAAGGTAGCGAGTGGCGGGCCCTTCTATTTACCCATCTCCCAGGTGCGCATCATGTTCCACTATACCAATAGTGCTTGTATTTACTTTTTGGGCACTATTGTGATTAGATTTGGTGTTTGCAATAGGGAATTAGGTTTTTGTAAATGATTCCTGGCCGTTATCATCCGTTGGCCCAGCAAAGATTGTGCTAGGCCTACCCTGTTTTTCGCCATGTCCCAACAACTACACTCCCTCTACCCTGCACCCAATGTGAGTATTCAACCATTGGACAATAATGACAGTGAATCAGGTGAATATAGTGTGCAATAGCTAGTGAGCAAGGACATGGTGAAATGTTTAGTAGGGGAGGCGGGAAACCACCTTACGACATGGCTTTGTCTTGAACGGAATATTTGCCAAGGTGTTAATGAAGTCCTTGTTTTATGCTGATATATGGTGGATAGTGTTATTGTGCAATAGATAGGAGTATAGTGCAACGAGTGTACGTGATAAAATATTGGCTAAGGCATGAGTCATGTATGCCTTACAGACACGGTACGCCATTGTCAGGAGAGGATAAATAGAGGAGGTTTATAGGGATATTTGGTTTTATCATATTGTTATATTTATTCCGTATGCTTTTTGTGTGAAATAAGGCATCAGTGTTATAGTGATATGTTTATTGTATGCTTGTGTGGATGAACATAAACTTTGCACCACGTGCTCGTCAGAAGATATCGCATGCAATGCCTTAGGTATCGCAAATGTGACAAACTGAGCACATTCCTGTACTGTTGTGGTGAAAAATACTGTCTTTCTCATAAAATGATGGGTTTGGTTATGTGTGTTGTGAAGTAAAAGCGTAAACACTGCAGTGTCTTCTGGTAAGGGAAACATCATCTGCTACACCTTAGCCCACAGGTAAGAGCCACTTAATTGACCTACAGAAGACGTGGATGTACTTGTAGTGGTTTAGTATACTGTGTATCTCTTGTACTGATAGATTTCGTTATGTTTTATGTGAAAAGACAATGAAAGACTGACCCACGTGCTCGTAAGAAAGAGTACGTGTTGTACAGCTGAGTTAGCACAAAGGTAGCGAAATGCGACACAAGATACAGAACACGTGCATTTACATTTTGGTGAAATGTACTGTGTATCTCATAAAGTGATAGACTTGGTTATGTTTTATGTGAAAATAACATGAAAGAGTGAAGCACGTGCTCGTAAGAGAACATCTCATACACCTGAGTTAGCACAAAGGTAGCAAAATGCAACGTGAGATACGTAATTTTAGATGGTGTAATATACTGTTTATCTCATAAAATGATAGATTTGGTTATGTGTAATGTGAAAAGAAAGTGAAAGTGAACCACGTGATCGTCTGAAAATCATCGTCTGCTACACCTTACCACCCAGGTAGGGGCCACGTAATTGACCTACGAAAGACATGCATGTACTTGTGGTGGTGAAATATAGGCTACTGTGTGTCTCATAAAGTGATAGATTGGTTTATGTTTTATATGAAAATAACGTGAACGACTGAACCACTTGCTCGTAAGAAAGAGAACGTCTCGTACACCTGAGTTAGCACAAAGGTAGCAACATGTAATGCGAGATATGGAACATGTGCATTTACATTTTGTTGGTGAAATATACTGTATTTCTCATACAATGATAGACTTGGCTATGATTCATGTGAAAATAACGTGAAAGGCTGACCCACGTGCTTGTAAAAAAGAGAACATCTCGTACACCTGAGTTAGTACAAAGATAGTGAAATGCAATGCGAAATAAGGAACCCATTATGTTTTATGTGAAAATAAAGTGAAAGACTGGACCACATGTTCGTAAGATTGAGAACGTCTCAAACACCTGGGTTAGCACAAAGGTAACGAAATGCAATGTGAGATACGGAACACATGCATTTACATTTTATTGGTGAAATATACTGTAATTCTCATACAATGATAGACTTGGTTATGTGTTATGTGAAATAAAAGCATAAACACTGCAGCGTCTTCTCATAAGCGAAACACCGTCTGCTGCACCTTAGTGCACAGGTAAGGGTATATGGAACACGTGCATTTACACTTTAGTGGTGAAATGTACTGTGTATCTCATAAAAATGACAGATTTGGTTATGTGTAATCTGAAAAGGAAATGAAAGAGTGAACCACGTGCTCGTGGCCCCTAGCTGTGCACTAAGTCAGGTGTAGGAGGCAATGCTTTTCAAGGACATACACGTATATCATGAATCCTTGCGTTGTGCCAATGTTGAGCAAAGCTCTTGGCTGGCTGTGAATAAAATATCATAACTCCTTTATTTCAGGTCACACCCCTAGCACAGCATATTGAAGTACCTAGCCTGAGGTACCAATCCCTTTGACAGCAATTCTTTCTCCAGTTGGCTTACAACGACTTCAGTATTGCAGAGATGAAACGCGGGTTGGCACCTCATCAGTGGAAGAAGCTCCTCAATGAGATTGAGTCGCAGAGCGACATTGAGAGCGACCATTCTGGGGTGGAGGAGGTTGAGCTGACACAATCCGGTCAGCACGTGAAGCTTCCCCGCCGCCTTCCATCGTGGGAGACCACACCACCATCATCCGCTGGCCCCATGGGAGAACACTCCCCACCTCTAGGACCTGTTGGTCCCACCACTCTCTTTGTCGGCTCCAAATCTCCAGGCCCCTCTGCCCCTTTTAGCAAGCCAGTGTTACTGGAAGCCAGGCCATCGTTCATTGTGATGGCTCCTCCACCCACGTCTGCAGTGCAGGATGGTACGGTGACATCCTTGCCGGCGAGGCTGAGAAGACTGGTGTCCCCAGAGCCCTCTGTCTCATCCTCGTCATCGTCCGAACGTCCCCTCCTAGAATAAGACTGCTGCCTGGACATGAGGAATGTCCAAGAGGTCGGAGGGTAGGCAGAAGGGTGTTGACAGGCCAACCTGCTGCAACCGCCGCTGGAGGATCCGGGGTGGAGCAGTGGCCCATTCACACCGAACCACGGCCCATTCACTGGCTCCCCAGGGATCAAGGTGGATATCCCAACAATTCCTCTGCAGTTCTTCCAGCTCTTTTTCACGTGGGAGTTGCCATATCTCACCGTGGAAACCAACTGGTACGTCACATTCCTGGGAACTCAGGTGGATGCCTGGTCCTCCTGCAATGAAGAAGAGATGGCCAAGCTCCTGGGGCTATACCTTTTCATGGGGGTTGTGCACATGCCGATCATCAGGCACTATTGGAGGAGCTCCGAGCTGCATGAGTACCCTAGAGTTTGGCGGGCGATGAGTGGAAGGTGCTTCACCGTCATCCTCAAGCACTTCCACAACTTGAACTCACTTGCCATACCCTAGGACAACCAAAATTGGCTGATCCATGTTCGCACAGTCATGGAGTACCTCCTTCATTGGTTCCAGTCAGTGTACAAACCTGAGGAGCAGCTCAGCCTGGATGAGGGCTCTCTGGGGTGGAAGGGCTGGCTGTCCTTCCACGTGTACAACACCCTAGAAGCCCATCAAGTACTCCAACAAGTTTTACATGAACCTCAAGGTCTACACAGGGGTGCAGCAGACTCTCGAGAATATCGTGTATGGCCTCGTGAAACCGTTGAAGGACCAGGGCTATAAGTTGTTCATGGATAACTACTACAATTCTGTATCCCTGTGAAAACGACTCTTCCCTGCAGGCCTTTATATGTGTGGGATCCTACGGATGCCTAGAGGAGCACCACGCCAGCTGCAGGCCATCTCCAGGGCTAAGAGCCTGCCTGAGGGGGACATGGCATACAGGCACAAGGACAATGTGCTAGTCCTGCTGTGGAAGGACAAGTGCATTGTGAATACGGTGTCCACTTTCCAAACCGCCGACACCATTTTGAAGAGGGTTCTAGGAAAGGTGTGGGATAATGATGGGCAGACAACCTATTTGGAGAAGGTCGTTAACAAGCCCATCGTTGTGGAAGACTACAATAGGTACATGGGTGGGGTGGATCATTTTGATCAGATGGTCCAGTACTGCCTTATCCAACGGCGAACTGTCAAGTGGACGAAGATCTCCACTTCGTCCACATGACACTCTTCAATGCGTTCACCTTGTACAAAACGTACAGATGCGGGACAGTAACTCTCATTGAATTTGTGCAGCAGATCATCTAAGACCTGCATTTCCTTGAAGAGGACTGGCCCGCATCTGGAAACATACTTCACTACACCCCAGATCTACCTACCTGACACCCAGCACCAGAAACACCTGGCACCCAGTAGGCACAGGCACTAGTGCCAGGATGGGCCCAGCCACCACCAGCACCAGCACTGCCTGCAGGACAACCACCATAGGCCCCATCACCGACACCAGCACCACCTGCAGGAGGCCCATCACAGGTGCCATCATCACCACCAACACGGCCTGCAACAGAGCCATCACAGGTGTCACTATCGCCACTGGCTCCGCCTGCAGGAGGCCCATCAGGGGTGCCAGCATTGCCATCACCTCCAGTTGCTGGTCTGTCAGGAGAACCCATACCTGGGCCTGCAGCTCCCGCATGACAGGACCACGGAGCACAAGGGCATCCAAGCAAGCATCACCAGGTGACTAACGACAATGTGAGGATGGATCGCACTCTGGACCACCATTGGGTGAGGATCCCCAACAAGAGGAGGCTCAGGAGTACCAAGCACTTCAAGTTGGAGATGAGGAAGGACACAAGGAACATGTGTCCTGTATGTGATGTGCCGCATTACATGGGTGATTGACTGGTACCATAGCGAGCGATACCTTCACTATGGAGCACACACACACACACACACACACACAGAACAAAACTCCTCACCTCCCAACCCATCTGGTCCTGCAGGAAGATCATCATTGCTGGAGAAGTACGTGATATTCTTTTCTTATTAATCTCTTTACTTATCTTTATGTCAGTATATATACACATACATATATATTGTTATTTACCTCAACACAAATGACGGGGAAATAAGTAAAGCTTCAGTTTCAGTTGCTAGCAACAGGTTTAGTGTTCATGTGCAGTTTCTGTGAGGACTAAAAACGAAACAGAAGTAATTATATAAAATAGTTGTTGGTATAAAACCAAAGAATGCCTAGCTAGCAAACATAAAAATGTCTGCGCGCTACGGGAAAATAACGTAAGTGAGCGAGGCGGGCGATGGTTCTGTGTGTGGGAAAATACACCGAAATTTTTTGCATTTTTCTCGAAAAATATGAGGCCTAGGATCACCGTTATTGGCTCAAATGAAAGCCAATGAAATTCTGCATAGGATGATAAAATAAAAATATAACAGTGGCAGAAAAGTTTTTTGCTAGAGCTCCCCGAATAAAAAAAATCTGTATTGAAAATGGGTTTTACTTTTTCACTTATTACTTGAACACGATCCCTCGCATCAAACTGGGACCTCTGGCATGCAAAAGCTAATAAAATTCTTTTTCCAATGATGGTATAACATGTAGAGATTGGTTAGTAAACATTCGAGAAAGGGGTGACCAAACTCTTTGTCCAGTCATGAGGAATGATATCAGTCTGCCAAATGGCTTCTATGACTGCATTTAACCTCCTGTTCATGGCTTCGACCCCAGCTTTGATCAGTTCTGCTGGGATGTCACAAACACTAGTTGCTCTACCACTTTTTAATCTAGCCACTGCCTTCTTTATTTCATCTGGAAAAGGTACGACCTTGTCAATTGGTGGGACAGCAGTCAATGGTTGTACACCAGCCAACAGCAGCTCTCCACTGGGAGGTTCGGCCATGTACTGCTGTTTAAAGTACTCAGCCCAACAAATCTTATACCCACTGACTTCCGACATGAGCCATCCATCTGCTGTCAGAATAGGGTTAATCTGAGAGGTGGGTCTGGAGTAGAGCTTCTTCAGGGCTTGGTAGGCAGGTTGAAGGTCATTTACATGAAAATGGCCTTCCACCTCCTCAGCGACTTCCCTGACTAAACTCTCCTTGTCCCTTCTCAGTAAAACTCGTGCCTGTCGAGACAGAAACTTATGCTGTTCCCAGTCCCCAGCCAGTCTGGCAGCACGACTCTCCTCAGTTGTGGTCAGCATCCCCCACCTGATGAATCCCCTCCCTGAAATCGGGCTGTCTCCAATACACTGAGCATTGCAAACCGATTTGAGGCTGCCACAGCATACTTATATGCACACTTCTCATCCCTGAGTTTCTCAAGATGGAACCTTTTTTTTTGGTGGTATCTTGAGAATTTCTCAGTTTTGGTTTGAATCCTTAGAATAGTAACAACAATTCTGTGATCAGGAGCAAAGAACTCTGCACTCCTGAAAACGCTGCAGGTCTGAAAGATCCTCCACTGTGTACTAATAAGAATGTGATCAATCTCCTTAGCAACCCCTCCGGTATTGAGATACCAAGTCCAATGGTGAAAATTTGGCCACTGGAACCAGGATCAGCAATTCTTAAGTTGGAGGATTTTGCGAAATCCAGAAGGTAAGAACAATTGGAGTTCCTAGTTCCAGAGCAATGGGGAACCCCCCCTGTTTGTGTCAGTAACTGCATTAAAGTTGCCCATGACCAGGAGTGTATCACACAAGGGGTACTGTTCCACAACAGAGTCATTTTTGGTGTAGAATAGCTTTTTCTCTTGAACATCACTCATCTCTGTTGGAGCATACACTGCAATAAGAGAGATGAAGCCCAAGGAGTGCTTCATTCTCACAAGCATTATACACTCATCAACCTGAGTAACCCTGTCAACACAGGAGACAAAGTGAGCAGCAACTGCCTCAGCAACACCCCTAAGATGGGTATACCTACCATTGTCACAGCCAGACCAGTAGTATGTGTAACCATCGCTTCTTATCTCACCATGCGGGTTGCATCACCTCAGACAGTGCAGCTATGTCGATCCCACATTGCCCCAACTCTCGTGAAACAAAGGCAGTTGATCATCCTTTGAAAGGCTTAGAATGTTCCAAGCCACCACCCTCAATGCTTTTCAAATGATAAACCTGCGCTTGGTACCTAGGGCTCGCGTGTCCTTTGCACCACCATGACACGAATCAAAAGAAGGGTCTGGGCTAGGGGGTCCCTCCCCCATCATTCGTTCACTGGGACCTCATAGGCTTTACCGAGCAACCGTCACGATAGGCGTCAGCATGACAGGGCCCAAAATGCCCTATCAGGCCGGTGCCCAAGGGTCAGGCAACATGTATTGACTCCTCTCCCTCTTCCTTCTCCTGTTTCACGCACATTGTTTTTTACAGGGAGGGGATGCATCCCCACCCCAACCTCCCAGGTCGGGAGAGGGCTCGCCACTAGCCTATGGGCAGGGATGTGGGATCCCTGTCTATGGCTGTCCAGGATTTACCGCAGCATTTTCCTTCTCCTAGATGAAATGCAAATCAAGGCTAATGAGCTCCATGAACCCTACTAGATGGCCGTTGGCAATGATTTCTCTTCCGTCCTCTGACAGGTCTTGTTTTTCACCCTGCAGGGTGTCTAATGTATATAGGTAACACTGAAATATTAGGATAATAGCAGAAATGGATTTATCAATCCTTAAAACCCATAATAGGTGGTATTACATGACCAAGTGTGAATTTTAGTCACAAAGCTATATATGCACCCCATGCCGATGGTGGCTTTCTTGAATTTTTCGTTCCACACGGTTAGCCTGTTCGGAATATTTAGAATGTTTGCTGGTTTTGACTTAGGAGGCATCTATGTAGCTTTCCTGAAAAAAAATCAGCTTTCTAGAATTTTATCCCAGTTGTATCCTTCATGCTTCTGTGCTAAAATGTAAAATCTGTTACAGAGTAACTTGTTATACGAATAATTCTCAAGAGGTGATGGGATATTACACCACGATTGTCGGGAAGAAACTATGGTTACAAACAATAGACGATATCGGCACATTTGAGGAAGGTAGCAGAGTAATCTTCAGTGTTATTATATCTCAATTGATGTTTTGGTATTTTAATTACCACTGTAAAATAATATACCGCCTATGTCAATCAGGTTGAATGAACCCTTGACCAACATGAGTGAGGTTTCAGGAATGTAACGTAAGTTATATAATTCCTTGGTTTGTGTTGTTACCCAGAATAATGTAAAACACGAATGGTAAACAGTTTTTTTTTTTCTTTATAAAAACGACATTTTCCCAGCCAACTATGAGAAGGAAAAGTATTCATGGGTCTACTGTGTATCAGGTTGAGTCTTTGTGATGGAGGGATGACCAAACAACGACACACCATCCAGTAAGGGTGGAAAGGGGAGTAACTCCTCCACCTAGACTGTATCAAGTTCTTCATTCCAAAATTGTACCTTACGGACGGATTTTATTTTTTTATGTTTTATGTGTGTACTTCGGATGATAATATTATTTGCCATTAACCAGCCTGCCCATTAATTGATCTAGTGCTCATTTGTTTACTCTCAGATAGCTCTATCGTCTCGTAGTATGGTGTTCCAAGTACGGGTCATTATGACGGAGTGTTTGAACAAATGTCCTCTCATTGTACTTTACATCTTTCCATCTACGGTACCACAGACCACACCGACTTCACCATTCAACATCCAGTTATTGTTGCCTCGAAGTGCATTAATACTGGGACCAGAATCGACTTCTTCTCTCATGACGCAAATTATCCGATCACACAGGTCGGGATGGTGAATGGACAAAGAACATCTGGAGTTATTGGTAATTATTTTTTTTCCATTGTTATGTACATTATGTCTAACAGAAGTTGCCTACCCAGACCGTGTTGTAGTGAACGGGTTGTTCAGTTTTTTATCTCGACCTACAAAATCCCACAACTCGTCAGAACTTCATCCCTTTTTTGTGGCGGTGATGGAGTAGCCGAGGCACCACTTTTGCCAGTAAATTGTAAATCTTGTTTCAGAGACAAGAACAAAGTTTCTCCGTTTTTTTGTACTCTGCATTTTAACAAATTAATGTTCACAGCATTTTTATTAATGATTCCCAGAAAACCTCAAGAAATGGAAGCTTGCATAGAATTTGTCTTCTCAATTTACACAAACGGCTTTATACCCAATTCCGGCCTCAATATTCCTGGCATATTCTCAAAATATACTTATTAGCAGTAGATATATCACCGACGTAGAGACAGGAGTCCACTGTCCACGCTACACGAGCTCTCTGCCCACATTGCAGAAGCCTTCTACCTTCGCTATAGAAACACTGCTGACACTGCAGAGCTTTGTCTTGTACAGTACCATGGTAGTGATGGCATGACATGTACACCTGTTACCAATTGACTTACCTTTTTTTTTCCTACGCCTTTCAGAGTTGATCCCTTTATGATGGAGGGTAATGTCAAGAAGTTACATTAATCATTCTTGGCTTTGAATTCTGTTTCGAAAGTTGACATTAAATGAAACTGTACAACAGGCTGGGTAGGGCTTAGTGTACATTGCAAACATAGAATTTTCATAAGATATATTAATACACATATAAAGCATAAGATCTTGTTAAGTTTAATTTTTCTTCATAATGACTTTATAGAGTTCATCAGTAGTCGCTGCACTATTAAACATTTCTCAGAATTTGAGTAAAATCATCTTCGTCTGTGGGTCAGTCTTTGGTGCTGTGTTGTTCCCTGCAAGCAAGACACAACTCGGCGAGAAACGCCAGTACAGCAGAGAGGTGGCTAATGCCAAGGATGTAGAAGGCCCCTTGCATGTGCTCCACATTTAGGGGCAAAACTCGTAGCACCTCAGTCTTTCTGTCTGTTTCTTCCTCCTTGTTGGTCTCTTTCTGCTTCATCCGGTTCTCCTGCCAATATAATTTATGATTAGTTATGCCTCACTTTTATCTGTTTGTGGTAAGATAAAGATAATTTCAATCTCATTTGTTAATGTGGTTACTAACGTATTTTCATGCAGTAGTTTTTCAGCCTTACTTCTCTGTTCTCTATCGTTGGTTTCACGCTAACATCCACTGTATTTCATTTGACCATTATACTTTCCACTTCCTGTCAGTTACCTATCTCGTTTGCCTTTTTTTTTTTTTTTTTCAAGAAAGAAGGAACTACAGGCCAGGAGTTCGCATGATTGTTCCCTCCAAGAATAACAAAAACAACAAAGAGCCAAATTCAAAACTGTATCTTGGCAGTTGAAACCTTAAAAAATTCCAGTCTTTCTTCACACACACACACACACACACACACACACACACACACACACACACACACACACACACACACACACACACACACACACACACACACACACACACACACTAATTCTGTGCTTCACTTCCCAGTCAACAATTAATGTTTTACCTACACTATATTTTTCATATCTCTCTGCTGACAAAAAGAAGTTCTCACTATTGAGTCTACCGTATATTTCTTTAATCTTCATATATCAGAGGATATTAAAAGAGTGTTGATGTACCAATCGTATGTAATGAATAATCATAAAGTAAGAATAATTGTTCGTATGTCTATGTTTTGAACTTACCAAGTATAACGTATCGCTCTCTGATTTTGCACCATTTACATTAAGAGATTTAGAACAAATATGAAAATTTCCAAAGAAGAAACTAATAAATACTACTTGCTTCTCAAGAGCACCGACCATTGCAAATGATGATAATATTTTAAAATAAAATAATAATAATAATAATAATAATAATAATAATAATGACTAATTCCAGACAAATCACTTCATATAAATCAATGTTTCATGTCACCAAAGTACTGACATAATGAACTTGTCAATATCAGTAATATTCAAAAGAGTACAAAGGTGTTGCTGCCTCTGTGAGTATCAGTCCTACTTACTTTGTTAATGCTTTTAATATGATGATTGTTTAAAATTTCTTTTTGGTTCTTGCCACCAAACGCATTAATTAACCTTAGAGCGGATCTGTAGTAATGAAGAGATTAGTGACGGGGTCAATTAAATGCTCATTTCCGAGAAAAAAAATCTCAAAAGCCGAATAAAATTATATGATGATCCTGTTTTTGTTTTTTTGTTTTTTTTATCCTTTTGTAGCTCATTTCACGTAGCGTAGATGCAGAAACAGTGTAGCACTTCTACACCCTTTCCATTCCACGTTGTGTGTGTGTGTGTGTGTGTGTGTGTGTGTGTGTGTGTGTGTGTGTGTGTGTGTGTGTGTGTGTGTGAATAGCAGCATACTCTAATGTTCACCTTCTACTACACATCAGGATTCAAAATGGAGAGATTATATTTTTAGAGCAAGTTAGAGTAAACAGGGCATAGTAATAATAAAAACGCCACTGAAGTGATGTTGGTAAGGTTTTAAGCGTGATGACTCTGTAACAGTATGTCTAAAATGAATTGTATTATTGAGAGAAGTACTCTTAAACCATCTTGCTCTTTAAACTGTCTTTTTTTTTTTTTTCAATGCGAGGAAGAAGGAATCAAAGGCTAGCAGCCCACAAACCGTTCCTTCCAAGAAAAAGACAAAAACAATACAAAAGAGAGCCTATTTCAAGGTCCGTTCATTTCAAGATGCCTGGAAACACTTCGTTTGATAGACTGGAGATCATCTATCTATATACCTAAGCTGCTTCCCCCAAGGAAAGGGAGGTAGCCGAGACAGGACAACACACTCCCCAATTACTCATTCATTCAAACACATTCATTCGCATCTTAGCCCCAAGGGGAGAACGGACAGATCCTCACCGCACCACACCGCACAAGGATCAACTGCGCAATGCAATCAGTGACATCCGCAACAGGGCCCGACAGCAGAGCTGGTTTACCCCTGCCACATCATAACAGACCCATCCCCTTACCCGCACCTGACCTGACTAGCTGATCAGACCAAATGCGGGAGAATATCCCCTCAGGGCTGCGTCATCCCTTATTCATTCACAACTTCTCTCCATTTATTTCTGTCACACACAGCCACTCTTCCTTGCTCAACAGACATCCCTCTCGCATCCAGCGCTCTCTTCACACTGTCCATCCATCCTATTCGTGGTCTTCCTCTCAGCCTTACACCTCTCACATCAGATCTAGTTATCTTTTTCACCAATCGCTCATTATCCATTCTCTCCATATGCCCAAACCATCGCAACACCCTCTGCTCAACTCTACCAGCCATCTCCCAAACAACTCCAGTTCTCCTTCGCACTTCATCATTTCGCACTCGATCCATACGCGTCACTCCACACATACTCCTCAGACACCTCATCTCCATTACATTCAAACTTTTCCTCTCTGCTACACCCATATTCCATGTTTCAGACCCATATAACGCAGTCGGTACCACAACACCCTCATACAACCTTCTCTTTACATCCATTCTAAGCGGACGACATCTAAACACTTTTTTCATTCCTCCCAGCACCTTTCCTACTTCATTTATTCTAAACTACACTTCTGCATCTATTCTTCCATCCACAGCAACATGTGACCCTAGATATTTAAAACACTCTACCTCCTCAAGCAACTCGCCATTCAAAGCTATATTCATCCCCCTACCTCTGCCTGTATTTCATAGGAAGTATGAAATACAGACAGAGGGAGACAGTTCCACAGCTGACCTGTTGCATAATTGAAGGGCTAGGAGTAACGGTTAGCTCTTGCATTGGAGAACTGGACAGAAAAGGGATGAGAGTTTGTTGCTAGACGAGTGCTAGGCACCAGTCATACAGGTGGAGGGATGCAAGCAGACAGTTAAGAAGAGCAGTGACCATGGACGTAGTGATAGAAAAGAGATAAAGATGCAACAGTGTGGCAAAGAGCCAGAGGTTGAAGGGAGCTAGTAAGACGAGGAGAGTTAATGAGACGAAAAGCCCTATTGAGAAAAGCTGTATGTGGGGAGTCTCCCCACACATAAGAGTTGTATTCTACACAGGGGCGAATAAAACCCGTGTATAAAGTCAACAACTGTGCAGAGGTAAAGAAGGTATGGAGTCGGCTTAGCACACCTAATCTCTTGGAAGCAGATTTTACAATAGATGTAATATGATTTTTCCAAGATAAGTCCCGATTGCATGAAACCCCAAGCATGTTCAAGGATGATGCAGGACTGAGCTGGATATTATTAAACATTAGTGGGTACTCCTGTGGAAGATTTTGTTGGGTTTACAGGTGAACGAACTGAGTCTTTGGGTGCATTAAAAGCAAGATTGTTTTTAGGCCAGTCAGAGATACGAGCCAAGTCAGACATCAGGTGTGCCATAGCCTCATCCCTTGTTTGTTGAAGTGCTGAGATGGACACTGCAGGAACCAAATGGAAAGGTGAAGGGTGGAATCACCAGCATACGAGTGGATACGGTTAGATTTACAGCTTAGAAGGTCATTGATGAATAAAAGGAAGAGAGGTGGTGATAGTACAGTGGCCTGAGGAATACCACTTTTGATAGATCTAGGAGAAGAACGATGGCCGTCTACAACAGCTGCAATAGAACGACCAGAAAGGAAGCTAGAGATGAAGGCACAGACAGAAGGATAGAAGCCGTAAGAGGGCAGTTTGGAAATTAAAGGTTTATGCCAAAATCGATCGAAAGCTTTTGAAATGTCAAATACAATGGCAAATCTTTCGCTAAAGTCCCGAAAGGAGGATGTCCAGGAGTCTGAAAGGTAGGTGAGAAGATCGCCAGTGGAGCATCCCTGAAGGAACCCATACTGACGATCAGAAAGAAGTCTGTGATAGGAAAGATGCTTTAAAACTAATCTGTTAAGAATAGACTCGAAAACTTTTGAGACACAGGATGTTAAAGCAATTGGACGATAGTTAGAGGGTTGGGCATGGTCACCCTTCTTTGGGACTGACTGAGTGAGAGCAAACTTCCAGCAAGAAGTAAAGGTACAAGTTGATCGACAAAGGTGAAAGAGTTTTCCTAGGCAGGGTGTAAGTACAGAAGCACAGTTCTTGAGAACAACTGCAGGGACTCCATCAGGCCCATATGCCTTGTTAGTATTGAGGCCAGTGATGGCAGAAAATACATCAGCAGAAAAAATTTTAATGTCAGCCATCAGAAAGTCAGAGGGGGGAAGTGATGGAGGAACAGCACCGGAATCAACTAAGGTGGAACTGGAGGAGAAAGTCTGAGCAAAGAGATCTGCTTTATCTGTAGAAGTAGCTATAGAGCCATCAGAGTAGAAAAGAGGAGGGAAGGATAATGAGGTAAAGTTGTTAGAAAGGTTTTTGGCAAGGTGCCAGAAGAAGCAGGAAGAATTTGAGTTGGAGAGTTGAGAGGATTTAGTACAGATGGAATTATTTTTATCAGAGTGAAGAACAGACTTAGCACAATTCTGGGCAGAAACAAAAAAAAGGTGTGATTCAGGGGTGCGTTGGCTCTGATACCTTTTATAGGCCCTCTCCTTGTTGCGGACAGCATTGGAACAAGCGTGATTAAACCAAGGCTTTCCTGCTTTAGTCAAAGGATATGAGAAAGGAATGTATGCTTCCATGCCCGAGAGAATAACCTCCATAATGCGCATAGCACACTCAGATGGCTCCTAGCCGTGGAAGCAATAATTATTCCAGGGAAAAGCATTGAAGTGCTACTTGAGGGCCTCCCAGTCAGCAGCTCCAGAGTGCCACAGTCGACGTTTCTTTGGAGATTCCACAGGCCGTACTGGAGTAATAGGACAGGTTAAGGTAATAAGGTTGTGATCGGAGGAGCCCAGTGGAGATGAAACAGGTCAAGTATATTGGATCTCTCTCCAAGGCAATCAGGGATACGGGTAGGGTACTGTACAAGCTGCTCTAGGTCATTATGGATAGCAAAGATGTAGGTTTGTTCAGCCTGTGGATCAGTGAAAGGAGAGGAGAGCCAAAGGTGGTGATGAATATTGAAATCTCCTAAAATGGAGATTTCGGAGAAAGAAGAAATTAATAGAATGGGTCCCATGGTAGAAGTAAGACAGTTGAAGAATTTTTTATTGTAGAATCAGGGGATAAGTAAACAGCACAGATATATTTAGTTAGAGAATGACAGGAGAGCCGAAGCTAGAGAGTAGAGAATTCAGAAGAATCAAGCTCAGGAACACGAGAGCAATATAAGTCGTTGTGTGCATATACACAACAGCCACCTTTGGCTTTGAAATGACTATAGAGAAAGTAGGATGATACAGGAAAGGGTTTGCTGTCAGTTGCCTCAGAGAGCTGAGTCTCAGTTAAGAAGAGAAGGTGAGGTTTAAAGAAGGAGAGGTGGTGTTCAACAGAGAGAAAGTTAGAGGAAAGGCCGCTAATGTTGCAGAAATGAAGAAGAAATGAGTCAGACAGTGGTTCCAGGCAGCTAGTTGAGTCGTCACCGGGAGAGGGGCGGGTGGTAGGGACACATATGGTCCTCCCCCAGGGACTCCAAGGCATGGCTAATATGTGCCATTTTTCTTTTTCTAATTTTGAAAAGGAAATGTAGTGTGTACTGTGCATGTAGATTTGTGCTGACAGTTAGAGAAACTTGTATTGGAGAGCATGCTGTCCTACTCCCTGTGTTACTGAAACACTGAAAAAGTTCAGCAAAGGGGGATGGTCAGGAACTGGTCCTGAGGGCTGATGAAACGAGAGCTCCAGCTCTCCCTGTCATCAGCTTTCCATCCATCTTGGGCGTACTGCCTTGCTCGAGTGGTGCAACAGTCTACTCCTTAGATGTATACCTTGCAATGCCGTTTTTAAATAACATTATCAGATATAAACACCAACATTGTTTTCTTCCACAATCACGTTACTGAAACTATACTTTGGGAAAAATCCACGTCATATTCACTTGCTAGAACGTCATATTCACTTGTTGCCAGTATAAGTCTTTTGATAAACTCATACCTCTAAAAGAAACGGTCATTACTATGAGTCTATACTTAATAATGAGTGCCCTCACCCCATCCCACACACATACTTACTGTTCAGTACTCCTTACCGACACGGCAGTGGGTGGCTGGCATCGTCTAGGATAAGAACCACTATCGTAGTGGGGGAAAGAACTAGACGTATGTAATAAGCTATTTACTTCTCACATTGACTTAGCTATTTCTGACACTAATTTAGCTGGTTCAAAGGACGCCTATACAATCTTACCCGTGTGGCAACCCATACTGATTCCTTAAACCCCTGTGACACTAAACCACTTTCAACGATCTTGTAGGTAACTAAATCAATCCTTGGCTTCAGTGGTGTATTACTCTGCAGACCAATCCCTACACTGAAGGGCAAGGTACACTCCTGGAATACAAATAAATATAATTAATCCATTTAAATGACATTGACAGCACTCTATGTATGTTCAAATACTTATTATTATTAGTTTTTTTTTTTTGGGGGGGTGGTCTGTGTATGTTACGAGTCCTTAGTTTAACAACTGCAGTGAAGCCTTGAACTAACCTTTATAAAACAACAACAAAAATCAGCATTTAGTTGCTGTGTGCTCTGCTTCATCTAAACATGAACACCCTGATCAGCAGATATCAAGCTTATACAGACTGACTTTCAAAGAATTTTACTTATGAGGCTATGCAGAAGGATTTTCATATAGAAGTGCGGATGACGAAATACGAAAGTGTGCTGTGGTAAAGGACACAGCATTTCAGAGAGGAAAGAATGGACATTTTGAGAATTAACTCAAGTGTTGGTGCTGAAGTACAGAAGTCTGACAACCAAAAGGTTAATATATTGTCTCTGAACAGGGCAAATTTTAAAAGATTTTGGTAATATGAAGATTTCTGAGGGTGATGGTATGAAATAGTACCGGTAGTGTTGACAATTATTTGAACTGCCTTGGGTAATGGTGGAGTATGTTTTCAATGCATAATATTTAGAGTAGTGAAAATGGTTACTTAGTGGTTTTTGTGGTAAAGGATGTGCAGTACGCAAGATACAAATGGGAATGGTACTGTCTCGGTGTAAATCCTTGAACTTTGAGCCTCTCATTATGACCAAGTTCAAGAGTAACTATTTTGTTTCTTGTGAATGTGATTTGTTTGTGGACTTATATATCCTGTTCTTTTTATCGCGTGGTATTTGCTTCTTATACATATGCTCCTGTGTCATTGTAGGAACTAAAAAACAGAGGAGGGGGTCCCTAGTCCTCTCACCCTTAAATCCGAGAGAGTCAGGTGGAGGTTTGAGTATTCTGAATGCTGATGGTAAAGAGTGGATCCTGAATCAGCCGCTGTATGTGGATAATACAGCACTGGTGTCTGATTGGGAGGAGGGATTGAGACAGTTGGCAGAGGAGTTTGGAAGGTGTGTGAAAGGAGGAAATTAAAAGTAACTGAGAATAAGAGTAAAGTGAAGTGTACGAGGTTGGTAAATGGTAGGAGGATGGATATAGTTTTGAATGGTGAGTTGCTTGAGATGGTAGAGTGTTTTAAGTATTTAGGGTCACATGTTTCTGTGGTTGGAAGAGTATATGTAGAAGTGAACTTTAGAATGAATGAAGTAGGAAAGGTGCTGGGAGGAGTGAAAAAGGTGTTTAGAGTCGTTCGCTTGGAGTAATTGTTAAGAAAAGGCTGTATGAGGGTGTTGTGTTACCGACTGCGTTATATGGGTCTGAAACATGGAATATGGGTGTAGCAGAGAGGAAAGGTTTGAATGTATTGGAGATGAGGTGTCTGAGGAGTATGTGTGGAGTGATGCACGTGGATCGGGTGATAAATGATGAAGTGTGAAGGAGAACTGGAGTTATGCGGGTGATGGCTGGTCGAGCTGAGCAGAGTGTTGCGACGGTTTAGGCATGTGGAGAAAATGGATGAGAAGCGATTGGTGAAGAAGATAACTGGATCGGATGTGTGAGGTGTAAGGCTGAGAGGAAGACCACGAATAAGATGGATGGATAGTGTGAAGAGAGCGTTAGATGCGAGGGATGTCTGTTGAGCAAGGAAGATTGGTTGTGTGTGATAGGAATGACTGGAGATAAACTGTGAATGAATAACTGGTGACGCGGCCCTGAGGGAATATTCTCCCGCATTTGGTCTGATCAGCTGATCAGGTTTGGAGCGGGCAAGGGGATGAATGCATTATGATGTGGCAGGGGTAAACCAGCTCTGCTGTCGGGCCCTGTTGCAGATGTCGCTGATTGCACTGCACAGGTGACCCTCGTGCGGTGTGGTGCAGTGAGGATCTGTCTCTAGCTAAGATACGAATAAATGTGTGTGTGTGGACGAGTAAATTGGGAGTGTGTCGTCCTGTCTCGGCTACCCCCCCTTTTGTTGGGTGAAGCACCATAGGTATCTTCGTAGATCGAGATATGTTCCTTTGCAAATGTGGAAATCATATAAATTATTAAGTTTAGGTAATGCTGGGTTCTCATGATGAATTATCTAAACATAGTTCTCTATATTTTTTTTCTGATTTCTCAGTGTGGAAGTGTTGTGTTTTCTGAGCACATCTTTCATGAAATGACCCTGCACTGATGTTCATATGCTGTGAAAAAGATTGCGTGACTACTGGAAAAAAAAAAAAAGTGATAGTTTTTAGGAGTAACGACTGCCGAGAGTAAACCGAGTGCCGGCTGATATTGTTAAGAAAGCATTCGTTATGTAACATATGAGACCACTGAGCTTGTGAGTGTAAGGAATGTTGGAACACGGATGTAGTGTGATATGCAAAAATGTACTGTAAAGATGTTATTAACATTTCACTTAACCACAGCATAATCAAAACAAATGCAATTTGGGTTGGGAAATAGGAGTGAAAAGACAAAACTTCTGGGATGGATTTTGAACCAGGATATTTTTGGCTTTTTTGAGAACTTCCACTTGTTTACAGGAAGGAAGTTGGATAATAATTTGTCATTACCATTCAAGTTTTAGTCGATTTTTCTATTGGTAAGTTTAGATCTATGTGCTAAAAAACGTTTTTTTTCCGCTGCTCCCACTCTGGTTCTTTACTGAAGTTGATTCCAGTCGAAATAATCTAAATTTAGCTATTTTGATATATGTACTTTCAGATTTCTATTGAGTGACAATGGGTCATGATTTTTGACAGCATGCAGAACACTGATGTTTGCGATGCTAGACTGTTGGGAAACTGCCGAGTAGATTATGAGTATTCACATGCTGATAAGTTTCAGTTAGGATCTCGGAGCTGGCCGTGCATCGAGGCAAAGCTAGAATGAAAAAAAATCTATCTATCTATCTATCTATCTGCACAGTATACTGTATATAGATATATAGATAGATAGATAGATATTGTAGAAGCCGTGGCTCAGTGGGTTAGAGCGCTCCGCTCTGACCGAAGGGTAGGAGGACCGAATCCACCCAAGGGTCATTGGTAGACATCAGAAAGGGCATCCGGTCATAAAATGCTACATGCTCTAATCCAAAGTCCTCTACCCAGGGGCAACGCCTTACCCCTTCGGGGACACCTGGCGTAAAACCAAATTATTATTTTTTATTATATATATATATATATATATATATATATATATATATATATATATATATATATATATATATATATATATATATGCAAGAAAGAAGGAACCAAAGTCTAAGAGCCCACAAACAGTTCATTCCAAGAAGAAGAAGAAGAAGAAGAAAAAAAAGAGAGCCAAATTCAATATCCGTTCATTTCAAGATGCCTAAACACACTGCGTTTTAAAGACTGGAGATCATAGAAAGTAGGAAATACAGACAGAGGGAGACATTTCCAGAGCTGATCCGTTGCATAAAAGAAGGACTGGGAGTAACGGGTAACTCTTGCATTAGAGAGTTGGACAAAAAAGTGACAAGAGTTTGTTACTAGACGGGTGCTATGCACCCGTCGCATAGGTGGAGGAATGCAAACAGACGGTTCAGAGCAGGAGTGACAATTGAAGAAGCGATAGAAAAGAGATGATGATGCAACAGTGCGGCGAAGAGACAGAGGTTGAAGGGAGCCAGTAATAAGAGGAGAATTAATGTGACGAAAAGCCTTTGACTCCATCCTATTGAGAAGAGCGATATCTGGGAAGGCTTTCCACATGAGAGTTGTACTCTACAGAAGGGCGAATAAAACCCGTGTATAAGGTCAACAACTGTGCAGGGGTAAAGAAGGTATGGAGTCAGCTTAGCACATCTAATCTCTTGGAAGCAGATTATACAAGAGATGTAATATGATCTTTCCAAGATGAGTCCCGAGAGAATGAAACCCCAAGCATGTTCAAGGATGATGCAGGATTGAGATGGATATTATTAAACATTAGTGGGTACTCCTGTGGAAGATTTTGTTGGGTTAATAGGTGTAAGAACTGAGTTTTTGATGCGTTAAAAACACCAAGATTATCTTTACCCCAGTTAGAAATACGAGCCAATTCAGACATTATGTGTGCCACAGCCTCATCCCTTGTTTGTTGAAGTAACTGCTGAGATGGACGCTGCAGGAACCGAATGGTAAGGTGAAGGGTAGAATCATCAGCGTATGAGAGGATTGGGTTAGATGTACAGCTTAGAAGGTCATTAATGAATAAAAGGAAGAGAGTTGGTGATAGGACAGAGCCCTGAGGAAGACCACTGTTCATAGACCTAGGAGAAAAATGGTGGCCGTCTACAACAGCAGTTACAGAACGACCAGAAAGGAAGCTATAGATGAAGGCACATATAAGAGAACAGAAACCGTAAGAGGGCAGTTTGGAAATTAAAGATTTATGCCAGACTCGATCGAAAGCCTTTGAGATGCCAAGTGCAATGGCAATGCTTTCGCCAAAGTCCCGAAAGGAAGATGACCAGGAGTCTGAAAAGTAGGTGAGAAGATCGCCAGTGGAGAGTTCCTGATGGAACCCATACTGACGATCAGAAAGAAGATTGTGATACGAAAGATGCTTTAAAATTTTTCTGTTAAGAATGTACTTGAAAAGTTATGAGACACAGGATGTTAAAGCAACTGGGCGATAGTTAGAGAGTTAGGAATGTTCAACCTTCTTTGGGACTGACTGAATGAAAGCAAACTTTCAGCAAGAAGGAAAGGTACAAGTTGATCGACAAAGGCTGAAGAGTTTACCGAGGCAGGGTGTAAGCACAGAAGCACAGTTCTTGAGGACAACAGCAGGGACCCTATCAGACCCATTTGCCTTTGTTATTATTGAGGCCATTAATGGCAGGAAATACATCAGCTGAAGAAATTTTAATCTCAGCCATGAGGAATTTAGAGGGGGGAAGTGATGAAGGAACAGCACCGGAATCGTCTAAGGTGGAACTGGAGGAGAAAGTCTGAGTGAAGGCTGCTTTATCAGCAGAAGAAATAGCTATAGAACCATCAGAATACAAAAGAGGGAGGAAGGATGATGAGGTAAAGTTGTTAGAAAGGTTTTTGACAAGATGCCATAAGGAGCGGGATTAATTCGAGTTGGAGAGTTGAGAATATTAATATGGATGAAATTATTTTTAGCAGAACGAACAGAGCAAGATTCCGAGCAGAAACATAACAAAGATGTAATTCAGGGGTGGGTTGGCTCTGGTAACATTTATAGGCCCTCTCTTTGTTGTGCACAGCGTTAGAACAAGCGTGATTAAACCAAGGCTTTCTTGCATTAGTCAAAGGATATAAGAAAGGAATGTATGCTTCCATGCCTTAGAGAATAACCTCTGTAATGCTTGAGGCACACTCAGATGGCTCCCAGCCATGGAAGCAATGATTATTCCAGGGAAAATTAAAGAAGTGCTACCTGAAGGCCTCCCAGTCAGCAGCTCCAAAGTGCCACAACCGACGTTCCTTTGGAGGATCCACAGGTCGTACCAGAGCAATGGACAAGTTAAAATAATATGCTTGTGATAGGAGGACCCCAGCAGAGAGGAAAGATTAACAGTGCATGCAGGAGAATTAGTCGTAAGGAAGAGGTCAAGTATGTTGAAACTCTCTCCAAGGCGGTCAGGGATACGGGTAGGGTGCTGTACAAGCTGTTGTGGGTCATTAAGGATACAAAAGATGTAGGCTTGTTCACCAGGTGGATCCGTGAAAGGAGAGGAGAGCCAAAGATGGTGGTGAACATTGGAATCTCCTAGAATGGAGATTTCAGAGAAAGGAGAAATAGATAGCATGTGTTCCATCCTAGAAGTAAGATAGTCGAAGAATTTTTGACAGTACGAATAGGGTAATAAATATACAACACAGATATAGTTAGTCAGAGAATTATAGGAAAGCTAAAGCCAGAGAGTTAAGAATTCAAAAGAATCAAGTTCAGGAACCTGAGTGGATAAGTCTTTGCGTACATATACACAACAGCCACTTTTGGCTGTCAAATGAGTATAAAGAAAGTAGTTGGATACAGAAGAGTTTGCTATCAGTTGCCTCAGCCAGCTGAGTCTCAGTTAAGAGAGATATATAGCTGATGAGGTTTATGCAGAGATGCTTAAGTGTAGTGGAGAGAGTGAGATGAAGTGCTTGTTGGAAATATTAAAAAAAAAAGGCATGGATGAGTGAAACTGTGCCCGCAGGGTGGAAAAAGGCTGTGAGTGTACCCCTGTACAAAAATAAAGGTGAGCGATGTGAGTGCAGGAATTATCGTGGCATAAGTTTATTGAGTGTGGTAGGGAAGGTATATGGAAGAATTATTACAAAGAAAGTAAGAGAGATATCAGAAGTCCTAATGAGTTATGAACAGGGTGGCTTTAGGAGTGGCAGTGGATGTGTGGATCAAATATTTGCAGTAAGACAGACAGCAGAGAAGGCTTGTGAGAAGGACCATAAGGTGTTTATGGCATTCATGGGGCTGGAAAAAGCATATGACAAAGTGGACAGAGAAGGATTGTGGAAAGTTCTGCGCATTAATGGTGTAGATGGTAAGCTGCTAGGTGCAGCCAAGGGTTTTTGTGATGGTAGTGATGCACGTGTATGGGTAAATGGGCATCTACGTGAATGGTTCACAATCAGTGTGGGCGTGTGACAAGGTTGCGTGATGTCCCCATGGTTTTTTCAGGGTGATGAGAGAAGTAAAAACACGAGTAATGGAGAGAGGGATGGCTTTGGTAATGAATGGTGATGGATGGAATATCTCAAGTTTTTTGTACGCTGATGATGAAGTACTGCTTGCAAGTACCGGACAAGAACTTGGTAAGCTAGTGCAGAGTTTTGCTGATGTCTGTGAGCGTCGTGCCTTGAGAGTACTGTAGGAAAGTGCGTCGTGCCCTGAGAGTAAATGTAGAAAAGGGTAAGTGATGGTTATTGAGACAGAAGGTGACTTCCAGTGCGATGTTACAGTGAATGCAGAGAGACTGGAATTGGTGAGAGAGTTCAAATACCTGGGTACAGTGATAGAAGAGAGGAAAATGTGCAAAAGAAGTTTAAAGTAGAGTGACACAAGGAAGAAAAGTAGCTGGTGCAAGAAAGGCCTTGATAAGAAACAGGGGCTTGAGTGTTGCAGCTCCACGAGGCTTACAGTACATGAAGGACTGTTAGTGACAACTTTAACATATGGATGTGAGGCTATGGTGTGGCATGAAAATGAAAAGTCAAGAGTAAGAGCAGTGGAGATGGGACCGCTGAGGAATATATTTGGAGTACAAAGGGTGATATGATACCAAATAATGTGATTCGTGAAAGATGTGGAGTGAGGAATTCGGTGGACACTAGAATCGAAGAGAGTGTAATGAGATAGTATGGTCATGTGGAGAGAATGGATAATACTAGGGTGGTGAAAAAGCTATATCTGAGCAAATCTGAAGGAGGGACGATGCGATGTAGGCCAAGGAGAAGGTGGAGAGATATGGTGGATGAGTGTATGAGGAAGAGAGGTTTGGAAGTCGGTGAGGCTAGGGAACTGACAAGGTATCAGGCTGTCTGGATGAATGTTGTGAGGATAAGTGCATGATTAGGGATTTGGCACCTCTTTCTTAACGTGCCAGTGTCCAGATTGACTCAATCGTATACGTTTTTGTGAAGCTACAGACCGTGGTGAATGTTTTTGGCGTACCCGATAAAGCCAGGATTCCAGGGGCTTGAATGATGAGTAAATGGCCCATTAGATTGGGCAAATTTGGGCTGTCTGGACATTGCTACTCATCACTCTGCCTTAGCGCGGGAAAGGAGGTCCGGATGATGATGATGATGATTATATATATACGGTATACGCACACACACACACACACACACATATATATATATATATATATATATATATATATATATATACCTAGGCTGCTTCCCCCATGGAAAGGGAGGTAGCCGAGACAGGATGACACACTCCCCATTTACTCATCCATTCAAACACAGTCAATCGCATCTTAGCCCCAAAGGGGAGAAGGGACAGATCCTCACCACACCACAACACACATGGGTCAACTGCGCAGTGCAATCAGTGACATCCGCAGCAGGGCCCGACAGTAGAGCTGGTTTACCCCTGCCACATCATAATAGACCCATCCCCTTACTCACACCTGACCTGACTAGCTAATCAGACCAAATGCGGGAGAATATCCCCTCAGGGCTGCGTCATCATTTATTCATTCACAATTTCTCTCCATTTATTTCTGTCACGCACAGCCACTCTTCCTTGCTCAACAGACATCCCTCTCGCATCCAGCGCTCTCTTCACACTGTCCATCCATCCTATTCGTGGTCTCCCTCTCAGCCTTACACCTCTCACATCAGATCTAGTTATCTTTTTCACCAATCGCTCATTATCCATTCTCTCCATATGCCCAAACCATCGCAACACCCTCTGCTCAACTCTACCGGCCATCTCCCGAACAACTCCAGTTCTCCTTCGCACTTCATCATTTCGCACTCGATCCATACGTGTCACTCCACACATACTCCTCAGACACCTCATCTCCATTACATTCAAACTTTTCCTCTCTGCTACACCCATATTCCGTGTTTCAGCCCCATATAACGCAGTTGGTACCACAACACCCTCATACAGCCTTCTCTTTACATCCATTCTAAGCGAACGACATCTAAACACTTTTTTCATTCGTCCCAGCACCTTTCCTACTTCAATTATTCTAAACTTCACTTCTGCATCTATTCTTCCATCCAAGGCAACATGCGACCCTAAATATTTAAAACACTCCACCTCCTCAAGCAACTCACCATTCAAAACTATATTCATCCCCCTACCATCTACCAACCTCGTACACTTCATCAATTTACTCTTATTCTCATTTACTTTCAATTTCCTCCTTTCACACACCCTTCCAAACTCCTCTACCAACTGTCTCAATCTCTCCTCTGAATCGCCACCAGTGCAGTATCATCCGCAAGCAGCAGTTGCTTAAGATTCCACTCTCCACCATCGACATTGACCAGACTTAGATCTCCACCTAAAACACTTGCATTCACCTCTCTTACAACACCATCCATATAAATATTAAACAACCAAGGCGACATCACACATCCCTGTCGCAGCGCCACTCTCACGGGAAACCTATCACTCACAGCATTTCCCACTCTTACACACGCTCTACTATTTATATAAAAACTTTTCACCCCTTTTAGTAACCTACCATCAAGTCCATACAATCTTAAAACAGTCCACAAAGCCTCCCTATCAATTCTGTCATATGCTTTCTCTAAATCCATGAATGCCCAATACACATCCTTGCCTTTTGCTAAATACTTTTCACACACTTGTCTCACAGCAAACATCTGATCCAAGCATCCCCTCCCTCTCTAAAAGCCACACTGCTCATCACCAATTACTCCCTCTGTACCCTCTCTAACTCTCATAATTAACACTCTACCATACACCTTACCTACAACACTCAACAGACTTATACCCCTAAAGCTAGTACATTCATACTTATCACCCTTGCCTTTATACAATGGGACCACACAAGCACTTGCCCAGTCAACTGGCACCACACCTTACACAAAGCACACATTCAACAGTCTTACTAACCAGTCAACAATAGTCACTTCACCACTCTTCAGCATTCAACAGCACACCCATCCATACCTGCATTTATATATACAGTATATATATATATACAGTATATATATAAGTATACATGGGTGAGACAGGAGGGTGGAAGTGTTGTTGATAGAGCCTTGATGGACTATGTGGTTGTGTCTAGGAATGTAATAGGAAGATTGTTGGATGTGAGAGTTCTGAGAGGGGAGGGTGGAGGTATGTCTGACCACTACCTGGTGGAGGGAAAGTTAAGAGTAGGTAAGAGATGGGTGAGAGCTAGGAGGGTTAGGTGTGGCAGGGAGGTTTTGAAAGTGAGTGAGTTGGGTAAAAGAGAGAAAAAGATAGAGTATCAGGAGAAATTGAAAGATGAGTGGAACGCAGTGAAAGATCGGGAAAATGGCAGCGTGGAGGAGGAATGGCAGTTGTTTAAGAGTGCTGTGGTGGGGCATGCAGAAGAGGTGTGTGGTGTGAGACGTGTGGGTGGTGGTGTAAGAAAAGGAAGTGAATGGTGGTGCGAGGAAGTAAGTATGGCTGTGGCTGAGAAGAGACGTGCATATGAAGTGTGGCTGCAGAGGAAGGATGAGATGTCATATGAAAGGTATAAGGAGAAGAGGAATAGAGCGAGAAGGGGCTGTGCGTGATGCTAAAGTGGCAGCAGATGAGAGGTGGGGTAGGCAGCTGACAGAGAATTTTCAGCAGAATAAGAAAATGTTTTGGAAGGAGGTGAAAAGGGTGCAAAGGGAGAGTCTGGGAAGGAAGAACAGAGTAAACTCAGAGGATGGAAGGATGTTAATTGAGATGGATGCAGTAAGGAAGAGATGGGCAGAGTATTTTGAAAGATTGTTAAATGTAGAGGAGGAAAGGGTGGCTGAGATTGTGGCGGATGGAAGGGTGCAAGGAATAAATGTGTTGGGAGAGTTGAATGATTCTTTGATCACGAAGGAGGAAGTGGAGAAGGCAGTAACGGAGATGAAAACAGGGAAAGCTGCAGGTATGGATGGGTGTGCTGTGGAATGCCTGAAGGGTGGTGGAGTGACTATTGTTGACTGGTTAGTAAGATTGTTGAATGTGTGTTTTGAGAAAGGTATGGTGCCAATTGACTGGGCAAGTGCTTGTGTGGTCCCGTTGTATAAAGGCAAGGGTGATAAGTATGAATGTACTAGCTTTAGGGGTATAAGTCTGTTGAGTGTTGTAGGTAAGGTGTATGGTAGAGTGTTAATTATGAGAGTTAGAGAGGGTACAGAGGGAGTGATTAGTGATGAGCAGTGTGGCTTTAGGAGAGGGAGGGGATGCGTTGATCAGGTGTTTGCTGTGAGACAAGTGTGTGAAAAGTATTTAGCGAAAGGCAAGGATGTGTTTTGGGCATTTATGGATTTGGAGAAAGCGCATGATAGAATTGATAGGGAGGCTTTGTGGACTGTTTTAAGATTGTATGGACTTGATGGTAGGTTACTAAAAGGGGTGAAAAGTTTTTATGTAAATAGTAGAGCGTGTGTAAGAGTGGGAAATGCTGTGAGTGAGTGGTTTCCCGTGAGAGTGGGGCTGCGACAGGGATGTGTGATGTCGCCTTGGTTGTTTAATATTTACATGGATGGTGTTGTAAGGGAGGTGAATGCAAGAGTTTTAGGTGGTCTGAGTCTGGTAAATGTTGATGGAGGAGAGTGGAATCTGAAGCAGCTGCTGTTTGCAGATGATACTGCACTGGTGACGGATTCAGAGGAGAGATTGAGACAGTTGGTAGAGGAGTTTGGAAGGGTGTGTGAAAGGAGGAAATTGAAAGTAAATGAGAATAAGAGTAAAGTGATGAAGTGTACGAGGTTGATAGATGGTAGGGGGATGAATATAGTTTTGAATGGTGAGTTGCTTGAGGAGGTAGATTGTTTTAAATATCTAGGGTCACATGTTGCTGTGGATGGAAGAATAGATGCAGAAGTGAAGTTTAGAATAAATGAAGTAGGAAAGGTGCTGGGAGGAATGAAAAAAGTGTTTAAATGTCGTTCGCTTAGAATGGATGTAAAGAGAAGGCTGTATGAGGGTGTTGTGGTACCGATTGCATTATATGGGGCTGAAACATGGAATATGGGTGTAGCAGAGAGGAAAAGTTTGAATGTAATGGAGATGAGATGTCTGAGGAGTATGTGTGAAGTGACGCGTATGGATCGGGTGCGAAATGATGAAGTGCGAAGGAGAACTGGAGTTGTTCGGGAGATGGCTGGCAGAGTTGAGCAGAGGGTGTTGTAATGGTTTGGGCATATGGAGAGAATGGATAATGAGCGATTGGTGAAAAAGATAACTAGATCTGATGTGAGAGGTGTAAGGCTGAGAGGAAGACCACGAATAGGATGGATGGACAGTGTGAAGAGAGCGCTGGATGCGAGAGGGATGTCTGTTGAGCAAGGAAGAGTGGCTGTGCGTGACAGAAATAAATGGAGAGAAATTGTGAATGAATAAGTGATGACGCAGCCCTGAGGGGATATTCTCCCGCATTTGGTCTGATCAGCTAGTCAGGTCAGGTGCGGGTAAGGGGATGGGTCTGTTATGATGTGGCAGGGGTAAACCAGTTCTGCTGTCGGGCCCTGCTGCGGATGTCACTGATTGCATTGCCCAGTTGACCCTTGTGCGGTGTGGTGCGGTGAGGATCTGTCCGTTCTCCCCTTTGGGGCTAAGATGCGAATGAATGTGTTTTATGGATGAGTAAATGGAGAGTGAGTCGTCCTGTCTCGGCTACCTCCCTTTCCTTGGGGGAAGCAGCCTAGGTATATAGATATATATATATATATATATATATATATATATATATATATATATATATACATATATATACATATATACATATATATATATATATATATATATATATATATATATATATATATATATATATATATATATATATATATATATATATATATATATATATATATATATATATATATATATATATATATATATATATATATACTATCTACTATATATCTACTGGACGCCTTAATCCCGTTTGGGGTGGCATATATATATATATATATATATATATATATATATATATATATATATATATATATATATATATATATATATATATAGTGGGGCTGTGTGGCCTACAGAACTGTACATGATTTAGATGAGGGTTTGTGGTTTGGTCTCGTCCCACTGAATAATTACTAGTTGGCCCTATAACACGTTCGATCTAAACAGATGTTCGTTTATGCTCTCACGTGTTTTGAGGTTTACCTTTTCTCCATAATTACCAATTATATATTAAATTTACTTTATACAAATGACTTTCTTCACTTATGGTGACATTAAAAAATAAAAATAAAAAATAAACAGGGTAAATATAACCTCCACTAAATCCAACATCTCAAGAGTAACGTCCGCAAAATCAAATAATTGATTGCAGAAGGAAGCAGAAAAAAGCAAAAGGAGCAATAAATATCCCTGAAGTAGATACCAGGTCATGTCAAACACTGTTTTACTACTGGTTGCATGTGTCCAGTATTACCTGTCTAGTGTCCGGATCATCGGCAACTAATCCAGCAACCCACTGGCCTATGTCAGTGAAGAGCATGGTTAGACACCCCACAGGACTAATAACATGACCTGTCAAAAGGAAGATGAGCTACTAAAGCCATCGGTTATCTAGCAGGGTGGATAGAGCTAGTTAGTCTTGGTTTGTAGTCAGCTAGGAGAACAGAAATTCTGAATCACACCTGGAAAGCCCTTGTCAGGGATCCCATGCCCCTGTCCATGGCCTAGTGGTGAGCCCTCCTCTGACGTGGGAGGTTTAGATGGAGTTTGCTTTTTCTTCCTGGAAAAACCTACATCTCGCATAACTTGGGAAGAGGAAGTGGAATCAGGATCAGCGTGGGTTCGCTGACCCTGACCTACTTTTGCCAGAGGCTCCCTCCTCGGGTGCTAGCCTGATGGGGCTTTTGGGACCCTGTCTTGCTGGCACCAATTATGATGGTTGCAGGGTAAAGCCTACGAGACCCCACCAGCTGGGTAATGATGGGGGACCCCTAGCCCTAATCCTGTTTTTGACTCACGTTGTGGTGGTGCAGATGACACATGAACCCGCATAACCATTCACTGGTTTAACCTTTGGAAGGCACTCTGAGTGGAGACTTGGAAAATTCTGAGCCTTTTATGGGATGATGGATGGCTTGTGTCAGTGATGAATGAGTATAGGGCATGTTGGGCTGAGTACTTTGAGCAGCTGTAAATGGCTGAGCGTCCCAGTGAGGAGCTACCACTGGTTGGTCAACAACCACTGACTGCTCTCCCAAAGTTGATGATACCGTGTCATCCTTGGAAGAAATCAAGAAGGCAGTGGATAGGTTGAAGTGTGATAGAGCAACTTGTGTCTGAGGCATCTCAGGGAACTGATTAAAACTGAGTGTGAGGCGATGATCAGTCACAGACGTCATTTGGAGGACTGGTATAGTTCTTGTTGACTGGACAAGAGGTTTGGTTACCCTTACCGGAAAATAGATAGGAGACCAGCAACATTGAAGTAACTTCCTTGGTGTTACAGGGCTTAGTATACTAGGCAAGGTTCTTATTGACATGCTCTTGATACATATGCGGGAACATTTACTAAAGTTTCAGACGTCTGAGCAATCCACATACAGACCCAAGACGTTTACAGTTTACCACACCCTAGCTCTTCAAGCTCTTATTGTCTGTCTTAAGAACTGACAAGGTCTGCTTGCAGCATATGTGAAATTCAAGACAACTATGACTCGGTAGCTCAGGAGGTGGTATGGGAAATGCTATGACTCCGTGGGATTCCTTCAGGGATAATCCGTCTGACTGCTGGCCAGTATTCAAAAATTGGGAGTGCTGTCAAATGTCGAGGAGGAACATTCTACTACATCCCAGTAACTACTGAAATAGGAGAGGGATGTGTCTTTGTTCTCATGCTTTTCAACACATGCATGGATTGAGTACTTGGCCAGGCTGTGAGTCAGTCACTGTAAAGTTTCAATTAGCTATTTCTGGGTTACTGACTCTGACTTTGCTGACGAAGCAATTACCCTACTGGAGTCGCTTGAGATACTACTGAGTACCCTTAAAGAATTTCATGAGAATGTGAAGTCACTGGGATCATAGATCTCTTCGTCCAAGATCATGGTCCAGGCATTTGGTGGCTTGCTGAAGGAGGCAGTTCAGTCTGTTCAAGTATGTGGAAAGAATAGAGAAGTCTTGGGAAGAATCAGTTATCTTGGCAGTGTGGTAAACAGCAATGCTAGGTCAGACAATGGGATATCTTCTCACATCGATCTGACCCACGGGGTTGTGAATTCATTCAACTCGGGCATTTTGCATTGCTATTATTTGTGCAGGAAACCTATAATGGAGGAGGTGGCTAAATCGGTAGAGAGGCGGCCTGCAGTCTTAACGGAAGCAGGTTCGAGTCCCGGCTGGTGCAGAAAACAGTTTAAAGATTTCAGTTTCACAAAGGCAGACTTTACTGATCGATCAGAAGACCCGCCAACATGTCAATCACGCCCACTAATACCAGTACACCAGTCCTGCATTAGACAGCCCTAGCATGTATTCAACATGGACGGTGGGTGTTAGCGCTGAAGTGTTGACATGTGGACATACAGTATGTGGTATGTAGGAGGACTACCGGGCCTTGGGGATAGGCTCTGAAGCCTTTGCCCAGAGCGGGACACATTAAAAAGAAAAAAGTCTTCAGTACACTGGTGCTCCCTGTCTTTCTCCGTGGTTGTGAGACATGGATACTAAACATTGACTTGAGGTGGAGAACTGGCTCCTTTAGTACTAAATACCTTCACAGGACCATAGGATACTGCAGGTACGACCTGGTACATAACGAGTGACTATGACGTGACTCTAAGTCGAGGCCTATTACCCACGTAATAGGTCACCGCCAGTTCCAGTTATACGGGCACGTGGCCTATTTCCCTGAGGCTTACATTGCCCACAGGGTGATCTCTGACAGAGTTAACCCGAGGTGTACACCATGGGGAAGGTCATGGAACCCATGGCTTGAGCAGGTTGGTCATTCATGTCGAGACAAGCTTGGAAGAGTCGCTGCCTGAACTGTTGCATGAATCGACCTTCACGGGTGGAGTCAGTGGGGGAGTAAGGCCATGCAATCCACAGCCCCACATGATGTTGATGTTGATGATCGGCAGTCCGTATCAAAATATTAAAAATTATACGTGTAACAAACAAGCCAATTAATTTCATGAAAATATTTGTACTAAACTTTGCTGTTAATTTTTCCATGTGGAAAAAGTACAACCAACGCCAAGCCATACACAAAAACAATCGTTTCCGAGAAAACTGAATAAAATGAACTAAAACACTATTAACTTCATTTAAGGTCCGTCGACACGCTGCATTTTTTAAAAACCTTCAAACCATTTGCAAAAAGGAAAGATGGCTGAGGAATACCGTTTTAGAGATGAAGGACTGGTAATACTGGTTATTCTTGCATTAGAAATCGAGACGGACAGAGAGCTGACAGTGTACTGCAAGATGGTTGCTCTGTGAACGGTGGGGGGAAAGTTTTAGTTGAGAGAGAGAGAGAGAGAGAGAGAGAGAGAGAGAGAGAGAGAGAGAGAGAGAGAGATGGTGCTGGTATTGTGACCTTATTATGCTTGAATATATTGATTCCAAACACTTCTTCCATTGACATGAACAGATTGACACAAACAAATCTAGACCATAACCCTCATGACAGTTCCCTATTTCCCTCTATATTCTTTTCTCACTAACTTGGCCTAAAACTTCCATCACTTCACCTTGAATGCTGAGCTGTAACAATGTATGAACTCTAGAATATGATGCTACTCAGAAAGACGCGCTATGGGTAAGGATGTAGAATCATAGCATTGTCTTCTTCTGACAATGAGCTACGTGAAATAAGCTGTGAAAAAAAAAAGAAAAAAGAAATGGACCAAAGAGAAATGAGTACACTGTGTCACGGAGTTTTTAAAATAACACGGGGTTTTTAAAATAAATGCTAAATATTATTTAATTGATAATAATATTCAATAATATTGAAGAGCAGGGACAATGATTGTCTTACTAAATCAAGCAACGATTACTTTACGCTGACTTCTTCGCACGATTCTCTAAGAACGAGAATTTATAAACTTCCTCAACAGTACACAGCAGAGACTAATTACTCAATTGCTGTTTCTTAGTACTGTTAGCCCTGGAGAAAGTTACTTCACCCCTGACAATAAATAACTAATACTAATAATAATATCAGGCTCTTGCTGGTGCTTAACTCCTAGGAGACACAACGGATTTTAAGTTTAATACAAGACTGGCCTAAGTACCAGTTATGAATAGCAAAACATTTATGCAAGCTAGGAGCTATATGGAAAATAAGCTTAATTGTGGAGAAATGAAACAAGAGTTTACATTACATTAAGCTCAAGGAAAAGAACTGTTAAATTTATTGATTACAAAAATAAATTTAACGTTACACTTCAAATGAATTCAAATAAAGAGATCGAACTCACTCACACACTCGAGCTCAATTCTTACGCCTAGGAAAAACACCTTAATTAAACTCTTAAGACTAGGAAAACGAAAAGAAATACTGGTCGATGAATGCTGTGTATCACCCAAATCTAGGGTGGGAGCTTGGAGCTGTGATCTTGTGGAGCTTGGGTTGACCTCTCACACTGCTGGAGCACAGAACCTCTCTCCGTCAGAGCAGACACTGGACTCCATAAGTCGTGGGATACAAAAGTGGAGCACTAGGCCGCAGTTTTCTAACGGTCGAGTGAGAGAAACGCGCCCAAAACAAATCGCTCAGCGGAAGCGCTAATGTCTCACACAAAGACGATCACATGTCACTGAAAAATTGATTTGACAAAGCTTCCGTCCGAATGAGCGGTTAACTGAACGATAAACAGTGAGTTTTCCACTAATAGTTCGTGACTTCTCACAAAAGGGAAATGTCGCGAATTTTATTCGTGACATTACGCCCCTACGAAATTAAATTTTTTCCTTATGGGAAAAAATTTGTGGATATATATATATATGTACACATCCTAACTCAGTCACACAAGATTCACACTGAGGTGTGTGTGCTATCCTGCTACAGGAGAAAGTCGCAGTCGCCAGTGAGCGAAAAAAAACTCGTACTTACGTTAATAGAAGGAAGCTTGAGGGAAAAACTCCGTGACGACGGTGAAAATCCTGTACTCAGGTCAAACTGAGCAAAAAGTCGCTACATTTACACTGACAACTAATTGTTGTGTAGCATGGCGTATGTAATACACGGTGTAGGTGTGACAGTTGTAGTGTAACTGTACCTACGTGTAAAATGACACAGTAAATAACAATATGGCGACAACGAAGGCAGAGGAGAAGAGGCGGCAGCGTGCGGCAGACGATCAGCTGGCCCGCACAGCAAAACTGCTACACCCATTGCTGTACCTGCAAAACCAATTGAGGTGGAGCATCAAAAGTGTCAATGAGACAAAATTTTTATTAAGTTACAATTACTCTCTCTGCCTAGCAATCAGTACATGCTAAGAAAAGTACGCTTTGGCTGAAAAATACAAGTGACAGCCTAAGCTTCATACATTCGAGGTCGCCATTAATTATAGCACACGATTACTGTCAGCAAGTTGAGAATCCTTGTGCAAACTCGGGTCTTCCATAGCCTCGAACTGCACACGGGTCCTCAACCTGTGCCTTAACCTACAGTACTTATATTAATATCGGGGAGCTGAGAATCCTTGTGCAAACTTGGGTCTTCCATAGCCTCGAGTCGCCTCTGTGGAGTTCTCTCTCAAACTTCCCCCTTAACCTATAGTGCTTATATTAGTATCGGGGAGCTGAGAATCCTTGTGCAAACTCGGGTCTTCCATAGCCTCGAGTCGCCTCTGCGGAGTTCTCTCTCGAACTTCCCCCTTAACCCCTACACCGCAGGCTTGTTTACCAATGACTTGCGTGTCCCGCGGGGTTATTTGGGCTCCGACAGACTCTCAAAAAATATTTGCCAAAAATCAGTTATTAGTCCTAGAATAATAAAATTACATATGCTTATGGCACATACCTTCAGCTTTCTCCTGGAATGATTGTTGAGCCTTCGTCGGTTACCGTAGGACTTGTGGAGACCTCTGAAGTAGGGTAACGACGTCTCCACTTTACACTTCCCGACAACCCGTAATATGATTACCACAGCCAGATACAAACACTATAAACACTATTCTACAATTTTCAAGTAGTTTGGGATCCATACTCAAAAAAAAAAAAAAAACACTGTGAAAGCAATGGAAATTACGAGCCCGTCTGATCGTCGCACTGGCACTAGTTCGCTCTTGGTACTCTGTCATTTATTATTCATAAAACCCCTCACACTTTATATTTCTATTACTATATAACACTTATATATATCTACAGTCTTTATCCATAAGTTTCCTTCAGTAGTATTAGTTTATTGTCACTGTAGGGATTCAATTTCTTTCAGTAAAATACGTAGCATTCACTTTCTCTTCCTGTATACTGGCATTGAGAGTGAATGTCACTTTCATCTTCACTCTCATAACTCATAGCATTCAGACATGCTAGAGTGAAACTTTCACTTTCATTACTCCTAGGGTATATACTCGTATTCTTATAATACTACTCATTTACATTTCTATTTACGTTCTCTATTTTATTTACGTTATTTACATTTCTATTTTATTTACACTGTGTTGTGCACTGTCACTTGAAATAACTTATAAAACTATTTTCCATTGTTCACGTATATTTACATTCATTACTTTCACTTGCTGTTTACACATTATTTACAATTCCACTTGCACTGTTTTACTCAATAGAAAGATCGCAGTCACTCTTTTATCAATTGTCAGCCCTTTACCTCTTTCCACACGAGGTTTAGTAGGGGGTAAAGGTCACAGGGCCATTTGCATGGGGGTGAAAAAAGGCCTTGAAGTCAGCAAGAAGAAACATACGTACCCTCGCTTCGGAAGATGAGAGTAAACTGATAACGGAGGGCCAGCGTGGAGGCCTGCTTAGGGGTTATTCAGAGTTACCAATATTAGTTCTTGAAACAGCTAAGTCTAGCACTGAAATGATTGGCAGGAAATCTAGACAATACATTATAAATTTGGTAGTTCCAGGTGAATGTAAATATCACTTAGGCTTCTCCCTTCCCTCCTTACATGTATATTTATTACGAAAATAGATTAGAGGCCTACTTAGGAGATATATATTCAGAGCTACCAATGTTAGATCTTGAAACAGCTTTGTCTAGCACTGAAATGATTGGCAGGAAATCTAGACAATACATTATAAATTAGGTAGTTCCAGGTGAATGTAAATATCACTTAGGCTTCTCCCTTCCCTCCTTACATGTATATTTATTACGAAAATAGATTAGAGGCCTACTTAGGAGATATATATATTCAGAGCTACCAATGTTAGATCTTGAAACAGCTTTGTCTAGCACTGAAATGATTGGCAGGAAATCTAGATAATACATTATAAATTAGGTAGTTCCAGGTGAATGTAAATATCACTTAGGCTTCTCCCTTCCCTCCTTACATGTATATTTATTACGAAAATAGATTATACGGCATATTTCAAGGGGAAAAAACAGCGAAAATTAGCGAACAAGTGCACGTGAGATGTTGTCAGGTGATAATTAGCCAGTTCCAGGTGTATGGCACTCTCACTTACCTTATTTCTTTCTTGTATATATTATTTGGTATAAGAATAGGACATAAGGCTTATTTCAATGGATGAAATTAGTGAAAAATTCCAGGGAAGATTTACTTAGCGTAGCACGGCCGGGCAGGCGAGAGGATAGGGTAATGGAGGGGGGGTAGGGAGGGGAGTCAAGAACGGGGAGAAATGGCTAAATTGTCAACAATGGATGGGAGTACAGATGAGATTAGGAGTGCTGACTAGTGTTGGACATTGGCAGTACTGATAGATGATACAAGCCCCCACTTGGAAGCCCGGGTGAATTCAAAATAACACAGAATCACAAAAGCGACGCCCTGCGGTATGATCCCTTGCTCCCAAGTGTCACGAAAGTGACGCCCCGCGGTTAAGGGGTTAATCCACAGTACTTATATTACTACCGGGAAGCTGAGAATCCTTGTGCAAACTCGGGTCTTCCATAGCCTCGAGTCGCCTCTGCGGAGTTCTCTCTCGAACTTCCCCCTTAACCTACGGTACATAATATGTATGTACAGGCCCTGGACATAATGTGTCCTGTGGGGCCAATGAGTGAGATGTCAGGTCTACACCCACTTCACCACTACCGTCTCTCAACTGACTCTGAGATTACAGGTGTGGTTACAAATGGCACAGGAAGGACATGTCCCTGATTAATGGTGTTACTTTGACATACAGTGCAGGAACGGACAAAACTATCTATATCTCGTCCCATCCCTGGCCAGAAAAAGTCAGCTTGGATACGGCCCTGGGTCTTCCTTTTGCCCATGTGACCCCCTGAGGCTGAACAATGACCCCATTGTAACACTGCTAGGCGGTACTTGGCGGGAACGACAAACTGCAGTCGAACCTCGCCCTCGGGTGTTCGTGACTCACGGTAGAGCCGTCCTTGTTTGCGAAGGAACTTGGCTCGACCTCCCCGTGAATACTTAATCACTCGACCCTTTTGTTTGTTCCGCACTGCAGCAAGTGTCGGGTCAGAATGTTGTTCTTATACAACAAGTTGACTACACATCAGATCTTGTGGCGATTCAATGATCTCTGGGGTGACACAGTCTGGAGCCTCAGCCATGGCTCGTCTTACCGCAGCAGCCGAAGTCTGAGTAGCGTCATGATCGGAGCAACTATCCTTGACTCCGTGAATGTTGCCTACAATTAGGTCAAATAAAGGTTCTGGCATGACAACTGCAAGTGTCGTACCAGTATAAAATGGAGATGCCACCTGGATATATGCCTCAGGGAACAATCTCACTGATCCATCAATAAGGTTTGCATGGATCTGTCGACCTGTATACTGCTCAGGCCGAACTAGACTCTGCTTGACAGAGCAACCTGAGGAACCATTATCTCTCAGGACCTTCACAGGAATGCCTCCCACAAACCCTGGCTGAACAAGGAAGGTACTGTCACCTGGGGGAGGGCCTGTAGAGGAAGCAGCTAGCCACTCATGAGGCTGCTGAATTGATTCGGCAAACATTGTGCCTTGAGAATTATGAACTTGAGGGTTTGTACTCACTGCCTGGGATGATGGAACATTGGCCATCTGTGGAGGGGGGTTCACTGTCACTGTAGGACTAGTGAACTGTGGGGTAGTACCCATACTGGTAGGGACGTGACCACCGTGCTGCTGCTGAGGAATGAAGGCTGCATTCGCTTCCTGCCTCTTTTGAGCAGGTGGTGAAAAAGTTTGTCCTGACTGTCGGTTGCATGGCTGGTACTGCTGCTGGTTAGGGTACTTGTTGTACCTCTTCCACTCAGGCTTCTGAGTATTTTGCCCCTGGTTCTTCCACTGCGGTTTTGGACCTTGGCCATTATTCTGAGAATGGCCTTGTTGCTGGGGTTCAGTCTGAGATGGCTTCCCAGACTTGTCAGTATCTTTTCTGTTCCAGGTGTTTTGCTTACGAGTTTGATACCCGTATGCAGTAAAGAATGCGTCAGCCTTTTCTGCCATTTGGCTGGCATCTTTCACCTGGCAGATCTTAAGCTGTGCTATGAGCTCAGCAGGCCACGACCTCCCTAGCTGTGTACGCAGCATAAGGTCAATTATCCCCTCACGCGTGGAAGGAGTTTCATCTTTCTCCATCCGCTCATTTAAGTAAGCAGTGAGACGGTCGAGGAACTCAACAGCTGTCTCCTTGTCTTGGAGACGAGCTCGCATGAACTGAACTTTGGCGTCGTCTACTGTGAGGCCATACGCCTTAATGAGTGCAGCTTTCATCATCTCATATGTGAGATTGTCTCCACGAATTCTGTGGAGAATATCGAGGGCAGGGCCCTCAAATAAACTAAGAAATTGAAGCCGCTTAGCTGCCTCATCCAGTTGATACATGTCTGCCATGTCCTCAAAACGAGCTAGGTACGGCTCGATTCGCTCGCCTTCCTTGTATGAAGGAAGCTTGATTCGTGGGGTCACCAGGACATGTGCAGGGAGAACGCTCGTGGAGCTTGGACGAACTGCACCAGATGTGTCTGAAGCCAAGGAATCTCGCTTGAGCTTCAGCACTTCAGTTCATGTTTTTCGCGTGCTTCTCGCTCGGTACGTTCGTGTTCTCGTTCTCTGTCTCGTTGTTCACGCTCGTATTCGCGTTGTTCACGCTCGTATTCGCGCTCCTTTTCGCGTTCCTCACGCTGTTCTCACTCGTATTCGCGCTGAATCTTACTCTCTTCATGGGCATCGTTCTCGTGCTGCTGCTCCTGATTATGCCGTGAGAGTATGTACTCTTTAATTTCAGTTGGGTCTATAAGACCCATTTCTTTGGCTTCCCGTAAAAATACAGTGGTAGCCATGGCGCTAATTTATTAAGCAAACCGAAACTGAGTACTGGCTGCTTCGCAAACGAATACTAATAAACACAAGTAAAGAATACAGGCACAATGAAGGGGGGGGGGAACAGGCACAAGCTAGTGGTGACCAGTCTTATCTAGTTAACTGGCAAAGATTAAAGCAAAAATGCAAATAACTGAGAACTCAATAATTAACACAATGGGTACGGCGGCTACCCAGGAGCGAATAAAATCGTCTGGCGTTACCAAGAATAAACTAGAGTTAAGTACTCTATTGATTAATAAAGCAAAAATTCACTTGCTAAATTAACGGTAAACACCAGTAAACTTGTGCCTATAAACTTTAATGATAAATTCCTAAATATGAATGAGTGAGAACTATCTCGTGAACAGCTTTAGAGCTAGGAGTTAATATCCTGGAATAAGGTCGCCAATTGTCACAGTTTTTTTTTTTAAATAACACGGGGTTTTTAAAATAAATGCTAAATATTATTTAATTGACAATAATATTCAATAATATTGAAGAGCAGGGACAATGATTGTCTTACTAAATTAAGCAACGATTACTTTACGCTGACTTCTTTGCACGATTCTCTAAGAACGAGAATTTATAAACTTCCTCAACAGTACACAGCAGAGACTAATTACTCAATTGCTGTTTCTTAGTACTGTTAGCCCTGGAGAAAGTTACTTCACCCCTGACAATAAATAACTAATACTAATAATAATATCAGGCTCTTGCTGGTGCTTAACTCCTAGGAGACACAACGGATTTTAAGTTTAATACAAGACTGGCCTAAGTACCAGTTATGAATAGCAAAACGTTTATGCAAGCTAGGAGCTATATGGAAAATAAGCTTAATTGTGAAGAAATGAAACAAGAGTTTACATTACACTGAGCTCAAGGAAAATAACTGTTAAATTTATTGATTACAAAAATAAATTTAACGTTACACTTCAAATGAATTCAAATAAAGAGATCGTACTCACTCACTCACTCGAGCTCAATTCTTACGCCTAGGAAAAACACCTTAATTTAACTCTTAAGACTAGGAAAACGAAAAGAAATACTGGTCGATGAATGCTGTGTATCACCCAAATCTAGGGTGGGAGCTTGGAGCTGTGATCTTGTGGAGCTTGGGTTGACCTCTCACACTGCTGGAGCACAGAACCTCTCTCCGTCAGAGCAAACACTGGACTCCATAAGTCGTGGGATACAAAAGTGGAGCACTAGGCCGCATTTTTCTAACGGTCGAGTGAGCGAAACGCGCCCAAAACAAATCGCTCAGTGGAAGCGCTAATATCTCACACAAAGACGATCACGTATGACACTGAAAAATTGATTTGACAAAGCTTCCGTCCGAATGAGCGGTTAACTGAACGATTCACAGTGAGTTTTCCACTAATAGCTCGTGGCTTCTCACAAAAGGGAAATGTCGCGAATTTGATTCGTGACACACTGCATTATCAACGTAGGAAGGGTTCATCCTGAGTTTCACTAACTCATCTAGAAGAATGTTGGTTCCTACAATGAACCTCATAGGAAATGAGTTACAGTTACTGACTAGTTGGTAAGCAGAGGTCAACTAAATCATAGAGAATAGAGCAACTGCAATACAACCCTGAATTCTAGAAAACTGAGTGACTACATTGTCTACTGTGCAGGGCAGTGACAATCATCTGTCAGTCCCAGGACTTTAATAAATATTATACGGTATTCGATTCTACTTCAGGACACTTTATAGCTCTTTGTACTACGAGTCTTAAAATATGGTAGGTGTCAGAAAATATTATAGACATCGTACTTAACTAATCGTATTTAAGAGGCTAGTCTAACCTTCATAAGGCGGACAATGGGAGTTCGATGAGCACTGTTCAGCTTAGCTACTGTGTACTTAGAATTGTGGTAGTTGGTGATGTAGCCAGCTCGACCATCCAACACCGACTGCACTGCAGCATCGTGTGATGGTAATGGGGCAAACTGCTTATACAGTTCCTGAAAGATGTGAAACTGCACTGTGATACGGATTATTCAGCTTTACATTTGGCAACTTTACCAAGTTGGAGAGCATTAAATGAAACACATGCAGTAAACAGTACCTGGTCGTAATCTGAGTGCCCGTGGAAACTTGTAACCCCTCTTCCTTAGCAACTGATTCTGTACATTGCACCTCATTATACTCTTGTATTACGTTTATATAATCTTTGTCTACAATAAATCGATATGATACAAGAGAATGTTAGATGTAATATGCAAAACTTATCACCATGTAAGTGGTGCTGCGAAAAATTCTGTAATACTTAAAATAAGGACCACAACTCATTTCACTGCATTTGATAGAGGAACACTTCAGTCCTTACTCTGAGATAAAAGTTCACAGATGTCTCCATGAGGCTGCCAAGAGTGGGTCCCAATCCAACAATGGTGAGACGTGACTCATAAAAATCCTTGAATGTGTCAATGGTGCGAGGTTGACGTGTGACGGTGAGGAAGGCAGTGAGGTTGGAACTGTAAGAAAACCCCATCACCATCGCATACAGCCACAGGAAGGCCACGATCACGCGGCTGGGGTTGGTAGTGGGCTCCCGTGCCAGGGATTCTTGTAGGTGCATGGAGGTGGCGTGCAGGTAGCTCGAGGTCAGAGACTCCAGGTAGGACGTCTTGCCCAGGCTGAGGCCAGAAATAAGATGGTGTAATCACATTTTGAGAAATTTCGGGGTCATTAAGAAAATGTTATGGAAGGAAGTAAGCACTTTGAAGAGAACGACAGAGCAGACAGATGACGGGAAAGAATGCAGGATTAGCACTGAATTTGATGATCTTAAAAGAAAATACGGAATATGTATATTAAAGTCTTTTTCAGCATAAATGATTACTGCAATCCCGAGTGGAATATTTTGTCAGTGAAGGTTAACTTGATGAGGTGATAGTTGGGTGTGGTAAGCCAGGAAAAGAGGACATGGCTACTGAAAGCACGAAAAAATAATGCACGACGTAGCAGGGATGGATGACGTAATAATACCTCAGTAAAAAAAAATAACATGTGGAATGGTTTGACTACATAATGCATGCCTAGGTCGAGGTTAAAGATTTGAACACAGGTAGACTGTATATACTGGACCGCCGTACAGAGGCAAAAGTAGCAAAAGTGAAATAAAATTTAGACCTACAGTAATATTTCTTTAACCTATAGGACAGAGTGTAAAGAAGAGTCATGATAGGAAGATTAATACATCACTCAAAACACCATTTCACGAAGAACAAGTTTCCATTTGTGGCAAGGTGTGTGTGTGTGTGTGTGAGAGAGAGAGAGAGAGAGAGAGAGAGAGAGAGAGACAGACAGACAGACAGACAGAGAGTCAGGGGTTTTCTGTAAGCAATAGTGGTTAAAAGCAAATAGAAAAGTCAAGGATATCTATGTATCTCTTATGACGCAGAGCGAGGTCGTCCATCATGCACCTGCCGCCGTCAAGTGAATATAAATTGAGTGACAAACCAAATGATTTCCTGTAACTCTGGATACCATTTACTACACCAGATGGTAACCACACAGTCAAAAAGGCATCCCGTGATCAAGTGAGGTGAGGTGGCTATGCGTGTTTTTTGTTCAACCAGTGCCGCTCAAGGGATTAAATGTCGGAACTTATGAACCTAGTTCCGGGCCCACAATAAAGTAGTGGATAATGGATGAAGAGACATATGATGAAACTAACTGAGATGCATTGTGGTAAGTGTTAGTGATAAATTTGGGTAGCAGAAACATTTTAAAGTGCAGAAGGATTACTGGTTCAAGCGAGCAAAACAATGTAAAAGAGCAGTGAGATCTAGCTATCTATCTATCCATCTATTGCCAGACGCCTTAATCCTTTAATGGGTGGCCCAAAACAAATCGCCTCGATGTCGCCCAATCCCCCTCAATTTCGCTTACCTCCTCCCAGCTCACACCCCCATTTCTCATATACCTCTCTGCTACATCCCTTCATCTCATCCTCGGCCTCCCCTACCCTCTTCCCTCTCCAGCTCACTCACATACACTCTCCTCGTCAGTCTCTAGCTCTCCATCCTCTCCACATGACAAAACCACCTCAGGGTATTTCTCGTATCACTTGCTATCACTTCCACATCCACACCACAATGCTCCTTCACTTCCTTATTTGCTGGTCTGTCTCTCCACGTAACTGCTCATGCTCCTCCCAAATAACTCATTTCTACTGCTCTCACTCTTGTCTTGATTCCTACCAACAACATCCAAATTTCACGTCCATACGTGAGAATTGTTATCACAAGACTCTCATGCAGCAACTTTTTTTTACTTCCATGCTCACTTCCCTATTTCTCATCATTGCTTTCAATGAACCAGCAAACTTTCTTCTTTGTTGTTCCCTTTCAAGCACTTCATCCTCCATCATCTCGTGAGGTCAGTCTGCTCAGACGTGCTAGAGACCTGTGGTAGTGTTGTGCTAGTGTGTTTTAGTGATCTGTGATAGTGCTGTGTTAGTGTGTTGTAGTGATCAGCGGTAGTGCTGTGCTAGTGATCCGTGAAAGTGTTGTGCTAGTGTGTTGTGGTGACCCGTAGTGACCCGTGATAATGCTGTCCTACCTTGTGTGAATTTGTGCGTAATGGCTTCCTCGGCAGAGAGCTGCGTCCCCACTGCAGGTATTGAAAAGGACTACCTTGAATTAAAGGAGGAACTTCTCGAACTGAAGCGGGAGGTACAAATTCTCAGGCAGGAGAAGTCACAAATGAGGAAATTGTTGGAGGAGATGTTGGAGGAGAAAGAGAAAAAGGCTGAAGGTTGGACACTAGTTAACAAGGGTTCAACGAAGTTCACTCTTAAGAAGCAAACGGAAGTTAAGACCACTAATGCCTTTGACGCACTACGGGACGAATGAGAAGCGAAGGCAGAGAGGGAAGTAGAGGAGAAGGACGGTGAGAGAACTCCCAGTACAGGTAAGTATAATCAGAAGAAGAAAGGTAAGAAAAATGTTGCTGTTGTTGGAGACTCCCAGGTGAGATATCTTAACAGAGCCATGTATACTCCGCTCGCTAAACATGTGTGTCTTCCAGGGGCCAGGGTGGCTATTGTGATAGAAAAAAATTCAAATATCGTGAAGGACAGTGGTGACAAACCCACTGTGTGCCTCAGTGTAGGAGGCAATGATATTAGTAGCCGTAAGAGTGAGGTACTGTGGCAAAGGTACAAGTTGATGTTAGAAAAGGTTAGGGAGAGGGAAGGAACCCCTGTAGTGCTCGGTGTTTTACCCAGGTGGCGAGTTGGAAGAGAGTGGTTGAGCAGGGCAATAGGTTTTAATTGCCACCTTGAAAGGTAATGCAAAGATAATGCAATGCCTTTCATAGACAGCTGGGACCGGTTTTATGGACGGAGTGCCTTGTATAGTTGGGATGGGACTCAGCAGGCAGGGAAATACTGTTTTAGCTGGATTTTTTCGAGGTTGAGACGTAGGTGTACAGGAAGTTGCAGCAACTACACTCAGAAATCATTATTACCATGTTTGGATAGATGCATCAAGACTTGCAAAATTAAGAACAACAGTTAAACCATTAGTGTAGATACATCCACTCAGGCATCTCAAATTGAGCAGGCGATGATAGATAATAGAAAAATCGATGATAGAAGGGCGATAAGCGGTAGTACAAAAAAATTTTATATTAGTAAAGTGAAGAGTTTCCCATAAATAAATAAAATAAATAACAGTAAATAACAGTAAATAAATAACAGTAATAAAATAAATAACAGTAAATAAATAACAGTAATAAAATAAATAACAGTAAATGCCAAGGTAGAGGCATAACTACTAGTAATAATCTGAAAGAGTACTACACAAACAGGCTTGAGTTTACGTAATAAAATGGATGAACTGAGGGCTTTAATTTGTACAGAGAAAATAGACATTGCCATTATTAGTGAAACTTGGATGAATACAGACACTCGAAAATTTTTAGCAGAATATCAGATAAAAGGCATAATATTTTTGTGTCAAACCGTCAGGGAAGAAAGGGGGGAGGGGTAGCTATTTATGTAAATGATTCATTAAACTGTTACAATACAGCAGACATTAAAGTAAATAGGGACACAGCAAGTGTCTGGGTTGAAATTAGTAACTATAGGGAGAAATTAGTCTTAGGAGCAATTTACAGATCTCCTAAATTAAGTACACCGCTTCCCGTCCTATCAGCGAAGTTAAGCAATGTTGGGTCTGGTTAGTACTTGGATGGGTGACCACCTGGGAACACCAGATGCTGTTGGCATCCCTACGTGTCAAGTGGGGTTGGTGGAGGATTAGTGCCCCTCCCTGTAAAACAATTAACTCTAAGCCCTTGGCCACCCCGTGTGGGATACATGGCGTCTGGCAATGAATGATCAATGAATGATAGTAAGTACCTTTGGGAGGAAATTAGGAAAGCATCACAGTCCAGCTTATTAATAATTGTAGGGGACCTTAATCTGCCAAGGATAGATTGGAGAAATCAGACTGGAGATGCAGTCAGAGGAATTTCTAGAGGTAGTACAGGATAATTTCCTGTACCAGTATATCAGGGAGTCCACCAGAGGTAATAATATACTATATTTGGTTTTAGCTAAGAAAGAAAATATCATTAGTGATATAGAGGTTTGTGAATGACTTGGTAGTAGCAATCATGAAGAAATTAAGTACAAATTTATTTGGGATGTCTGTTCCACTGAAAATACCTCCACCGTTCCTAATTTTCGTCTAGGAGATTTCGATGGCTTAAAAGCTTAATTTCGAATGGTATTCCACAGGGAGATTAGCTATTTGAGGGAATGCCAGGTCAGTGGGGAACCCCAGGTCATAGGTGAAGGGCAGGAAACACGTGGGAATGTCCATCAGGGGTCTGTGAGGGGGGAGGTGGTAGATGGGAATGTAGTCCAGGTGACGGGAATTAACTCAGCTCCAGTACCAAGCAGACGTTCGACCAGTGAGAAGTATAACGAGTTAATAAATATAATACACGGAGGCCAAGATAGATTTATCCCTTCAAAACCGTTTAGAACGAATAATTCAGAACCAAGATGGTTAAACAACAAATTAAAATCTCTCATAGGCCAAAGGAAAGGAATATATAGAAAAGTAAAACGTGGAGAGGAACATTTACGTAACCGGTACATGATTTTAAATAGAGAAGTAAAGAAGGAGATAAAGCAAAGAGAAGTTGTGAAATTAAGGTTGATAGTGAATCAAAAGAAAACCCCAAGGGTTTTTATCAAATGTACCGTACGAAAAATAAAGATAGGATAGGACCACTCAGTACAGAATCAAGTGACATTACCAGTGAAGATAAAGAAATGTGCTCCATCCTAAATAATTATTTCATATCAGTATTCCCCAAGGAAAATCTAGACTTGGTCCCTCAAGCAGCAAATATTTACGATGAGAATACAAAAAATATTCTTAGTAAAATAACCATTAGTAAGGAGGGCGTAATGAAAGAAATTAATACGTTAAAACCTCAAAAATTGCCAGGTCCGGGCGATATATATGCAAAAATTATACAAGAAACCAAAGAAGAATTATGTCAGCCACTTTTAACATTATTTAATGACTCTTTAAGTTCAGGAGAAGTTCCAGAGGCGTGGAAGACCGCAAAGGTAGTGCCCATCTTTAAAATGGGTGATAAATCAGCTACGTCGAATTATCGTCCGATAAGTCTAACGTCAATAGTAGGAAAAATGTCAGAGTCAATTTTGGCAAATAAGATTAGAGAACACTTAGAAAGATTTAAACTTATAAACGAAAGTCAGCACGGATTCAGGCAAGACGATCCTGCCTCACAAACTTGTTGTCATTCTACTCGGAGGTCTATGAGGCAGTAGATAGCGATTAAGCTTACAATGTTATTTATCTGGACTTTAGTAAAGCTTTTGATAAGGTCCCACAAGAAAGGTTAGTTAGAAAGGTTCGAGCACACGGTATAGACGGCGATATCTTAAAATGGATAGAATCCTGGCTGAAAGGACGAAAGCAGAGAGTATTAACCCGCGCCGTCCCGAGGACGTACTTCCACGTCCTCACGTTTTGTCACAGCCAGTCCCGAGGACGTACTTCAACGTCCTGCAATTGCAAGGTTCATAATTTCCACAAATTTCAAAATTCGCGGGAGATTTTCGTTTCGCCCGGGTACCCAAGCCTCCCCTACCTGCCGCCAGGCGGGCAGTGTCCTAGACCCCGCGTGACCCGCGCTCGCCCTTGTCTCGGTCACTCACCTGCCAGCAGTGACCCAGGTCAGACATGGCGCGGAAAGGTCTCTCAGATGAGCAAATTGCATCCGTCCTGGAAGCCTTCACTGGAGACAGTGATTCTCCACTCGATGATGATGTGGTGGATCGCGATTACGTCCAGCCAGAGGAAGAAATAAGTAGCAGTGATGAGGAGGTCCCTTCGCCCCGAAAATCGTGGTATGTGACATACCGTAAGGCAAGGGAAGGCCAGGCTGCTCCCCAACCACGTGCACAGCTATCTCTCCATCACTATTCTGATCAGGACGAGGATGAGGACGATGAGGATGACGGAGGGCTAGGACGTGATATCGCCGAGTGGTTGGGAAAGGAAAAAATATCACCACGTGGATCAGAAGGTGGGGCGAGACGACACCTAAGGTATGGTTCAAGTACTTTGTCTGGGGAAGTAGCAAGTGGTGTGGTGGGATTGCTGGGAGAAAGGGAAAGTGTTGTGGCGGCAGCGCGGGGTGAAAGTAAGAGTGGTGTGGGGGTAGTGCGGGGTGAAGGGGCCATTGGTGGGAGGGAGGCAGCACGAGCACGTGGTGCTCGTTGGCCTAGGGGAGAGGAGGTTGAGTCACTCCCCAGCACTTCTTTCGCCCCTGAATATGCCCAAACTTCCTCCCCACAGCCCCAGGATGTGGGGAAAGGAAAGAAAGGGAAGGGAAAGGGTAAAGGAAAAGGGAGAGGGAAGAGAAGTGCGAGTGATGAGAGGCGCCGCTCTCCACCTCCCCAACCTCCCCCACCACCCTCACCTCCCCACCCTGACGAAGGGGACGATGGTGACGTGGCTGGAGACGGTGGTGTCACGTGGAACTGGGAGGATGGGAGTAATTTTACTCCCATCATTCACCAGTTCACTGAGGAGTGGCGGTCAGGTTGCACGGCTCCAGGTGTAAATGCTGGGTCGTCACGTTTAGATTTTTCAATTTGTTTTTTGATGAGGCGTTTGTTGGGCGCATAGTAGAAGAGACGAATATATTTTCACAATCCCAGCGCCTTGAAAGTGAACGCCTAGGAACCACTAGCAAGCATGCAGAACAGTATGACTTTCCCGTGACTATATCAGAGATGTTCCTATTTTTGGCCCTGGTAATCTTGATGGGTATGGTGAAGAAAAATCAAATTCCTGCCTATTGGACAACGGACCCAATCATCCTAACACCTTTCTTTGGAAAGGTGATGGGTCGTAATAGATTTCAGTTTATTCTCGGCCGCCTCCACTTTTTTGATGCAGATGATCCAGCCAATGCAAATAACACCGATAAAATGAGGAGAATTAGGCTGGTATTTGATCATTTACGGGAAATGTTCCGCTCCTCATTTATCCCTACAGAGACCTCGTCATAGACGAGAGTCTTGTGTTGTGGAGAGGCAATATTTCCTTTAGGCAGTATATACCCAGCAAGAGACACCGTTTCGGGTTCAAGATCTTTGTTATGTGTGACTGTAAGACTGGTTATGTGCAAGACATAGTCTTGTACACGGGCGCACAGACAGATATAATAGAAGATCGGAGTATAGGACTCTCTGGGGCCGTGGTGAAGACAATGATAGAAGAGTACCTTCATCGTGGTCATGTTTTGTACCTGGACAACTGGTACACTAGCCCTCTTCTCGCTAGGTTCCTCCACCAACACGATACCGGAGTCTGTGGTACAGTCAGAGAGAAACCGTCGCCATATGGTCAAGATAGGGAGGAAACTTGACAAGAATGAGGTGGTTTTCTTCCAGGCCAATAACATCCTGGCAACCCTGTGGAACCACAACAGGGAAGTTTGCCTCCTATCAACTGTTCACAGCCCCCTGATGCACCGCACAGACTCCGTGGATCACCGTAGCGAGAGGAGGCGCAACGTATGGAAACCAGAGTCTGTACTTGCCTATAATCTGAACATGAGGCAAGTTGATCAGTCAGACTCGATGATTTCAAGTGTTGACTGTGCCAGGACAACGATGAAGTGGTACAAGAAACTTTTTCCACTTGCTCGACATCACGGTCCTGAACGCCCACTACCTGCATGCAATGACCAGCGGAGTATCCGAGAACTTTGAGGGGTTTGTGAGGGAGCTGGCACGTGAAATAATCGCCAAGCATGCCCAGGAAAGACCCCAACACCGCCCCCGCGACCCCCGTGCTGCTCAGACTCCCCTACGTCTTGCAGCCCGCCACTACCCCAGCGCAATCCCTTCCGAACCAAACCGTCGTAAACCCCAGCGTCGCTGCCATGTATGTAAGCACTCGACAGTCAGACCATCAACGCAGAGAAAAGACACAAGATACGAGTGTGTCGAGTGCAATGTTGCGTTGTGCCTTCAGCCTTGTTTCAAGGAATACCATAATCTCGTACACTTCTGAAACTGTGTGGGAAGGCGAAATGACGCTCATGATAATGGTAAGGCCAGTCAGTAGGTGCTAAGTCAAATATAAAGTTGAAACGGGTGTTATTTTTTCAGAAAAGTAATGTATAAGATGAGAATTAGTGTAAGTGGAAAGAATTGTTATCAAAACTACACCCACTGTGTAAATCTGGTCAGTAAATATGTGATAGCAAGGAAATAAAGTGGAAATGGGTGTAATGTTAGCATGAATAAAACGTATAAGTTGAACATTACTGTAAGTTGTCATAATTGATGTCACGAGTACACCCACATTCTGGTCAGTAAGTATGTGATAGGAATTATATACAGTGGATGATGTTGTAATGTTAGTAGTAAGGTATTTTATAAGTTGATTACTTGTGTAAGATGAAACAAATGATATCGCGATAACACTCCCTGTGTAAGTACGCGCAAATATGACGCTAAGTTCCATCGTACGTTCAGAAATGATGTAATATCAATTATATCAAGTGTTTACATGTGCAATGTTAGTGTAGAATAATTATATAAGTAAAAAAATAGGTTGTAAGTTGAATTAGTTGTCATAGCGACTTCACCGTGTGTGTTACTATGCGCTAATATTACGCTATATATTTACGTAAGGCCTGAAATAATCTCAAAACAGTTATATAAAGTTGAAAAGTGTATAATAATATTAGAAAGGTATTATGTTAGTAGAAAAAGCACAATACGAGTTGAAACATCAGTCACAGCGAGTTCACTCACTACGTAATTTAGCACTAGCATTACGCTAAATGTTATCAAAAGGCCTGTGAATACGTAAAAACAGTTCAATATATTGTAAAATGGTATAATGTTATTGTAGAAGTATTATGTAAGTAAAAAAAATTATATGTATCATGATTTTAGAATGTTAGCGATTCATCGGAACCAAGTTGGCCGATTTTGCTCGTTTCTCACGATGGTACAATGGTTATTTCTGCTCTATTTTTGTATAAAATCCAATATACTCTTTTATCACATGTTTTTATGTTTGTAATAAATTCATTTCTACTTACTTTCATTGGTTTCCCAAACTTATAATACCATAGAAAACGTTTGATGCTCACACCGCATAGGGAGAACACGGGACCAGGTGGGACGAACGCATACCTGGTTAAGCTAATTAGGGACCCCAGGGACCACTTTCTTTGCCACCGGCCATTGTTTCTGACCAAAAGCGAAAGTTTAAGCAAAAAAAAAAAAGGTCGAAAATTGCCCGGGATTGGGGGGTACCAGTGGTCGAAAAGTTGCCGGGACGGGGCGGGTTAATAAATGGAACTAAGTCGGACAGGGGATTAGTAACTAGTGGTGTACCGCAGGGTTCAGTACTCGGCCCCTTATTATTTATTATATATATAAATGATCTAGACTTAGGAGTCAATAGCAGCATCAGCAAATTTGCCGACGATACAAAAATAGGGCGTATCATTAACTCGACTGACGATTGCCATAACTTACAAAAAGACCTCGATACATTGTCCAAATGGTCTAAAACTTGGGAAATGGAATTTAACGGTGAAAAATGTAATGTACTTAACGTAGGCAAGACCATTGGAGACAATAAATACAGCTTAGATAGCAAAGAAATTAGCAACTCGGAATGCGAGAGGGATCTAGGAGTTATGGTTAGTAACGACCTCAAACCAAGGCAACAGTGTATTAATGCGAGAAATAAAGCAAATAGGGTCCTAGGATTTATTTCGAGAAGCGTGAGCAATAGATCATCAAAAGTAATACTGAAACTTTATCTACCATTAGTAAGGCCACATTTAGACTACGCAGTACAATTTTGGTGTCCTTACTATAGAATGGATATTAATTCGTTAGAAAATGTACTGAGAAGAATGACAAAAATGATATATGACGTCCGGAACCTGTCATATGAAGACAGACTGAAAAGACTAAGTCTGCATTCGCTAGAGAGGCGTAGAGTAAGGGGAGACTTAATTGAGGTGTTTAAGTGGATGAAGGGTATAAATAAGGGAGATATTAGCAAGGTATATAAAGTGCGCATACAGGATAGAACTAGAAATAATGGTTTCAAACTAGAAAAATTCCGTTTCAATAAGGAAATAGGTAGAAATTGGTTTGGTAATAGAGTAGTAGATGAATGGAATAAGCTACCTAGTAAAGTAGTTGCTGCCTCTTCCATTGAGAGTTTCAAGCATTGGCTAGATAAGCATATGACAAATAAGGGGTGGATATAGAAAAAGGAAAATCTTATAACCAATACTAATTCATAATTTTTCCTTTTCAGGTTACACTATGATAGTCTCTATTCTCCTTTCACACGTTCCTGTAAAATGTCCACGCCAGTTTTTCTATACTGCGTGGTGTTCTTTCTGACTTTTTCCTGCCGGCTTCGGCTGGAGGGTTTGGAAGGCGGGGGAGAGCCTTCTTCTTTGCTATCTTTATCTCATTCTAGTAGTTCAGTTACTCTTCTAGGAGCTGCCTAGCATGGGCCAACCGGCCTACTGCAGTTATCCTCACTTCTTATGTTATGTTCTTATGGTACACAAGTCTTTAAATGCACTCACATTTTCCATTTCTTCATCATCCAACCTCACTGTATATTCAGTGACTTCATTTCTCTCAAAAACCATAACTCTTCCCTACATTCATTTTTGGACTCCGCTTCTAACACACTCCCAAACTCATTCACCAAGCCTTGATGTTCTCCTTTGTCTTCACTTACCAATACAGTATCATCTGCAAACAACAGTACAGGAAGTTTCCAAACACTGTCCTCTCTCATTAGGGTCGCTCCAACATCCACCGAGCTACAGATTGAACAGCCATGGGGAAATGTCACATCCCTGTTTCAGTCCATCTTTCAAACTGAAAAATTCACTTAGTTCACTCTACCCACACGCACTGCAGCCTTAACACCCTCATACACACTCTTCACGGCATTCAACAATGTCCCATTTACTTCTTATATTTCTAATATTTTCCACATTCATTGTCTATTGACTGTCATATGCGTTCTCCAAATCCATGAACGCCACATACTGTACAACTTCTTTCCCTTCCGTGGAACTTTTCCAATAAAGACCTAGGAATGAATAACTGATCTGCATAACCTCTTCTCTTCCAAAAACCTCCCTGTTCTTTTCCAACTAATTCCACTGTTATTTCCCCAGTTCTGTCAATAAGTATCTTACCATATACTTTTTTCATTACACTAAGAAGACAAATGTTCCTGTGATTACTACAGACTTCTTTTTCTCCTTTTCCTTTGTAAAGGGAAATAATTATACCTGACTCCCAGTCATCCAGGACGTACCTTCCGCCCAGACCAGTCTGCATAGTTTCCATATCCATTCTAATACTATCTCTCCCACATGCTTCAGCATATCACCACAGACTCCATCAATTCCTAGGGATTTCCCCATTTAGACTTTCTTCATTGCTTTCACTGCTTCCAACCTTCTGATCTCTTCCTTCCTTCTCACCTCTCTCCTTCTCCCAGCCATTCCCCAGCCATTTATACTCACATTATTTTCGTTTTCTATGTGGCGAGGGAGACACAGTCTGGCTGCACTATGGGATGTTACTACTACTATGCGGCCAGGTTGTGTTAGGAAGAATTCTGTCACCGTATTCCCTGCGTGTCGTAGAAGGCAACTGACAGGGGTGGGGTGAGGGGACTAGGGACCCCCTCCTCTGTTTTTTAGTTCCTAAAAAGAGACAGCCCATAGAAAGGGTTGGGGGATTGAGATATCCCCGTACCCCGAAGATTGGGTCTATGAATGTGCGTGGATGTAATACGGTTGAGGATAAACGGGAGGAAATTGGGAGAATGTTTGTGAGAAGAAAGTTGGATGTGTTAGCTTTGAGTGAAACAAAGATGAAAGGGAAAGGTGAGTCTAAGTTTGCAAGTTTGAATGGAAGATTGTCAGGTGTTGACAGAGGAAAGGCAAGAGAAGGTGTGGCCTTGTTAGTATGCCCGGAAGTGCAGCAGTGTGTGACTGAATGGAGGAAGATGTCATCGAGACTGATGTGACGTGAGTTGTTGATATTTGAGTGCATATGGGCCTTGTAGTGAGAGGGATGAAGAAGAGGGAGAGTCTTTCTGGAATGATGTTGATGAGTGTCTGCAGTTTTGGAGTGAATGTTAATGTGGTAATGATGGGAGATCTGAATTCTAGAGTGGGAAATGTAGCAGTTGAAGGTGTAGCTGGTATGCATGGTGTGCCTGGAAGAAATGATAATCCGGAACGAATGATAGGGATGCGTGCTGAGCGAGAGATGGTGACTGGAAATACCTTGTTTGAGAAGAAAGATTTCTATAAATATACATGGGTGAGACAGGAGGGTGGAAGGACTGTTGATAGAGCATTGATGGACTATGTGGTTGTGTCTAGGAATGTAATAGGAAGACTGTTGGATGTGAGAGTTTTGAGAGGGCAGGGTGGAGGTATGTCTGACCACTACCTGGTGGAGGGCAAGTTGAGAGTAGGTAAGAGATGGGTGAGAGCTAGGAGAGTTGGATGTGGCAGGGAGGTTTTGAAAGTGAGTGAGTTGGATAAAAGAAAGAAAATGATAGGGTATCAGGAGAAATTGATGGTTAAGTGGAATGCACTGAAAGATCAGGAGAATGGCAGTGTGGAGGATGAATGGCAGTTATTTAAGTGTGCTGTGGTGGGGCATGCGGAAGAGGTGTGTGGTTGAGACGAGTAGGTAGTGGTGTAAGAAAGGGATGTGCATGGTGGTGCGAGGAAGTAAGTATGACTGTGGCTGAGAAGAGACGTGCATATGAAGCGTGGCTGCAGAGGAAGGATGAGGTGTCATATGAGAGGTACGAGGAAAAGAGGAATAGGACGAGAAGGGCTGTGCGTGATGCTAATGTGGCAGCAGACGAGAGGTAGGGTAGGCGGTTGCCTGAGAAATTTCAACAGAATAAGAGAATGTCAATTGACTGGGCATGTGCTTGTGTGGTCCTGTTGTAAAAAGGTAAGGGTGATAAGTATGAATGAACTAGCTTTAGGGGTATAAGTCTGTTGAGTGTTGTAGATAAGGTGTATGGTAGAGTGTTAATTAAGAGAGTTAGAGAGGGTACAGAGGGAGTGATTTGTGATGAGCAGCTTGAGAGGGGATGCATGGATCAGGTGGTTGCTGTGAGACAGGTGTGTGAAAAGTATTTAGCGAAAGGTAAGGATGTGTTTTGGGCGTCCGTGGGTTTAGAGAAAGCGTACGATAGAACTGTTAGGGAGACTTTGTGGACTATTTTAAGATTGTATAAACTTGATGGCAGGTTGCTAAAAGGGGTGAAAAGTTTTTATGTAAATAGTAAAGCGTGTGTAAGAGTGGGAAATACTGTGAATGACTGGTTTCCCGTGAGAGTGTGGCTGCTGCAGGGATGTGTGATGTCGCCTTGGTTGTTCAATATTTATATGGTGAATGCAAGAGTGTTAGTTGGAGGTCTAAGTCTGGTGAATGTTGATGTAGAGAGTGCAATCTGAAGCAGCTGCTGTGAGGAATGAAAAAGGTGTTTAGATGTCGTTCGCTTAGAATGGATGCAAAGAGAAGGCTGTATGAGGGTGTTGTGGTACCGACTGTGTTATATGGAGCTGAAACAGGGAATATGGGTGTGGCAGAGAGGAAAAGTTTGAATATAATGGAAATGAGGTGTCTGAGGAATACGTGTGGAGTGACACTTATGGATCGAGTGAGAAATGGTGAAGTGCAAAGGAGAACTGGAGTTGTGCGGGAGATAGCTGATCGAGTTGGGCAGAGGGTGTTGCGATGGTTTACGCATCTGGAGAGAATGGATAATGAGCAACTGGCGAAAAAGATAACTATCTGATGTGAGAGGTGTAAGGCTGAGAGGAAGACAACGAATAGGATAGATGGACAGTGTGAAGAGAGCGTTGGATGCGAGAGGGATGTCTGTTGAACAAGGGAAAGTCGCTGTGTGTGATAGAAATGATTGGAGAGATATTGTTAATGAATAAATGATGATGCAGCCCTGAGGGGATATTCTCCCGCATTTGATCTGATCAGCTGATCAGGTCAGATGCAGATAAAAGGATGAGTCCATTATGATGTGGCAGGGGTAAACCAGCTCTGCTGTCGGGCCCTGTTGTGGATATCACTGACTACACTGTGCAGTTGACCCTCATGTAGTGTGGTGCAGTGAGGATCTGTCCCTTCTCTCCTTGGGGCTAAGATGCGAATGAATGTGTTTAAGTGGATGAGTAAACTGGGAGTGTGTCGTCCTGTCTCGGCTACCTCCCTTTCCTTGAGGGAAGCAACCAAGAACACTTCCTGAAGGTGTCCTCTTCATCTCCTCACTTTTCGTTCCATCTCCACTGGCAGTCTACCATTTGTATCTTTCACACCACTACTAACTTCCCTGTCACCAAGTCTAACTCTCTTTACCTCGTTCCAGAACATTTTTTCTCATTCCCTCCACTGTACACTCAAATTCTTTCCAAATTCCTCATCCACATTCTTCATACTCTCTCTTATTAATCTTTTGACCTTTGTCTTCCTCACTACATATAATGCTCTCTTCCATCTTCCTCAGTTCTGCTTCCTATCCACTCAATGTATGTTTTCTTCTTTCGCGCCACAGCTTGTGTCACCTCCTCATTCCACCATGCTGTTCCTTGCACCCCCTTTCGTCTTCTCGTCACCCCACACACCACCTCACATGCTGCACAGATTTCTTTTGTGAATATCTTGCACACACTTTCCACCTCCAAATCATATTTACCCAATCGCTCCTCCATTCCATTCTTATATTCAGCCTTTTTTCTATTCTCTTGCAACCTTTTTACCCTCCTTGTAGGGACCACTTCCTCCTGTCCTTCCCTCCTACTGTTTCTCCTTTGCACCTGAACCTTGACTTTCACCACCACCGAGTGCTGGTCAGAAGGAACACTCCCAGAACGTACTTCCTCATTCTGTCATCCACATTGTCACGAATCAATTCGCGACATTTCCCTTTTGTGAGAAGCCACGAACTATTAGTGGAAAACTCATTGTGTATCGCTCAGCTAACAGTTTCTCCCTCCATTTCGGAGTATACTTTTCAAATCATTCGTCACCGTTTTCAAAAGTGACCGATTTAATGCACGTCACTAAGTGCTGTACTGAGCGATACTATTGTTTTTTATTGTTCGCCCCTGCTCATTCGACCGTTAAAAAAATGCGGCCGAGTGCTCCGCTTTTGTTCCCACGACTTACTCAGTCTGGTGTTTGTTGTGACGAAGGAAGGTCCTGTGCCGCAGTGTGAGACGTCAGCTAGTACCCAAACTCCACTTCACAGTTAATCCAGTCCTCCCACCCCTCGGGTGATACATAGCATTCATTGACCGGTATTTCTTTTTTGTATTTCCTAGTTTTAAGAGTTTAGTTAAGGTGTTTTTCCTAGGCGTAAGTATTTAGCTTTTGTGAGAGTGAGTGAGTGCGTCTCATTGATTTGAAATGTAACGTTAAATTCATTTTTTTGTAATCAATAAATTTAACAGTTCTATTTCTTGAGCTTCAATGTAAAGTAAAACCTTGTTTCATTTAATCCAAATTAAGCTTATTTTCCATACAGCTCCTAGCTTGCATAAACGTTTACTATTCATAACTGGTACTTAGACCAGTCTTGTTGTATTAACTTAAAATCCGTTGTGCCAGGAGTTAATGCATCAGCAAGAACCTGATATTATTATTATTAGTATTAGTTATTTATTGTCAGGGGTGATGTAACTTTCTCCAGAGGCTAACAGCACAGTAATTCAGCAATTGTGAGTAATTAGTCTCTGCTGTGTACTGTTGAGAAAGTTTATAAATTCTCGTTCTTAGAGAATCTTAGCAAGTCAGCGTAAAGTAATCGTTGCTTGATGTAGCAAGACAATCATTGTCTCTGCTCTTCAATATTATTGAATATTGTTATCAATTTAAATAATATTTAACCATTTATATCAAAATTACCCTGATATTATAAAAACCCCGTGACAATTGGCGACCTCATTCCAGGATATTAACTCCTAGCCCTAAAGCTATTCACGAGATAGTGCTCACTCATTCATATTTAGGTATTTATCATTAAAGTTTATAGGCACAAGCTTACTGGTGTTTACCCTTAATTTAGCAAGTGAATTTTGCTTTATTAATCAATAGAATACTTAACTCTAGTTTATTCTTGGTAACGCCACACGATTTTATTCGCTCCTGGGAAGTCACCGTACCCATTGTGTTTATTATTGACAATAGTCTTCCCAGTCATTTACATTTTTGATTTATTCTTTGCCAGTTAACTGGATAAGACTGGTCACCACTAGCTTGTGTCTGTACTCTTTACTTGTGTTTATTAGCATTCGTTTGCGAAGCAGCAATCAGTACTGAGTCGCTAGTTATTTAGATTGAGTTAGCGACATGGCTACCACCATATTTTTACAGGAAGCCAAAGATATGGGTCTTACAGACCCAACTGAAATTAAAGAATACATACTCTCACGGCATAATCAGGAGCAGCAGCGCGAGAATGATGCCCGTGAAGAGCGTAAGATTCAGCGCGAATACGAGCGAGAACAGCGCGAACAGCATGAAAGAGAGCGTGCATATGAACAAGAGCAGCGTGAGAAAGAGCGCGAATACGAGCGTGAACAGCGCGAACACAAGCGTGAACAACGAGACAGAGAACGAGAACACGAACGTGCCGAGCGAGAAGCACGAGAAAAACATGAACTTGAAGTGCTGAAGCTCAAGCGAGATTCCTTGGCTTCAGACACATCTGGTGCAGTTGGTTCAAGCTCCACGAGCGCTCTCCCTGCACATGTTATGGCGACCCCACACATCAAGCTTCCCCCATACAAAGATGGCGAGCGAATCGAGCCATACATAGCTCGATTTGAAGACATGGCTCAGCTTTACCAGCTCGATGATGCAGCTAAGCGGCTTCAGTTTCTTAGCCTGTTTGAGGGCCCTGCCCTCGATATTCTCCACAGAATTCGTGGAGACAATCTCACGTATGAAGTGATGAAAGCTGCACTCATTAAGGCATTTGGTCTCACAGTAGACGACGCCAAAGCTCAGTTCATGCGAGCTCGTCTCCAAGACAAGGAGACAGCTGTTCAGTTCCTCGACCGTCTCACTGCTTACCTAGGTGAGTGGATGGAGAAAGATGAAACTCCTTCCACGCGTGAGGGGATAATTGACCTTATGCTGCGTACACAGCTAGAGAGGTCATGGCCTGCTGAGCTCATAGCACAGCTTAAGATCTGCCAGGTGAAAGATGCCAGCCAAATGGTAGAGAAGGCTGACGCATTCTTTACTGCATACGGGTATCAAGCTCGTAAGCAAAACACCTGGAGCAGAAAGGATACTGCCAAGTCTGGGAAGCCGTCTCAGACTGAATCCCAGCAACAAGGCCATTCTCAGAATAATGGCCAAGGTCCAAAACCGCAGTGGAAGGACCAGGGGCAAAACACTCAGAAACCTGAGTGGAAGAGGTACAAGTACCCTAACCAGCAGCAGTATCAGCCACGCAACCGACCGTCGGGACAAACTTTTTCACCACCAGCTCAAAAGAGGCAGGAAGCGAATGCAGCCTTCATTCCTCAGCAGCAGCACGGTGGTCACGTCCCTACCAGTGTGGGTACTTCCCCACAGTTCACTAGTCCCACAGTGACAGTGAACCCCCCTCCACAGATGGCCAATGTTCCATCTTCACAATATAACCCTCAAGGCACAATGTTTGCCACATCAATTCAGCAGCCTCATGAGTGGCTAGCTGCTTCCTCCACAGGCCCTCCCACAGGTGACAGTACCTTTCTTGTACAGCCAGGGTTTGTGGGAGGCATTCCTGTGAAGGTCCTGAGAGACAATGGTTCCTCAGGTTGCTCTGTTAAGCAGAGTTTAGTTCGGCCTGAGCAGTATACAGGTCGACAGATCCATGCAAAGCTTATTGATGGATCAGTGAGATTGTTCCCTGAGGCATGTATCCAGGTGGCATCTCCATTTTATACTGGTACGACACTTGCAGTTGTCATGCCAGAGCCTCTATTTGACTTTATAGTAGGCAATATTAATGGAGTCAAGGATAGTTGCTCCGATGACGCTACTCAGACTTCGGCTGCTGCGGTAACACGAGCCATGGCTGAGGCTCCAGACTGTGTCACCCCAGTGATCGTTGAATCGCCACAAGATCTGATGTGTAGTCAACTTGTTGTGCAAGAACAACATTCTGACCCGACACTTGCTACCGTGCGGAACAAACAAAAGGGTCGAGTGATTAAGTATTCACGGGGAGGTCGAGCCAAGTTCCTTCGTAAACAAGGACGGCTCTACCGTGAGTCACGAACACCCGAGGGTGAGGTTCGACTGCAGTTTGTCGTTCCCGCCAAGTACCGCCTAGCAGTGTTACAATGGGGTCATTGTTCAGCCTCAGGAGGTCACATGGGCAAAAGGAAGACCCAGGGCCGTATCCGAGCTGACTTTTTCTGGCCAGGGATGGGACGGGACATAGATAGTTTTGTCCGTTCTTGCAGTGTGTGTCAAAGTATCACCACTAATCAGGGACATGCCCTTCCTGTGCCATTTGTAACTACACCTGTAATCTCCGAGTCAGTTGAGAGACAGGGTAGTGATAACGTAGGTGCAGACCTGATGTCTCGCCTGCTAACTGCTGACTAATATGGGCAACTGTTGTATGTTGGGTTCCGTAAATAGGCATCCTAAGCGATTTGAGTAATCCAAGGACCAGCCTGGTTCCCAGTTAAAAGTGTAGACCAGACGTCTCACTCGTTGGCCCTACAGGACACAGTATATCCAGGGCTTGTACATACATGTATACCATAAGTTAAGGGGGAAGTTTGAGAATCTTGCAGAGACAGTCCGAGGCTGTGTATGAATTACCTTGTGGAATGTCTCGAGCTGTGGGCCTCTCTGAGGATTCCCGGAGAATGCACATTACCCACATGAGTGTTCACACCCACGGTGGGTGTTAAAACGTGACCTGCCCGATATTGCGTAGCGATTTTCAGCTTCCTGTATTACTCGTAAGTGTAGAGTTAGGTTAACCAGTAAACCGCCCGTTCTAAGCAATTTGTGAATTCAAGAACTGGCACGTTTCCTGGTTAATAATGTTAGGTTAACTAGTAAACTGCCCGTTCTAAGAGATTTGAGTAATTCAAGAATTGGCACATTTCCTAGTTAATAAGCGTTAACCAGTAAGCTATAAGGGTTCTAAGCAATTTGTGAATTCAAGAATTACGTTTCCTGGTTAATAATGACATAAGTACTGATTGCTAGGCAGAGAGAGAGAGAGACAGAAATAACAGTTTTGATGCTCCACCTTAATTCCTTTCGCAGGTGTAGCTGGTGGGTGCAGCATTGCCGTGCAGATCAGCTGCCCGTTCCTGTTGCATGCTGCCGCCCTTCTCTTCTGCCTCGTCATCATTATTTTACTATAAATTTGTATTACTGTGTCATTTTACACGTAGGTACAGTTACACTACAACTGTCACACCTACACCGTGTATTACATACACTACACTACATAACAATTAGTTGTTAATGTAAATGTAGCAAACTTTCGCTCAGTTTGACCTGAGTACAGGATTTTCACAGTCGTCACGGAGTTTTTCCCTCAAGCTTGTTTCTATTAACGTAAATACGAGGTTTTTTTGCTCACTGGCGACTGAGACTTTCTCCTGTAGCAGGATAGCACACACACCACAGTGTGAATCTTGTGTGACTGAGTTATGATTTATATGTATGTATATTGAAATCTTTCTTCTGAAGGAAGAAAGATTTAATTTTCATGGGGCGTAATGTCACGAATCAATTCGCGACATTTCCCTTTTGTGAGAAGCCACGAACTATTAGTGGAAAACTCATTGTGTATCGCTCAGCTAACCGTTTCTCCCTCCATTTCGGAGTATACTTTTCAAATCATTCGTCACCGTTTTCAAAAGTGACCAATTTAATGAACGTCACTAAGTGCTGTACTGAGCGATACTATTGTTTTTTATTGTTCGCCCCTGCTCATTCGACCGTTAAAAAAATGCGGCCGAGTGCTCCGCTTTTGTTCCCACGACTTACTCAGTCTGGTGTTTGTTGTGACGAAGGAAGGTCCTGTGCCGCAGTGTGAGAGGTCAGCTAGTACCCAAACTCCACTTCACAGTTAATCCAGTCCTCCCACCCCTCGGGTGATACATAGCATTCATCGACCGGTATTTCTTTTTTGTATTTCCTAGTTTTAAGAGTTTAGTTAAGGTGTTTTTCCTAGGCGTAAGTATTTAGCTTTTGTGAGAGTGAGTGAGTGCGTCTCATTGATTTGAAATGTAACGTTAAATTCATTTTTTTGTAATCAATAAATTTAACAGTTCTATTTCTTGAGCTTCAATGTAAAGTAAAACCTTGTTTCATTTAATCCAAATTAAGCTTATTTTCCATACAGCTCCTAGCTTGCATAAACGTTTACTATTCATAACTGGTACTTAGACCAGTCTTGTTGTATTAACTTAAAATCCGTTGTGCCAGGAGTTAATACATCAGCAAGAACCTGATATTATTATTATTAGTATTAGTTATTTATTGTCAGGGGTGATGTAACTTTCTCCAGAGGCTAACAGTACAGTAATTCAGCAATTGTGAGTAATTAGTCTCTGCTGTGTACTGTTGAGAAAGTTTATAAATTCTCGTTCTTAGAGAATCTTAGCAAGTCAGCGTAAAGTAATCGTTGCTTGATGTAGCAAGACAATCATTGTCTCTGCTCTTCAATATTATTGAATATTGTTATCAATTTAAATAATATTTAACCATTTATTTTAAAATTGCTGTGTTATTATAAAAACCCCGTGACACACATACACATAATCAGTCACTGCATTCCGTTCACCACCCACCTTTCCTATCACTCACCACATATAACTGTGGATCATTTTGTGCCTAAAGAGGATATTGACTAACACCAATCCCCTCCCGACACAAATGTCTACTATAGCACTGTCATTCTCATCCACTTTTGCAGGCACACCTCACTCACCAACTACTCCATCCACCTTCACATTCATAATATTCCATTCACATCTCCAGTCAAAAACACTCTTTCATTCATTTCAAACTTTTCCATGTACACTTCCACATTTGGCCAGAGCTCTTGTTTCACTCTGCTTGCTTGCACGGTCTTGCGTTGGCGCATACACACACAATCACCCACATTTGTAATCTTACTTTTAATCATTCCCACACAATCCTTGAACTGATCCATACCGTCTTATAGTTTCCTTCCACTTTATGCACGCATCACCACATACTCTCTCTTTTGCATTTTCATTCTCACCTAGTCCTGCGCAAATACCCCATCCATACTCCCACTCTCTCACACCCTCACCGCACCATTTACTCTCGGTTAATCCACATAAGTTCACTTTTGCAACCTCGAGCACCTACGCAATCTCTTTCTCTCCCTTTCACCTCATTATTTGCACCCCTTACATTCCATGTTGCAGTCCGTACCATGTCCTTTGTCTGGTCCTTGTTCATCACCTGTTATCTTGTTTTTAGTTAGCCGTTTTCCAGGGAAGGGCACAAACCCTCCGCCAACCCACTTGTTGACACGTAGGGAACACGTGTTGGTTGTTTTAAAGGTTACAACCCTGTATACTAATGGTTTACAGCAAAATTATTTGTCTTGCCATTCAGTGTAGAGCTACCCTGAAACAGAGTACTGGTGCACTAGGTGAGTGGATGATTGACGCTCCCACTGACCATTACCATTTCAGCAGTGAGATCAGTACCATAATTGTGTAATGTAGGAAATAATTAAAGGTATAGCGGGTCTACCTACATAATTGGAAACCAGGTAATGTATGCAACATGTAACACACGTCCACACTGAAAGTGTGGAACGTGTCCAAGCGAGTGAGTGAGCAAGTCAGGCAATGCTGAATATTGTCTCATGTGGCTCATCATCTTTCTCTGATTTCCTGACCTTAATTTGCTTACCTGACACTTTACCGCAGTTGTCTTGAGAAAGATAGCAACTTCCTAAGCTGAACACTGTAGTAAAAGTATCCAAATGCTGACTGCTTTTAGCTCACTCACAAAAATTACTTTCACCAAATCTCTCGGTGCATTCCAATTCGAATCAGAAATCCGAAATTCAGAGTTTCTTTCGTCAGTCAGGGTATTGTATTAGTCTGACTCAGATTCTGTCAAAAATTAAAAAAAAAAAAAAAAAAAATTATTATTAGTTTTGAAAAGGCAAAACCAGGTTGCTCTCAGCAATCGGCGGATACTGCTGCGACACTCACGCAAACTTCGATCGTTACTTCTTGCCCAGCCGGCTGTTCCGCTACTCTGCCTTATAAAGAAGTTGTTTCCTCGATTTATAGGAAAATTATTGGGAATTATGGGCTGTCTATGAAATGAAAATATTTGAGGATTTTTATGCAATTTTCAGATTAGTGTCTATCTTTCTTGCATCTTCAAAATTGGCTGAGGTATCCAAAAAAGTTCGCCACTGTACTACAGGGTTTTCCTCCCGACCCCTACCCCCATTCTCGCTGCTGCGATAAATATTTCGCTCGGGTACATAATTTATATCAGGGCTCCAAAGTGCTACTACATTTTGTGTTCCCACTCGCGAAAGCTAGATCAGCAATAGAAATAACAGAAAGTAAATTCCAGTTGTTAGTATCTGATTATGGAAGAGGTTGTCAGAACTCGAAACAGTCTAACAAAAAATTTGGTGATGAAGCTGAATGATAAAATACAGTGACATAACAGTAAATAAATATAAAGAACATCTAGAGGAAGTTAACTGCTTCATGTATCGTGCTCATGTACCAGCGCTATCACGTCAAGGACTTGAACCAAGACGTGTGAGGTAATGAAAGTAGTAAGGAAACGTGTGTGTGTCTGTGTGGTATATATATATATATATATATATATATATATATATATATATATATATATATATATATATATATATATATATATATATATATATATATATATATATATATATATATATATATATATATATATATATATATATATATATATATATATATATATATATATATATACTCGTATATTATAAACTTGCCCAGAAGAAGGCATAGTCAGTGAAATGGTTGAAACAATTTAATCTCTTCTCCTTTAATCTTCAGTTTAAAAATACAGTCAGTCAATTTATGTCCATTTAAGTCAGAAGAAAACTAGGGATAGCAACGTATAATGAGGGCGACTGATTGCGTGGTGTACAGTGGAAAGGCATCACGGGTAACCTATTAGTACTTGGAATGATGATTATTACACAGCCTGTCTACGTCCTCCAAAATCCAAAATTGAATAATAGTAATAATAATCTATCTATCTATCTATTGCCAGACGCCTCAATCCCGTTTGGGGTGGCCACAAACAAATCGCCTCCAAGTCGCCCTGTCCCCCACCATTTCACTGCCCTGCTCCCAACTCACACCCCCTTCTCTCATATACCTCTCCACCCCATCCCTCCATCTCATCCTCGGCCTCCCCCTCCCTCTTCCCCCCTCCACCTCACTCACATACACTCTCTTCGTTAGTCTTTCACCCTCCATCCTCTCCACATGGCCAAGCCACCTCAGTGTGTTCCTCATAACTCTTCCTATCACATCCACATCAACACCACAACGCTTCTTTATATCCTCATTCGTCAGCCTGTCTCTCCATGTGACTCCACAGGCTCCTCTTAAATAACTCATTTCCACTGCTCTCACTCTTGACTTGTGTCCTTCCAACAACGTCCAAGCTTCACTTCCGTACGTTAGAGTTGGTATCACAATACTGTCATGTAGTAACTTTTTCACTTCCATGCTCACTTCCCTGTTTCTTATCACTGCTTTCAAAGAACGAGCAACCTTTCTTCCCTGCTGTACCCTTTCAAGCACTTCACCCTCCAAACCTCCATCCTTACTCATCACACTACCCAAGTACTTAAACGTACTCACATTTTCCAATTGATCACCATCCAACTTCGCTGTACATTCACTGAGTTCACCTCTCTCAAAGACCATCACTTTACTTTTCCCTAGATTCACCTTTAGATTCCGTTTCTTACACACTCTCCCAAACTCATCCACCAAGCCTTGCAGCTCCCCTTCGTCTTCACTCAACAACACAGTATCATCTGCAAACAACAGTACAGGGAGTTTCCAAACACTATCCTCTCTCACCAGGGCCACTCCAACATCCACTACCCTATCTTGTACCTCTTTTATTACCCCATCCATGTACAGATTGAAGAACCATGGAGACATGACACATCCCTGTTTCAACCCAACTTTCAAAGAGAAAAATTCACTTAGTTCACCATCCACAAGCACTGCAGCCTTCGCACCATCGTACATACTCTTTACAGCATTCGACAACTTCCCATCTACTCCATATATTCTTAACACTTTCCACAATCCTTGTCTATCCACCCTGTCATATGCTTTCTCCAAATCCATGAAAGCCGCATACAACTTCTTTCCCTTCTCTAGAAACTTTTCCACTAAAGATCTAAGAATGAATATCTGATCTACACAACCTCTTCCCTTCCTAAAGCCTCCCTGTTCTTCTCCAACTAATTTTTCTGCTCTTTCTTTAACTCTGTCAATAAGTATCCTACCATACACTTTTCCTATTATACTAAGAAGATAAATGCCCCTATGATTACCACACACTTCTTTTTCCCCTTTTCCTTTGTACAAGGGAATAATTATACCTGACTTCCAATCCTCCGGGACTCTACCTTCCTCCCAGGCCAATCTGCACATCTTCCACATCCATTCTACTACTATCTCTTCCCCATGCTTCAGCATTTCACCACACACTCCATCAATTCCTGGGGCTTTCCCCGATTTAACTTTCTTCATTGCTTCCACAACTTCTATCCTACTGATTTCTTCTTGTCTTCTCACCTCCCACCTTCTCCCAGCCATTCCCCAGCCACTTATACTCGCATTACTTCCATCCTCTACATTCAACAATTCCTTAAAGTGTTCTCTCCATCTGCTCACTTTTTCTCCCTTCTCCACTAGTAATCTACCATTTTTATCTTTCACTCCCCTGCTAACTTCACTTCCACCCTGTCTTACTCTTTTCACCTCTTTCCAGAACATTTTCTTAGAATCCCTCGACTTTACACTCAAATTCCTTCCAAATTCCTCATCCACTCTCTTCTTACTCTCTCTTACTAATCTTTTCACCTCTCTCTTTCTTTCTACATATAACTCTCACTTCCGCCTCTCAACTTCTTCCACGCCCCTATTTCTCATCCATTCATTGCATGCTTTCTTCTTTTGTGCCACAGCCTGTTTCACCTCCTCAGTCCACCACGCTGTTCCTTGCACTCCCCTCCGTCTTCTCTTCCTTCCACACACCACATCACATGCCGCACATATTTCTTCTGTAAATATCCAACACACACCTTCCACGTCTCCCATCTGCTCCAATTCATATTTGCCCAATCGTTCCTCCACTTCTCTCGTATACTCTGCCTTTTTCTCATCCTCTTGTAACCTTTCCACTCTCCTTGCAACTACTCCTTCCTCTCGTCTTTCCCTTCTGTTCCTCCATCTTACTTGAATTTTAATTCTGGCCACCACCAAGTAGTGGTCAGAAAGTCCACTCCCTCAACCTCTATAAACTCTTGCATCCATTACACATCTTCGCATCCTTTCATCCACACACACATAATCAGTCATTGCCTTCCTTTCATTCAGTTCACCACCCACCCTTCTCATCACTCGCCATGTATACTCGTGGATCATTTTATGCCTAAAGAGGGTATTGGCTATCACCAACCCCCTCCCTGCACAAATGTCCACTAACGCACTCCCATTCTCATCTATCTCAGCAGGCACACCCCACTCACCAACTATTCCATCCACCTTCACATTCCCAACTTTACCATTCATATTACCAATCAAAAACACTCTCTCATTCCTTCCAAACTTTTCCATGCACACTTCTACATTTGTCCAGAACTCTTCTCTCACTCTTCTAGCACGATTTTGCGTTGGCGCATACACACACACAATCGCACACATTTGTATTCCAACTTTCAACACTACCCACACAATCCTTGACCCAACTGATCCATACTGTCTTATGCTCCTCTTCCATCTTTTACTCACAACTATAATAATAATAATAATAATAGTATTAACAACTAGAGGAATACTCTTATTTTGTTACTGTATCAAAGAAGCTTTGCCAGTACGTATGGAATTTATAATACAAAGAAGATCTGAAAACGATAACTTCATGTGTAACATCTATAATACTTGTAGACAGTTGTGTCAAAGAATGGATATGAAAATTTTATTTTTGTCTCAGTAACTGTTTAACTGTTTGCATAACTCTAACCATATTCCTTTCGGATTATAAGAGGGACCACAGATATGTATATCTGGAAGGTGACAGCATTAGAACTTTTGTCGTTTTCTCTAAAACGTGTTGCAAAGAATAAAACGAGGGATTTGAAGTCGGTATTTTCCAGTAGGCTAAATGGCAAAATATTATTCTCAATTTATTAAGCAAACATTTTCATAAGTTTTTCTACCAAACAGTTGTATCTTAATTAGTTTGAGATATTCGGCTTCAAATATATCATGTTTAGAATTTAAAAAAAAAAAAAGGCCTATATCACCATACAAAAATACGTTATAGTCATTTATATTAGCCAGAAGGACTTGGGGTACCCTAGGGAAACTTTAAGTACTGTATATTATCATCAAGGCCGAAGAAACAAAAGTGCAAAGAAAAATTATGCAGACTTGCTACCTATTCTCTGCATTGCCATGATAAAGAAGCTTCACAATAACTCATCCTGGCATGCAAGTGATATGTAATATAAACTAGATTTGAAGACCAAAATGTAACTTCTTGAGTAACATTAAGATCTGAAGACAAAGGTATTAAAGGATGCAGGCGTATATTTTACATTTGTCCCAATAACTGGATTACTGTGTGTTTAACTGTAACCATATTCATTTCAGATCATAAGAGGAACCACAGCTATATATCTGGAAAGTTAAAGTTCTAAAACTATTGTGGGTTTCTCTATAGTGTGTTGCAAAGAAAGAATGAGCAGAAATTAATTTGGTAATATCCAAATGGCTAAATGGCAAAATATTAAGCCAAAATTTTTCATCAAACATGTTTATCATAGTTTTTCAACCAAGTGGCTGTATCTCAATTAGTTTCTGAGATAATTCAATAATATGCAACTGTTTTAATATAAAATAGTATATCACCTTCAAAAATAGGACAAGCTCATTTATTAAGCACAAGTTCAAGAATGAGATGGAGGGATGGAGCGCAGAGCTATATGACAGAGGGTGTGTGTGGCCTGGGAGCAGGGCAATGAAATGGCGGGGGACAGGGCGACATGGACTCGATCTGTTTGTGGCCACCTCTTACGGAATTAAGGCGTCTGGCAATAGACAGACAGATAGAACTCCAGTTAGCCTTGGGTACCATTATGTCTTATCATCAAGCTCTAAGAAAGTGGAGTCCAATATTAATAATGATAATACTGACACCTACAAGAAGCTTCACCATTTATATGGTGAAGCTTAACTAATTACCTAATCTTAATGTCTACCCAAAACTACGAACTTTGCCAAAACTAAATTTATATGTGTAATATAAAAAACTTTTGAAGACTCTAACGTAATACTAAGAAGCGAGATTTGCCAGTTAGATAGTCGAGAACCTTCTCAATGTTTCCCGAAGTTTACTGTAGGTTCCGGTACGAGTCAGAGTTGCCAGTTATCCAGCTGTTAGTGAGCGTAGTTATTTCGTAAGTTGAACATTAATTTTTCTGCTCCTTTTCTCTATGATGTTTTATTTATGTGATCGTTTGTTAAACTGTGTAATTCAGTTTAAGTTTGTAAGCTAAATAATTTAGAGTGTTATGTAATGTAAGAAAACTCTGGCATGTTTTGCTGTCCCCTATTTGGTAGCTGTTAACTGTTGCCCCATCAAGTTTGTGCTAGAAGTTTCTCGAATAATGCAAGCTTGCATAAGGATGGGGAAGAGACTGTTTCAAGTTCAGTTGGTTTTCAGTTCAGTCTGAGTGTAGCGCAGTGTCAGTGAATTTTGTATATTTTCGGTGCTTGTGAAAACAAAGAAGTGTTGTCACGCATTAAGTGTACTTGCAGTTAGTAAAGTTTGTATAGCTCCAGTGCTTGTGAGAATAGTAAAGTGAAGCTGGAAAGCATTCAACGTAATTATTTGGAAAATAAAGACAGTGGACTTAAACCAGTGTTTATTTACGACATCTGAGCTGATCCTGTGTACTGTACACCTAACGGCTGACCATGGGAAGAACAACTCACTGGGCAACGTCTTTTATATACTGTACTACTGCTGCTGGAGCCTGTGGCAGAGTGGGATGGACATAACACTGGTGTCAGGAGTGGGATTAAGTGCTGCAGTGAGTCAAATCTTCGACATGGAGCTAGGGGGCATGCAGACAAGCTCTCGAGCTGGGCAGGAAGACGAGGTGTCATTGGCTGCAATCATGAACCTATTGCAAGCACGAAGCGTCCAACTACAGGCACTGAATGAAGGACAGAAAGAATTAAAAAAAACTATTACAGGCACAAAGTGTACAATTGAAAGCACAGAGTGAACAACTTGAGGCACAACATGAAGAACAAAAAGGACGTTATGAACAAGTAAAGGCACAACGTGAAGAACAAAAAGAACGATATGAACAAGACCAAGAGGCATTACAGGAGCAACAGAGGCAAGTACAACTGAGGGTGCAAAGACAGCTAGATGCATTCATGGAGGAAATGAAGGAAAAACAGCAACAGCTTAAGAAGGAAGTAGATGCCAAGCTACAGCAGCAGAAGTATGAGGTAAGCAATAATGTGATGGAGTGTAAACAGCATGTAGACAACCAGTTGAAGACAATTAGTGAGGAAATAATGATGGAGTGGACAGCATGTAGACAGCCAGCTGAAGCATGTAGTCGACCATGTGAAGATAAATTAATGACAAAAATTAAGGTTGTAAAGAAATATTGCACTGCTGAGCCTCAGGTAAGTGTACAGGGAGCATACAGTATGAATGGAATGGACAGCGTATGGTGAATCTTGAAGGATCCCAATCATCCAGTAATCAGGATGTATGAGATTTAAGTCCTGGCCTCAATTATGATGCCTCAGTTTGTAGGCCCCAAACCAGTGAAGTGCATGGCTATAATGGGGGTACAAACAAAAAGAAACCCTAGAAATTTGATGGTAGAGTATCTTGGGAAGCTGACCGTGCACAGTTTGAGTTACTTGCAGATCAGAATGGCTGGGATGGTAGGCAGAAGGAGTGCAGCTTGCTACTTGCTTTAAGGGTGCCGCAATGGAAATTCCGGGTCAGATGTCAGTGATGGAGATGAACAGTTAACACTCCCTTATAGAAGTGTCGGACCGCAGATAGGCAACCATGTACCACACTGAGGTTTACAGAGCAAGATTCCGGACCCATGTACAGACTCGAGGAGAATCCCTACAACAGCTTGCTCATGACCTGGAGAGTGTAGTATATAGGGCGTACTCTGGAGCTGCACCTAACCTCTTGGCTATTCTTCTGAGAGACAAGTTCATCGATGCTCTTGACAACTGCAGAGTTGAAAGTGCAAGTAAAGCAGGCACAACACAGAAGCACGCAAGAAGCACTAGCTAGGGCTCTAGAATTTGAGTCCTATTTCAGATCCAGTACGTTCACTTTTCAGACAGGTCATAGTACAGGATTCAAGGTAAGAAAGGTGCAAGTATGGGAAGTGGAAAATTTTGAAGGAAGGTGCTGGTACTGTGAAAAGCCAGGTCATCGGAAAGTGGATTACAAGAAATGGAAAACATTATGGGAGAAGATCAGATGAGGCTGCTGGTTCTGCGGGAAGCTGGGACACAAAAAGGTGGATTATTACAAATGGAATAAGGAGCAAGAATGGAACAGTGCAAGGAAATCTCAGATTGCAACAAATGGGTGTTGGACATGCGGTGAGGTGGGACACTTCAGGTATTAGTGTCCAGTTGAGAGGGATGAGGGTAAATTAGTGAAGGCTGGTGATGAGAGGCAACAACCAGCCAATTTTTCCCAAGAAGACCAGCACTGAAGAAATGCAGGAGAATCTTGATGAACAGTATGTGAGAAGACGAAACAGATGGCAAGTGCAGCAGGAATGGGAATCTTGGCAAGAAATGCCGCCATGCAGTTGTGACAGGGCCAAAGTCAGATGAAGAAGATCTGAAAAGGATAGAGATGAAGGATGCAGATTTACAACAAGTGCCAGAGTGGCTGCAGGAGAGTATAGTGCGACCATCTTGGGAAGAAATTTCCAGGTAAAGCCCTGCAACCAAGAGCTACTGGAGTCAGTGGGACCTTCTTCGTCTGAATGACGGACTACTGGAGTGTCAGTGGGAGACACCTGATGGCCTCAGCAAGTATTGGCAACTGGTGGCACCGAAGAAGACGAGGTCCGAGATCTTGGATGAATCCCGTAGCCAGATCACAAGTGGGAACCTGGGAGTGAAAAAAACTCTAAGCTGGCTGCAACAGAGATTCTACTGGATTGGCATACGTCAGGATGTTGAAGAGTAGTGTCGGGCCTGTGATGTGTGTTGTGTCAAGAAGGAACCCAGGAAATGCGGTTGCGCCCCTCTTCAGCTGTACCAAGTGGGTGCACCGATGGAAAGAGTTGCAGTGGACATTGGTGGACCTTTGCCACTCACTGAAAGAGGAAAGCAGTATATATGTGTCGCCATGGACTGCTTCATAAAGTGGCCAGAAACCTATGCCATCCCTGATCAAAAGGTTGTAACTGTTGCTCTGGCTTTGGTTGATCGGTTTTTCTGTCGTTTTGGGATGCCACAAGAGCTACATTCAGACCAAGGTAGAAACTTTGAGTGTGTTGTGTTCCATGAGCGCAGCAAGTTAATGGGGATCAAGAAGACCAGGATGACCCCATTAAGGCCACAGTCAAATGGGATGGAGGAGAAATTCAACTGGACCCTGGGACAAGAACTGGCCAAGTACTGCGTAGATGGACAAACAGAATGGGGCCAGAAATTACCATTGTTGCTGATGGCATATCAGTCCACATTCCACGAGTCTACCGGCTACCAGGGGCGCCGAGAGAATTGAACTCATCAGCGGTGGTCATGGGTACTGTCTTTGCATATTCTGTACATTATTATTAACTCGTGTATAAGTAATTTGTTATCAGTAGTACATTCTTTCCAAATCTGTAAGTCACTTGTATATTTGCCATACTATTCAATTTCATGCTATGTTTTGTAATTTTTATTATCAATAGTACTTTCCTTACAGGCCTTTCTTATGCCAAGTTATTTACTACGAGTCTGTAAGTCACTTCTATGTTTCTCATACTATTCACTATTATGTTTTGTAATTCATGTTATCATGGCCCATTTTGTGCAAACTTATTTATTACAAGTCTGTAAACCATTTTTATGTTTTATTTGGCATACTGTTCCAATACATGTAATGTTGTGTTATATTTTTATTTCGCAATTTACAGCTAGCTATTATCCCATGTACAGTGAGTGTCTATATGACTTGACCATAACCCTGTAAGCCATATCCATGCTTATTACATTCAGTATTGTACAGTTTCAAATGAATGTGAGGAAGGCAGGGTACTTTATCAACCTTGACCATACTTTAGTGAAACCACCCTTATATAAGCCACCACAGTATAGTAATAATAACACTTTAGCCAGCTGTTATCCCATCCATATTTACGTGTGCCTACAATATATAACTTGAAGGTAACTCTTTCAACCATATCCATGTTTTCCGTACTATACAATGTCAAAGGAATGCGAGGATGCAGGAAATCTGGAACTTAGCCCCGCTAAAGTGACAGTCCCGATATATCTGTGCCAAAGCACGGACGTCTTGCATGAGGGGCGTGGTATAGCCAGTGGGTTTTTCTCTTGTTTTTCTTAGTATACATGAGCCTTTCCATCAGTACTCCCCCTTTTCCCCCATGGTTTGTGTTTGCACCGACTTACACAGTTTAGTGGCTATTCAGGACACACACACACACACACACACACACACACACACACACACACACACACACACACACACACACACACACACATACACGACAAAGTCTCAGTGTCACTAACTAGTTAACAAACATCCCGTCCAAGAGACATCGCTTTGGCATCAAACTGTATGTGCTGTGTGCCTGTGAGACAGGATTTGTGCTCGACATGATCGTGTACACAGGCACATAGATGTACCAAAAGTCAGCAAGAAAGACCTCATGGGAAGTCTGGTGCTGTCATCAAAAAGATGTTTGCAGACTACATGGGCAGGGGTCACATTCTTTACACTGGTGGTTGATATCCTAGCCCTGCTGTCTGTCAGTTTCTACATGACAACAAAACTGGGTCATGTGGAACTGTACGGACATACAGGAAATTTATGTCAAAGTTCAATGGAGAGAAGACCATGCTTGATACCCCAGTTCGAGTAATACTCTAGATGATGAAGCGGCAGCTCAAGCCCACCACGAGAGAAGCTGGAAGCAAGGAAAGGGACGAAAAAAGAGGGACCTATTCATCTAGAGAACGAGAAGTTGGGGAAAGTTGTCACTTTGAGGTGGAATGACAGGCGTGCAATGCACCTACTGTATACAGTATGTGTGTGTGTGTGTGTGTGTGTGTGTGTGTGTGTGTGTGTGTGTGTGTGTGTGTGTGTGTGTGTGTGTGTGTGTGTGTGTGTGTGTGTGTGTCTGTGTGTGCATACAAGTGTTGTATAGGTGGGTAAGAATCTGGGTGAAGAGAGGAGAAAGGATGAATGGGCAGGAAAGAGGGGTGATGATTTGGGTTTGGAGGGTAGGGGTTGTGAGGAAACTCAAAACATCACACCTCTTTCTTTCCCATCCATCATTTCTCCTCTCTTCACTCAGATTCTTACCCACCTATACAGTACATGCACACTACACACACATAGATACTAATCACACACACACACACACACACACACACACACACACACACACACACACACACACACACACACACACACACACACACACACACACATACACACACACATCTGTGCTGGCATCGGCAATCCCTTTCCCATTGTGACCCCAGTTTCCTTTCGCAACATTCCTTCTCCCTCCCATATGACTTCCCACTGCACCTGTCCCTTGTTTCTTTCTTTCTCTTCGTCTTTGTGTTCTGTAATCCCTTCCCCCTGGGACCTCACCTTCTTTACCCTACCTGCCCTTCTACGATCCCCCTCCCCACCAATACACCCAGCCCCCTCACACCCCCACTGCCTTCTGCTATATATTATACAGGATATTTGATGTATATTCAACAGTTGTAGTCTGAGGAAGGCATGAGGAGAAACGTCACTATATAGTCCCACATCGGTGGTTCTTTTTCCAATTCGTCTATGAGCAGTGAGCTATGTACTCTATCAGTAGACCTTTCTCACCTCTCCTGGGTCAATCACATGCCAGTCACAATGGAAGGTGGATGTACTGAGCAGTCACGGGAGAATTCCGACTCCAACCAGCCTTACACTGGCAGCATTAGGAGCCCAGGCCGAGTCTTTGCATATACTGTACTGCCTTTGCATATACAGTACATTATGATAAACTCGTGTATAAGTAATTTGTTATCAGTAATACTTTCTTTCCAGGTCCCTTTTATGCAAAAGTATATACTACAAGTCTGTAAGTCACTTGTATATTTGTCATCCTGTTCAGTTTCATGTTTTGTAATTTTTATTATCAGTAGTACAACTAACTAAAAAAACAAACAAGAAGCCTCGGACAAGGACTGACCAAACGATGACGACCCAGGACCTGACAAAGGACTTGGTAATGGGTACATGGAATGTAAGAGGAGCGAATGATGAGGTGAAAGAGAGAGAGATTGTTCAGGTGCTTGAGGGTGTGAAAGTGGATGTATATGGAATAACTGAAACAAAATGGAGAGAAGAAAGTGTGAGAGAATGGGAGTATGGATGGGGTATATGTGCAGGAGTAGGTGAGAATGAGAGGGCAAAGGAAGGAGTATGTATAGTTGTGAGTAAAAGATGGAAGAAGAGCATAAGACAGTATGGATCAGTTGGGTCAAGGATTGTGTGGGTAAAGTTGAAAGTTGGAATACAAATGTGGACGATCGTCTGTGTGTATGCGCCAACGCAAGATCGTGCTAGAAGAGTGAGAGAAGAGTTCTGGACAAATGTAGAAATGTGCATGGAAAAGTTTGGAAGGAAAGAGAGAGTGTTTTTAATCGGTGATATGAAATGGTAAAGTTGGGAATGTGAAGGTGGATGGAATAGTTGGTGAGTGGGGTGTGCCTGCTGAGATAGATGAGAATGGGAGTGCGTTAGTGGACATTTGTGCTGGGAGGGGGTTGGTGATAGCCAATACCCTCTTCAGGCATAAAATGATCAACAGGTATACATGGCGAGTGATGAGAAGGGTGGGTGGTGAACTGAATGAAAGGAAGGCAATGATTGATTATGTATGTGTGGATGAAAGGATGCGAAGATGTGTAGTGGATGCAAGAGCTTATAGAGGTTGGAGGAGTGGACTTTCTGACCACTACTTGGTGGTGGCCAGAATTAGGATTCAAGTGAGATGGAGGAATAGAAGAAGGGAAAGACGAGAGGAAGGAGTAGTTGCAAGGAGAGTGGAAAGGTTACAAGAGGATGAGAAAAAGGCAGAGTATACGAGAGAAGTGAAGGAACGATTGGGCAAATATGAATTGGAGCAGATGGGAGACGTGGAAGGTGTGTGTAGGATATTTACATAAGAAATATGTGCAGCATGTGATGTGGTGTGTGGAAGGAAGAGAAGACGGAGGGGGGTGCAAGGAACAGCGCGGTGGACTGAAGAGGTGAGACAGGCTGTGGCACAAAAGAAGAAAGCATACAATGAATGGATGAGAAATAGAGGCGTGGAAGAAGTTGAGAGGCGGAAGAGAGAGTTATATGTAGAAAGAGAGAGAGAGGTGAAAAGATTAGTAAGAGAGAGTAAGAAGATAGTAGATGAGGAATTTGAGTGTAAAGTGGAGGGACTGTAAGAAAATGTTCTGGAAAGAGGTGAAAAGAGTAAGACAGGGTGGAAGTGAAGTTAGCAGGGGAGTGAAAGATAAAAATGGTAGATTACTAGTGGAGAAGGGAGAAAAAGTGAGCAGATGGAGAGAACACTTTAAGGAATTGTTGAACATAGAGGATGGAAGTAATGCATGTATAAGTGGCTGGGAAATGGCTGGGAGAAGGAGGGAGGTGAGAAGACAGGAAGAAATCAGTAGGATAGAAGTCATGGAAGCAATGAAGAAAGTTAAACTGGGGAAAGTCCCAGGAATTGATGGAGTGTGTGGTGAAATGCTGAAGCATGGGGGAGAGATAGTAGCAGAATGGATGTGGAAGATGTGCAGATTGGCCTGGGAGGAATGTAGAGTCCCGGAGGATTGGAAGTCAGGTATAATTATTCCCTTGTACAAAGGAAAAGAGGAAAAAGAAGTGTGTGGTAATCATAAGGGCATTTGTCTTCTCAGTATAATAGGAAAAGTGTATGGTAGGATACATATTGAGAGAGTTAGTTAAAGAACAGAGAAATTAGTTGGAGAGGAACAGGGAGGCTTTAGGAAGGGAAGAGGTTGTGTAGATCAGATATTCATTCTTAGATCTTTAGTGGAAAAGTTTCTAGAGAAGAGAAAGAAGTTGTATGCAGCTTACATGGATTTGGAGAAAGTATATGACAGGGTGGATAGACAAGGATTGTGGAAAGTGTTAAGAATATATGGAGTAGATGGGAAGTTGTTGAATGCTGTGAAGAGTATGTACGATGGTGCGAAGGCTTCAGTGCGTATGGATGGTGAACTAAGTGAATTTTTCTCTTTGAAAGTTGGGTTGAAACAGGGATGTGTCATGTCCCCATGGTTGTTCAATCTGTACATGGATGGGGTAATAAAAGAGGTACAAGGTAGGGTAGTGGATGTTGGAGTGGCCCTGGTGAGAGAGGATAATGTTTGGAAATTCCCTGTACTGTTGTTTGCAGATGATACTGTGTTGAGTGAAGACAAAGGGGGGCTGCAATGCTTGGTGGATGAGTTTGGGAGAGTGTGTAAGAAACGGAATCTAAAGGTGAATGTAGGGAAGAGTAAAGTGATGGTCTTTGAGAGAGGTGAAGTCAGTGAATGTACAGCGAGGTTGGATGGTGAGGAATTGGAAAATGTGAGTACGTTTAAGTACTTGGGTAGTGTGATGAGTAATGGAGGTTTGGAGGGTGAAGTGCTTGAAAGGGTACAGCAGGGAAGAAAGGTTGCTCGTTCTTTGAAAGCAGTGATAAGAAACAGGGAAGTGAGCATGGAAGTGAAAAAGTTACTACATGACAGTATTGTGATACCAACTCTAACGTATGGAAGCTTCGAAGCTTAGACTTTGTTGGAAGGATACAAGTCAAGAGTGAGAGCAGTGGAAATGAGTTATTTAAGAGGAGCCTGTAGAGTCACATGGAGAGACAGGCTGACGAATGAGGATATAAAGGAGCGTTGTGGTGTTGATGTGGATGTGATAGGAAGCGTTATGAGGAACACACTGAGGTGGTTTGGCCATGTGGAGAGGATGGAGGGTGAAAGACTGACGAAGAGAGTGTATGTGAGTGAGGTGGAGGGGGGAAGAGGGAGGGGGAGGCCGAGGATGAGATGGAGGGATGGGGTGGAGAGGTATATGAGAGAGGGGGGGGGTGAGTTGGGAGCAGGGCAGTGAAATGGCGGGGGACAGGGCGACTTGGAGGCGATTTGTTTGTGGCCACCCCAAACGGGATTAAGGCGTCTGGCAGTAGATAGATAGATAGTACTTTCTGTGGAGGGCCTTTCTTATCTATCTATTGCCAGACGCTAGAATACCGTATGGGGTGGCTATTATCTTTGAGTTAGTTGTTTTACGGGGAGGGCCACTAACCCTCCACAAACCCACTTACTGACACATAGGGAACACGTATGGTTTGGTGTTGCCACCCTGCGCTGTAAATGGTTTCTTGGCTTACAGGAAACCATTAGGCTTATCACTCGACGTAAAGCCACCTGAAAAGGAAACAAAAGCAATAAGAAATGACAGGAAAGATGGGAGAAATAGGAAGAGAGGAGGGCAGGCACAGAAAAAGAATGATACAGGGTAAGGAAGAAGTAGGCAGCACTACATCAAGTGAGTGAATGATGGTCGCTACCACCTACTACAAGTCTATAAGTCACTGCTCTGTTTGTCATACTATTCAGTTTTGTTATGTTATCACCCCATTTTGTGCTAATTTATTTACTACAAGTCTGTAAGCCATTTTTATGTTTTATTTGGCGTACTGTTCAAATACATGTTATGTTCTGTGTTACATTTTTATTTTACGATTTACAGCTAGCTATTATCCCGTGTACAATTATGTGTCTATATGACTTGACCATAACCGTGTAATCCATATCCATGCTTATTACATTCAGCACTGTACAGTTTCAAATGAATGTGAAGAGGGCAGGATACTTTATCTGAACCTTGACCCTAATTTAGTGAAACCACCCTTATATAAGCAACCACAGTATAATGATGACAGCATTTTAGCCAGCTGTTATCCTATCCATATGTATGTGTGCTGAACATAACTCTTTCATCCATATCCAAGTCTTCCGTACTATACAATGCCAAAGCAATGCGAGGAATGCAGGAAATCTGAAACTTAACCCTGATAAGGTGACAGCCCCGATACTCACCCACAATATTGGAAGATTAGGCTTCCTCGACCTCATCCGACAACAGACTGGTAGTCATCTTCTATAATCACATCTCATGAGTATGGAAATAGATTTATTAGAGCCAGGAAATAGGTGCAATTCATTCTGCACACTTGATTTCCGGCAGCCCCGCCTTCGTCCTTTTATCCCTTACTCTTGCCTGTCCTGTGGAAATGGCCTTGACCTGATCCCCGTCTTTGTCTCTCCCATCACCCACCGGTGTTCTCTCTCTCTCTCTCTCTCTCTCTCTCTCTCTCTCTCTTCATCAGTACACCCCTTTTTTCCCCCTATGATTAGTTTCTATACCCATATCCACGTATTTTTCTTGTGTGTGTGTGTGTGTGTGTGTGTGTGTGTGTGTGTGTGTGTGTGTGTGTGTGTCAGAGCAAAGGCGTCTTGCATGTGGGGCGTGGTGTAGCCAGTGGGCTTTTTTCTTGTTTTTCACAGTACACATGAGCTTTTTCATCACCACTCCCCCTTTTCCCCCAGTGGTCTGTGTTTGGACCGACTTACACACTTTAGAGGCTGGTCAGGACAAACACACACACACACACACACACACACACACACACACACACACACACACACACACACAACAAATTCTTAGTGTCACTAACTAGCTAAACTATGAACATACCAGGGCATTTTAGCGAGCTATTATCAGGTGTACAGTTATGTCGATGTATCGGGTGACTAGAACATCACTCTATCACTCATATCCATGCCATATCCATATCCACATCTTGTTCTTATATTCCACGGTCCACATCGGCCACGTACTTTATCAATACACCCATTTCCCGATGTGGTTTACATTTGTATCGGCGTATTCAGTTTATTTTAGGGTCCACACTGATGCTCTATTTTCCTTCACACTCGGTAAATGCAGGATGCTTTATGTCACCAACTTCTCTAACTTCTGTTCACAACTTCGCCATTACCACGGCGTTTTAGAAAAAAAAAATTACCAGAGGATACACAGATATATGGCGAGTACACTGATATATATTTCATGTTGTTTTGCGAGAGTTATATTTTGGCGAGATAGCCGCACAGAAAAAGGGTCCCTGTCAACGAAGTACCGCAGCCACCGGGTTAAATCTACTAATATTCCATTCTCTTAAAGTAATGAAATTCTCGGTATTTCACTTAACAATGCCCTCAGCTGGGCCTCTCATGTTAAATCACTTTATAAAATCGGTTCAAAGAAACTTGAATAATTGTACAGCATCTGTAACTTCTTCACTGACAAATGGTTAACTATAATTTACAAGAGTAATATGCGCTCTGAGCTCGAATATTGCTCACCCTTGTGGAATGAATGTGGAGAGGTTGCACATAAGCAACAGGACAAATTCAGAACAAAGCTGTTAGAATTATTAATAACCCTACTTTTTCAAATGATCTACCTCCCTTACATTATTTTACATATACTTTTATGGCAAATGCTCATACGAAGTTGCATCCATTGAGACACCTCTCCTGGCCTTTCAATGGGCCACATGGGCATCTCGTAGCGCTCATGACTGCACTGTCACACAGCTATATTGCAGAACCTCTGCCTATCAGAGCTCTTTTATTCCCCGAACTGCATCTCTTTGGAACTCGCTACCCTAGAATGGTTTCCCCTAAACTTCAACCTACGGCTGTTCAAGACCAAGTGTTTCATATATATATATATGTATATATATATATATATATATATATATATATATATATATATATATATATATATATATATATATATTTATATATATATATATATATATATATATATATATATATATATAATGAATGGAGGTCACCTGTAATCTGGTGTATGGATTTTTTTATTCATTTGTTTTTCCTTCCTCTGTTCTGTTATTTTAATAAAGTTTTAAGCATCAGGATCTAGATGATGATGTGCAGGATGAGCCTGTTCTCATACTGAACAGTGATTCATTGATAAGGCATCAGAAGGAGTTGTGAACTAAGTGTTTTAGGAGGAGGCATTTTTTGCTTTTCTTTGTGTAGGATTCAGAACATGAAAGAGTGAGTTGATGACTTAGTCAACAGTACGTCAGAGGACTTGGTCTATGTTACTGTGATAGGGACTAATGTAGCTTCAGGCAGAGTTGTCTGTGGTTTGTTAACAAGAACTGACTTTGGTTCTGTAATCCTCAGTAGAATGACATGCGTCAATAATAGGCGTGAAGATCTGTGTAGAAAGGAAGGTGTGTTGTTTCTTGATGTCTGGTACAATTTTTAATCATGACAGAAATATATATGGTAGAGGCGGCCTTCACCTCAATAGGGTAGGTATGGGTAGGTTAAGTAGGGTTGTAGATGACAGTGATGGGAATGCTTTAGGTAGTAATAGACAGGTGGAAAGAGGGATATATGAGTACAAATGAAACTGGAACAGGCAAGGAGAAAAAAAAAATTACAAGGAAAAGTAAATTCGCAATAAAACAAATTAACTATGCAGATAAGATATAGCTTTAAAAATCTACAAAACCTAGGGAAGAAAATATAAAACTAAATATCGACCAAAAGACCAATATGAGTTAAAAAGGCCATTAGACCATCTACAGAAAACGTCCCGGATCCACTTAAAATATCAGCAACATGAGGGAGACTGCCAAGAAAAAATAAAGAGGGAAAAGACTGGTATTGAAAACAACTACTAAGAGGGAAGTCAGGAAGAACATAACGAACAGACTACGTGGTGTTACAATTAGAACAAAGTGGAGGAGGATCTCCAGACATCAAATGGACATGGATCAGATGGACATGACCAACCCCGAGATGAACCAACGCCATCTCCAAATGGCGAGTACGATGGCAAGGGGTGGAAAAAGGTGTCACAAAAGGCTTAACAGCATGGAGTTTAGTACTATTTTCTGAGGGCAAGCAGGACTGCCAGAGTTTAGGAAGAAGCACTGAGAAAGCAGGAAAGAAATGTGACATCGGGACTGAATGGGAAAGCATAAGCAGTTGATTTCAGGGCAGCATGAACCGTTAGTGCATCAACCGTCTCACTGACTGAGATACCAACATGACTTGGCACTAACCAGAACTTGACAGACTACAGCTTCACTGGCAACTGGAATAGGTATTCTAAAATCTAAAAGACAATAAGGTGAGACCTGAGGCCGAACGTATGAGAATAGATTCTTTAAACAAAATAAATTATTTACAAGGATAAAGTTAAGCCTGCACAGTACCCAGCAATACTTGAATTTCAGCTGTTAAATTAAACGCCATGAGGGATAGATTGTAGAATAAGAGTGATCAGGGAAGGATATTGAAATCCTGCACCCATAGATGTTTTAGAAGTGTCAGTGTATAAATGAATAACAGAAGAGCGGTCATGAAAATGAGCATAAAAGGACAAACGGATATTAGCAGAAGAAGCTAAGAATTTTGAACAAGGCAAAGTGGAGGAACAAACTGCCGGATGTGGCAAGAGCCAGTGAAGAAAGATGGCTAGACAGAAGAAAAGAACATTGTTGACTTTAATCAGAAAAGAAGCAAGAAGAAACTGAATAAAGAGAGAATGAGGATGACTGGAGTGGTACTGAAATGAGAAATAATCTGCAACAGAGGGAGGTAACCACAGGACTGATTGGCCATGACACTGATGAAGCTAGGCATAATGAAGGAGGGATAAAAGTGTTTGTGGATGATAGAATAAGGGACCCCTGACTTCTCATAAGAGGCTTTCAGTAGAAGAATATTTAAAAACACCAAGAGCTAACTGGAGACCAAAGTGATGGACGGAATCTAGTTGGTGCAAATCATTAGTGGATGCAAAGAGTGTAAACCTGAAACCCAAATATACAAGGTGTTATCCGAAATTTTCTGGAATAATGCCATTTAAAACTAAAAACTCACCTTAGCTCCTGTTGGCCATCATTACCCTCGAAGAAGGTCCCTTGTGCATTGATACACTGGTTTTATCGCTTCTCTATTGCAGGAAGACTTTTTGACGAGTATCGAGCACCATCTGCGATTCCTTCTGGATGTCCTCAATGGTATCCAACGAGTAAGGAAGGTGGGGGATGATAGTCATGTTATTCTTGGCGAAAAACTGCTGGGTGTTGAGGGGACTGTGAGTCAGGGCATTGTCATGGTGAAACCAGTTGCTGTGTCGCAAAAAGTCGGGACGTCAGCTTCTCACATCTTCATGCAGTCACCACAAAACCTCACAGCAGAAGTTGGAATTGACAATGTGGCCAGTAATGACATATTCTTTGTGCACAATGCCCTTGATGTCAAATAAAACGATCAGCAAGCTCTTGACATTGCATTTCACCTGTCTGGCCGAAGTTCGACTGGCCTTGAACTGTGCATGCCAATGAAATGCCTGTGCCCAACCAAGAGATTGCCCACCAATCACTTGTTGAATCATTGCCAGGCTTTCCGTTGCATTTTTCGTGGCACACTGGCTCACATTGCATTTAGTACTGTCACTTAGAGGAGCATCGCACTCGTACAAGAAATTTATGAAAATGTAGGATGGTCCCATGATTTGCACTCCAAGAAACATGGACCAAGGTCTAGTGTAGGTTGATGCATTTGTTGGACAACCACTAAAGAAGATAGATGTTCATTCCACGTCAATTGATAATCAGACATCAGGCCAAGCAATATAACTATAGATCGAAAAAGAAGCAATGTAACGTAAAGAACGAAAGATGGTTGAGGGAAATGGCAAAGTCGAGTCAAAGTTATTGCACATAACGTAAAGGTGGGTTCAGGAAGTCATGAGTCTTCGTGCAATGTGAGGCTTCGGTAGCTGCTGACTGCGTAAGATGCTGCAGTGAAATCATATTAGAACCGGCAGCAAGCATTGTAAATTCGTCAGTGAATAGATATGAATGTATTGATGATGGAAGGGAAGAGACAATGTCGTTAATGGCAAAAAGTGTTATAGAAAGAACACAGCCTTGTGGAATGCCTTCAGACTGTTAGAGGAAGTAGACAGTGAATCACCTACAAGGATGAAATTTTGTGTTGGCTAAAAAGTTTTTGCTAAAACACCTACAGTAGATTACCAGCAACACCATATCGCAGGTTTCCTAGGATCAAAGAAAGCAGCAAGGACGGCGTCCCTTCTCCCCTTGGGGCTAAGATACGAATAAATGTGTGAGTTTGGATAAGTGAATTGGGAGCGTGCCATCCTGTCCTGGCTACCTGCGGTTCTTTAGGGGAAGTAGCCTAGGTATATAGATAGAGTCTTGGAAATTGTAAGTATTCATATGTGTATTGGAATGGTTATCTCTTGCATTCACTCCAACCCTAGCAGGGTAAATTTGGCAGTGATGGGATCATATTTATGGCTCTGCATTACACTATCATAAGCCTGTCTTCATCCATAATTAGATTGAGGTACCACTGCTGCACCCAGTACTCTAAGTGTGGTCTGACTAATGATGTCATCAAAGTTCTTTGAGATGAAGTCAGACATTATGTTTAACTTGTTAGTGGCTGCCATAAACTTTTTTTTTTTTTTTTTACATATAGGTCGTTACTGATAACTCTAAATCCTTCTCGCCATTTACTTCCTTCAGTGGGGTATTGAGCTTCCAAGTATGACAGTCATAATTATTGTTTTCGTCACTGAAGTACATTACCTAAAATTTGTATTCATTAACCCTTAGCCACCTGGGGGTTCCCGGCCGCCGCACACGCCTCTCTATGGGCGATTTCCAAGATTTTGGGAAAAATATCCATACTTCAAACCCTTATGTCTGACAATCTATAATAGCTAGAGATTCAAATAAAAGTTAATAAGACTCATCAACTCTTCCTCTTTCCAATGAAGGTATCCAGAGGTCTCTAGGTGGTCCCGTCGATGAGTAAGAATGAGTTCTAAGACGAGTGTTTTTTCATGTTTTGACGCGCTGCTCCAAGCGTGAGCCACTGGCTGCAGCCTTGGACCAGACAGCTAGCGTTCGCAGCACTGCCTGGAGTGGTGATTGTAACACTGCCCGTGCGTCCTTGGAAGGAATGCGGAAGATTTTTTTCTACTCCTCCTTACTCACTGCCGTGAAAATGAGTCATCACCCAGTTCATGTGGCTCACCCAAGGATTTACCATCCACTCCATAATGCCTCTATGCCCAGTAGGTGTGTGGGAAAGGAAATATCTCGTCGTTTTTCTGTACTCACTTCTTCCGTAAGGAATATTTCTCCTTTACCTTGTTTTTCTGTTCTCACTTCTTCCGTAAATAATCATATTTCTCCTTTACTATGACACTTTGAACTGCATTGTACATTACCATTACGCGTAATTACAGTTTGACAAGTAAATGTTGTTGCTCTTTCACGTATTATCGTAGAGTATAAGGTAATAATTTGTACTGTAAATCAGACTGTTTTGTACTAATCACGGTTATAGTGAAAATCATACAAATGTTTCACACAACTAACATTATTTGTACTTAACATCACAGATACACTGGTGCTTATATTTGGCACAATCTCCCTGAGTATTGAGTGAAATAATTTAGGTATAGCCAAGCAGGTATTGTTCTTTGTGGCCCGCTCACAAGTGGTTTTCTTTCAAGTAACACGTAGGCAAACTCAAAGTATTTCCAAATAATTTTCAAACCAATATCCAATACACAGTATCAATTTCTGTATTGCACTTACTATAAATCACTTATTTGCACTTGTAGAACTTACTATGAATGCCTTACATCTTAGCACTTACTATACTTCACTCACACTATCACACTTTTCACTCATTTATGATATTACACAAACTTGTGCATTGCTGTACATTATTTACACTTCCTCACACACCTGCTCAGTACTCACGCTCGGAGTGATACTCTGAGAAGCATCTGGGGCACAGGGGGACCTTGCATTCTGCACATTGGTACGAGGTCTCTTTTCGTGCTGGGGGATGGCGTTTGGTTGTGCGGCAGACGTGGCACCGCCTGTATGCCAGACGACCTGCTCCTGTTCTCCCTATCTCCACAATCTTGTACCGACGGAAATACTCAGCACAGCTGAGCCTGTCCGCTGGAGCCGCTGTCCCCCGCCTAGCACCTGTCACCTGAGCAGTTGAATATTGCTCAAGGAGTTCGCGTGCAAGCTCTCTCTCAAACTCTCGTAAAGAGAGAGGTTTCCTGACAAGCTCCTTGAACAGTATGTGAACTGTTCAGGACGGCGATATCAAGAAGGTGTAATAATGCCTTCTTGAACCACCTTCAGGACTTACGTAGGCAATCGACCTCACCAATTTGCATGTCCCATTTATCAACCAGCCACAGGTTGATATTGTTATCGTTGACGGCATCTGGCTTTACCATGGGTTCCCTGGTCCTGTAGTCTGTTATACCAGTTTCCTCCAGCACACCCTTATGAACTGTAGACAACATCTTAACCCGTCTCTTGTTATGCCAGAGAAGGGCTAACATGTTCCCTTATTTCTTTGTCAGAAGGGCTCCTTTCTTAGTATTTGCCAGAAACACCGGGAAATTTTTTCTGTTGGCCCTAACAGTTCCAGAGGATCCAGTACCATGGTCAAGCAAATACTTTGTCAATGCCGGGGCTGTATAATAATTATCGGTATACAGAATATGGTGCCTGTTGAAATACCTTTCCATCAGCACTTTCACTACTGATGCAGAGAATCCATGAGGATCATTGCTAGGTATATCAACATCTGTTGCCGAGTAAACTATTACATCCAGCACATATCCAGTTTTACAGTCACAAAGCACAAAGAATTTGAGGCCAAATCTGTGACGCTTTGATGGCACATACTGAAAAAATGCAAGCCTGCCCCTGAATAACACCAGTGGCTCGTCAATAACCACTTTCTGGAATGGAAGGAAAACCCTGGAGAATGACTCAGCATTGTCAGGATTGGTCTTATTTTCCATAACCTGTAGGCTGTAATTTCGATTGAAATGTAGGAACCTCAAGATTCCCAGGTACCTATCATGGGCCATGTACTTGCCAAAGACGGGTGTGCCAACGAGTTCATCCACCGACCAATAGTCTTGGAGCACATGTTTTTTTTAATGTGCACTATCAGCACGGTCAGGGCGAGCCTCACAAACATCTCCCCCACCTCAACAGTTATCGATTCACGCATGTGCGTGTTCTCGCTTGCGGGTACATCCAGCCAACGCATGCACATGGCCTGGTGGAAATATATTTCATCTACCAGGTACTGCATAATTGCAATCGTGAAAATTGCCTTGAATAGACTACTAATAGTCCAAGGCCTGAGGGGAAGTGCATCCTCCTGCACACCTGCACCCTCCTCGTCAAATGCCGGCGCAGATGGCTCAAAGCCGGCACCATCCTCCCACACAAATGTATCCACTATACCCACACGTGGTAGAGCAGGCCATCTGGCAGTTGCACTGCATTTTCCCATCACTCGTGCACGACCACGGGCAGCGGGGAGGGGAGGAGAGGGAGAGGGAGAGAGAGAGGTGGGGGAGTAAGCGGGTGATGACTTACCTGATGCGGAACTTTCCATGGAAGACGCTCCTACACCTCCACATGTCACCACATCGGCACTAACACCCACCGTCCATATTGAATACATGCTAGGGCTGTCTCATACAGGACTGATGCATTGGTATTAGCGGGGGTATTTTTATGACATGTCGGCGGGTCATCTGGTAGGTCAGGAAAGTCTGTTTTTTATGAAATTAAAATCCTTAAACTGTTCCTAGCCCCAGCCGGGATTCCAACCTGTGTCCATCAGGACTGCAGGCCACCTCTCCCTTCCTTTCTTATATATATTTTTATTATGAGATCAGGTCATATGGCATATTTCAAGGGGTAATAAACAGGGAAAATTAGCAAACGAGTGCATGTGAGGTGTTGCCAGGTGATAATTAGCCCATTCCAGATGTATGGCAGTATCAATTACCTTTTCTCTTTCTTTTATATATTATTTTGTATAAGAAAAGGGCAAAGGAAACATTTCAATGGATAAAATGAGTGGAAAAATCCCTCCAGCATTTGTGTAGCACAGCACAGGTCAGGTGGGAGGAGAGGATAATGGAGGGGAAGTAAGGAGGGGGGGAGTATAGGATGGGAGAAAAATAGCTAAATTGTCAACAGTGGATGGAAGTACATGTGACATTAGCAGAACTGAGTATAGCTGGACACTGGTAGTACTGATAGATGATACAAGCCACCACTTGAAAGCCCGGGCGAATTCAAAATAACACAGAATCACAAAGGTGACGCTCCTGAGCGTCACAAAAGTGACGCCCCACAGTTAAGGGGTTAATAGGTTTTCTCAGCAACAGATGATGATATGTTATCAGTCTACAATGTGACAGGACATTGTATTAAAAAATCTTCAGAAACTTGACCCAAATATATCATCTGGCCCAGATCAGATGTCACTTCACATGCTGCATGAAGTTGAGTTTGCTTTTCTCAATGTAATGCTAAGTGAACCATTAAATCAATGTAGAGTATCTAATTAATGGAAACTTTTTAATATATTACCTATCTTCTAAAAAGGCGATAAAAATGCACCTCAACCTGCCGCCCAAATGCCTAGCATCAGTAATATGCAAATATTTGGAATACAATTTTTGCAGTAAAACTGCCTTATTCCATAATATGCATAATACAACAAACAATCAGGAGGCTTTCGTAATAATAGATCAAGACTTATGATTTTTCTTTTTCTTTACAATCACACACGGTAATGGGCACAAAAATGCATCGGATGTTGCATACCTGGACTTCCACAAGGCATATGATAAGGCCCACCATCTAAGACTACTAGTAAGACTGAATGCTGATGGCCTCTAGCAAATTATGCCTACAGACTGCTGACTGGTTAATGAATCATATGTAGCGTGTAGTAATAACTGGGAAATCAGCAGACTGGTTAAAAGTAACAAGCGGAGTTCCTCATCGATCAATTCTAGGCCCAGTTCTTTTCACTATTTTTTTTTTCAATTTTCTTCAGAAAAAAAAACTCTTCTAAGGTATCAACAGCGGCATATGACACAAAAACTGAAGGCAAAGAAATTACAAAAGTAGACTGCGAATCTATGGAAAATGACCTGGATAAGTTAATGGATTGGAGTGGAAAATAGCAGGTGATATTAACCCTTATCCACCGGTGGACTTGTATTCATGACAGGATTCAGGGCACGCAGGGCCGCCGGTTGACTTGTTATACCGCACTTACCTTCCCACCACTGTTTGAGCGTAGGACCATTTCCTGTGATACCTATGGGGTAGATAGGACCCACAGGTACCCCACGGTTGTGCGGTTCAGTCTGTATTAGGCAGTGGTAGCGAGAGGAGCCATGTCAGCTTCCTTGACGTCGTCCGATTCCGTTCCACTACGTGAAGGGGCGATTGCCTCATTGACTCCCGCTAAAGTCATGCCCTTTGTGGCAGGGAAAGGGCTTAGTGATAGTGCCATAGGACGTGCCCTAGAGGACTCTGTGTCATCTAGGACACTTAGGGAAAGTAGGTTGTCAGAGGGTAAAGGGAGCTACCACAGGGAGAGCTCTCTCTCTCGCCCTCTATCCCCTACTCTCCGATGCCAGATAGGGCTCTCCGACTTCTATACGAGGAAGGGACAGCCTATGACAGTGATGATTTTGATGATGATGAGGCGCCAGATGACCCAGGAGATCGGGAAAGTGGGCGTGGAGCTGGCGGACATCTGCAGAAAAACACCGCAGAGCCATTTCCCCCTCACTCTCCCCGCCTGCTTGCCGACGTATCTTCCTCCACCGCTCCCCCACATCTCAGCCTACTAATTCAAGGGCAGAATCACCTCAACCAGGCCCTTCAGGAGCAGTAATGCCTATACTGGAGCCACGTGGTGATACGCAGCGCTGAGCGTCTTCCATGGAAAGTTCCGCATCAGGTAAGTCATCACCCGCTTACTCCCCCACCTCTCTCTCTCCCTCTCCCTCTCCTCCCCTCCCCGCTGCCCGTGGTCGTGCACGAGTGATGGGAAAATGCAGTGCAACTGCCAGATGGCCTGCTCTACCACGTGTGGGTATAGTGGATACATTTGTGTGGGAGGATGGTGCCGGCTTTGAGCCATCTGCGCCGGCATTTGACGAGGAGGGTGCAGGTGTGCAGGAGGATGCACTTCCCCTCAGGCCTTGGACTATTAGTAGTCTATTCAAGGCAATTTTCACGATTGCAATTATGCAGTACCTGGTAGATGAAATATATTTCCACCAGGCCATGTGCATGCGTTGGCTGGATGTACCCACAAGCGAGAGCATGCACATGCGTGAATGGATACCTGTTGAGGTGGGGGAGATGTTTGTGAGGCTCGCCCTGACCGTGCTGATAGCGCACATTAAAAAAAACATGTGCTCCAAGACTATTGGTCAGTGGATGAACTCGTTGGCACACCCGTCTTTGGCAAGTACATGGCCCATGATAGGTACCTGGGAATCTTGAGGTTCCTACATTTCAATCGAAATTACGGCCTACAGGTTATGGAAAATAAGACCAATCCTGACAATGCTGAGTCATTCTCCAGGGTTTTCCTTCCATTCCAGAAAGTGGTTATTGACGAGCCACTGGTGTTATTCAGGGGCAGGCTTGCATTTTTTCAGTATGTGCCATCAAAGCGTCACAGATTTGGCCTCAAATTCTTTGTGCTTTGTGACTGTAAAACTGGATATGTGCTGGATGTAATAGTTTACTCGGCAACAGATGTTGATATACGTAGCAATGATCCTCATGGATTCTCTGCATCAGTAGTGAAAGTGCTGATGGAAAGGTATTTCAACAGGCATCATATTCTGTATACCGATAATTATTATACAGCCCCGGCATTGACAAAGTATTTGCTTGACCATGGTACTGGATCCTCTGGAACTGTTAGGGCCAACAGAAAAAATTTCCCGGTGTTTCTGGCAAATACTAAGAAAGGAGCCCTTCTGACAAAGAAATAAGGGAACATGTTAGCCCTTCTCTGGCATAACAAGAGACGGGTTAAGATGTTGTCTACAGTTCATAAGGGTGTGCTGGAGGAAACTGGTATAACAGACTACAGGACCAGGGAACCCATGGTAAAGCCAGATGCCGTCAACGATAACAATATCAACCTGTGGCTGGTTGATAAATGGGACATGCAAATTGGTGAGGTCGATTGCCTACGTAAGTCCTGAAGGTGGTTCAAGAAGGCATTATTACACCTTCTTGATATCGCCGTCCTGAACAGTTCACATACTGTTCAAGGAGCTTGTCAGGAAACCTCTCTCTTTACGAGAGTTTGAGAGAGAGCTTGCACGCGAACTCCTTGAGCAATATTCAACTGCTCAGGTGACAGGTGCTAGGCGGGGGACAGCGGCTCCAGCGGACAGGCTCAGCTGTGCTGAGTATTTCCGTCGGTACAAGATTGTGGAGATAGGGAGAACAGGAGCAGGTCGTCTGGCATACAGGCGGTGCCACGTCTGCCGCACAACCAAACGCCATCCCCCAGCACGAAAAGAGACCTCGTACCAATGTGCAGAATGCAAGGTCCCCCTATGCCCCAGATGCTTCTCAGAGCATCACTCCGAGCGTGAGTACTGAGCAGGTGTGTGGGGAAGTGTAAATAATGTACAGCAATGCACAAGTTTGTGTAATATCATAAATGAGTGAAAAGTGTGATAGTGTGAGTGAAGTATAGTAAGTGCTAAGATGTAAGGCATTCATAGTAAGTTCTACAAGTGCAAATAAGTGATTTATAGTAAGTGCAATACAGAAATTGATACTGTGTATTGGATATTGGTTTGAAAATTATTTGGAAATACTTTGAGTTTGCCTACGTGTTACTTGAAAGAAAACCACTTGTGAGCGGGCCACAAAGAACAATACCTGCTTGGCTATACCTAAATTATTTCACTCAATACTCAGGGAGATTGTGCCAAATATAAGCACCAGTGTATCTGTGATGTTAAGTACAAATAATGTTAGTTGTGTGAAACATTTGTATGATTTTCACTATAACCGTGATTAGTACAAAGCAGTCTGATTTACAGTACAAATTATTACCTTATACTCTACGATAATACGTGAAAGAGCAACAACATTTACTTGTCAAACTGTAATTACGCGTAATGGTGATGTACAATGCAGTTCAAAGTGTCATAGTAAAGGAGAAATATGATTATTTACGGAAGAAGTGAGAACAGAAAAACAAGGTAAAGGAGAAATATTCCTTACGGAAGAAGTGAGTACAGAAAAACGACGAGATATTTCCTTTCCCACACACCTACTGGGCATAGAGGCATTATGGAGTGGATGGTAAATCCTTGGGTGAGCCACATGAACTGGGTGATGACTCATTTTCACGGCAGTGAGTAAGGAGGAGTAGAAAAAAATCTTCCGCATTCCTTCCAAGGACGCACGGGCAGTGTTACAATCACCACTCCAGGCAGTGCTGCGAACGCTAGCTGTCTGGTCCAAGGCTGCAGCCAGTGGCTCACGCTTGGAGCAGCGCGTCAAAACATGAAAAAACACTCGTCTTAGAACTCATTCTTACTCATCGACGGGACCACCTAGAGACCTCTGGATACCTTCATTGGAAAGAGGAAGAGTTGATGAGTCTTATTAACTTTTATTTGAATCTCTAGCTATTATAGATTGTCAGACATAAGGGTTTGAAGTATGGATATTTTTCCCAAAATTTTGGAAATCGCCCATAGAGAGGCGTGTGCGGCGGCCGGGAACCCCCAGGTGGCTAAGGGTTAATGAATACAAATTTTAGGTAATGTACTTCAGTGACGAAAACAATAATTATGACTGTCATACTTGGAAGCTCAATACCCCACTGAAGGAAGTAAATGGCGAGAAGGATTTAGAGTTATCAGTAACGACCTATATGTAAAAAAAAAAAAAAAAAAGTTTATGGCAGCCACTAACAAGTTAAACATAATGTCTGACTTCATCTCAAAGAACTTTGATGACATCATTAGTCAGACCACACTTAGAGTACTGGGTGCAGCAGTGGTACCTCAATCTAATTATGGATGAAGACAGGCTTATGATAGTGTAATGCAGAGCCATAAATATGATCCCATCACTGCCAAATTTACCCTGCTAGGGTTGGAGTGAATGCAAGAGATAACCATTCCAATACACATATGAATACTTACAATTTCCAAGACTCTATCTATATACCTAGGCTGCTTCCCCTAAAGAACCGCAGGTAGCCAGGACAGGATGGCACGCTCCCAATTCACTCATCCAAACTCACACATTTATTCGTATCTTAGCCCCAAGGGGAGAAGGGACGCCGTCCTTGCTGCTTTCTTTGATCCTAGGAAACCTGCGATATGGTGTTGCTGGTAATCTACTGTAGGTGTTTTAGCAAAAACTTTTTAGCCAACACAAAATTTCATCCTTGTAGGTGATTCACTGTCTACTTCCTCTAACAGTCTGAAGGCATTCCACAAGGCTGTGTTCTTTCTATAACACTTTTTGCCATTAACGACATTGTCTCTTCCCTTCCATCATCAATACATTCATATCTATTCACTGACGAATTTACAATGCTTGCTGCCGGTTCTAATATGATTTCACTGCAGCATCTTACGCAGTCAGCAGCTACCGAAGCCTCACATTGCGCGAAGACTCATGACTTCCTGAACCCACCTTTACGTTATGTGCAATAACTTTGACTCGACTTTGCCATTTCCCTCAACCATCTTTCGTTCTTTACGTTACATTGCTTCTTTTTCGATCTATAGTTATATTGCTTGGCCTGATGTCTGATTATCAATTGACGTGGAATGAACATCTATCTTCTTTAGTGGTTGTCCAACAAATGCATCAACCTACACTAGACCTTGGTCCATGTTTCTTGGAGTGCAAATCATGGGACCATCCTACATTTTCATAAATTTCTTGTACGAGTGCGATGCTCCTCTAAGTGACAGTACTAAATGCAATGTGAGCCAGTGTGCCACGAAAAATGCAACGGAAAGCCTGGCAATGATTCAACAAGTGATTGGTGGGCAATCTCTTGGTTGGGCACAGGCATTTCATTGGCATGCACAGTTCAAGGCCAGTCGAACTTCGGCCAGACAGGTGAAATGCAATGTCAAGAGCTTGCTGATCGTTTTATTTGACATCAAGGGCATTGTGCACAAAGAATATGTCATTACTGGCCACATTGTCAATTCCAACTTCTGCTGTGGGGTTTTGTGGTGACTGCATGAAGATGTGAGAAGCTGACGTCCCGACTTTTTGCGACACAGCAACTGGTTTCACCATGACAATGCCCTGACTCACAGTCCCCTCAACACCCAGCAGTTTTTCGCCAAGAATAACATGACTATCATCCCCCACCTTCCTTACTCGTTGGATACCATTGAGGACATCCAGAAGGAATCGCAGATAGTGCTCGATACTCGTCAAAAAGTCTTCCTGCAATAAGAGAAGCGATAAAACCAGTGTATCAATGCACAAGGGACCTTCTTCGAGGGTAATGATGGCCAACAGGAGCTAAGGTGAGTTTTTAGTTTTAAATGGCATTATTCCAGAAAATTTCGGATAACACCTTGTATATTTGGGTTTCAGGTTTACACTCTTTGCATCCACTAATGATTTGCACCAACTAGATTCCGTCCATCACTTTGGTCTCCAGTTAGCTCTTGGTGTTTTTAAATATTCTTCTACTGAAAGCCTCTTATGAGAAGTCAGGAGTCCCTTATTCTATCATCCACAAACACTTTTATCCCTCCTTCATTATGCCTAGCTTCATCAGTGTCATGGCCAATCAGTCCTGTGGTTACCTCCCTCTGTTGCAGATTATTTCTCATTTCAGTACCACTCCAGTCATCCTCATTCTCTCTTTATTCAGTTTCTTCTTGCTTCTTTTCTGATTAAAGTCAACAATGTTCTTTTCTTCTGTCTAGCCATCTTTCTTCACTGGCTCTTGCCACATCCGGCAGTTTGTTCCTCCACTTTGCCTTGTTCAAAATTCTTAGCTTCTTCTGCTAATATCCGTTTGTCCTTTTATGCTCATTTTCATGACCGCTCTTCTGTTATTCATTTATACACTGACACTTCTAAAACATCTATGGGTGCAGGATTTCAATATCCTTCCCTGATCACTCTTATTCTACAATCTATCCCTCATGGCGTTTAATTTAACAGCTGAAATTCAAGTATTGCTGGGTACTGTGCAGGCTTAACTTTAACCTTGTAAATAATTTATTTTGTTTAAAGAATCTATTCTCATACGTTCGGCCTCAGGTCTCACCTTATTGTCTTTTAGATTTTAGAATACCTATTCCAGTTGCCAGTGAAGCTGTAGTCTGTCAAGTTCTGGTTAGTGCCAAGTCATGTTGGTATCTTCGTCAGTGAGACGGTTGATGCACTAACGGTTCATGCTGCCCTGAAATCAACTGCTTATGCTTTCCCATTCAGTCCCGATGTCACATTTCTTTCCTGCTTTCTCAGTGCTTCTTCCTAAACTCTGGCAGTCCTGCTTGCCCTCAGAAAATAGTACTAAACTCCATGCTGTTAAGCCTTTTGTGACACCTTTTTCCACCCCTTGCCATCGTACTCGCCATTTGGAGATGGCGTTGGTTCATCTCGGGGTTGGTCATGTCCATCTGATCCATGTCCATTTGATGTCTGGAGATCCTCCTCCACTTTGTTCTAATTGTAACACCACGTAGTCTGTTCGTTATGTTCTTCCTGACTTCCCTCTTAGTAGTTGTTTTCAATACCAGTCTTTTCCCTCTTTATTTTTTCTTGGCAGTCTCCCTCATGTTGCTGATATTTTAAGTGAATCCGGGACGTTTTCTGTAGATGGTCTAATGGCCTTTTTAACTCATATTGGTCTTTTGGTCGACATTTAGTTTTATATTTTCTTCCCTAGGTTTTGTAGATTTTTAAAGCTATATCTTATCTGCATAGTTAATTTGTTTTATTGCGAATTTACTTTTCCTTATAATTTTTTTTTTCTCTTTGCCTGTTTCAGTTTCATTTGTACTCATATATCTTACCAGTAACTTCAAGTTGTGCCACACTGTCTTTGATACTGATGCTAGGAATCCATTATTCTGTTCAGTTTTGCATGCCTGCCCCCCTCACACCTTCTTACTTCACAACTTCTGGCAACCAGAATTCCACTGTTCTTCAAGTCACATCTCTTTGGCATTCCTTTCCCCAGAAAGATTTTCTTTTAACAGAAGACACCTGCAGTCTAGCGTATGTGTTTTTCCTTATTGCCTCCGCCAAGGAGGTTATGTTTTACCCTCCGTTGGTTTGTTTGTCTGTCTGTCTGTTTGAGGGATTACTCAAAAAATTACGAACTGTGCTGAAATGTTGTGGAACGGTGGGCCATGGGCAATGGAAGTAATGATTAAATTTTGTGCCCGGATCCAGAGTATCCCCCACAATATCTCCAAACGTTCGTAAAGTATTGCAACGAAAATTTGTGGAAAAGTGGGCCATGGGCCATGAATGAGTTGATTAAATATGGGGGCAGATCTGGATCCGGATGCTTTTTAATGGCAATGGCATAGGCGGAGGTATACGCTGTCTCAGTGCTTTCTAGTTTTTTATGTTGTTTTTTCTTTCTGTGTTCACCTGTGAGAAAATACTCGATTTTAACCAAACTTACTGGATCGGTTAAGGGTGAGGCAAGACGGAAGTAATTGCTTCAATTTTGAGAGCAAGCAGCCTATGGTAAGGATTACAGGTGAAAATCAATGTTCCACTCTTATTCTAGTTGGGGGATGTGAGTGTTGCACTCCCCGAGAACTCCTTCCTGTGTTTCTCTCTTTGAGGACTTTTGAGTGATCCTGTAATAATGGGTTACAAATAAACTAAAAATACTGTATGAAATTAATAATCTATCTATGTATCTATTGCCAGAAGCCTTAATCCCGTTTGGGGTGGCCATAAACAAATCGCTTCCACGTCACCCTGTCCCCCGCCATTTCACTGCCCTGCTCCCAACTCACACCTCCCTCTCTCATATACCTCTCCACCCCATCCCTCCGTATCATCCTCGGCCTCCCCCTCCCTCTTCCCCCCTCCACCTCACTCATATACACTCTCTTCGTCAGTCTTTCACCCTCCATCCTTTCCACATGGCCAAACCACCTCAGTGTGTTCCTCATAAAGCTTTCTATCACATCCACATCCACATCGCAATGCTCCTTTATATCCTCATTCGTCAGCCTGTCTCTCCATGTGACTCTACAGGCTCCTCTTAAATAACTCATTTCCACTGCTCTCACTCTTGACTTGTGTCCTTCCAACAACGTCCAAGCTTCACTTCCATACGTTAGAGATGGTATCACATTACTGTCATGTAGTAACTTTTTCACTTCCATGCTCACTTCCCTGTTTCTTATCACTGCTTTCAAGGAACCAGCAACCTTTCTTCTCTGGTGTACCCTTTGAAGCACTTCACCCTCCAAACCTCCATCCTTACTCATCACACTACCCAAATACTTAAACGTACTCACACTTTCCAATATCTCACCATCCAACCTCGCTGTACATTCACTGAGTTCACCTCTCTCAAAGACCATCACTTTACTCTTCCCTACATTCACCTTTAGATTCTGTTTCATACACACTCTCCCAAACTCATCCACCAAGCCTTGCAGCTCCCCTTCGTCTTCATTCAACAACACAGTATCTAAAGTAATAAGATTTTTATAATAAAAGCATGCAGGAAACCATTACCTTCTGCTACAGTAACCACCTAAAGTATCAAGTGAAAAATATCCTGCAAGCACTATTGCATACATATGAGGAATAAATGGTGATAATATTCCCAAAAAACTCTATACTTGAAGGAAAACAATTTTATCCCTGCTTTGCTTCGCTCAGAAACATGGCCAGAGCTTACTGTGTTAGTTGGAGTGAAGGAATAACTGAATATTCTTAGAAAATGCTATGTGTGAAACAAGTTGTATTTCATCATTAACCCATCCCAGCTGGGTGACATGTATATATGCCTTTCTGGGGCCATTCCGGGGTCATTTATACATGACCTAGTGTTCTGTAGTATTATTATTATTGTATTACTATTATTATTACGATTATAACATTATATTATAATATTTTATACTATAATAATATATTATAATGTTAGCTGAGAAATTATGGTTTAAATAAAGGTGATTTTTAAGAAAAACACCTTCTGCTGGTTTAGGTGGTGAAAACAACCCCTGGACGTGATAGGTTAGGCGAGCCTAGCAGTGTGGCATGGAAACTACATTGTAGAGAAGAGGAATCATCTTCCAGGATGAGCAATGACACGTGCGGTTTTCTAGCTCCGATATAGTACTAGAAAATATTTCTATGTAAAACCATATAAAATGGCTATAATATGGGAATGCCAGACATTTCTGGATGGAGTCGAAATAACTCACAGGGCTGTTACACATGAGTAAGCTAAGACTGCTGAATTATCAGTTATCAGATCATTTTTTTTTTCCTCCAAAATATCTAGTTTAATTAGGATAATACTCTCAAATTATGTCCTGTACTATACCAGCAACAGTGATTTGAGAGTTTATCTTGCTCACAAAATAATAATTAATTTAAACATTTATAAACTTTTATGCATTCACCAGTAGGTAGCCTAGAAGGTATACTGTAATGGCACGCGATGTGAATGAGAAAGCAAGTTTCAGGTGCATATATATATATATATATATATATATATATATATATATATATATATGTATGTATAAAGTATATATATGTATATATGTACTTATGTATGTATGTATATATATATATATATATATATATATATATATATATATATATATATATATATATATATATATGTATGTATATATATATATATATATATATATATATATATATATATATATATATATATATATATATATATTGCAAGACGCCTCAATCCCGTTTGGGGTGGCCACAACCAAATCGCCTCCAAGTCGCCCTGTCCCCCACCATTTCACTGCCCTGCTCCCAACTCACACCCCCCTCTCTCATATACCTCTCCACCCCATCCCTCCATCTCATCCTCGGCCACCCCCTCCCTCAACCCCCCACCACCTCAATCACATACACTCTCTTCGTCAGTCTTTCACCCTCCATCCTCTCCACATGGCCAAACCACCTCAGTGTGTTCCTCATAACGCTTCCTATCACATCCAAGTCCACCCCGCAACGCTCCTTTATATCCTCATTCGTCAGCCTGTCTCTCCACGTGACTCCACAGGCTCCTCTTAAATAACTCATTTCCACTGCTCTCACTCTTGACTTGTGTCCTTCCAACAATGTCCAAGCTTCACTTCCGTACGTTAGAGTTGGTATCACAATACTGTCATGTAGTAACTTTTTCACTTCCATGCTCACTTCCCTGTTTCTTATCACTGCTTTCAAGGAACCAGCAACCTTTCTTCCCTGCTGTACCCTTTCAAGCACTTCACCCTCCAAACCTCCATCCTTACTCATCACACTACCCAAATAGTTAAACGTACTCACATTTTCCAATTCCTCACCATCCAACCTCGCTGTACATTCACTAACTTCACCTCTCTCAAAGACCATCACTTTACTCTTCCCTACATTCACCTTTAGGTTCCGTTTCTTACACACTCTCTCAAACTCATCCACCAAGCCTTGCAGCTCCCCTTCGTCTTCACTCAACAACACAGTATCATCTGCAAACAACAGTACAGGGAGTTTCCAAACACTATCCTCTCTCACCAGGGCCACTCAAACATCCACTACCCTACCTTGTACCTCTTTTATTACCCCATCCATGTACAGATTGAACAACCATGGAGACATGACACATCCCTGTTTCAACCCAACTTTCAAAGAGAAAAATTCACTTAGTTCACCATCCACACGCACTGCAGCCTTCGCACCATCGTACATACTCTTCACAGCGTTCAACAACTTCCCATCTACTCCATGTATTCTTAACACTCTCCACAATCCTTGTCTATCCACCCTGTCATATGCTTTCTCCAAATCCATGAAAGCCGCATACAACTTCTTTCCCTTCTTTAGAAACTTTTCCACTAAAGATCTAAGAATGAATATCTGATCTACACAACCTCTTCCCTTCCTAAAGCCTCCATGTTCTTCTCCAACTAATTTCTCTGTTCTTTCTCTAACTCTGTCTATAAGTATCCTACCATACACTTTTCCTATTATACTAAGAAGACAAATGCCCCTATGATTACCACACACTTCTTTTTCCCCTTTTCCTTTTTACAAGGGAATAATTATACCTGACTTCCAATCCTCCGGGACTCTACCTTCCTCCCAGGCCAATCTGCACATCTTCCACATCCATTCTACTACTATCTCTCCCCCATGCTTCAGCATTTCACCACACACTCCATCAATTCCTGGGGCTTTCCCCGATTTAACTTTCTTCATTGCTTCCATGACTTCTATCCTACTGATTTCTTCCTGTCTTCTCACCTCCCTCCTTCTCCCAGCCATTTCCCAGCCACTTATACTCGCATTACTTCCATCCTCTACGTTCAACAATTCCTTAAAGTGTTCTCTCCATCTGCTCACTTTTTCTCCCTTCTCCACTAGTAATCTACCATTTTTATCTTTCACTCCCCTGCTAACTTCACTTCCACCCTGTCTTACTCTTTTCACTTCTCTCCAGAACATTTTCTTACAGTCCCTCCACTTTACACTCAAATTCCTTCCAAATTCCTCATCAACTCTCTTCTTACTCTCTCTTACTAATCTTTTCACCTCTCTCTTCCTTTCCACATATAACTCTCTCTTCCGCCTCTCAACTTCTTCCACGCCCCTATTTCTCATCCATTCATTGTATGCTATCTTCTTTTGTGCCACAGCCTGTTTCACCTCTTCAGTCCACCACGCTGTTCCTTGCACCCCCCTCCGTCTTCTCTTCCTTCCACACACCACATCACATGCTGCACATATTTCTTCTGTAAATATCTTACACATACCTTCCACGTCTCCCACCTGCTCCAATTCATATTTGCCCAATCGTTCCTCCACTTCTCTCTTATACTCTGCCTTTTTCTCATCCTCTTGTAACCTTTCCACTCTCCTTGCAACTACTCCTTCCTCTCGTCTTTCCCTTCTTCTATTCCTCCATCTTACTTGCATGTTAATTCTGGCCACCACCAAGTAGTGGTCAGAAAGTCCACTCCCCCAACCTCTATACACTCTTGCATCCTTTACACATCTTCGCATCCTTTCATCCACACACACATAATCAATCATTGCCTTCCTTTCATTCAGTTCACCACCCACCCTTCTCATCACTCGCCATGTATACCTGTGGATCATTTCATGCCTGAAGAGGGTATTGGCTATCACCGACCCCCTCCCAGCACAAATGTCCAATAACGCACTCCCATTCTCATCTATCTCAGCAGGCACACCCCACTCACCAACTATTCCATCCACCTTCACATTACCAACTTTACCATTCATATCACCAATCAAAAACACTCTCTCATTCCTTCCAAACTTTTCCATACACACTTCCACATTTGTCCAGAACTCTTCTCTCACTCTTCTAGCACGATCTTGCGTTGGCGCATACACACACACAATCGCCCACATTTGTATTCCAACTTTCAACTTTACCCACACAATCCTTGACCCAACTGATCCATACTGTCTTATGCTCTCCTTCCATCTTTTACTCACAACTATACACACTCCTTCCTTTGCCCTCTCATTCTCATCTACTCCTGCACATATACCCCACCCATACTCCCATTCTCTCACACTTTCTTCTCTCCATTTTGTTTCAGCTATTCCACATACATCCACTTTCGCATCCTCAAGCACCTGGACAATCTCTCTCTCTTTCACCTCATCATTCGCTCCTCTTACATTCCATGTACTCATTACCAAGTCCTTTGTCCGGTCCTGGGTCGTCAACGTTTGGTCAGTCATTGTCCGAGGCTTCTTGTTTGTTTTTTTAGTTAGTTGTTTTCCGGGGAGGGGCACTAACCCTCCAACCCTTTTAGTCGCCTTTTACGACAAGCAGGGATACTGGGGGAGTATTCTTGAAAACCCCCCTACCCCCAGGGTGTATATATATATATATATATATATATATATATATATATATATATATATATATATATATATATATATATATATATATATATATATTTATATGTATATATATGTGTGTATATATATATGTATATATATAGATGTATATGTATATATATGTATATATGGATATATATATGTGTAAATATATGTGTATATCTCTCTCTCTCTCTCTCTCTCTCTCTCTCTCTCTCTCTCTCTCTCTATATATATATATATATATATATATATATATATATATATATATATATATATATATTATTTTTTTGAGGGGAAGAAGCAACCAAAAGCAATGAGCCCGCAAAACTGTTCCTTCCAAGAGAAAAACAAAATACAAGAGAGAGCCAAATTCAAGATCTGTTCATTTCGAGATGCCTTGACACACTGCGTTTGAAAGACTGGAGATCATAGGAAGCAGGAAATACAGACAGAGGAAGACAGTTCCAGAGTTGACCTGTTGCATAAATGAAGGACTGGGAGTAACGGTTAACTCTTGCATTAGAGAGTTGGACAGAAAAGGGGTGAGAATTTGCTGCTTGATGGGTGCTATGCGCCCGTTGTAGAAGTGGAGGAATGCATGCAGACAGTTCAGAGGAACAGTGACCACTGAAGCAGCGATAGAAAAAAGATAAAGATGCAACACTGCGGCGAAGAGACAGAGGTTGAACGGAGTCAATTAGAGGAGGAGACTTAATGAGACGAATAGCCTTCGACTCCACCCTATTGAGAAGAGCTGTATGTGGGGAGCCTTCCCACACATGAGAGTTGTACTCCACACAGGGGCGGAAAAAAAAAACTGTAAAGAGTCAACAATTGTGCAGGGGCAAAGAAGGAACGGAGTCAGCTAAGCACACCCAATCGCTTTGAAGAAGATTTTACAAGTGATGTAATGTGGTCTTTCCAAGACAAGTCCCGTGCAAAAGAAACCCCAAGCATGTTCAACGATGATGCAGAATTAAGTTGAGTATTATTAAACATAAGTGGGTATACCTGTGGAAGATTTTGTCGGGTTGATAGGTGCAAAAACTGAGTCTTTGATGCATTAAGAACAACCAGATTATTTTTACCCCAGTCAGAGATACGAGCCAAGTCAGACATTAGGTGTGCCATAGCCTCTTCCCTTGCCTGTTGAAGTAACTGCTGAGATGGACGTTGTGGGAATCGAATGGAAAGGTGAAGGGTGGAGTCATCGGCGTATGAGTGGATAGGGTTAGATGTACAGCTTAGAAGGACATTGATGAATAAAAGGAAGAGAGTTGGTGATAGGACAGAGCCCTGAGGAACACCACTGTTGACAGATCTAGGAGAAGAACGATAGCCGTCTACAATAGCTGCTATAGAACGACCAGAAAGGAAGCTAGAGATGAAGGCACTGATAGAAGAATAGAAACCGTAAGAGGGCATTTTGGAAATTAAAGATTTATGCCAGGCTCGATCGAAAGCCTTTGAAATGTCAAGTGCAATGGCAAAGCTTTCGCCAAAGTCCCGAAAGGAGGATGATCAGAAGTCTGAAAGGTAGGTGAGAAGATCGCCTGTGGAGCGTCCCTGACAGAACCCATACTGACAGTCAGAAAGAAGGTTGTGATAGAAAAGATGCTTTAGAATTTTTATATTAAGAATAGACTCAAAAACTTTTGAGATACAGGATGTTATAGCAATTGGACGATAGTTAGAGGGTTGGGAATGGTCACCCTTCTTTGGGACCGGCTGAATGAGAGCAAACTTCCAGGAAGAAGGAAAGGTACAAGTTGACAGACAAAGGCGAAAGAGTTTGCCTAGGCAGGGTGTAAGCACAGAAGCACAGTTCTTGGAACAACAGGAGGGACTCCATAGGCCCATATGCCTTGTTAGTACTGAGGCCAGCAATGGCAGAAAATACATCAGCTGAAGAAATTTTAATGTTAGCCATGAAGAAGTCAGAGAGGGGAAGTGATGGAGGAACAGCACCGGAATCGTCTAAGGTAGAGTTGGAGGAGAAAGTCTGAGCGAAGAGATCTGCTTTATCAGTAGAAGAAATAGCTCCAGAGCCATCAGAGTTGAAAAGAGGAGGGAAGGATGATGAGGTAAAGTTGTTAGAAAGGTTTTTGGTAAGGTGCCAGAAGGAGCGGGAAGAGTTCGAGTTAAGAGAGTTGAGAGCATTTTGTACGGATGAAATTATTTTTAGCAGAGCGAAGAACAGACTTAGCACGATTCCGGGCATAAATGTATAAAAGATGAGATTCTGGAGTGGGTTGGCTCCGGTACCTTTTATAGGCCCCCTCCTTGTTGCGGGCAGCATTAGAACAAGCGTGATTAAACCAAGGCTTTCGTGCATTAGTCAAAGGATGTGAGGAAGGAATGTATGCTTCCATGCCCGAGAGAATAACCTCCTTAATGCGCAAGGCACACCCAGATGGCTCCTGGCCATGGAAGCAATAATCATTCCAGGGAAAATCAAATAAGTACTGCCTGAGGGCCTCCCAATCTGCAGCTCCAAAGTGCCAGAGACGACGTTTTTTTCGAGGGTCCGAGGCTGTACAGGAGTGATAGGACAGGTTAAGGTGATAAGGTTGTGATCAGAGGAGCCCAACGGAGAGGAAAGATTAACAGTGTAAGCAGAAGGATTAGTTGTAAGGAAAAGATGAAGTATGTTGGAGCTCTCTCCAAGGCGGACAGGGATACGGGTAGGGTGCTGTACAAGCTGCTCTAGGTCATATATATAATATATATATATATATATATATATATATATATATATATATATATATATATATATATATATATATATATATATATATATATATATATATATATATATATATATATATATATATATATATATATATATATATATATATATATATATATATATATATATATAATGTTTATATATATACTGTATATATATATATGTATATACAAGTATACATGTATATATTTATGTATATGTGTATATATATATATATATATATATATATATATATATATATATATATATATAAGAATATATTTATATATATATATATATATATATATATATATATATATATATATATATATATATATATATATATATATATATATATATATATATATATATATATATATATATATATATATATATATATATATATATATATATATATAGATATATATATAGATAGATAGATAGATATATATATATATATATATATATATATATAGATAGATAGATAAATAGATATTTTTTTTATGCGAGGAAGAAGGAACCAAAGGCCATCAGCCCGCAGTAACAGTTCCCTCCAAGAGAAAAACAAATTACAATAGAGAGCCAAATTCAAGATCCGATCATTTTGAGATGCCTGGACACACTGTGTTTGAAAGACTGGAGATCATAGGCAGCAGGAAATACAGATATAGGGAGACAGTTCCAGAGCTGAACTGTTGCATAAATGAAAGACTGGGAGTAACGGTTAACTCTTGCATTAGAGAATTGGACAGAAAAGGGATGAGAGTTTGCTGCCAGACGGGTGCTACGCGCCCGTCGTAGAGGTGGAGGAATGCAAGCAGATAGTTCAGAGGAGCAGTGACCATTAAAGTAGCGATAGAAAAGAGATAAAGATGCAACAGTGCGGCGAAGAGACAGAGGTTGAAGGGAGTCAGTAAGAGGAGGAGAGTTAATGAGACGAAAAGCCTTTGACTACACCCTATTGAGAAGAGCTGTATGTGGGGAGCCTCCCCACACATGAGAGTTGTACTCTACACAGGGGCGGATAAAACCCCTGTATAGAGTCAACAATTGTGCAGGGGTAAAGAAAGAGCGGAGTCGGCTTAGCACACCCAATCTCTTGGAAGCAGATTTTACAAGAGATGTAACATGATCTTTCCAAGATAAGTCCCGAGTAAATGAAACCCCAAGCATGTTCAAGGATGATGCAGGATTAAGCTGAATATTATTAAACATTAACCCCTTAACCGCGGGGCGTCACTTTCGTGACGCTTGGGAGCAAGGGATCATACCGCGGGGCGTCGCTTTTGTGATTCTGTGTTATTTTGAATTCACCCGGGCTTCCAAGTGGGGGCTTGTATCATCTATCAGTACTGCCAATGTCCAACACTAGTCAGCACTCCTAATCTCATCTGTACTCCCATCCATTGTTGACAATTTAGCCATTTCTCCCCCGTTCTTGACTCCCCTCCTACCCCCCTCCATTACCCTATCCTCTCGCCTGCCCGGCCGTGCTACGCTAAGTAAATCTTCCTGGAATTTTTCACTGATTTCATCCATTGAAATAAGCCCTATGTCCTATTCTTATACCAAATAATATATACAAGAAAGAAATAAGGTAAGTGAGAGTGCCATACACCTGGAATTGGCTAATTATCACCTGACAACACCTCACGTGCACTCGTTCGCTAATTTCGCTGTTTTTTTCCCCTTGAAATATGCTCAGTATAATCTATTTTCGTAATAAATATACATGTAAGGAGGGAAGGGAGAACCCTAAGTGATATTCACATTCACCTGGAACTACCTAATTTATAATGTATTGTCTAGATTTCCTGCCAATCATATCAGTGCTAGACAAAGCTGTTTCAAGATATAACATTGGTAGCTCTGAATATATATATCTCCTAAGTAGGCCTCTAATCTATTTTCGTAATAAATATACATGTAAGGAGGGAAGGGAGCAACCTAAGTGATATTTACATTCACCTGGAACTACCAAATTTATAATGTATTGTCTAGATTTCCTGCCAATCATATCAGTGCTAGACTTAGCTGTTTCAAGAAGTAATATTGGTAACTCTGAATAACCCCTGCAGGCCTCTACGCTGGTGGTCCTCCCTCCTCCGTTATCACTCAGTTCTCTCTCAACTTCCGAAGCGAGAGTACGTATGTTTCTTCTTGCTGACTTCAAGGCCTTTTTTCACCCCCATGCAAATGGCCCTGTGACCTTTACCCCCTACTAAACCTCGTGTGGAAAGAGGTAAAGGGCTGACAATTGATAAAAGAGTGACTACGATCTTTCTATTGAGTAAAACAGTGCAAGTGGAATTGTAAATAATGTGTAAATAATGTGTAAACAGCAAGTGAAAGTAATGAATGTAAATATACGTGAACAATGGAAAATAGTTTTATAAGTTATTTCAAGTGACAGTGCACAACACAGTGTAAATAAAATAGAAATGTAAATAACGTAAATAAAATAGAGAACGTAAATAGAAATGTAAATGAGTAGTATTATAAGAATACGAGTATATACCCTAGGAGTAATGAAAGTGAAAGTTTCACTCTAGCATGTCTGAATGCTATGAGTTATGAGAGTGAAGATGAAAGTGACATTCACTCTCAATGCCAGTATACTGTACAGGACGAGAAAGTGAATGCTACGTATTTTACTGAAAGAAATTGAATCCCTAAGTGACAATAAACTAATACTACTGAAGGAAACTTATGGATAAAGACTATAGATGTATATAAGTGTTATATAGTAATAGAAATATAAAGTGTGAGGGGTTTTATGAATAATAAATGACAGACTACCAAGAGCGAACTAGTGCCAGTGCGACGATCAGACGCGCTCGTAATTTCCATTGCTTTCACAGTTTTTTTTTTTTAGTATGGATCCCAAACTACTTGAAAATTGTAGAATAGTGTTTATAGTGTTTGTATCTGGCTGTGGTAATCATATTACGGGTTGTCGGGAAGTGTAAAGTGGAGACTTCGTTACCCTACTTCAGAGGTCTCCACAAGTCCTACGGTAACCGACGAAGGCTCAACAATCATTCCAGGAGAAAGCTGAAGGTATGTGCCATAAGCATATATAATTTTATTATTCTAGGACTAATAACTGATTTTTGGCAAATATTTTTTGAGAGTCTGTCGGAGCCCAAATAACCCCGCAGCACACGCAAGTTATTGGTAAACAAGCCCGCGGTGTAGGGGTTAATGGGTATACATGTGGAAGATTTTATATATATATATATATATATATATATATATATATATATATATATATTTGTCGTACGAGGCGACTAAAAGGGTTGGTGGTGGGTTAGTGCCCCACCCCATAAAAAGAACTAACTAAAAAAGCAAATAAAGCGCCTCGGACCCGGACGGACCATACGTTGACGACTAAGGAACAGACAAAGGACATTCTGAGGGTAGGAACATGGAATGTGAGAGGAGTGAATGATGAAGTGAAAGGGAGAGAGATTGTCCAGGTGCTTGAGGATGCAAAAGTGGATATATGTGGACTGACTGAAACTAAATGGGAAGATGAAAGGATGAGAGAATGGGAATACGGTGTAGGTATATGTGCGGGAGTCTGTGAAAATGAAAGGGCAAGAGAGGGAGTATGTCTGATGATAAGCAAGAAGTGGAAGGAGAATATAAGAGAGTATGGAACAGTGGGTGCAAGGATTGTATGGGTGAGGATGAAAGTAGGTCTACAAGCATGGGCGATTGTATGTGTGTATGCTCCAACAGAGGATCGAGTGGCAAGAGTGAAAGATGAGTTTTGGGCGAGAGTAGAAGCATGTATGGACAAGTTTGAGAGGAGCGAGAGAGTGCTGTTGATTGGAGACATGAATGGCAAAGTTGGGAATGTACGAGTGGATGGAGTGGTTGGTCAGTGGGGTGTGCCAGCTGAAGTAGATGGGAATGGTAGTGCTTTGGTGGACATCTGTGCTGGTAAGGGGTTGGCAATAGCCAACACCTACTTTCGTCATAAGATGATCCACCGGTATATATGGAGAGTAATGAGGAGGATGGATGGCCAACTTGTTGAACGAAAGGCAATGATAGACTACGTGTGTGTGGATGAGCGAATGAGAAGACAACTGCTGGATGCAAGGGTGTGGAGTGGGTGGGGGAATGGAGTCTCGGACCATCACTTAGTGATGGCCAAGGTAGAGCTGCAAAGAAAGTGGTTGAGGAGATGAAGGGGAAGACAGGAGGAAGCAGCTCCTGTGAGAAGAGTGGAGAAATTGCAAGATAGTGAGAAAATGACAGAGTATAAGAGCATAGTGGAAGAAAGATTGGGAAGGTATGAGCTAGAGCAGATGGAAGGGGTGGAAGACGTATGTAAGATATTCACGGAAGAGATAAGCGCAGCGTGTGAGGCGGTTTGTGGAGTGAGGAGGAGATGCAAGGGTGTGCAAGGGACAGCATGGTGGAATGATGAGGTGAAACGAGCTGTGGAACAAAAGAAGAAGACATATGGTGAATGGTTGGCGAGTAGAGGTAGGGGAGAAGATGAGAGAGAGAAGAGAGAGGTATATGTGAGCAGGAGAAGGGAGGTTAAGAGACTGGTGAAGGAGAGTAAGATGAAAGTGGATGAAGAGTTTGGGAGGAATCTGAGTATGAAATGGAGGGAGAGTAAGAAATTGTTTTGGAAGGAGGTAAAGAAAGTAAGGCAGTGTGAAAGGGGAAATAGTAGGGGAGTGAAAGATAGGAATAATAGATTGTTGATGGAGAAGAGAGAGAAATTGAGGAGATGGAAGGAGCACTTTGAGGATTTGTTGAATGTAGAGAGTGAGAGCAGTGTGAGTATAAGTGGTTGGGCAATGGCTGGGAGAAGAAGAGATGAGAGGAGGGAGGAAGAGATCAGTAGGTCGGAAGTAGTGGAAGCGATGAAGAAGGTTAAGCTGGGAAAGGCCCCAGGAATTGATGGAGTGTGTGGTGAAATGCTTAGGTATGGGGGTGAGATTGTTTTGGAGTGGATATGGAAGTTGTGTAGATTGGCTTGGGAAGAGGGAAGGGTTCCAGAGGACTGGAAATCAGGTATAATTGTTCCTCTGTACAAAGGAAAAGAGGAGAGAGAAGTATGTGGTAACCATAGGGGTATTTGCCTTCTTAGTGTGACTGGTAAAATATTTGGTAGAATACTCATTGATAGGGTTAGGCATATGACAGAGGAGCTAGTTGGAGAAGAACAAGGGGGATTTAGGAAGGGAAAAGGGTGTGTAGATCAGATATTTGTTCTAAGATGTTTAATGGAGAAGTATCTAGAGAAGGGAACGAAAGTGTATGCTGCCTTCAAGACTTGGAGAAAGCTTATGACAGAATAGATAGGCAAGGTATGTGGAAGGTATTAAGAATATATGGAGTGGAGGGGAAATTGTTGAGTGCTGTGAAGAGTATGTACGAGGGAGCTAGGGCTACGGTGCAAGTGGATGGTGAGCTGAGTGAGTTCTTTGATCTCAATGTGGGACTGAAACAGGGGTGTGTAATGTTTCCATGGCTGTTTAATATATATATGGATGGGGTTGTAAAGGAGGTGCAAGGCAGGGCAGTGGATGTGGGGTGGCCCTAATGAATGAGGGTGAGATTTGGAAGCTTCCGGTGTTGCTGTTTGCTGATGATACAGTATTGTTGAGTGAAGATGAATGGGAGTTGCAAGGTTTGGTGAATGAATTTGGGACAGTGTGTAGGAGGAAGAAGCTGAAAGTTAATGTAAACAAAAGTAAAGTTATGGTGTTTGAGAGGAATGAAGTCACAGAGTGTGCAGTGAGGTTGGATGGTGAGGATATGGAGAATGTGAGTGCATTCAAGTACTTGGGTAGTGTGATGAGTAAGGATGGAACTTTGGGGGATGAAGTACGTGAAAGGGTACAGCAGGGAAGAAAGGTTGTTGGTACACTGAAAGCAGTGATGAGAAATAGGGAGGTGAGTATGGAAGTTAAGAAGTCACTGCATGATGGTATTGTGATCCCTACCCTGACGTATGGAATCGAGTCGTGGACCTTGCAAGAGGGAACAAGTCAAGAGTGAGAGCAGTGGAAATGGGTTACTTGAGAGGAGCATGTGGAGTGACGTGGAGGGACAGGTTGACGAATGAAGAAGTGAAGGAACGTTGTGGGGTAGATGTGGATCTGGTTGAAAAGATTAGGAGAAATACACTGAGGTGGTTTGGACATGTGGAGAGAATGGAGAATGAAAGACTGACTAAGAGGGTGTATGTAGGTGAGGTGGAGGGAGGGAGAGGGAGGGGTAGACCGAGGATGAGGTGGAGGGAAGGAGTTGAGAGGTATATGAGGGAGGGGGGTGAGTTGGGGGAGGGGAGTCAAATGGTGGGTGACAGAGTGACTTGGAGGCATTTTGTCTGTGGCCACCCTTTGCGGGATTAGGGCGTCGGGCTACTGATAGATAGATAGATAGATAATATATATATATATATATATATATATATATATATATATATATATATATATATATATATATACATTTATACATATATATATATATATATATATATATATATATATATATCTCTATCTATATATATATATATATATATATATCTGTGTCTCTCTATATATATATATATATATATATATATATATATATATATATATATATATATATATATATATATATATATATATATATATATATATATATATATATATATATATATATATATATATATATATATATATATATATGTATATATACGTATATATATGTATATATACATGTATGTATATTATATATACATATATATATATATATATATATATATATATATATATATATATATATATATATATATATATATATATATATATATATATATATATATATGTATATATACATGTATATATATTATATATACATATATATATATATATATATATATATATATATATATATATATATATATATATATATATATATATATATATATATATATATATATATATATATATATATATATATATATATATATGAGCAGCCACCATATGCAGAACAAACTAATGAATGCGTAACACTGAAAATGTCACATTTCTCAAGATCAGTGTTATATAACCCTTGTTCGAAAGGGGTGTTTTGCGTTTGGTTCAGTTTGTCTGTCTGTCGTAAGAAGATTATGGAAAACAGCTGAAGAAAATAACTTCAAAGCTTACATAATAACTTAGGATCATTACCATTACGGGTTAGGTGATTAATATTTTGGCATTTTTGGCCAAAAATTATCAATAAACAAGTGCCACATTCTCGTGAGGCTTTTAAACCGGTATTGACAGGCTTAGACCGGTCTTATTGCTGCTCTGGCCAGACAGTTAGACCTGTACAACCTGGTCAAAAGCAGTCCTGCCCCACAAGCTAGCCTATGCCAGACCAGTCTGCATACAAACGTTTGCACGTCAGGAACAGCGAAGAAGGAGGCTAGGAGCGTCCGTGCCAGTCTGTAAACATCGATGGTCAACAATGGCGGACTTGGGAATAAGCTTTGTGTTAAATTAAAAATTTAATGCTAGTATAAGCCCGTTATCATCCAAGAAGGGAATCAAATATATCTCACCATGAAGTAGAGACTTTGTATTACTCTAGATCACACCAAATAAGAGTATTAAAGCATTAAGTGGCTGAATTATAATTCGAGGGGAAGCAGAAAGATAGCTCAAAATTTGTTGAAAGAATACAAGCTCAGTCATCTTCAACTTTAAATGTATTCTGTGAATCTTTAAGGCAGGTTTCAGCCCAAATTGTTTGGGAATTCGGCAAGAATCTTTTATTTCTTACCATACTGACATTCTTCTAGGCCACTCCCAATCACCGTTGCAGCCAGTAGGAGGCTTGAACTGATCAGAGCAACATTAGCCTGTTCTCGTGACCACTTATCAGTCCAGATCGGTCTAAATCGGTCCAAAGCGGCCCACGAAAATGCAGCTAAGGTCTAAGCTTCATGTATTCATTGTGGTACAGGAAAGGGTTATGGATTCATTTCTGAAAACAACTGGTCTAAAACTAAGGCCTAAGGGAAGATCAAGGCTATGCACTTAAACTCAAAAAGTTTTCATTGGATTTTGACCAACCATGGTGGAAGGATTTCCGTTCAACCCAGAATGAAGCAACTGTTTTTTTTTCAAAAGAATAGACTAAAGCTAAAGGTCAGAGGGCAAAGTCAGGTTATACACTTTTGATCCGAATGTATCAAATATGGAAGATGGATTGATGACAAGGTAAGGATGAAGTTAGTCGGTTTTGAAAGTAGTCAGCCAAACGCCAAGGGAACTGGGCTGCGTCAAAGGTTAAGCCTTAAACCGATGGTAAGGTGCGTGTGTTGTACTCTGTGAGTATCTTTTCTTGCCAAACTTGGCTCAAATGAGCACCCTTAAATATATTAAGCTCCTGGTCACAAAAAGACAACGATCCCCGTCCCCTCATATATATATATATATATATATATATATATATATATATAATGTTTCCAACTGTGGGCAAAGGCTTCAGGGCCTATATCTCGGGGGCAGTAGCCTATCCCAAGGCCCAGTAGTCCTCCTACACCTCCACATGTCACCACTTCGGCGCTAACACCCACCGTCCATATTGAATACATGCTAGGACTGTCTCATACAGGACTGGTGTATTGGTATTAGCGGGGGTTCTTTTATGACATGTCGGCGGGTCATCTGGTATATCTGGAAAGTCTACTTGTATGAAATTCAAATCCTTAAACTGTTCCCTGCCCCAGTCGGGATTCGAACCTGGGTCCATCAGGACAGCAGGCTGCCTCTCTACCGATTCAGCCACTGCCTCCCCCATATATATATGTATATGTATATATATATATATATATATATATATATATATATATATATATAGATAGATAGATAGATAGATAGATATATATATATATATATATATATATATTTATATCTATATATATATATATATAATATAGATAGATATAAATATATATATACATACATATATATATATATATATATAGATATATATAGATACAGTGCAGTCTTTTTTATCCGAAAATCATAGGACTTTCAAAGTTTCGTTTAATCGATTTTTTCGGATAAAAGATACTGTAATAATATGTAGGATACAAGGGAACAGTACTGTACTCACCTATCACCCATTTCTGGTGATATCTAGCCCACCACCACCACCAGCATCCCAAAAGCCACTCAACCATCACCAAAACACTTAATACACTATAGTAACTGCTCTTTTGTAACTGTAATAGAAACTGTAAACTTAAATAGATCTTCCCTCAAATAAACTTAAATAAACATTCACCAAAACAGTTACGTCATTCGCTATGAGCAATTCGAACAAATAAAGTCTTAAACGCACGCTCTAGTGACTAGCGGAGCAATCGTAAACTAAAGCTAATGGCGCAAAACAAGCCCGCCATGTTTGAATTTTCGGATAGATTTCAGATTTTTGCCGTTAATCAAAATGAGAACGTTTTAGTAAAACTTATGGTTAATGGCATATTATGGTTAAAAGAATTTTGGATAAAAGCGACTCCACTGTATATATATATATAAATATATATATATATATATATATATATATATATATATATATATATATAGATATATATGTATGTATGTATATTTACACAGAATATTGAGCATCTTGTTTCTGGAGACTGCATGGGATCTTCATCATGGCCCCTGGGTGTCCAAGAACATTACATTCTGTTCACTTTAACCCTCTCGTCGACGATGACGTGTAGCTAGTCTTTTGGGCCTTTCCGCGATTATCTGCGATGACGCGTTTTACGTCCTCAAATCACAAAAACTTACGTCAAAGTAAAAGTTTTCGGCCGATCTGCGTCATTTTTGGAAGCATCCTAGTTCCTGCGCCTCTCACCAAAAGTAATGACTTGGCAACCTCGGGGCCCGAGACTCGCGGCAGCACGGGCGAGATGATTAGTAACACATCAGCTGTCAGGCAGGAAGGTAGCGCGAGGCTAGGGATTTAAATTTTACTCTCTCTACCCTGTCCCGGGACTCGTGTCATATTTCACTGTACCAATAGTGCTTGTGTGTCATTCTTGGGCACTATTGTGATTAGGTTTTGTGTTTGTAATAGCGAATTAGGTTTTGGTGAATCAATTGTGCCCGTTAGTCTACCTTTGGCCCAACGAAGATACTGGTAAGGCTACCCTGTTTATTGGCGTTTCCCAGCAACTATGCTGCCTCTTCTCTGCACCCAATGTGAGTATTCAACATCTGAATAAGAGTGATAGAGATACAGATGAATGTAGTGTGCAACAGCGAGTGAGGAAAGACATGGTGAAACGTTAAGCTTCGCTGAGGGAGGCGGGAAACCGCTTGACGACACTGCGTTATCAAGAACAGAATATTTTCCAAGGTGTGGATGAAGTCCATGTTTTATGCTGATATATGGTGGATAGTGTTATTGTGCAGTAGATAGGAGTATAGTGCAATGAGTGTACGTGATGAAATAATGGCTAGGGCAGGAGTCAGTTTCGCATTACAGCCAGGGCAAGCCGTTGTAAGTAGAGGAAATACAGTAGGTTTTTATAGGAGTATTTGCTTTTATCATATTGTTATATTTATTCCGTATGCTTTCTGTGTGAAATCAAGCATGAGTGTTATTGATAGATTTATCGTATGCTTGTGTGGATGAATGTAAACACTTCACCACATGATCATCAAAAAATATCGTCTGCAAAACCTTAGGTATCGCAGATGTGACATACAAAGCACGATCAGGAACTGTTGTGGTGAAAATATAATGTATGTTTCATAAAATGATGGATTTCATTATGTGTATTGTGAAAATATCATAAACACTGCAGTGTCTTCTCTGCTACACCGTATGGGACAGGTAATTGTCACGTATATCTCTTTTGGTGAAATGTACTGTGTTTCCTAAGTATTGATAAACTGGGCTATGTTTTATGTGAAAAGAAAGTGAAAAAGTGACGCACGTCCTCGGAAGGAACAATTGCATGTATATATATATATATATATATATATATATATATATATATATATATATATATATATATATATATATATATATCTCTTTTCGTGAAATGTACTGTATTTCCTATGTATTGATAAACTGGGCTATGTTTTATGTGAAAAGAAAGTGAAAAAGTGACGCACGTTCTCGTAAGGAATAGCAAGTTTTGTTCACCTGAGTTAGCACAAAGGTAGCGAAATGCAACGCGAGGTTAGGTACAAGTACATGCACACACACATACACATACACACACATACACATGCACACACATACACAGACAAACACACACATGCACACACACATACACATACACAGACATGCACACACACATACACATACACAGACATGCACACACACATACACATACACAGACATGCACACACACACACACACACACACACACACACACACACACACACACAAACACATATACACACAGATACACACACACACATCCACATACACACACACACACACACACACACACACACACACACACACACACACACACACACTACAAAACTCCTCTCCCAACCGATGTGGTCCTGCAAGAAGATCATCGCCACTGGAGAAGTACGTGGTATTCTTTTTTTTTTTTTTTTCTTTTTACTTCTTTCTGTCAGTATATTTACATATACATATATGTTGTTATTTACCTTAACACAAATGACAGGGAAATAAGTTCTGTTTTTGTTGCTAGCAACAGGTTTTGTGTTCATGTGTGGTTTCCGAGAGGACTAAAAACTAAAAAGAAGTAATTATATAAGACAGTTGTTGGTATAAAATCTAAGAAACCGTAGCTAGCAAGCATAAAATATGTTCGCGCGCTAAGGGAAAATACTGTAAGTCAGAGTGGCTGCCGGCGGTTCAGTGTGCGGCAAAATACACCATAGTTTATTGCAATTTTCTCGAGAACTATAAGGCCTAGGATTACCGTACTTGTCTTAAATGAAAGCCAATGAAATTCTGCATCGGATAATGAAATAAAAACCTATTGTTCTCGCTGAAAATTTGCCACAAAATCTCTCCGATTATAAAAGTTGTACTGTGTCGAACCAGAGTTTTTACTTTATCGCTTATTACTCGAAGACCATACCTCGTATCAAACTGGGACACCCGGCATTCGAAAGCTAATAAAATTCTCTTTCGATTGATGGTATAACATATAGAGATTGATTCGTAAACTTTCGACTTATGATGTTGGGAATTGAAATCGGCATCACGAATGTTTATTCTCAGCATCCTAACTTCTGTATAGTTTTTTTTTTTTTTTTTTTTTGCTTATCGTGTAGAACAAACATCGGCGAGTACCATATGTGGCTATGATGGGAAAATAAATATTTTTGGGTGGTGAAAATAAGCCGAGAATACACATTATCGGAACGCGCGGCCGCGGGGGGGGGGGGGAGATTGTCACACCCACGGAAACTTAAAAACTTCCGAGAGCGAGGGGGTTAACTAGCCATAAATTTGTACCATCCTACTATTTTGAATGCTGAGCTGTACAGGAGACTAACAACTGAATAGTGATAATTGCTAAGAAGTGCAATGGCAAGGATGAACTGCCATAGTCTTGTCTTATTTTGCATTTGTGTTAAAGGAAGTGCTCAGCAAATGGATGCAACTCTTTGCCAAGTTAAATTATATGAACTAAAGTTCTAAAAACTTTCTACATGACTCTGGACACATATATGGATACATGGCCACCATGATATCGGTTTCCAACTTAAAGTATCCTGCTTTGTTAACTTCTTAGTACTTCTTAGTCATCGTACTAAAGGATAAGTGACATTTTAAAGCATCGTTCTGTAAATATTTGTTGTTCTTACATAATACCAGTCTGTATGGCCGAGCAAGTCCACTGATGCAAGGAAGCAATTGCTTTTGGGATGCCATCCAGTAAGATACAATACAGTATATACACCGTATATTGAACCGGCATCTTGTGGTAGAAGTGCCTCCACGGTCGGACCAAGTCACGTCTTCACAGTGAGGTGCAGCAAAATATAAGGAAGTTTGGTTCCCGGGTAAATTCTGCAGCTGTTTCGTTCCGCCCAGGGTTCACAGCGCTACCACGTGTAGGCTCCTTGTCAGGACCTCTGTAAACAATGTTCCCAGTTATCTTCAGTATATTAATCCTTTCGTGATGTTAGAAGGAAACATTTTTTTGAACTTAAATGTATACAAATACTTTATAATAAGAAATTGTCTAGCAACATCAAGAACACTATAAAAGTCAGTCATAGGTAACTACAGTATGTTGTAAGCTGCGAGAATATACAAACCTTCGAGCTGAGCCTCGAGCCAGGTAATAGAGAAGTGGCCCACTGAGCACGAATCCCACCACGAAAGCTTGCCACGTGTCTTCTCTGAAGGGCCACAAAGGGGCCTGCCATTGGGGTAGCGGTGGTGGCACCCTCATGATGACACAGATCATCTACGCAACCCATGTGACATTATATCATCAACAACACCCATGCAAAGTCTTTCATTCAAATCTCCTATCAGGTATACAGTGTCTTCTTGGACACATATTCTGTAATTCTGCACAGCCGATACTATTACCTGTCTTTAACTATTTTTAAATTACAATTTTCTTTATGCATGGCAGAAGGAACCAAAGACCAGGAGCCAGCAAACCGTTTCTCCCAAGAAAAAACAAAGACAATACAAAAGAGAGCCAAATTTAAGATCCGTTCATTTCGAGATGCCTGGACACAACTGCGTTTGAAAGATTGGAGATCATAGGAAGTAGGAAATACAGACAGAGGGAGACAGTTCCAGAGTTGACCTGTTGTATTATGAAGGACTGGGAGTAATGGTAAACTCATGCATTAGAAAGCTGGACAGAAAAGAGATGAGAGTTTGATGCTAGATGGGTGCTACGCACCTGTCGTAGAGGTGGAAGGATACAGACAGACAGTTCAGAGGAGCAGCAACCACTGAAGTAGCGACAGAAAAGAGATAAAATTGTAACAGTGCAGCAAAGAGACAGAGGTTGAAGGTAGCCAGTAAGAGGGGGAGAGTTAATGTGACGAAAAGCCTTTGACTCCACCCTATTGAGAAGAGCTGTATGTGAGGAGCCTCCCCACACATAAGAGTTGTATTCTATACAGGGGCGAATAAAACCCGTGTATAAAGTCAACAACTGTGCAGTGATGAAGAAGGCATGGAGTCGGCTTAGCACACTTAATCTCTTGGAAACAGATTTTACAAGAGATGTGATATGATCCTTCAAAGATAAGTGCCAAGAAAATGAAACCCCAAGTATGTTTAAAGATGATGCAAGTTTAAGCTGGATAAAATAAAACATTAGTGAGTACAACAAGTTTACTTTCATCTAGTCTGAGAGATGAGGAAAGTCTGACATTAGGTGTGCCATTGCCTCATCCTTGTTTGTTGAAGTAAATGCTGAGATGGACGTTGCAAAAACTGAATGGAATGGTGAAGGGTGGAATCATCAGCATGTAAGTGGATAGGATTAGATGTATAACTTAGATGGTCATTGATGAATAAAACCAAGAGAGTTTGTGATAAGACAGAACCATGAGGAACACTGCAATTGATAGATCTAGCAGAAGAAAGATGGCCGTCTACAACAGCAGCTATAGGACGACAAGAAAGGACGCTATAGATGAAGGCACAGATAGAAGGATAGAAAGTGTAAGAGGGCATGTTGGTAATTAAAGATGTATGCCAGACTCGATCGAAAGCATTTCAAATGTCAAGTGCAATGGCAAAGCTTTCGCCAAAGTCCCGAAAAAAGGATGAGCAGGAACCTGAAATGTCGGTGAGAAGATTGCCAGTGTAGCGTCCCTGATGCAACCCATACTGAAGATCAGAAAGGTCATGATAGGAATGATGACTTAAAATGTTTCTTTTAAGAATAGACTCGAAAACTTTTGAGACGCAGGATGTTAAAGCAACTCGGCGATAGTTTGAGAGCTGGGAATGGTCACCCTTCTTTGGGACTGGCTGGATGAAAGCAAACTTCCAGCGAGAAGGAAAGGTACAAGTTGACAGACAAAAGCGAAAGAGTTTACCTACGCAGGTTGTTAGCACAGAACAACAGGTCTTCAGGACAACAGGAGGGACTCCATTAGGCCCATATGCCTTGTTAGTATTCAGGCCTGTGATGGCAGAAAATACATCATCTGAAGAAATTTTTATGTCAGCCAAGATGAAGTCAGAGGAAGGAAGTGATGAAGGAACAGCACTGGAATCGTCTAAGGTGGAATGGGAGGAGAAAGTCTGAAAGAAGAGATCAGCTTTATCCGTAGAAGAAATAGCTACAGAGCCATCAGAAGAGAAAAGGGGAGGGAAGGATGATGAGGTAAAGTTGTTAGAGAGGTTTTTGGCAGGGTGCCAGAAGGAGCAGAAAGAATTCGAGTTGGAGAGTTGAGAGCATTTAGTACGAATGAAATTATTTTTAGCAGAGCGAAGAACAGACTTAGCATGATTCCGGGCAGAAACATAAAAAAGATGTGATTCAGGGGTGGGTTGCCTATGGTACCTTTTATAGGCTCTCTCCTTGTTGTGGACTGCATGAGAACAAGCGTGATTAAAGTAAGGCTTTCTTGCATTAGTCAAAGAATATGAGAAAGGATTGTATGTTTCCATGCCCGAGAGAATAACGTCTATAAACAGCTGGGCACTCTCAGATGGCTCCCGGCCATGAAAGCAATAATTATTTCAGGGAAAACCAAAGAAGTACTGCCTGAGGGCCTCCGAATCAGCAGCTCCAAAGTGCCACAACCGACTTTTCTTTGGAGGGTCCACAGGCTGTACCGGAGAGATAAGAGAGGTAAAGGCAATAAAGTTGTGCTCGGAGGAGCCCAATCGAGAGGCAAGATTAACAGTGTATGCAGAAGGAATAGTTGTAAGGAAGAAGTCAAGTATGTTCGAACTCACTCCAAGGTGGTTAGCGATATGGGTAGAGTGCTGTATAAGCTGCACGTCATTAATGATAGAAAAGATGTAGGCTTGTTTACCAGGTGTATCAGTGAAAGGAGAGGAGAGTCAAAGGTGGTGGTGAAAATTGAAATCTCCTAGAATGGAGATTTCAGAGAAAGGAGAAATGGATAGGATGTGTTCCATTGCAGAAGTAAGATAGTCGACGTGTTTTTCATAGTACAATTAGGGGATTAGTAAACAGCACAGATATAATTAGTCAGAGAATGATAGTAAAGCCGAAGACAGAGAGTAGAGAATTCAGAGGAATCAAGTTCAGGAACACGAGAGCAAGATAAGTCGTAGTGTAAATATACACAACAGCCACCTTTGGATTTGAAATGAGTATAGAGAAAGTAGGAGGATACAGGAAAGGGTTTGCTATCAGTTGCCTCAGACAGCTGAGTCTCAGTTATGAAGGAAAGGTGAGGTTTAGAGGAGGAAAGGTGGTTTTCAACACCACAGAGGGAAAGAGGAAAGGCCCAGAATGTTGCAGAAATGAAGAAGAAGTGAGTCAGACAGTGGTTCCAGGTAGCTCGTAGAGCCGTCACCGGGAGAGGAGCGGATGGTGGGGGCATTTATGGTCCCCTTTCCCCCCCTGGGGACTTTGAGGCTTGGTTATTAGTCGTCATTTTTCTTTTTAATTTTGAAAATCAAGTGCAGTGTGTAATGTGCATGTAGTTTTGAGGTGACAGTTAGAGAAACTTGTACTGGAGAGCATGCTGGCCTACTCTCTGTCAATGAAACACTGAGAAAGTTCAGCAAACTGGGATGGTCAGGAACTAGCCCCTTCTGCCGATGAAACGGGAGCTCCAGTTCTCCCTGTCATCAACTTTCCAACTACCTTGGGAGTACTGCCCTGCTCGACTGGTGCTACAGTGTATTCCATGGCGCATGCTTGGTAATATATGGATGCCTTTTTCACTATCTCATACTAGAAGAGACATACACGCATTCTGAGTATGAATATTGTTCATGATCACAAATAATGCTGGGCAATTCATCATATTTCACTACCTTTCATCACTTTTTTGTCGACGAGATTGCACACCTGATGATTCTATGCCATCCTTGTATTTAAAGATATACGTAGAATTTAAAATTAACACAGTATAGTGATGTAATTTTTCTAATATTTATAGATACTTACTGGGTACCTTCTTAAAGTCTTGGAAATATACTGTACTTGGCAGTAACAAAGATAGACCTTTTTTGAGACTGTGCGGATGATAAGCAGTGGAAATTATATTCTTAAATTGTGTCAAAACCAGAAAATAATAATGTAAAATAACAACAATACGGTAATGTAGATTAAAAAAAAAAATAGTAAGTGGTTTACCCAATCAGTACGGCACTAATGAAAGCATACACTCTGGTATATAAACCAACTCCTACTTTCTGTAAGGATTCGCATTTTCTCATCAGATAATCAGTAACTGTTAATATATGATTCCAGAAAGACAGAGATGTATTACCTTACTGTTAAGGACAATAATGTAATTAAGTTTTATACCTGAGCTGTTACGAAACTGTTATTTTAAAGTTTGCTGGGCTTTAAAGTCTACATCACTCGTTAAAAATATCAGTATCATTAACCGTTATCCGTACTTATCGTTATGAAGTAATTCATATTTTACGTCCGCAACTGAACCTACAAGTGAGAAACTTTTTACGAGAATAGAATAATAAAGTACGGTTATTAAGCAAATGCATGATGGTTACTCACAGTTTGGTGGAAAGGTGTACTAAAATGCTGATGATCTCTGCGACCCCACAGGCTAGTGAGGAAGATATTGGCCATGCCAATATCGGCGGCGCCACTTCCTAGCATGCCAACAATGCCATTCCAGGATCCATTGGGCAGCAGCTCACCCCACAACTCCCCTACAACACAGGCCAAATGTACTGTACACTCAAGCAAAGCAGCATGATACGAATACGAAATTGAGTCGTAATTAATTATTCAGATTTTGTGTGTGTGTGTGTGTGTGTGTGTGTGTGTGTTTTCCATGCTTGAAAGTTTTGACTGAATATTAATGTTCGATATGAGCAAAGTTATTATTATTATTATTATTATTATTACTGTTGTTGTTGTTGTTGTTGCTGCTGTTGTTATTATTATTATTATTATTATTATTATTATTGGTAGTAGTAGTATAAGTAGTAGTAGCAGTAGCTGTAGAAGTAATCTAGTCTTCACTTAGTGTAAGCTTCGCTGAAAAGACTCTTAAGCGGACTATATACCACAAAAAAAAAAAAAAAGGTCCCAGTGAAGTGCATAAATAACCAAGAACTATTTACTAACTAATAAAAATACATTAACTTCAGTTTATAAATCCAGAACACTCTCTGTGCCCTCAATATCGTTAGGAAGTGTTTTTCAGGGTCTGGTGAATGACGGAATAAAGTATTGGTATGTATTATATATACATAATACGAGAAAATGTCTGAGTATTCATGCATAATGAATATGTGGTCATATATACTAGCTGAAAAAGTGGTGGAAGTGTAGTATGCAAATGATAATAGGCATTAAGAAAAATGTCTTGCAATGATGATGGTGATGATAAAGATTCGCTCACCTTCGCGTGAAATATGGACACGGGCAGAAGCTCATCAGAGAAATCGGCGTGGTGAGTAATGGAAAGGGGGGGGGGGTATGCTACATGCTCAGGGGAAAAGTTGCTAAGAAGGGGTGGGGGGTAGGAAAAAACTAAGTGGAGAAGTAAAGGGGCAGGAGAGAGCTGAATGATTTCTGCTGCAGTGTGGGCACGAGAAATGTGTCTGATGAGACTGCCACGGATGGCTGAGCAGAGAGTGGCAGTGGCAAGGCAGCCTAGTATAGAGTGTAGTAAGGGGCCACTCATCGAATGTGGACAAGGTGGGGGGGGGGGTTGAGGCAGGTGATTTGGGAGTGGCATGGGTAGCCAGGTCGAAGTCGGTGGAGTCAGGCAACAAGTGAGTGAGGTACCAGCAGTGGGCGTGTGAGAGGCTTGTATGCCATGGCTCTGGCGAGCCAGGTGGCGGAGTACAAGCCCTCAGCTACGAGATTTTCGTGGTCTTCAATGCTGAGTTCGTGCACACGTCGTCTTGCTGCACGCTTTATTTTGGAGAGGCTGGACATAAAAAGGAACGTGGTCCACGGTAGGGTGGTCCCAGATCTGGCTGCGGAGTCGGCACTCTCGTTGTCTGAAATGCCGACGTGGCTGGGCAGCCGCTACAGGAGGATCTCACCCCTCCGGCGAGAGATGGAATCGGTCACAGCATGAATGGAGATCAGCAGGTTCACATTGTCAGCGAAGTGACATGCTCAGAGACCCTGTATGGACGAGAGCGAATCAGTGTGGATGACAATGTGCCTTTGTTAGAGAGGTAGCGCATGTCGGACGGCACCAAGAAAGGCGACGAGTTCTGTCTCATATATGGTGGCTCCCGTGGGGAGCTGCCAGGTCTTGACATGACCCTCGTTGATTTATGTGGCACCTGCATATCCATCAGGTGAGACCAATCCTTCTGTGTAAAACTCCTGAGTGTCAGGAGTCCAGAAGGAGGAGATCCTCCTAATGGTGTCTTGTCGGACAAGAGCTGGATGGGAAGCTCTGGGACTGACAGATATGGGGGTGATGCACAAGATGGCAGGGGACCATCAGGGCGTGGGAGGGGGAGTAGGCATCATAGCGGCAGTCTGGACCTGCATTGAAGGCATGGGAGAGGCCCAGTTCATGAATAATGTTGGTGAAGAGGTGGACCCAGTCCTTTCATAGGTCCGGGTTGGGTGGTCTTCCTACAGTTCGAGAGATGAAAAGTCTGAAATAAAAAAAAAGACCGATGTTCAAGATTTAGATTTAGATCAGGTAACAGAAACCCAGAAGCCCTATGTTAGAATCAGGAGCAGAGAGCCAGACAGGAAAGCAGTAACAAAATATGAGCAATGAATTGACAAAAACAAACGATCAACAGCACAATTTCAATTTATTTTTTTTATATTATCTTCAGAGGACAATCCCATGAGATACTGATAAAGCAATTAAGCATATATGTGCCTCAAAAGTGAGTTTTTTCATCACAGGTGAAACCCAGCAACTTAGCCGAAGGGCATGCATTGATTATTAGAGTTTTGTTACTTACAATTTCAGGATGGAAAGGCAGGAGTGTCCTGCATCAACTAACAATAAAAGTAAGTTGTTGTAGGAGTTAGGTTCATACGCTAAATGTACAACAGAAGTGAGCTGTTGTAGAATTTAGCTTCAAACGCTACATGTAAAAATAGATAGTTCGTTATGCCACATGTAAAGTATTAATTACTTATTCACTGTATAATAGAAAGACAAAATACAAAATGGATGGATATACCTTTAACCCCTTAACCCCGGGGATAATTGCGCTCCAACTGACTTTTTAAAAATATTTTCCAAATATCAGTTATTAGTCCTAGAATATTACAGTTATATAAGCATATGGCACATTCCATCAGCTTTCCCCTGTGATTTTTGTTGAGCCTTCATCAACTACTATAGGACTTGTGGAGACTTCTGAAGTTGGGTAAAGAAGTATTCTTTTTACACTTCCCGATACCCCGTAATATGGTTACCACTGCCTGATATTATTACTACAAACACTATTCTATGAATTTCAGGTAGATTGGAATCCATATTCCAAAAAATAAACACTGTGAAAACAATGTAAATTATGAGCGCATGTGAGCTTTCCACCTGTGCTCGTTCCCCGATTGTATTCTGAGGCAGAACTTTCATTTATTACTCATTATCACACTCACACTTGATATTCCTAGTACCTTATTACATTTATTTATATATACAACATTTATCCATAAGTTCCTTTTAGTACTAGTAGTATATTTTCACTCCAGGCTTTCACTTTCTTGTTCAGTAAACTAGCATAGAGAACGAAACTTTCACTTTCATTATTCCAAGTGTTTATACACGCTAGAGCATAGCTTTCACTTTGACTTTCATTACTCCAAGTATTTATACTAATATTCTTATATTACTAATTATATACATTTCTATTTACATTTTCTGTTTTTATTTACCTTATTTACATTTCTAATTTATTTACACTGTGTTATGCAGTGGCATGTGTTATGCAGTGCACTTGCAGTAACTTATAAAACTATTTTCCACTGTTCAATTTTATTTACATTCATTGCTTTCACTTGCTATTTACACATTATTACATTTCCACTTGCACTGTTTTAGAGTCACCAGAAAGATCGTAGTCACCGTCCATCATTATCATTTCACTGTCCATCATTATCATTGATAAATTAGCCAGTTCACATTCCACAGCAGAGTCACTTAGCCCTTTACCCCTTCCCACACGAGGTTTAATAGGGGTAGAGGTCACAGGGCTCTTTGCAGTGGGCTAAGAAGTGGCGGATTTAGACAGGTGCGAATCCGACATGGTTTCACCACGAAAGATGACAGTAAACTGAATGATGTGGCCTATGGGCAGGGAAGGGTTGACAATGTCAGCCTGGTGACAGCTGCTACTTTATATGCTATGAAATGATTGGCAGGAAATCTAGACAATACATAATAATTAGGTAGTTCAGTTGCATGTAAATATCACTTAGGCTTCTCCCTTCCTTTCTTATATTTATTTTTATTAAGAGAACAGGTCATACGGCATATTTCAAGGGGGAATAAACAGGGAAAATTACCAAACGAGTGCATGTGAGGTGTTGCCAGGTGATAATTAGCCCATTCCAGATGTATGGCAGTATCAATTACCTTTTCTCTTTCTTTTATATATTAATTTGTATAAGAATAGGGCATAGGGCACATTTCAATGGATAAAATAGGTGGAAAAATCCGTCCAGGATTTGTGTAGCACAGCGCAGCTGGGCAGGCAGGAGGAGAGGGTAATGGACGGGAGTTAAGGAGGGGAGTCAAGGACAGGGGAAAAATGATTAAATTGTCAACAGTGGATGGGAGTACAGATGACATTAGCAGAACTAATTATAGCTGGACACTGGTAATACTGATAGATGATACAAGCCACCACTTGAAAGCCCGGGCAAACTCAAAATAACGCAGAATCACAAAAGTGATGCCCCGCGGTACGATACTTGTGCCCAATAGTCACAAAAGTGATGCCCCGTGGTTAAGGAGTAAACCGTTAAATTTTTCATGGTGGCAACAGTTATGCTTAGGAGTTCACCATTACTCAGGTTGTGGGTATATCGAAGGGCATGTGACTGACTTCCAACCAGCTAAAGTGACTATGCCATACCACCGATTTCATGGTAATTGTAAATGAGCAGAGAAACTAATTTTCCAATGGTCCGACCATGGTGGGTGAAATTATAAATCGAGGGATTGACCATTGAGTTAAAGGAAAACTGGCTTGGTATCCCACCCTCTCCACCTTCCTTCTATTTCCAAAGTGACGTTATATCCACACAGTAATGCTGGTGAATGAATAACGTTAAGGTTCAAGCTTGTATATTCATAGTTTCAGAAAAATAGTAATTTATATTTGTCACTTAATAATGCAACTTAAAAGTAACCAATGGTATTATTCGTGGTGCTTAGGAACACATTTAGCAAAATTTGCTCTTCAGACAAGTACGCATGACGGGTTCCAACTGGTCCACATGGTCGCAGGATATGGCTAATGTGGCAACAATGCATGTGTGTGTGTGTGTGTGTGTGTGTGTGTGTGTGTGTTCATACCTAATTGTTCTTATCTAATTGTATCTTTATAGGAATGAGTCGAGCTCGTACTGTCCCATGTCTTAATTTTTATCGTACATATCCTTAACCCCTATGGTACTAATCTCATCAATCGGGCTTTTTGCGCAATTTCTTAAAAGGACGAGCAACACTGATCATGCAACATCCACAAAAAACTGGCGGCAGCTGGCTCCAACCCAACTGTGACGCACATGGCTTCTAACCAATCAGAACTAAGTGTTGGACACACCGGAGAAGAGACCCAGGCCCATACCCAGGCGGTAGGGGGTGTACCCCCCACCTCCCTCTCTCCACATCCCTCTACCCCACTACCTTGTTGGTACCCAACCTCCCACGCTCTTATCACCACCCCCACCACTCCAGCACCCTCCTCATGCATCCCCCCCCTCCCATGTGGATCCCCCCATGACTGGGGGAGGGTATTTCCCCCCTATTCTCCCTCCATGTCCCTGTACTCCACTGGGGCCCTTCCTTTGTGTCTTGTGGTGGTCTCCTCCCATCCCTCCATCCTAATACTCCCCCTCCTGGCCTTACCACCTCCAACCATCACCCCAAACCCCCCACCCAACCCCCTACCCTCACCCCCACCCCCTAGCACACAGTATCTTTACCTCCTCAGCCTCGAATATTGCGTATTTTTTGTGCTTTATGGCGCGTGTTCTTGAATCATTGCCTGTAATTTATTAGTGTCTTTGCATACAGATATGCACACCACAATTATTTTAGTTGTCTTTATTCGAAACCCACTCGAAAAAGAAATTTTATTTTATGCCAATGCATGCAAACATGTTGGAGCCTTCAAAAACGAAAAGAAACGAAACGAAAACTAGCTAGATTTGACAGATCGCAGGGAAGGGGAGGAGGGAGGAGAATGGGGGGAGGGGAGGGAAGGGAAGGGAAGGGCGGAAGGAGGACGGGAGGGAAGGGAAGGGGAGGGAGGGGACTGGAGGTATGGGGAGGGGAAAGGAGAGGAGGATAATTTTTACTAATCATAATTTTATTAGGGGGTTCATGACCATTTTCCCTAGCTAGATATGACAGCTCGGCAGGGAGGGGAGGAGGGAGGGGAAGTTAGGCGAGGGGAGGAGAGGAAAAAGGAGGAGAGGGAGGGGATTGGATGTATGGGGAGGAGAGAGGAGGGGAGGATAATTTTTACTATTTATCATATTTATTGGATGGGTTTGTCACCTTTTATTTTTTTTCTAAGCACATCACAATGGTTTATAATATCAATACACACCAAAAACATTGACTTTGGTGATTTTTGTACGTATTTTAGTGAAGAAAACAGGTGCGAGCAGCGTATTTTCTTCCTTGCTGGGGTTGTGATGGGTAACTATTATTAACTTTGACGGGCCATAGCTCAGTAACTTTTGGGTCTAGGAGGGTGGGGTTTGCATCTTCAGGTGTGTAAATTGAAGTTCTATAAATCGGCCATAAAACTTTTAACCTTTGAGAAAGTCGAAAAATAGGCCTGTTTTTGCGTCCTGGGGGGCAGTCGAGGCTAGAGAATTGCGTACCCTAGGGGTTAAATTTATGAATTGTTTTGGCACACACTATTTCACTCCATAGTGCATTCCACTGATCAATTGGCCTATTTGGGAAACTAAATTTTCTTATGTCACTATCACCTCTCCTTTTATGAAGTTTTTAGCAGTGTCCTCTTGCTGATGCATCCCCATAGGATGTGTAATCATTTATGTCTATTTTCTCCTTCCCTGATATTCCTTCTCTCCTGTAGTGTAGGTAGATTCAGTTTACTAGTCTTTCTTCATAGCTTTCATCCCTTAAGTTTGGTACCCATTTTGTAGCAGCCCTTTGAACTTTTTTCAATCTTATCTATATATTTTTGAGATGAGGACTCCGGACTACTGATCCATACTCTAGGGTTCGTCTGATGAATGATGTTATCATCCTTCTTAGCATGTCTTCATTTATGTACGTGAATGCTATTCTCATATTTTCAAGCAGTGTACACATCTCACTGATGTGGTCAGCCGGAGATAGTCTGTTACTGATAGCCACACCTAGGTCCTTCTCTTTTTCTGATGTGTGTAGGGTTTTGCTTCCTGACGTACAATCCCAATCAAGTCTTTTTCCACTTTTACCAAACTTGATTACATGACACTTGTCCACGTTAAATTCCATTTGCCATGTATTGCTCCGATTATGAAGTTTAATTTTTCTTGCATCTATTTACAAGAGTCTGCGTTAGTAATTCTCCTTTGTGTTTTTGCATCATCAGCAAACATATTTAGATAGTTTTCATTTCCAATGTTGTTATCTGTGTCTTTTTATACACTAAAAACAGCCAGCACTGAGCCCTGTGGAACTCCTCTAGTTACTTCCCTCCATGATGAGTCATTTCTGCTTAGTACTGTTCTCATTTCCCTTTTTCTGAGAAAATCTTGCATCCAACAGTAGAGTTTGCCTCGGATTCCTCCTTGATGGTACAGTTTCCATAAAAGCCTTTGGTGTAGTAGTCTGTCAAATACTTTCTTTAATTTTAAATTGATTCTATCCACCATCCTTCTCTTTTGTGTAATGTTCCTCTTACTCTGTCATATTAGCTCAACAGGTTAGTAACACATGATTTTCCCTTTTTCAAACCAAACCGTCTTTCTGTTATCATGTTAATGATGTTGATCCCCCTTGACGCCAGTCATAGGTTAATTTAAAGTCTCGTAGTAGTTTTCTGATAATACATTAAGCACTGTCTTATATCTTCACACAGCAGCTGTGAACACCACCCGTATCCATTCTCAGACCATTGCTAACTGCTCGACTCTCACCGGCTAGACGGTGGTGTGGCCACAAACTCATGGTTCAGCAAAATTTGAATCAGGCCAGACACTAGTAAGCGCTCAATGGTGCCCTACTTGGATCCTACTTACAATTACTTACACACTACATATTATTACAAATGGTTACAAGCAATTTTCTCCTGCATTAAAAAGTGTGTCTCCTGACACAGTGGTGGAGGCATTAAGTCATAATGTGGCAAGAATGCAACTGGACCGAGTATACAGTCAATTGGGGACTACATGGGAGTATAATAATAAAAAGGATATTATAATATAATTCAAGAAGTTGGATGCAATAAGGTAGAAATATATTTACAGTACATAGCCATGTTGAAAAGGTAGGGAAGGTTATAAGTACTAATAAATGCAAAAGTAGAATGTAAATAATGCACTATCGTGGTACAGGCCATGAATTAACTAGGCACAAAGTATATGGCAAGCGTGGTGATAGCATACATATATAAGTTTGGTCAAATTTACAAATGGATGTCTTTATATATATATATATATATATATATATATGGTAAGTACTAGTAATCACAATAATACCTCTATGAGAAATATGGCTACGGAATGCACCACTTTATACACTCCAGTTTATCTTACATAGAAGGCACTGTCTGAGGGTGCTCAGATATTTACTTCTCTCATCTCATTTTTATTTCACAAGTATTCATGTCCTTCACTCACTGTGTAGTAATTATAGGAATATTATTACATTTAGTTTCAAGTAGCTCAAATTTCGATTTTGCATGGGGATTTTTTTTTTCTTCAATATGATCATCACATCTTCACCAGTCTTAATGAGTGTTACTTAGAACTACCGGTTTCCAGGTCAATTATTTGTAACCATTTGTAATAATATGTAGTGTGTAAGTATAGTGTGTAAGTAATTGTAAGTAGGATCCAAGTAGGACGCCATTGAGTGCTTACTAATGTCTGGCTTGATTCAAATTTTGCTGAACCATGAGTTTGTGGACGCACCACTGCCTAGCCGGTGGGAGTCGAGCAGTTAGCAACTGTCTAGGTTTGGATATGGGTGGTGTTCATGGCTGCTGTGTGAAGATATAAGGCGGTGCTTAATATATTATCAGAAAAACTACCCCAAGACTTTGAATTCACCTATGACTCGTGCCAAGGGGGATTAACATTCTTAACCCGTCACGTCCCGAACGATTTCCCACCTCCGATACCCCCCAATCCCAAGCTATTTTTGATTTATTTTTTTTGGCTAAAACCTCTGCTTTTATGGAGAAACGAATGAAAATCACCAAGAAAGAGCTTACTGGGGTCCATAAGTGGTCATAACAGGTGAGGCACCCCCCGTCAGGTATCTTATTCTGTCACTGACGTGTCAGGTTCTCACGTTTTCTATGGTAGGAAATTTTGGGAGAAACAACGAAGAACACATCTACATTTATTGAATTTGACCTAATAAACAATCACAACAACAATATAAGGGTTTTCAGTTATATACATAGGAAAAGCAAGCACTGTTCCATTGTGTGAGCATAGCGAGTTTGGTCATATTGGTTACACGCTAGTTGCTAAGTTTCTTGTTTCAGTAAACATATCATGTTTTCTACTTGCATAATACTGTTTCAATGACATTTTACCATTTTTGACTTTTTGTAAATGTTTTCAGCTGTTTGCAATCATTATGATGATATTTAGCATAACTATTGCACACATCTGCTTACTCAGCGCACTCTCTATGACTCTTATCTCAACATACATTATATTTTTTTTTTTACTTTCATAATACTGTTTTTATGGCATTGTACGATTTTTCAACCAATGTAAATGTTTTCAGATATTTACATTCCTTATGAGGGTATTTAGCGAAATGCTAGCGCATATTCACGTAGCAAGCACACTCGCTACCACTCATGTTTCAACTTATACTTTTTTTCTACACTTCCAATATACTTCCCCACTTACATTACACCCGTTTCCACCATATACTACTATTCACATATTTACGGGCCTTATTTATTCCACTGAGCATCTGAATATCGCATCATTTACCCTCGCTAGGAATGGTTCGACTTAGATTATATTTATTCACTTACATAATCATTTTCCACTTACATTACACCCGTTTCCACTTTATACAACTAATTACATATTTACAGGCCTCATTTATTCCACTGAGCATCAGAATATCACATCTATATACACTTGCTAGGAATGTTTCGACTGAGAATATATTTATGCACTTACATAATAATTTCCCACTTACAGTACACCCGTTTCCACTTTTATACTACTATTTACATATTTAAGGGCCTTATAATTACACTGAGCGTCTGTATGTCGCATTTCTTCCTGAGTATGAGTGTCACATTGCTTTCACACGATATCAGAACTGCATCAAGGTGTGATATTCACTGAAACAAGGGTGAATGCAGAGACCCACATCACACTCAACGCACTCATAGTGGGTGTCTTTTCTCTGAGTGGTGGGTCTCACACGGGAATTGCCACACACATGACACCTGTGTTGGGACCTAGGTCTATTTGGCTGGGGAGGTATAGGAGTGTGAAAATGGCAGGCGGATATTCTCAGGGGAGTTTGGGCGGTAGGGGCAGTGCATGTGCGTTGTTGGGGCCTCTCGACCGCATACCTGGCAAAAATCTCACGTGTAAGCTCCCTCACAAACCCTTCAATGGTTTCCTCCACTCCTGTTGTCATGGCGTGCAGGTGGTGGCATTTTAGGGCAGTTATATCTAGCAGGTGAAAGAAGAGCTTCTTGTACCACTTCATCGTGGTCCTGGCACACTCGACAGTGGATATCATGGAGTCTGACTGGTCCACCAGGCACATGTTGATGTTATAATCAAGCACACACTCAGGTTTATAGATGTGGCGCCTCCTCTCGCTGTGTTAATCCACAGACTCTGTACTGTGCATCAATGGGTGGTGAACTGTGGACAAGAGACAGACTTCTCTCTTGTGGTTCCACAATGTAGCTAGAATGTTGTTAGCCTGGAAGAAGACCACCTCATTTTTTTTCTAGTTTCCACCCCACCTTCACCATGTGACACTGGTTCACCTTGATGGTACCACAGAGTCCCGTGTCATGCAGGTGTAGATAACGAGCGAGAAGAGGGCTAGTGTACCAGTTATCCACGTAAAGGATGTGACCATGATGAAGGTAGTCTTCAATCACTGTCTTTACCACTGCTCCAGACAGTCCAATACTCCGATCTTCTATTATGTCTGTCTATGCACTGGTGTACAACACTATGTCTTGCACATAACCAGTCCTACAGTCACACATAAGAAAGATCTTGAACCCAAAGCGGTGCCTTTTGCTGGGTATGTACTGCCAAAAGGAAATATTGCCTCTCCACAACACGAGACTCTCGTCTATGACAAGGTCTCTGTAGGGATAAAATGAAGAATGGAATGTTTGCCATAGGTGATAAAAAACCAACCTAATTCGCCTCATCTTATCAGTGTCATTTGCATTGGCAGGATCATCAGCATCGTAATAGTGGAGGCAGCTTAGAATTTGCTGAAACCGATTATGGCTCATGATCTTGCCAAATATTGGTGTCTGCATGATAGGGTCCCTTATCCAGTTTGCCAGATTTCTGTTTTTACGTACAATACCCATCAAAAGTACCAGGGCAAAAAATAAAAACATTTCAGTGAGGGAGACAGGGTAATCATAAATGATCGAATGCCTGCTCCTTGTGCCCAGTCGTTCACTCTCACGGTGCTGGCTGCTAGCAAAACGGTTGCTTTGTTCCACTATCTGCTCCACAAAACCCTCACCGAAGAACAGGTGGAAAAAATCCAACCTGGTGGAACAACAGTGAATCCCTGGAGCAGTGCAGGCAGCACGCCCCTGCTCAATGAAGGGGTGAATGATGGGAGAAAAATCACTGCCATCTTCCCAATTCCAAATCACAATACCCTTGCCCCCATCGTCGTCTTCATTGGGGTGGGGAGGATATTCTGGTGGGGGAGGTTGGGGAGGAGGAGTGCGGAGGTCTTTCCCACTCGCACTCCTCTTCCCTCAGACTTTACCCTTCTCCTTTCCCTTACCCTTACAGCCTTGGGGAACATCAGGGGGCTGTCGGGAGGAAGTCCAGTAATATTGAGGAGCATAAGACGTGCTGGGGAGTGGCTCCTCCTCACCTCCCTGCTCTATCACCACACCACGTGATTCACCACACACCCTCACTGCCCGACGTGATACACTCCACCGCCTCACACCACCACAGGAGAGTGAGGACTCACTCCCGCCATTCTCACTTTCAATGCTTGCCCCTACACTTTCCATTTCACTCCCCACTCCCTCCACACCACTTCCACCCTCCCCAAACAAAACACTGGGCCCATACCTGCTAGTACGATGTGCAGTGCGCTCAGGGCTGCGATATGTGATAATCTTGTGGCTGTACCATGTGGCAGCATGTCCCACGGCTCCATCCTCATCCTCGATTTCGGGCTCCACATCACGTAGGGGCTGCTGAGAGGTGGTTGCATGATGTTTTGGTGCAGGCTGGCCCTCTCTAGTGGCACGATAGGTCATGTAGCGCCGCTTCCTGGGGGACGAGACCTCCTCATCACTGCCTCTACTTTCCTCCTCCTCTGGTTGGACATAATCCTTGTCCACCATCTCGTCATCAAGGGGCGAATCACTGTCACCTGTGAAGGTGTCCAGGGCGGCTTGAATTTCCTCCTCTGAGAGACCTCTGTGCGCCATGTCTGACATGGGTCATTGCTAACAGGTGAGTGACCAAGCCGAGGGTGAGCGTGGGTCGCGCAGGGTCGCCGAATGTCCCTGCCTGGTGGCAGGTAGGGTAAGGTCTCGCGACCCTATGTACCCAAAATTATGCTCGAAATTTGAAAATTGTGCAAATTGTGAACCTTGCAATTGTGCGACGTACCAGTATGTCGACGGCACTGGCAGTTACATAATGTTGTGACGTAGTCATACATTTGGTGGCAGCGGTGGGATAATAGTGATTTCACATCTTCTGTGGGCAATCTTGGCTGTGTATATTTTCCCACACTGCTATTCTTCCCACGACGACACACAGTCTATCTCCGCTCCAGCCTCCAGTCCTTTTCTACAGTCTTGGTGTGGTTTTTCCATGGTTACAGAATCATCCTTGCAGCTTTGATGTGATTTTGGGACCTCCTTTTTCAGTAATTTGCCCTTTCACAACACCAGAAATAATTTTAACTGATAATGGGTCAGAGCTCAATAATTCAGTACTGGAAGAAATTTGTCTTTGATACGGAAGTAAGAAATGCAACACAGTGGCTCATCATCTAGCTTCGAATAGCCTAGTAGAGTGCCAGAATAGAAAGATATTGGAGAGTCTGTGTCACATAGTGGGAGATCAGACTTCCACTTGGGATGAGTGGATTCCGCAGGTTAGCTGCTTCAATTAATTCATCCATCAATAAGTCAATTGGTGAAACACCATTCTTTGTCATTCATGGCTTTGACAAAAGACTACCCTATTCATTGCTGCAATCCAAACATGATCCAATCTACAACTACGATAACTATGTGTGAGTCCACTTATCCAACTTCCAGAAAATTCATAAATATGTTCAGGATAATCTGGCCCTTACAAATGAGGAGATGGTACGTAACCAACATGCTGCTGCCACAGATGTTACCATCCAAGTAGGTGACTTAATTTTTGCCCTAGATCATGACAGAGATTCAAAACTAAAGAGTAAATTCTTGGGTCCCTTCTGTGTCATATCTCGTAAGGGTAATATGAATTAAGAGATCCGTACAAGGCAGAGACGACATGGGTGCATGCAGATGATCTAAAATGTGCATAAAAATGCATAGTCATGGAGGAGCCACTGAGAGAGACCACATCTTCTACACAACAACTCCTACTCAACCTTCTTCCTCTTCTCTAAGTCCTTCTTCTGACACAACTACTCAACCTTCCCCTACTGTTAATAACTACTGTGCCAAAGTGCGTTCTGCCACTAAGTCTCTTGCATAACGCTATCATCTCACACACTCGTCACCATCTGCATTAACATCACCTCTAAAATCGACTCATTTTACAGGAAAGATGCTGTGGGTCTACATGCTGGCAGTGCTGACTGTGGTCGGGTCTAGATCAGGCGAGGACGATGGTGTCGTACGGCCCAGGGCCTTGGTTGGCGCAGGAGGCGAGGTAATGGTGATGAGAGATTTAGTCTTCTTGCACTACGGCCTAGAACCGCTGGCCGCAGTGGTTTCACTTTGCATGTCAGCTAGAGGACCTGCAGGGACTCCTGTCAGATATTAAAAGTCAACATCCCACAGACACATTTTGATACCCACTCTACCTACCCATCTGCTGGAAGTTAGATTATATTCATTATCTGTTTAACCATCTCCAAGATTCCTTCCCTAACCAATCGCGTGTGGGCCTCACACGAGTGAAACGTGGACTTTTTGATCCTTTGGAGAAGAAATTCTGAGCAGATTATTTGGTATAGCGACTGCCTGTGACCTTTCTGGATTTAAGAAAGACTTATTTCAATTTGTAAATGCTCTAGAGTCCCAGGAAAAGGTGTTAAATGTTCAACATTCTTTGCTACAAGAGATCACACACTATTTAAATGATGTTACAAATACCTTAAATAATTTTACGTCATTTCTTAAGCATGAAGTATTAAAGGTAAATATTGTATCAGAGTTAATGCATACAAAATTACATGTAGATAATTTGCAGGTTTCTCTGGACTCTTGTCTCCCAGATTTCTAGCCTAATTCGTATTTTAGTCAATGCTGTCGATGTTCGTGTCACCCTAGATTTAGTACCTCTCTCTGACCTTCGCTGTACCTTGTAATGGGCTCACTCAACCATCGACTTGTCTCCTGTGATTTCAGTTTCCTGTTTAGAACACTACTACCCAGTCCTAGGGGCCACATACCTTACTGAAGATATAACTGTTCATATCCCTCTTCGTTCTTCTATCACATTCGACCTCTTTTACATCGTTCCCTTTCCCTTCTGGTACAATAATTCCCTGGTACAAGCCTCTGTCTCTTCAGAGTACTTCCTTCATTCCCATGATCATCTCTATATTGCCGTCACCTCCTGCAGTGACCTCGACAAATGTGCCTTTCTCACACCCAACTCTCAAGTTTGTGCTGTGTACCTCCTAATAATTTTTCCTGGCAGCGTTGCTCCTTGCGAATCTGCCTTAGTCCGTAGCTTCTCAGTACAACCTGTCTGTACCTTTGTTCCGGCCCCAAAACGCCAAGTGCACCATGCTCGTCTGTATCATATCCGCTATTTCTTCTTTAGTGTCTCAACTCCTGTCAGTCTTATTTGTCCAGGAACCCCTGTGCGCTCACTATCCGCAGTTGGTTTGGATAAGGCTCCTGATTACTGTACAGTAATGTCTGAGTCTGTAATAACCCATGCCACACATTATCATTTCGCACATCGTTCCCACAAATATGACATCTTCAAACCTATTAATACTATCTTTCATCTACCAAGAGACAATCATTCCATCACATCAGACAACCTACGTATGTTGAACTTTCTGAATCAGTCTAAAATCATTATAAACCAGTTCTCTTCAACCTTTAACCGCTCCTGGGTACATCCAGTCTTAGTGTTTCCTCCAGTGGTCTTATGTCTTCTTGGTTTTATCGTAACTGTATGTATCCTATACTGTTGTGTCAAGCGAATGGACAAAAGGTTGCATGAGATCCATGTAGCAACAAGGTTAGTGCGACAACCAAAAGACCTGGAAACTGGTAGTTCTAAATAACACTCATTATGATTGCTGAAGATGTGAAGATCATATTGAAGAAAAAAGAAAAAGAAAAGAAATCTCGGTGCAAAATTGAAATTTCAGCTACTTGAAACAAAATGTAATAATATTCCTATAATTTTTACACAGTGATTAAAGGATATGAAAACTAGTGAAATACAAATTATATGAGGGAAGTGAATACCTGAGCACCCTCGGACAGTGCTTTCTATTTAAGATAAACTGGAGTGTATAAAGTGGTGCATTCCGTTGTTATATTACTCAAAGAGGTATTATTGTGATTATTAGTATTTACCATATATATATATATATATATATATATATATATATATATATATATATATATATATATATATATAAGACATCCATATCTAAATTAGACCAAACCTATGTAAGTATACTATCACTACGCTTGTAATAAACCTTGTGCCTAGTTAATTCGTGGTCTGTACCACAATAGTGCATTATTTATATTCTACTTTTGTACTTATTAGTACTTATCGCCTCCCCTACCTTTCCAACATGGCCATGTACTGTAAATATATTTCTCCCTCATTACATCCAACTTCTTGAATTATATTATAATATCCCTTTTAATATAATACTCTCATGTAGTCCCCAGTAGACTGTATACTCTGTCCAATTGTATTCGTGCCACATTATGACATAATGCCTCCACCACTGTGTCTGGAGACATACTTTTTGATGCGGGGGAAAATTGTTTGTAACCATTTGTAATGTCATGTAGTCTGTGGGAAATATTTTCCCCCAGAGCAGTTGCGCTCTCTATTTTCATCATAATTATCCTTGGTTAAGGGCAGAGGAAAAATTGAGACCGTTGTTAATGGTTCAAGCGGTTTTAATAACCCAGAAATTACGTTCTCTTTAATAATTCCTGTTATTGATAAATTAAATGCTACTGCATTTAACCCCCGTGGACAACTATACATTGTAAATACATGTAATTATGTGGTATTTTCCACTGACCTAAACTGCGTCTGCACGTTAGATGACGTGGCAAGCAGGGAAAGATTCTCTTGTTTAGCAGATGTGGAATTAAGATATTTACATGGTTAAAGGGAATATTTGGTCTAACTTTAGTTTAAGTAAAACTAAGATTAATTTGTTAGATTCGCCCTGTACATATCATGATGTAATCTAACTGTATTTAGTACTGTAAATAATTAAAAGTTGGCAACCTACCATTCTATGAGGGAGGCAGAGATTGCCGCGTTCACTCACTCTGCTCCTAGACCTTGAGTTAACACTCCGTTCCTAGTCACTCTCAAGCTAGCACGGTTGTATATACACATCATAAGGACGCTTGCTTGCTCAAGCAATTACACTAAGCAGCCTCATTGTCATCGGTTAACGATCACTCCCTATTCACTAGCTAAGTAACCTTTACGAATTGGCCAATTCAAGGGGGGATTAGCTATGAGATAGAAGAGAAATAGTTATTGTAGGTGAGTTAAGGTTAAGTTACGTTTCGCCTAACTCTATGAGACGTGTTTGATTTACTTAAGAACAACTTTATAGAGGAGTAACGACCTACGAGTTGTTTATTATTTAAATACCAGAAATTTCTTGCATAGCGGTGTCCCGGCAGGGATACCGACTTGTATACATTGAATATTTTTCAGATTTTGGTGCCCAGAAAGAGGGCCCCGATTTGTTTATCAGAACTATTAAACATTTTTCACATTTTTGGTGCCCCGACCGAGTGAGGAGAGCCGATGTGTGCAGAGGCGCTGAATGTGTTTAAAGTTGCTTTTTTGGGGCACGGTTTACTACCACGTTTGGTTGCAGTGGATGATGTGAGAATACGTACATACCGAGTTCAGGAGAAAATGGATGTTTTGGCAATTGAGTGTGGGGATGAAATATAACCCTAGAGGTTTGATAGCCCTGGGGGATAGGTTGAAATTATAGACCTAATCCCTACACTCCTCAAAATTAAATAAATAATTAGCTGAGCTGTAATGAATATTACGAAATTGGGAGAAGGGATAATTTGCACAATGAGGACTTAATCCCTACCCTCTTCAAAATTTAAAATAATCAAATCATTACTAAGTTGAGGTAAATTTGTGGTTGGAAGTCATAATTAAATTATTAAATTAGAACTCCGTCAACATGTCTGTTTCTTTATTGCAAAGATCTTCTAGTAGTAAGGCAGGATGGGTAACTAGAGCCATAAATGATTGTAACCAGTCGTTAGAAACAATACCTCTGTCCAAGGAGAGAATAAATAGTCTCCTAAATATCCTGAAAATCGATGGAGTACGTACGAAGAGAGTTACTTAACTTTAGAAGCAGCTATAGTAAAGGCTGAGAATAAGGAACTCTTAGAGTCAGAAACTACGAAGTTTGAAAACAAATTAGAAGAATATTTAACTGTAGTAAAGACACTAGAGTCAAAATTAGCTGACACTGCCGCGGAAACACAAGTTGTGGCACAGCAGAGTAGAGCTGTGTTACCACAAATAACGCTTCCGGAGTTTGATGTAGAGCAGAACTGGAAATCTTCTGGGACCAGTTCAAATATCTGGTACACGATAGAACAGATCTCCCTAAAGTCATCAAACTTACGTATTTGTTAGAACAGGTCAAGGGAACACCATATCAATTGATAAAAGAATTACCTGTAGAAGAAAATAATTGAGGTGGCTTTGACCATCCTTAGACAAAATTACGAAGACAGGGAACAAGTTATAAATCAATTATTAAGGGCTCTAATAGAATTACCCACGCCTAGGCACGATTTTGATTCCTTGCAAAAATTTAGAATTGCAATAAGTTGTAAAATAATGGCCTTAGGTACTTACGAAGATATTAAGACATCAGATTGGGTGCTTTCAAGAATTGTGTCCTTAAATCTACCACCGAAAACCAAGGATGCCTTGTATGGTAGGTTCCAGAAGGATAATTTCTCCTGTGAAGAGATTGAGGAAGGCTTGATGCAACTCTGTAAACATTTGCAAGGAACATTAAACACTACTGAGGTAAAACAGAAGACTGAAGTAAAGAAAAAAAAACACTAACCAACTGGTTGGGAAAGTTAAATCAGAGGAGACTAAGTATGTGCCTAAAGAAGAGATAGGTACTTTCCTTAGCTCCACAAAGGCCGAGGATAAAGTATTAAAGATAAGGAATAGACATGCTGAGGATATTAAGGAAGTAAAACCTTCCATGGTAAAAGACAGGAAAGTTTGTGTCTTTTGTGGTGAGCAACATTCCATACCACTTTGAGTACACCGCTTCCCGTCCGATCAGCGAAGTTAAGCAACGTTGGGTCTGGTTAGTACTTGGATGGGTGACCGCCTGGAAACACCAGATGCTGTTGGCATCCCTACGTGTCAAGTGGGGTTGGTGGAGGATTAGTGACCCTCCCTGTAAAACAATTAACTCTAAGCCCTTGGCCATCCCGTGTGGGATACATGGCGTCTGGCAATGAATGAATGAATGAACATTCCAGTGCATCCTGTCAACAGTACCCTGATTATGCTTCTAGAGTAGGGAAGCTTCAGGAACTGGGGTGTTGTATAATCTGTATGAACTCCGAACATACTGCCGCGGACTGTAAGACTAGATTAAATCTTTGCTTTAAATGCAAAAAAGATCATCATCATAGTGCTTTATGCCCTAGTGCTTTATGCAAAAGGGAATGCTCCATTAGTAATGCCAGCTGCAGTACCAATAGCAGATGTGAAAGTATTGTTTGAGAATAGAAACCAATTAGTATGTACCCTGTTTGATACGGGTGCTCAGAAAACTTTCATTTCTGCAGACATTGTGAAGGAATTAAAGTTACCAGTTATCGGCAAGGTAAATCTCGCCATTACAGGATTCTTGACAACTAGGAAGGCTCAGTCTTTTGATTTAGTTAGACCTGTAATACAATTAGGCAGATATAAATGCCGTATAACAGCAGCTGTGCTTGATAATATGGAGACAAGTATATACATAAAAGGATTGAAGGAAACCTCTGATCATCTACAAAGCTCAGGGATAAAGTTGGCTAAACGGAATGTGGAATCAGATACTGTGGGTCCCATAAAAATAATAACTGGTTCTGATTATTGTGGATGATTCCTACATAGGACTTTGAAAAGGAATAAGGTACAGTTGTTCAAGAGTCCAGGAGGTAACCTTATTGTGGGTCAGTTGCCTTTTCCAAAACAAGTTAAAGGAGAGGCCAAACTAGTAGACTCAGTCTTTGTTACCCCCACACAGTCATTGATGGTAGCTAGAATATGTGCAGAATTAGAACCTACTCAGATAAATGACTTGTTGGATGAAAATAATGAACCTGTACATAAACTGTGGGACCTAGACAGTGTAGGAATACACTCTGAGGAACCAACCCCTGAAGATAAAATAACCTTGGATTTGTATAATCAGTCTGTGGAATTTGAGGATGGACAGTATTGGGTAGGATTACCATGGAAACTAAACCATTCAGAGTTACCAACAAATTACCAAGCAGCTAAAGCTCAGTTAAATTCTCTTCTAAGAAAGTTGAGAGATAAACCAGAACATCTGACCCTATATGATAATATTATAAGGGATCAATTGAAAAATAAATTTACAGAAGAGGTAGAATACCCTGTTAACCACAAAGAAGGACACTACTTACCACATCATGCTGTAAGCAAGGATTTAGTAACTACTCCCATAAGGATAGTATTCAACTGTAGTAGTAAAGCGTCCAAGGGATCAGCTAGCTTGAACGATTGCTTATACTCTGGACCTACACTAACAGAGAAGTTAGGGAATGTATTACTAAGTTTTAGACAGAAACCCTATGCTTACACAGCAGACATTAGTAAGGCTTTTCTCAGAATAGGACTGAGAGAGGAGGATAGGAAATTTACAAAATTCCTCTGGCCTCATGATCCTCAAAATGAGGATAGTCCATTGAAAACTTACTGTATTCGATCGGTGCTCTTTGGCTCTTGTGCTAGTCCTTTCCTACTTTGCAACACTTTAAAGCATCATTTTGAAAATGCCAAATGTCCAGAAATAGGGCAGGCTTTTTATATGGATAATTTGCAAGGTGTTGCTGATACAGAGTCGGAAGCTTTGAAGGTTTATGAAGTAGCCAATTCCGAATGTGGGAAGGCAAATTTGCCGTTACAGAGCTGGAATACAAATTCACCGCTTTTGAGGAATAAAATACAAGAGGACTATCCAGTTTCTGACATTCCCAAAATTCAAAATGTGTTAGGTCTTAACTCGGATACAACAGCTGATGTAATAAGTTTGAAACCAATTAAGTTCTCTGATGTCACTCTCACCAAGAGGTCCTTGTTAAGTCAGGTTTCCAAGCTATTTGACCCATTGGGATTTGTCAGTCCTATACTTATTAGGGGCAAATGTTTAGTACAGGAGGCTTGGCGAGAAAAGTTAGACTGGGACACTGAATTAGGTGAGACATATGTGGAACAATGGGAACAGATTAGAAAGGAGTTTGAAACTACATCAAGCATATGTATTCCCAGGAAAATAAACAGTAATGAGAAGTCGCACTTACACATATTTTGTGATGCTTCTCAAAGGGCCTATGGAGCAGTAGCTTATTGCGCAACAGGAGAGGATAGTAAGATTATAATGTCCAAAGCCAGAGTTGCGCCAATTAAAGAAAGAACCCTACCTCAAATGGAATTGGCTTCCATAGAAGTAGGAACTAAATTGGCCAGGTATATAACCACTACTCTTGATACTCAGTTTGAGGATATTTACATATGGACTGACAGTGAGATTTGCCTTTACTGGATAGGGAAGGATGACAGTAAAATTCCTTTCGTCCGTAATAGAGTGAAGACTAAAGAGCTGTCTTCCAAATTTAATTTCATGCATGTGTCCTCCAAACAAAATCCAGCTGATCTGCTCTCGAGAGGTTTGTCTGTAAGGAGACTGATCAAAGATAACTTGTGGTTTAAAGGTCCTAAATGGTTACTCACTAAGGACTGGCCTGAAGAGAAACAGTACAGTATTGCTGAGATTGGTGTAGTGAACTTGGGTCCTATAGTACCTGAGCCAGGAGTAATTGACATCAGCCGATTCTCGTCAATAAGACAACTTCTAAATACTACTAAATTGGTCGTTGAATTTCTGAATAAGAAGGTGGGGTTTCAGAAATTAGATCCCCTAGAATACTGGCTGAAAAGAGTACAAAGAAATTCTTACGGGGAAATAAACAAACTTTTAGGCCAAGACACTGGAAAAGGGAATAAGCTGATGAAGAATTTAGGCTTGTTCTTAGACGGAAAAGGTCTGATAAGATGTCGAGGCCGATTGGTAAAGGCTGACTTACCCATCCAAACCAAACACTCCGTTTTATTACCTTAGAGTGGCTGCTTTGTACAACTTATTATAAAAAGAAGCCCATGATTCCACTCTCCATGGAGGTGTACCGCAGACCTTAGCTCAAATTCGGGAAAGATACTGGATTCCTAAGGGTAGACAGGTTATTAAAAAATATCTCAAAAACTGCATCACTTGTAGGAGGTATGAGCAGCGACCTTATATCTACCCAGGACCACCAGCCCTACCGAAGGATAGGGTGAACATAAGTCGGCCCTTCCATATAACAGGAGTGAACTACACAGGGGTTATAACTGTTACTGGTGAGGAAACTCCCCATAAAGTTTACATTTGTTTATTTACTTCTGCCTACACAAGGGCAGTCCATTTAGAATTAGCGGAAGACCTAAGCTCAGAGACATTCCTCAATGTCTTTTGCAGATTTGCCGCTAGAAGGTCTTGTCCTGGCAAGTTAATAAGCGACAACGGAACTAATTTCGTTGGAGCAGCACCTTTGCTGTTGAACCTAATGAACGACCCAAAGGTTTAGTCGGCGCTGGGAATCCGAAATTGTATTTGGCAGTTCACAGCTCCAAGAGCTCCATGGCAAAATGGATTTACCGAAAGAATGATTGGTATTGTCAAGAACTGCCTGAGGAAAACATTACATAGAACTAAGATCACGAGAGAAGATTTAAGAACAGTAATAACTGAAATTGAAACCAGGATTAATAACAGACCCTTGACTTATCAAGATGACACTAGCGATTCGCTAGAGGCCTTAACACCGGCTCATATGTTATATGGCAGGAAGCTCCATCCGATGCCTTGTGTGGATATCCAGGAAGAAGTTGATGATCCTAACATAGAAAATAATGATTTAGGACAACATCTGCGGGAGAGATATCAACGTCTGAAAAGGGTGCTGGATACTTGGAATAGACATTGGAGTGAAGAGTATCTTTTGAGCCTACGCGAGAGGTTTTATGGAGCTCAAGCTGCCAGCAACAAATCAGTTATTAACATAGGAGATGTGGTCTTAGTGAAGACTGAACAGCCAAGATCCCAGTGGCCATTAGCTAAAGTGATCTCCACACACCCAGATTCTGAAGGGGTGCTGAGACTCGTAAAAATAAAATGCAGGGGACATACCAGTATAAAAACTATTCATAAACTGGTACCCCTTGAGTTAGCAGCCACTCCGGATCCAGAGGATGGTGAAGATCAAACGGGTCAAGAGGCGCGACCTAGTAGGGCTGCAGCACAGGGTTCTCGAGAACTATGGAGGGAACTCTTGGCTAAGGGTCATATTACATGATACAGCGTATCATTTTCCGCCGGTCCCAAAACTGTGGGAAATATTTTCCCCCAGAGCAGTTGCGCTCTCTGTTTTCATCATAGTTATCCTTGGTTAAAGGCAGAGGAAAAATTGAGACCGATGTTAATGGTTCAAGTGGTTTTAATAACCCAGAAATTACGTTCTCTTTAATAATTCCTGTTATTGATAAATTAAATGCTACTGCATTTAACCCCCGTGGACAACTATACATTGTAAATACATGTAATTATGTGGTATTTTCCACTGACCTAAACTGCGTCTGCGCGTCAGATGACGTGGCAAGCAGGGAAAGATTCTCTTGTTTAGCAGATGTGGAATTAAGATATTTACACGGTTAAAGGGAATATTTGGTCTAACTTTAGTTTAAGTAAAACTAAGATTAATTTGTTAGATTCGCCCTGTACATATCATGATGTAATCTAACTGTATTTAGTACTGTAAATAATTAAAAGTTGGCAACCTACCATTCTATGAGGGAGGCAGAGAATGCCGCGTTCACTCACTCTGCTCCTAGACCTTGAGTTAACACTCCGTTCCTAGTCACTCTCAAGCTAGCACGGTTGTATATACACACCATAAGGACGCTTGCTTGCTCAAGCAATTACACTAAGCAGCCTCATCGTCATCGGTTAACGATCACTCCCTCTTCACTAGCTAAGTAACCTTTACGAATTGGCCAATTCAAGGGGGGATTAGCTATGAGACAGAAGAGAAATAGTTATTGTAGGTGAGTTAAGATTAAGTTACGTTTCGCCCAACTCTATGAGACTTGTTTGATTTACTTAAGAACAATTTTATAGACGAGTAACGACCTACGAGTTGTTTATTATTTAAATACCAGAAATTTCTTGCATAGCGGTGTCCCGGCAGGGATACCGACTTGTATACATTAAATATTTTTCAGATTTTGGTGCCCAGAAAGAGGGCCCCGATTTGTTTATCAGAACTATTAAACATTTTTCACATAGTCTGTAAGTATAGTGTATAAGTGATTGTAGGTAGGATCCAAGTAGGGCGCCACTGAGTGCCTACTAATGTCTGGCTTGATTTAAATTTTGCTGAACCAGGAGTTTGTGGACGCACCACCGCCTAGCCGGTGGGAGTCGAGCAGTTAGCAACTGTCTGGGTCTGATTACGGGTATTGTTCACGGCAGCTGTATGAAGATATAAGGCGGTGTTTATTATGTTATCAGAAAAACTACCCCGGGACTTTGAATTCACCTACGACTGGCGCCAAGGGGGATTAACATTCTTAACACTTTTGGTTGTCGCACTAATCTTGTTGCTACACGGATCTCATGCAACCTATTGTCCATTCGCTTGACACAGCAGTACAGGATACATACAGTTATGATAAGACCTAGAAGACATAATACCACTGGAGGAAATACAAAGACTGGATGTACGCAGGAGCGGTTAAAGGCTGAAGAGAACTGGTTCATAATGAAATTAGACTGATTCAGAAAGTTCAACATCCTTAGGTTGTCTGATGTGATGGAAAGACTGTCTGTTGGCAGATGAAAGGTACTATTAATAGGTTTGAAGATGTCATATTTGTGGTAGCGAAGTGCAAAGTGATAATGTGTATCATGGGTTATTACAAACTCAGACATTACTGTACAGTAATCAGGGGCCTTATACAAACCAACTCCGGATAGTGAGGTGACAGGGATTCCTGGACAAATAAGACTGACAGGAGTTGAGACACTAAAGAAGAAATAGCGGATGTGATTTAGACGAGCATGGTGCACTTGGCGATTGGGGGTCGGAACAAAGATACAGACAGGTTGTACTGAGAAGTTACGGACTAAGGCGTTTTCGTAAGGAGCAACGCTGCCAGGAAAAATTGTTAGGAAGTACGCAGCACAAACTTGAGAGTTGGGTGTGAGAAAGGCACATTTGTCGAGGTCACTGCAGGAGGTGACGGCAATATAGAGATGATCATGGGAATGAAGGAAGTACTCTGAAGAGACAGAGGCTTGTACCAGGGAATTATTGTACCAGAAGGGAAAGGGAACGATGTAAAAGAGGTCGAATGTGATAGAAGAACGAAGAGGGATATGAACAATTATATCTTTAGTAAGGAATGTGGCCTCTAGGTTTGGGTACTAGTGTTCTAAAGAAGAAAATGAAATCACAGGAGACAAGTCGAAGGCTGAGTGAGCCCATTCCAAGGTACAGTGAACGTCAGAGAGAGGTACTAAATCTAGGGTGACACGAACATCTACAGCACTGACTAAAATACGAATTAGGCTAGAAATCTGGGAGACAAGAGAGTCCAGAGAAGCCTGCAAATTATCTACATGTAATTTTACATGCATTAACTCTGATACAATATTTACCTTCGATATTTCATGCTTAAGAATTGATGTAAAATTATTTAAGGTATTTGTAACATCATTTAAATAGTGTGTGATCTCTTGTAGCATAGAATGTTGAACACTTAACACCTTTTCCTGGGACTCTAGAGTATTTGCAAATTGAAATAAGTCTTCTTAAGTCCATAAAGTTCACGGGCAGTTGCTACACCAAATAATCCACTCAGATTTTCTCCTCCAAGATCAAAAAGTCCACGTTTCACTCGTGAGCGGCCCACACGCGATTGGTTAGGGAAGGAATCTTGGAGATGGTTAAACTGATAATGAAAATAGTCCAACTTCCAGCAGATGGGTAGGTAGAGTGGGTACCAAAATGTGTCTGTGGGACGTTGATTTTTAATATCTGACAGGAGTCCCTGCAGGTCCTCTAGCTGACATGCAAAGTCAGGTAGGCCTATGGCCACGGCGGCCAGCGGGCCTAGGTCATAGTGCAAGGAGACTACATCCTTCACCACCATTACCTCGCTTCCTGCACCAACCATGGCCCCGGACCGTACGACACCATCGTCCTCACCTGATCCAGACCCGACCAGAGACAGCACTGCCATCACATAGACCCACAGCATGTTTCGTAAAAAATGAGTTGATTTTAGAGGTGATGTCAATGCAGGTGGTGACGAGAGTGTGAGATGATAGTGTTATGGAAGAGACTTAGTGGCAGAACGCAATTTGGCACAGTAGTTATTAACAGTAGGGGAAGGTTGAGTAGTAGTGTCAGAAGGAGGACTTAGAGAAGAGGAAGAAGTTTGAGTAGGAGTTTGTTGTGGAGTAGATGTGGTCTCTCTCAGTGGCTGCTCCAAGACTATGCACTTTGATGCACTTTTGAGATCATTTGCATGCACCCATGTCGTCTCTGCCTTGTACAGATCTCTTAATTCGAATTTATTACCCTTACGAGATATGACATGGAAGGGACCCAAGAATTTACTCTTTAGTTTTGAATCTCTGTCATGATCTAGGGCAAAAGCTAAGTCACCTACTTGGATGGTAACATCTGTGGCAGCAGCATGTTGGTTACGTACCATCTCCTCATTTCTAAGGGCCAGATTATCCTGAATGTATTTATGAATTTTCTGGAAGTTGGACAAGTGGACTCACACGTAGTCATCGTAGTTGTAGATCAGGTTTAGATTGCAACAGTGAATAAGGTAGTCTTTTGTCAAAGCCATAGATAACAAAGAATGGTGTTTCACCAATTGGTTTATTGATGGATGAATTAATTGAAGCAGCTGCCTGTGGAATCCACTCGTCCCAAGTGGAAGTCTGATCTCCCACTATGTGACGCACTCTCCAATATCTTTCTATTCTGTTGCTCCACTAGGCCATTCGAGGCTGGATGATGGGCCACTATATTGCATTTCTTAATTCCGTATCGAAGACAAACTTCTTCCAGTACTGAATTATTGAGCTCTGACCCTTTATCAATTAAAATTACTTCGTGTTGTGAAAGGGCAAATTACTGAATTAATAAAGACATGTGCCACTGTGTTAGCAGATTTTTCATGCAATGGAGCTAAGATAACAAATCTAGAGAAATGATTGACTACTACTAATAGATAGGCGAAGCCAGATTCTGTACGAGGCAGTTTCAGAAGATCAAGAGAGACCGTTTGCCAAGGTTTTGATGGTACTGGGTACTGCAATATAGAAGCAGGTTGACAGGTTGTCCCCTTGTGACGGGCACATGATAAACATGAATTGCAGTGTGCTTCTATATCCTTTCACACAGTAGGCCAGTAATATGACAGGCGTGCTTGCCGTAACCTTCTGTCTTTGCCAGGGTGTGATGCATGAGGGGAGTCGTGGATTGAATGAAGGGCAGCAGGAATTAAGTCTGTTGGAATGTCTAGTTGCTTAACTTTGCGATGAGGTACATTGTTACCTTTCAGTACTGAGTGTTTACAGAGCAATTCATTGTTAAGGAAGAACTCAGATAGAGAGACTGGTAACTCTGGCAAGGAAGAATCATTGCCGCACTCTAGAAAATATATGACCTGTGACCATCTGGGGTCCACACGCTGAAATCCATGTAGTGTGTCATAAATGAATGCCAAGTTTACATTGCAACTGGTTGAGACTGGCTACATGATGCGAGAGGGCATCAGCTACGATATTGGACTTCCCAGGAAGTATTCAAATGTTGGATTATAGTCATTCACTGTGACTGCCCAATGTGCAAGTCGACCAATAAGGTTACGTCCCCAAAACAGGTCACATAAGGGAAGATGGTCTGTTTGGATGTGAACAGGATAACCATAGATGATGTCGCGGAAATGTTTTAGAGACCAGACCACGGCAAGGGCTTTCCAGTGAGTGACACTGTAATTCTTTTCTGCAGAGTTTAACACACGGCTGGCATAGGCAATGACACATTTCTTCCCTTCGGAGTCATTTTGCATGAGAACGGCACCTAAGCCTACTCCGGAAGCATCAGTACAGAGAAGAAATGGTTTTGAATAATCAAGGAATGCCAAAACCGGGGATTGTGCTAGGGCATTTTTCAGTGTTGTAAATGCGGTTGCTTGTTCATCAGCCCACACAAATGATGCATCACGCATCCTTCCTCAGCAGTTTTGTTAACAGTGCAGCTATCTGGGCGTACCCTTTAATAATCTGCGGTAATAGCCACTATGACCAACCAGTGTTGGTTGGAGTTGGGAAGTTTGTTACGGCTTTGACCTTGTCATCTGATGTATGAATTCCGTGAGCATCAACAACATGTCCTAGGAATTGGAGTTTCTTACATAAAAAGTCACACTTTGATAGTTTGATCTAAAGTCCAGCTTGTTTGAGTCTAGTGAACACTTCAGCCAGTTTCTCTAAGTGTTCCTCTACCGAGTGACTAGCGATTATGACATCGTCTAGATAAGCAAAAACTGAGTGACCTATCATCCCGGTGAAAACTGTATGAATTGGCCACATGAATGCCAATGGTGCATTTCTCAAACAGAATGGAAGTCTACGGAATTGGTAATGCCCGGGTGGGGTACTGATGGCAGTGATAGGACGAGATGATTCCATTTCTACTTGACAGTAACCACTCAAAAGATCTACAGAGGAGAAAACACAATTGTTTTCACCTAAGGATTCCAGCAACTTAGTGAGTACAAGAATTGGAAATCTGTCCGGGACAGTCAGCGCATTCAAGCATCTGTAATCTATCACTGGTCATAACTCACCACCTTTCTTTGGAACCAGAAATAATGGGCTGTTCCATGGACTATCAGAGTGTTCAATAACTTCGTTATCCAACATGTCCTGATTCAGACGATCAGCTTGTTGACGTTAGCTGTGTGGTAAATGGTAGGCCGGTATATATACTGGCTGAGCTCCAGGCTTTAACGTAATTTGACACTTTACTAATCCCGTCTTACCCATATTTTCACTGGGTAGGGTTACGACTTCACGATGTCTCGCAAGAGATAAAGTGACTTCTGTATTCTGTGTAATCACTCTGTTTCACATGAGATTCAAGATTAGATGAAATGTCGGTGGACTGAGTAACTGAGCACACATCTGCAACAGACAGTGGGAAATCTTGGCACACACGTACGGCCATTGGATATACCAAGAAGTCACCAATCTGTGTTCCCATTAGTAACTTAAGTGGGGCATTAGTAGTGTTGGCTAAGTACAAGTAGCATAAACCATCCTCCAGCACTGTACACAACCCCGACTCATAAGCTAAGCCATTCACACAACACGTCTCAGGTAAGGTTAGTACAACCACTCCTGCTTTCGCACCCACAACACGAACAGAGACTTTGGTAAATTTATGCGGCAACAAAATTGTGCACTGATTTGTTACTGCACACCTTGTCTCTGTGTGTTGTAAAACATTATTCACACTATGTGAGGTAGTTAAATGAGACGTGTCTGAGTCGGCAAATGTGCCACAGTTAGAGGGGTTGATACGATCCACAGATGAATGCTCAGAGGGTGTATCCACCGGTAAATGCTTGGAGGGTGTAGTACTCTCTCTCTCTCTCTCTCTCTCTCTCTCTCTCTCTCTCTCTCTATATATATATATATATATATATATATACACTCTATAGCCAGTCGGTACCTGGCATATTGAATAGACATTTTCATGCCAACCACTCCCGAAATAAACCAAACTGGCATAATTTTGCCAGACCTGGCAACCCTGACTGATGGAACTGAACTCACGACTCACACCGTATTTGCTGTTCAGGGTTGCCAGAGAGTTGGATGGATTTATGGCTAAATTTACTGGTAAAAAAGCATTTACATTTTTATTTTTTGAGGATTTCAATACATTGTTTTTAATACTTATTAAAGTATTTAAATACTATATTTAAATACATGAAATAATTGTATTCATAAAATTCTAAATACGCAAATGTATTTAAATACGTATTTAAATACAAACATATTTAAATACTGCCCAGCTCTGGTGGTGCGGCCCCTTAAGTGGTTCCACTGGCTGACAGCAGTTTGTTGGCAGAGGTGTCTGACCCTTCTCAGAGTGTGACTGTTCTATCTTTATCCATGCTTTCTGGTCAGTCAGTTACATGCTTCCCCCATGTTTCATTGAATCATTCTCGTGGCATTGTCTGTGCTAAGGAACTACTGATTTACGATGAGGCACGCCTTGTTGAAGAGTTGTCTGCCCAGAATGTAATAAAGGTTGAGAGGATTAACAAGATAAATGGCGACCTTGTGCAAACTCCATCAACCTTGATTGCGACTTTTGATTCACAGAGCCTCCCTGCTGTTCTTAATGCTGCATGGTACCGGTACAGAGTTAGGCCGTATGTCCTTATACCTCATCGATGTTTCCATTGTCAGTGTCTGGGCCATATTGGCCAAATTTGTAGATGCCTTGCCCTGGGCCTTCCAGCAGTCTGCATGTCATATGATTTAGATGTTCATGAGGGTGTGGAATTCCCTGGTCATGTATCTTGTGTCAATTGTGGTGGTGAGCTTGCTGCTTCTTCTAAATCTTGTCATTGTTACAAAATGGAACATGAAATTTTGTCTCTCAGAGCCACAGAGATACTTTTATCGAAGCTAAGGATCGTGTCATGTCTATGTATATCTGCCCTGGTGTGTCCTTTGCTTCTATTCTTTCCGGATCAAAGCGAGCTGTGCACTGTCGTGTGGCCCCTGCTCCCCATTCTGACCTTCCTCCTCGTCCCTAGTCCGATACCAGATGTCCTACAACTCCTCCTCATGGTCCCGCAGAGACTCCCGTACCTTTGCAGTCTGCATCTCATCCGGCTGCTGCTCCAGTACCAGCTGCTACTCCTGCACCAGCTGCTACTCCTGTACTGACTGATCATGATTGCTCTATAGCAAAAGGAGCCTACAAAGCGGCTGCCCATTGGTACTTTGCCAAATGTGTTGTTGTTTTTCTAAAAATCCAATTTCACAAAGCATGTGCTCACTATAGATGGGTCATGCAGAATGCTCAATGTAATTCGTGGAGGTCATATGTTTCTACAGTTATGTCCTCTGCTCGTGTGCCTATGGTGTGGAAAAGGGTGCACAAGATTTCTGGTACGTTCTGACCCCCCTACCCACTGGTGTTGAGTCTTCACGGAGATCTTGTGTCTTCACCAGATGCAGTAGCCTCTGCTTTTGCAAATCAGTTTTCTGCTGTCTCCAAAAACGATTCTTCTAATCCATGTGCTAGTTTTCATAGGAATCAGGAGAGGCTAGGTCTTGACTTTCACTCTCATGGCAGAGAGCCCTATAATTTAGACTTCAGCCTCTGTGAGCTGCTTGCTGCCCTCTTGGAGCATGGTGACACTGCTCTTGGGCGTGACGACATTCCATACACTCTGCTCCATCATCTGCTGACTGATTCAGTTCATTTTTTATTGGACCTTTGGTTTGGAGTGGGGGCTCACTTCCCAAGAGTTGGAAGCTGGATATTGTGCTCCCCATTCCCAAGCCTGGTAAGGACCTTTCCCATGTCTCCACCTATCGCCCTATTACTTTAACATCGTGCATGTGCACTCTATTTGAGAAGATGGTCGATGTCAGGCTTCTGTGGTTTCTGGAGAAGGATTGCTTTCTCAGTTCTTTACAGAGTGGCTTCCATAAATGATGGTGTACTTTGGACAACTTTATCAGACTTGAGGCGTTGATCTGTGAAGCTTTGCCTCTAAGCAGCATCTTGTGGCTGTGTCCTTTGACCTTGAGAAGGCTTATGACACGCCTGGAGCCATGGCATCCTACAACAACTTCATGTCATTGGTTTACGTGGTGGCCTGCCTGTGTTGCTTGGAGACTTCTTGACTGATCGTGTGTTTCGGGTCCGTGTGGGTTCCACCCTTTCTGCGCCACTGTACCAGGAGGAAGGTGTCCCACGGGGGAGTGTCTTAAATGTTTCCCTCTTTGTGGTGGCCATCAGTGGTATTCTAGACACTGTGCCTGCTGGGGTATCCGTATCCCTTTATGTGGATGATTTAGCTATATGGTTTCCTGGCTCCCGCATGTCTGCTATTGAGCAGCGTATGCAACTTGCCTTGGACAAGATTTCTGCCTGGGCCACTTCCAAGTGTTTTCGGTTTTCCCCTTTTAAGACTGACTATGCACTTTTGTAGGAAAAGAGAGGTGCACCCAGACTCTAACCTGCAGCTTTGTGGCAGCAGACTCCATTGTGTGGCAGAGACGAAATTCTTTGGCCTGAGGTTTGAATGCCATTTGACTTGGGTTTCACACTTGGCAAATCTTAAAGCATCAAGTATGAAGGCTCTCAATCTACTGAGGTTTCTGTTCCATACCTCTTGGGATGCTGATCATAGGACATTCTTGCATCTGTTTCAGGTTTTTGTAACCTCCAAGCTCTCATATGGCTGCGAGGTCTACTCGTCTGCCACATGCTGTCTGTCATGCTGGTCTTCACCTTGCAGCTGGGGCTTTTCCCCGTCTCCGATTCCCAACTTGCTGGTGGAAGCTGGTGTGCCTCCCTTAGATCTACTGCATCAGTCTGCTGCAGCATGGTGCTAGCTCCGCATTCATCGTCTTCCAGACTCACTTGTCTGTGAGTGTGTGATGCAACAGTGTTGTTTTTTGTATTAAAGTAACACCCTTGTGTGCCTTGTCCATTTGGCTAAAGGATTCAAGATATCATGGAGGAGTTTGGTTTGTCAGCAGTACCTCTCAGTCCTGTTCGGATCCCGAGGGTTGCGACATGGATCTTGACCAAGGTAACCTGCTGCAGGTCTTTTGCAGGCAGGAAGGATTCTGTCACTCCTCAGTATCCTTTACAGTTATTTTTAGATCATTCTTCTAGTCATGGTGGCTCTCTGCCTGTGTATACTGATAGCTCTAAATCTGCCTCTGGTGATGGTTTTGGAGTGGTGTTTCCCAGTTTTAACTGTGGAGATAGTCTTCCTTTGGCTGCCTAAGTTTTTACTGCAGAGCTGTCAGTTATCGTTTTAGCCCTGATGTTGGTGTTTGTTCACCATGGCAATTATTTTACTATTTTTAGCGACTCTCAAGGGGCACTTTTGGCCCAGGACTCTTTTAACTCTTCCCATCCAATAGTTTTAGGTATTTTGGAGTGGCTGTTCCTCATTCATCATCGGGGGAAGAGAATGAGTTTCTGCTGGGTTCCCGCACATGTTGGTGTGGTGGGCAATGGGAGGGCAGATACATTAGCTACAGTAAAGCTGCGGCTTCTCAGCAGCCCCAACCAACTATACGCTTCCTGCTTCTGATGTAACACCTTACTTGCGGTACAGAATTCATACGTGTTGGCAGAGACACTGGGATGGTGCTGCTCATAATAAACTAAAAGAAATCTTTTAGACTGGTTGTGCCAAGGGTTCTCCCCTCCATGTCTCGGCGATTGGAGGTGGCTCTTGCTAGGCTTTGCACTGGGGACTCCCAGCTTACACATAGGTTCCTCATGAGTGGTGAGACTCAACCGCACTGTGATAATTGCCTTCTTCCTGTTACTGTCCGCCACTTGCTGCTCGAGTGTCTAAATTTGGGGGACCTACGTCAGAGATTCCTCCATAGGCATAGAGGGGCAGATGGTGCCTACTGTCTCTCCTTGATGTTTGGTGGAGCCTCTAGTGATCTTAATGATGTTTTTAGTTTTCTTCAGGAGGTGGGCCTCCTTCCACTGTTATAAGTAATATATATTATATTAACTATTCATTTATTATTTTCAGTGTTTTGTTTCTAATAATAGTTATTAACTTTATTTTGAGTATGCACTTTTAATTTGCTGTGTATTTTAGCTTGTTGTCTGGCGGCATATGACCCTCGCAGTTGCCCCGCCAGATTTTAATACAATCAATCAATCAACTACCTCGCCTCCTCCCTCCTTCAGATTCGTTCAGATATACCTTTTCCACCACTCTGTTGTTATCCATTCTCTCCACATGATCATACCATTTCAGTACACTCTCTTCAGCCCTGGTGTCCACAGACTTTCTCGCTCTGCACCTTTCGTGAATCACATTATGTTGTATCCTATTCACTCTCTGTACTCCACATACATTCCCCAGACGTCTCATCTCCACTGCTCCCACCCTTGACTTTTCGTTTTCATGTCACACCATAGTCTCACACTCATATGTTAAAGTTGGCACTAACACTCCTTCGTGTAAGCCTCCTGCTGCTGCAGCACTCAGGCCTCTGTTTCTTATCGAGGCCATCATAACACCAGCTACTTTCCTTCCTTTTGTCACTCTAATTTCCATTTCTTTTGCACATTTTTCTCTCTTTTCTGTCACTAATCCCAGTTATTTGAACCTCGCCAGTTCCAGCCTATCTCCATTCACTGTAACATCACATTGGAAGTCACCTTCTCTCTCGATTACTGTCACTTTATTCTACAATTACAGTACTTTCAAGGCTCGACGCTCACAGACACCAGCAAAACCCTACACTGGTCTACCAAGTTCTTGACCGGTATTTGGAAGTAGCACTGCACTACACACACACACACACACACACACACACACACACACACACACACACACACACTTTATGAAATAGGAGTCCAGAAGTACATCCCAAAGCACAAAGAAGCAGAAAAGAAAATAAAGAAATGGTTCAATACAAAATGTAAAAAATAAAAAGAAAAAAGAGATTTGTTGTGGAATAGATACAGAAGACACAATAGTGAAAGGGCATATAATAATTACAAACAGGCAAGAAACGATTATACAAGAATAAGGAGGGAAGCCCAAAAACAGTTTGAGGAGGATATCATAAATAAACGTAGTGATCAACCGAAGCAATTTTACAGCTACATCAGAAGCAAAACCAAAGTAAAAGATAAAATACAATCCATTACGGATAAGGGAATCACTGGTCGTTCTATAGCCGCTGTTGTAGACGGCCATCGTTCATCTCCTAGATCTATCAACAGTGGTATTCCTCAGGGCTCTGTCCTATCACCAACTCTCTTCCTTTTATTCATCAATGACCTTCTAAGCTGTACATCTAACCCTATCCACTCATACGCTGATGACTCCACTCTTCACCTTTCCATTCGGTTCCCGCAACGCCCATCTCAGCATTTACTTCAGCAGACAAGGGATGAGGCTATGGCACACCTAATGTCTGACTTGGCTCGTATCTCTGACTGGGGCAAAAATAATTTGGTCGTTTGTAATGCATCTAAGACTCAGTTCTTACACCTATCAACCCGACAAAATCATCCACTGGTATACCCACTAAAGTTTAATAATATTCAGCTAATCCTCCATCATCCTTGAACATGCTTGGGGTTTCATTTACTCGTGACTTCTTGGAAAGATCATATTACATCTCTTGTAAAATCTGCTTCCAAGAGATTTGGTGTGCTAAGCCGACTCCGTTCTTTCTTTACCCCTGCACAATTGGTGACTCTATACAGAGGTTTTATCTGCCCCTGTGTGGAGTGCAACTCTTATGTGTGGGGAGGCTCCCCACATACAGCTCTTCTCAATAGGGTGGAGTCAAAGGCTTTTCGTCTCATTAACTCTCCTCTTACTGACTCCCTTCAACCTCTGTCTCTTCGATGCACTATTGCATCTTTATCTTTTCTATCGTTACTTTAATGGTCACTGCTCCTCTGAACTGTCTGCATGCATCCCTCCACCTCTACGACGGGCACGTAGCACCCGTCTAGCAGCAAACTGTCATCCCTTTTCTGTCCAGCTCTCTAATGCAGGAGTTAACCATTACTCCCAGTCCTTCATTTATGCAACAGGTCAACTCTGGAACTGTCTCCCTCTCACTGTATTTCCTGCTGTCTATGATCTCCAGTCTTTCAAAAGCAGTGTGTCCAGGCTTCTCGAAATGATCGGATCTTGAATTTGGCTCTCTATGATATTCCGTTTTTCTCTTGGAGGGAACTGTTATTGCGGGGTCATGGCCTTTGGTTCCTTCTTCCTCGCATAAAAAAAAAAGAGAAGGATATTTGTGAAGCACTAAACAAGAAATTCCAATCAATTTTTACAGAGGAAAAAAATTTTGATAAGGATTATGTGGAACATGCATGCCCACACATACTATCAGATATACAAAAATCAGAAAAAGTAATACACGAGGAGCTAAGTAAATTAGACAAAGGAAAAACAAATGGCCCTGATGAAATTTCATGTTGGGTACTACGTGAATGTGAAAGGGAGTTAAGTAAACCATTATTTTTAATTTTCAAGAAATCCTTGAGTCAAGGTAAATTACCTGATATTTGGAAGAAAGCAAACATTGTTCCCTTATTCAAGAAAGGGAATAGACAAAATCCACTCAGCTACCGACCAGTATCACTAACCAGTGTTGTAAGCAAGGTATTAGATAAGCTTGTAAGAAAAGCTTGGGTAAATCATCTAGGAGAACACAATATGATAACAGAAAGACAGTTTGGTTTCAGAAAAGGAAAATCATATATTACTAATCTTTTGAGCTACTATGACAGAGTAACAGACACATTACAGGTAAGAGAAGGATGGGTGGACAGTATCTATTTAGATTTCAAGAAAGCATTTGACACAGTACCACACCAAAGACTTTTATGGAAACTGTACCATCAAGGAGGAATTCGAGGCAAACTGTATTGTTGGATACAAGATTTTCTCATAAGAAGAGAAATGAGAATAGTACTAATGGGAAATTACTCATCATGGAAAGAAGTGACTAGTGGAGTACCACAGGGCTCAGTGCTGGCACCAGTCATGTTTTCAGTGTATATAAATGATATAGACAGTAACACTGGAAATGAAAGCTATCTAAATATGTTTGCAGATGATGCAAATATACAAAGGAGAATTACTAACACAGACTCTTGTAAAAAGCTACAAGAAGAATTATATAAACTTCATGAATGGAGTAATACATGGCAAATGGAATTCAATGTGGACAAGTGTCATGTAATCAAGTTTGGTAAAAGTGGAAAAAGACCTGATTGGGATTATACGTTAGGAAATAAAACCCTACACACATCAGAAAGAGAGAAGGACCTAGGTGCGATTATCAATAACAGACTATCTCCGGCTGACCACATCAGTGAGAAGGTACGGAACATGTATACACTGCTTCAAATATGAGAAGAGCATTCACATACATAAATGAAGACATGCTAAGAAAGATAATAACATCATTTATCAGACCAACCCTGGAGTATGCATCAGGAGTCTGGAGTCCTCATCTCAAAAAACACATAGGCAAGATTGAAAAAGTTCAAAGGGCCGCTAAAAGATGGGTACCAAGCTTAAGGGATCTAAGCTACGAAGATAAACTAAATAAACTAAATCTACCAACACTAGAGGAAAGAAGGAAAAGAGGTGACATGATTATGCTATATAAATGCATATCAGGGAAGGAGAAAATAGACATAAATGATTACTTAACCTATGGTGAAGCATCAGCAAGAGGACACTGCAAAAAACTGCATATGAAGAGAGGTGATAAAGACGTAAGGAAATTTAGTTTCCCAAATAGAGCAATTGATCAGTGGAATGCACTACCGAATGAAATAGTGTGTGCTAAAACAATTCACAATTTTAAGGACATGTACGATGAATATGGTTTAACACACGGGACAGTACGAGCTTGACTCATTCATGTAAAGATACAATTAGGTAAGGTAAGAACACACCCACACGCATATAGACCTATATATATATATATATATATATATATATATATATATATATATATATATATATATATATATATATATATATATATATATATATAATCATCCGGACCTTCTCTAGGGCAGGGTGAGGAGTAGCAACGTCCAGAAGGCCCAAATTTGCCCAACCCAATGGGCCACGCTTCCATTCACTTATCATTCAAAGCCCCCAGATTCATGGCAGTTGTTTATATATATATATATATATATATATATATATATATATATATATATATATATATATATATATATGTATGTATATATGTATGTATGTATGTGTATGTCAAATTCTTCACTATATACAGAGGAAGAAAACACATCCATCCATCCATCCATTGCCAGACGCCATGTATCCCAAACGGAGTGGCCAATGGCTTACAGTTAATTGTTTTACAGGGAGGGGCACTAATCCTCCACCAACCCCACTTGACACGTAGGGAGAACGTTATGCCAACAGCATCTGGTGTTCCCAGGCGGTCACCCATCCAATTACTAACCTGACCCAACGTTGCTTAAAAAGAAGAAGAAAAAAAAAAACTAACCTGGTGGTACTTCCTTGAAGTTCAGGGTAAAGTTGCCAGCAGAGGCAAGAGCTCTGACTACCTCTACATCACGCCCAAAAACATATGGTTCCCCGTTCTCCTTTCGCTGGAAAAATACTGCTGGAGGGAAGTTGAAAGTCGCCACCTGAATCAGTCCACAAAAATTAAATACCGTTACTATATTGGAACACCGATAAATAACACCAAGTTGGTATTCTAATGTAACACCTTTTGCCTCTCACAGTTCGTCATGAAGTGCTACTGAAATGATTCTTAATATAGCAGTTACTTAAGAAATATATTGAAATGAGTGAGCTAAAAGATTTCAAATCTGCTGATGTTGTTGGTTACCAGATGCTGGAGACTAGATACTCAAAGATTTATCAGTTAACCCACATTGTACACTATCTATCTCTATACCTGGACTGCTTCCCCCAAGGAAAGGGAGGTATCCGAGACAGGACGACACACTCCCCATTTACTCATCCATTCAAACACATTCATTTGCATCTTAGCCCCAAAGGGAAGAATGGACAGATCCTCACTGCACCACACCGCACAAGGGTCAACTGCGCAATGCAATCAATGACATCTGCAGCAGGGCCCGACAACAGAACTGGTTTACCCCTGCCACATCATAACAGACCCATCCCCTTACCCGCAACTGACCTGACTAGCTGATCAGATCAAATGCGGGAGATTATCCCCTCAGGGCTGCATCATCACTTATTCATTCACAATTTCTCTCCATTTATTTCTGTCACGCACAGCCACTCTTCCTTGCTCAACAGACATCCCTCTTGCATCCAGCGCTCTCTTCACACTGTCCATCCATCCTATTCGTGGTCTTCCTCTCAGCCTTACACCTCTCACATCAGATCTAGTTATCTTTTTCACCAATTGCTCATTATCCATTCTCTCCATATGCCCAAACCATCGCAACACCCTCTGCTCAACTGTACCAGCCATCTCCCGAACAACTCCAGTTCTCCTTCGCACTTCATCATTTTGCACTCGATCCATTCGTGTCACTCCACACTTACTCCTCAGACACCTCACCTCCATTACATTCAAACTTTTCCTCTCTGCTACACCCATATTCCATGTTTCAGCCCCATATAACGCAGTTGCTACCACAACACCCTCATACAGCCTTCTCTTTACATCCATTCTAAGTGAACGACATCTAAACACTTTTTTCATTCCTCCCAGCACCTTTCCTACTTCATTTATTCTAAACTTCACTTCTGCATTTATTTTTCCATCCACAGCAACATGTGACTCTAGACATTTAAAACACTCTACCTCCTCAAGCAACTCGCCATTCAAAATTATATTCATTCCCCTACCATCTACCAACCTCGTACACTTCATCACTTTACTCTTATTCTCATTTATTTTCAATTTCCTCCTTTCACACACCCTTTCAAACTCCTCTACCAACTGTCTCAATCTCTCCTCTGAATCAGCCACCATTGCAGTATCATCTGCAAACAGCAGATGCTACAGATTCCACTCTCCACCATCAACATTCACCAGACTCAGACCTCCACCTAAAACTCTTGCATTCACATCTCTTACAACACCATCCATGTAAATATTAAACAACCAAGGCGACATCACACATCCCTGTCGCAGCCCCACTCTCTCGGGAAACCAATCACTCACAACATTTCCCACTCTTACAAACCCTCTACTATTTACGTAAAAACTTTTCGCCCCTTTTAGTAACCTACCATCAAGTCCATACAATCTTAAAACAGTCCACAAAACCTCCCTATCAATTCTATCATAAGCTTTCTCTAAATCCATAAATGCCCAAAACACATCCTTGCCTTTCACTAAATACTTTTCACACACTTATCTCACAACAAACACCTGATCCACGCATCCCCTTCCTCTCCTAAAGCCACACTGCTCATCACCAATCACTCCCTCTGTACCCTCTCTAACTCTCATAATTAACACCACCATACACCTTACCTACAACACTCAACAGACTTATACCCCTAAAGCTGGTACATTCATACTTATCACCCTTGCTTTTATACAACGGGACCACACAAGCACTTGCCCAGTCAATTGGCACCATACCTTTCACAAAGCACACATTCAACAATCTTATAAACTAGTCAACAATAGTCACTCCACCACCCTTCAGCCATTTCACAGCACACCCCTCCATACCTGCAGCTTTCCCTGTTTTCATCTCCTTTACTGCCTTCTCCACTTCCTCCTCCGTGATCAAAGAATCATTCAACTCTCCCAACACATTTATTCCTTGCACCCTTCCATCCGCCACTATCTCTGCCACCCTTTCCTCCTCTACATTTAACAGTCTTTCAAAATACTCTGCCCATCTCTTCCTTACTACATCCATCTCAATTAACATCCTTCCATCCTCTGCTTTTACTCGTTCTTCTTTCCCAGACTCTCCCTTTTGCACCCTTTTCACCTCCTTCCAAAACATTTTCTTATTCTGTTGAAAATTCTCTGTCAGCCGCCTACCCCACCTCTCATCTGCTGCCACTTTAGCATCACACACAGCCCTTCTCGCCCTATTCCTCTTTTCCTTATACCTTTCATATGACATCTCATCCTTCCTCTGCAGTCACACTTCATATGCACATCTCTTCTCAGCCACAGCCATACTTACTTCCTCACACCACCATTCACTTCCTTTTCTTACACCGCCACCCACACGTCTCACACCATACACCTCTTCTGCATGCCCCACCACAACACTCTTAAACAACTGCCATTCCTCCTCCACACTGCCATTTTCCCGATCTTTCACTGCATTTCACTCATCTTTCAATTTCTCCTGATACTCTATCTTTTTCTCTCTTTGATCCAACTCACTCACTTTCAAAACCTCCCTGCCACACCTAACTCTCCTAGCTCTCACCCAAATCTTATCTACTCTTAACTTTCCCTCCACCAGGTAGTGATCAGACATACCTCCACCCTCCCTTCTCAGAACTCGCACATCCAACAATCTTCCTAATACATTCCTAGACACAACCACATAGTCCATCCAAGCTCTATCAACAACCCTTCCACCCTCCTGTCTCACCCATGTATACTTATAAATATCTTTGTTCTCAAATAATCACCGTAGCCTCACTAGGGTGAATGATTAACATATGAGCAAGAACGGCTACTTCCGAGGTACAGATTTCGTCCTCTAGACGATTATATGATGATTCTGAATTCCTGAAGGTAATGGTTCGATGTTTAGACAACAAATGTGGAACTAGGTAGACAGTAACGTAACTCAGTTATGTTGTCATCATAGAAGTGACTGAGAAACCACATGGAAGGATGATTGAGTAATTATCTGAAACTAAGATGAAGTTTTGGGAAACAGGTAGTAGGGGTATGCAGCCCCGCCCAGGGAAGTACTATCGCCAAGGTAACGGGAGACTCAATGAATAGCCTGGATTCCATTTTCTCTCCTAGTCCTTGGTAGCTGGTTACACATCTTTTTGCCTCACACATCAGAGGGCATCAGGCTACCCTTCTAACACAACACACACATTTACAGCATATTGCATTTCCTTAAACCTGCTATCCTCTCTCCATAAAACATCAGTCTCGTTATTGCATATCATGCACATTCCACAACGCATCTCTGCCTCCCCCTCCCCCCATAAAAAGAACCATGGCTGCTGTTATACTGGGAATTAGTGTGGTGGTTTCTCAGATGACCACCACCAGCAGGGCTGGGTCATCTGCACGGGGCCCTACCGGTCGTAATCAAGCGACTGTGCCTCCTTCAGTGCTGCGGCACCCCTAAACTATTCGTCAATGCAGTAAAATTTTCTTCTGCATTATTGGGGGACTTCACTCCATCAACTCTGTTCACAATTTCCTCCAGTTTGAATCCCCAGATCTGTTATTATTGACAGAGCCTCAAGTAAGCTCCACCTCTTGCTTAGCTAGATTTAATTTTCCTTGTTATATTTTGATTCAAAATTTCGGACCCAGAGGAGGCGTATGTTGCCTTGCTAAATAAGAAATTGCTCTGGTGGAGATTAGTAAATTTAATTTTCCTTATTTCGACTATTCAATATAGAAATTAAATTCTTTTGGTAAAATTAAGTATTTATGTTGTGTTTATTGTTCCTCTAATGCCCCTCCAGAACAGAGTTTATCTTATTCTCTGTCTTCACAACTAAGTGTCCTCAACATAAATACTGCAACCGAAATCACCATCCTGGGTGATTTTAATACCATAATGTTGAATGGCTTACTTATTCAGCCAGAACTGGTGACTCTGGTCTTGAATGCGAGCTATTTGCAGACTCATTTAATCTCACCCAGTTAGTCAATTAACCTATCCGTGTACCAGACAACCCGAACCAGACTCCCCACCTGTTGGACTTGTTCCTAACACCCAATTCAGATCATTATAATGTCGGCGGGAAGTCCCCCCTCGGATCCTCGGATCATATTCTGATACAAGCCACCAGTTCAACACCTACCAAACCTTCCCACTGTGAACCGGTCGTGGTGACTAAGTGGCACTACGACAGGGCAGATTGGGAGGGTCTGCAAAATTTTTTCATGGATGGTCCTTGGACTTACTTTTTCTCTCAATATGCAAACTCCACATTGGGCCACATACAGAATTTCAATAAAATTGGCATGGAAATATTCATTCTCCATCATAGTTACAGAGAAAGATGTAATTCACCTAAATGGTTTGACCACAATTGTGCTAGTGTAACAGAACATAAAACAATAGCCTATAACACATATAGAAGGACCAAAACTAAAGAAGCCAATAGCTATTACAGAAATATTAAAAACCATGCCAAAACTATTATCAATCTTTCTAAATCAAACATTCTCCTTAGACAAGCTAACAAACTACAAAACAACCCAAATGATAACAAAATATTCTGGTCTACCCTTCATTCATTCAAATAACTTCACTACCACCTCTTCTATTCCACCGTTAATATCCCCCAGTGGAAAATTAAATCTAGTAAAAGACCCACGTGGAGAAGCCAACCATCTTGATATTTTTTCAACATACTCAACCCTAAATACAGGAAATCACCATATTCCTGTACTTGATTTTGATTCCCCTCAAATACCCACTTTCAAGATTCACACAAGATAATACAAGCTGCAGTACAGAATCTCTCAGCTCCTGGTCCAGATGAAATACCTTCAATAGTACTTAAAAATTGCTCTCCCATGTTGGCTCCTGTATTGACAAAATTTTTCCCCTTATGTATCTGTGGCTCAATTGGTAGAGAGGTGGCCTGCAGTCCTGACGGACCCAGGTTCGAATCCCGGCTGGGGCAGGGAACAGTTTAAGGATTTGAATTTCATTAAATCAGGCTTTACTGATCTACCAGAAGACCTGCCGACATGTCGTAAAAATATCCCCGCTAATACCAATACACCAGTCCTGTATGAGACAGCCCTAGCATGTATTCAATATGGACGGTGGGTGTTAGCGCCGAAGTGGTGACATGTAGAGGTGTATGGTATGTAGGAGGACTGCTGGGCCTTGATAGCAGGCTGTGAAGCCTATGCCCAGAGTTGGACACATAAAAAAAAAAAAATCAGGTTTTCCAGCCTCTTGGAAAGAAGCAAATATCCATCCTGTTCCTACAAAGGGAGGCCATTTCTGATCCATCAAAGTATAGACCAATCGCTATAACTTCCATTCTCGGTAAAATTTTTGGGACACTATTAAAAAAACACATAGTCAAGCACCTTGAAATCAATAAATTAATCATTGACCAGCAATTTGGATTTAGACATGAACATTCAACTGTAGACATTCTTTGCCTTTTTACCTATTAAATTAACAAAACAATAGACCAACATGGTGAAACACACGCAGTAGTACTTGATATTTCAAAAGCATTTGACAGAATGTCACCGGGCCCTATTGTTTAAGATGACATATTATGGCCTGGCATCACTGGCTCCTCTACTTTCTTCTTAACTTCATAACAGAAAAATGCGGGTCATGGTAGATGGAATTTATTCCCAGTTTCATTCCAAAAATGTTGGTGTACCTCAGGGATCAGTGTTGGCTCCAACCCTGTATCACATTCATATACATGACCTCCTATCTGTCACTCACAACCCGGTACACTCTTATGCTGATGACTCGACACTTCATAGTTCTTTCACGTTTAGCACCTTCTTTACACAGTCTGATATTATAAATTCCCCCAAAATACAGCAATTTCCCTGAACCAGGCTCTTTTTAAAATTAATCAATGGGGACAGATAAATCTGGTCTCATTTAATGCTCAGAAAACTAAATACATTAATTGCTCCAACAGAAAGAATCCCTCAGACTCCCACATAATTATAAATGATGTCAGTATTCCCATATCCACTACAATTGATATCCTAGGTGTCACACTAAACACCAACCTAACCTGGACAGCTTATGTTAAATCCCTTGCTAAAAGTGCTTCTAAAAAATTGAGACTACTGTGCAGAGTTCGTGAATTCTTTACTGACGAGCAGTTGGCCACAATATACAAAAAACATGTGTGTTCTGAGATCGAATACTGTTCGCCACCGTGGAGTGGATGTGGAGCAGTTGCACTGAGGCAGTTGGACAAAATTCAAAACAAAATAAAGCCATTAGGTTAATCAATAATCCTGCCATTACACAAGACCTTCCTCCATTATTGGTACATAGAGATGTTGCATCCTGAGCATTATTATACCAATTTTTTTAACGTAAGTGCTCTGACAAACTAGCTTCAATTGTGCCTGCCCTTCACATTTCCTCCTGAAATACTCAGGCAGCCCATAAACTAACACACTCTGGCCCACAATGCAGAACCTCTGCTTATCAAAATCCATTTATCCCCAGAACTACTACTCTCTGGAATTCACTTCCTGGGAGTTGCTTCCCACAGACATTTAATCCACTTTTATTAAAATCCAGTTGCTATAAATATTTCATGAATGGAGAATGTCTTTAGGCAAATGGACTTTTTTTTTCCTTTGTTTTTCCTTCTTCCATTCATTATCTCTTTTAAATACCATGAAAAAAGAAAAGTGGCCCAAAAAATGAGGACCAGTACATAGATATTTGTGTTCAAGCTGTTTTTCATTCCCCATTTTCTAAGTACGTTACTATTGGTGCTCTGTACAACAAAGGTAATTAACCCACCACATCCCGTTGACGTACATATAAGTCCAAACATTTTCTCACAGTGACTCCCATTGACGTATATAAATATGCCCCAATTGCAAGTTCTGTCATTCGCACATTTTTCAAATTTTGCTCGTGATTTTTGGTACATATACATGGGACACCTTCCTCTACCCAAGGCCAGGCATGGATAATGCCTTACCCCACATGAAGTCCCCCATCCCCTGCACACCATTGTCTCGGCAACTCACCTGTTACAAATGACCTGGCCAGTAAAGACATGTTGCCTCACGGTACGAAATTCAAGGCCAGAGTGATCCCCCAATCATTGACAATGTGGAGGACAAAGTTTACGCAGTGTTAGAGGAAGAAACAGCCAGAAATGATGATCAGATAAAGTCACCAATAAAGGTGCAGTATGTTGATGTGTTTGGTGAGTGAAACAACACTTATATCACCTATATTACTGTGCAAAAACCAATATACTCTTCTACTACATATAAATTTGTACTGTACCAAGTAAATAAATAAATAGCTATTATGAGTTGTTTGGAATAGTTACCCCTCCCATAAAACACATTTTCTCTGGAGCCAGGCCCCATAGAAAACACAGCCAGGTAAGGGTATTGTTATCTGTAATGGCATTTTAAACCTTAGGTGAGCAATTTCTCTATGAATTTTCAATGTTTCTCATAAAAAGCGGAGGTTTTAGCAAAAAAAAAAAAAAAAAAAAAAAAATCTGCCAGGATTGGTGGAGGTCATTGGTTAAAAATCTGCTGGGATGGGGCGGGTTGATGCTTGGATTATGCACGGAGAATAAAAAGACATCAGTTAATCTGTTTTTGGATTAAAACATAATAATGAATGCCTTCCACAACGTATTTAGCATGTTTCCTGCCGATCCAGTCGACTGGACCCATCAGTACATCAGTCTCAAGTGCACACAGTTAAAATAAAATCATAAACAGTGGAGGAACCATAACAAGAGGAGCACTGAAATCTAATGGGAGGGGGGGAGGGGCAACTTAGCTTTCCAGACCCTGAAGAGAAGGAGACTTCACATTCCAAACCCTCCAATTACTATAAATCACCTCATAGCATGGAGAGTAAAGGGTTCCACACACACTTACGGTGTCCTGTTCGGTCCCCAATACAAACTACCCGGTTGAAGCAAGACTGAATGACCGTGGGTCCCCAAACTCTTCAGCCCATCGACCACTTCCTCCAGTTTCACATTGTTCATCTATCCCTAAGCATTTTTATATGAAAATAATTTAGTAAATACTTATTTAATTAACCAACAGTATTACAAATGATCTATCTATCTATCTATTGCCAGACGCCTCAATCCCGTTTGGGGTGGCCACAAACAAATCGCCTCCAAGTCGCCCTGTCCCCCGCCATTTCACTGCCCTGCTCCCAACTCACACCCCCCTCTCTCATATACCTCTCCACCCCATCCCTCCATCTCATCCTCGGTCTCCCCCTCCCTCTTCCACCCTCCACCTCACTCACATACACTCTCTTCGTCAATCTTTCACCCTCCATCCTCTCCACATGGCCAAACCACCTCAGTGTGTTCCTCACAACGCTTCCTATCACATCCACATCCACACCACAACGCTCCTTTATATCCTCATTCGTCAGCCTGTCTCTCCACGTGACTCCACAGGCTCCTCTTAAATAACTCATTTCCACTGCTCTCACTCTTGACTTGTGTCCTTCCAACAATGTCCAAGCTTCACTTCCGTACGTTAGAGTTGGTATCACAATACTGTCATGTAGTAACTTTTTTACTTCCATGCTCACTTCCCTGTTTCTTATCACTGCTTTTAAGGAACCAGCAACCTTTCTTCCCTGCTGTACCCTTTCAAGCACTTCACCCTCCAAACCTCCATCCTTACTCATCACACTACCCAAATACTTAAACGTACTCACATTTTCCAATTCCTCACCATCCAACCTCGCTGTACATTCACTGACATCACCTCTCTCTAAGACCATCAATTTACTCTTCCCTACATTCACCTTTAGGTTCCGTTTCTTACACACTCTCTCAAACTCATCCACCAAGCCTTGCAGCTCCCCTTCGTCTTCACTCAACAACACAGTATCATCTGCAAACAACAGTACAGGGAGTTTCCAAACACTATCCTCTCTCTCACCAGGGCCACTCCAACATCCACTACCCTACCTTGTACCTCTTTTATTACCCCATCCATGTACAGATTGAACAACCATGGAGACATGACACATCCCTGTTTCAAACCAACTTTCACAGAGAAAAATTCACTTAGTTCACCATCCACACGCACTGCAGCCTTCGCACCATCGTACATACTCTTCACAGCATTCAACAACTTCCCATCTACTCCATATATTCTTAACACTTTCCACAATCCTTGTCTATCCACCCTGTCATATGCTTTCTCCAAATCCATGAAAGCCGCATACAACTTCTTTTCCCTTCTCTAGAAACTTTTCCACTAAAGATCTAAGAATGAATATCTGATCTACACAACCTCTTCCTTCCTAAAGCCTCCTGTTCTTCTCCCACTAATTTCTCTGTTCTTTCTCTAACTCTGTCTATAAGTAACCTACCATACACTTTTCCTATTATACTAAGAAGACAAATGCCCCTATGATTACCACACACTTCTTTTTCCCCTTTTCCTTTGTACAAGGGAATAATTATACCTGACTTCCAATCCTCCGGGACTCTACCTTCCTCCCAGGCCAATCTGCACATCTTCCACATCCATTCTACTACTATCTCTCCCATGCTTCAGCATTTCACCACACACTCCATCAATTCCTGGGGCTTTCCCCGATTTAACTTTCTTCATTGCTTCCACAACTTCCATCCTACTGATTTCTTCCTGTCTTCTCACCTCCCTCCTTCTCCCAGCCATTCCCCAGCCACTCTTATACTCGCATTACTTCCATCCCCCACGTTCAACAATTCCTTAACGTGTTCTCTCCATCGGCTCCCATTTTCTCCCTTCTCCACTAGTAATCTACCATTTTTATCTTTCACTCCCCCTGCTAACTTCACTTCCACCCTGTCTTACTCTTTTCACTTCTCTCCAGAACATTTTCTTACAGTCCCTCCACTTTACACTCAAATTCCTTCCAAATTCCACATCCACTCTCTTCTTACTCTCTCTTACTAATCTTTTCACCTCTCTCTTCCTTTCCACATATAACTCTCTCTTCCGCCTCTCAACTTCTTCCACGCCCCTATTTCTCAACCATTCATTGTATGCTTTCTTCTTTTGTGCCACTGCCTGTTTCACCTCTTCAGTCCACCACGCTGTTCCTTGCACCCCCCTCCGTCTTCTCTTCCTTCCACACACCACATCACATGCTGCACATATTTCTTCTGTAAATATCTTACACACACCTTCCACGTCTCCCATCTGCTCCAATTCATATTTGCCCATTAGTTCCTCCACTTCTCTCTTATACTCTGCCTTTTTCTCATCCTCTTGTAACCTTTCCACTCTCCTTGCAACTACTCCTTCCTCTCGTCTTTCCCTTCTTCTATTCCTCCATCTTACTTGCAACCTAATTCTGGCCACCACCAAGTAGTGGTCAGAAAGTCCACTCCCCCAACCTCTATACACTCTTGCATCCTTTACACATCTTCGCATCCTTTCATCCACACACACATAATCAATCATTGCCTTCCTTTCAAATGATGATAATAATAATAATATAAACATAGGCAAGACAACACTGTTGCAACCCTCCATCAGCCCAAGCATACCCCCACCTCTCTGCAAATCTAACGAAGCGCATAACGGTCTTTATCACCCCCAACCTCTTCTGTATATGACAGACAGAAGATCGCATTGATATCTTTTTCTTTTTTTTTAACTTTTTCATAAGTTTTAAGAAAGTACTTAAGACACAGCATTCTACCTATCAAAAGGCACCAGTTCACTATAAGACTATCTATCCGACCATTGCCAGACGCCTTAATCCTGTACAGGGTGGCCACAAACAAATTGCCTCCACGTCACCCTGTCCCCCGCAATTTCACTGCCCTGCTTAACTCACCCTCCCCTCTCTCATATACCTCTCCACTCCATCCCTCCATCTCATCCTCGGCCTCCCCCTCCATCTCCCCTCCTTCACCTCATTCACATATACTCTCCTCATCAGTCTCTCACCCTCCATCCTCTTCACATGGCCAAACCAGCTCAGTGTGTTCCTCCTAACGCTTCCTATCACATGCACATCCACACCACAACGCTGCTTTATATCCTTATTTGTCAGCCTGTCTCTCCATGTCACTCCACAGGCTCCTCTTAAGTAACTCATTTCCACTGCTCTTACTCTTGACTTATGTCCCTCAAACAACGTCCAAGCTTCACTTCCATACGTTAGAGTTGGTATCACAATACTGTCATGTAGTAACTTTTTCACTTTCATGCTCACTTCCCTGTTTCTTATCACTGCTTTCAAGGAACCAGCAACCTTTCTTCCTTGTTGTACCCTTCCAAGCACTTCACCCTCCAAAGGTCCATCCTTACTCATCACACTCCCCAAGTACTTAAACGTACTCACATTTTCCATTTCCTCACCATCCAACCTCACTGTACATTCACTGACTTCACCTCTCTCAAAGACTATAACTTTACTCTTCCCTACAGTCACCTTTAGATTCCGTTTCTTACACACTTTCCCAAACTCATCCACCAAGCCTTGCAGCTCCCCTTCATCTTCACTTAACAATACAGTATCATCTGCAAACAACAGTACAGGAAGTTTCCAAACACTACCCTCTCTCACTAGGGCCACTCCAACATCCACTGCCCTACCTTGTACCTCGTTTTATTACCCCATCCATGTACAGATTGAACAACCACGGAGACATGACACATCTATGTTTCAAACCAACCTTTGAATAGAAAAATTCACTCAGTTCACCATCCACACGCACTGCAGCCTTAGCACCATAATACATACTCTTCACAGCATTCAACAACTTCCCATCTGCTCCATATAATCTTAATACTTTCCACAATCCTTCCCTATCCACCCTGTCATATGCTTTCTCCAAATCCATGAAGGCAGCATGCAACTTCTTTCCCTTCTCTAGAAACTTTTCCACTAAAGTTCTGAGAATGTATATCTGATCTACACAACCTCTTCCCTTCCTAAAGCCTCCCTGTTATTCTCCAACTAATTCCTCAGTTATTTCCCTAACTCTGTCAACAAGTTTTTTTTTTTTTTTTTTTTTTTTTATGTGTCCGACTCAGGGCATAGGCTCCACAGCCTGCTCTCAAGGCCCAGTAGTCCTCCTACATACCATACTCCTCTCTACATGTCACCACTTCGGCACTAACACCCACCGTCCATATTGAATACATGCTAGGGCTGTCTCATACAGGACTGGTGTATTGGTATTAGCGGGGATACTTTTATGACATGTCGGCGGGTCATCTGGTAGATCAGGAAAGTGTGCTTTCATGAAATTCATTCAAATCCTTAAACTGTTCCCTGCCCCAGCCGGGATTCGAACCTGGGTCCATCAGGACTGCAAGCCGCCTCTCTACCGATTCAGCCACCGCCTCCCCCTACCATACACTTTTCTTATTACACTAAGAAGACAAATGCCCCTATGATTATCACCACTTCTTTTTCCCCTTTTCCTTTGTACAGGGGAATAATTATACCTGACTTCCAATTCTCCGGGGCTCTACCTTCCTCCCAGGCCAATCTGCACATCTTCCACACCCATTCTACTACTATCACTACCCCATACTTCAGCATTTCACCACACACTCCATCGGGCTTTCCCCAAATTGACGTTCATCATTGCTTCCACAACTTCTGTCCTACTGATCTCTTCATCTCTTCTCACCTCCCTCCTTCTCCACTATAAGACACATTATAAAATTTCATGACTTTATAGAGAATGCTTTCCGATCTCTGCCCTCAGATTCTTTGTGCAGGTCGCCTTGAAATCTGAAAATTATATTTCAATAATAATAAAAATCTACTTAAGAAAACTTCCTACCTATCACAAGGCACCAGTTCACTCTAAGACACATAAGTAAATCAAATTTCGTGACTCTGTAGTTAATATTTTCTGAGATTTATTCCAGAAATGAAATCTCTATACCACCTATTGTTATTGGCCCCAGTAACAATAACCTCCTCTGACTTCGTCAAGTGGAGGGTAATAATAATAATAATAACATTGGTCAACAACCAAAATGTTTCTGACGTATTCTAACCTGTTTCTAACTAATTTTTTACCCCCATTTTCTAAACTGACCCTAAAATTTGGCTATCACGTAACTTTGACATACTGCATCATAAGTGAGGGAATATTCCATGAAACATGCAAATTCTCCAAATAAGTGTCAGTAAGTCTATATATTGTGACAGAAATATTAAACTTAATGTTTAATTCATATACTAAGCACAAACCAATAGATATATAAACAAAAATTATTACATGACCTTTGCACGTTAGAAGTGCCTCTGCATTTAGCATTTGTTGGAGCAATTACTCTCACACTCTAATGCTACAGCCACACCGAACACGACAAGCGGGGCGGCATGAGCGTGGAGGGATGAGGCAACACGATAAAACACACTAATTCCTATGTGGGTGGCCAGATTGAATGAGCCGAGAGGTTTGTCGCCCCGCTCACCCTCCAAGCTCGTTGCTACGATGCAGCATGTTCCAAAATGTTGTGCACTGCCTAGCGACATCCCCACTCCCCAGGCATTTGCATCATCATTTGGTGGTGCTGGTACTGCTTGTTGGGGAGATTGGGTTCTGATGATTATGTCCACTTAACACCTTATTGGAGTCGTGTACCACAGGAGAGCTGTGTGGGATCCAAATGATCCATTCCACAAAAATACTGGAGTGTTGAAAAAACACTGGGAAGATATCTGCGAATAACTGCATACAAATGGCAAATTATAATCGATTATTATTTTGTCATACGACTGCTTAAGCAACGTTTGTTCCACCATCGTTAAAAAACCTATCAAAGACCATTAATGTCAAAAATTCATACTAGTATTAGTGCTCTCTTCCCTTTGTTACACCTTAGGTTTAAAACCAATAAACAGATAAGTGTATACACTATATGTATGTGTATATGTATATATGGAATGAATATCGACAATTTGATTATCAATACATAAATATAAGAAATATAATTTAGTAAATAGTGAATTGCATAGCTGATATATTCTTACTATAGGCTTGCTTCTGACAACCTGTCGCCAGCGAGGTTGCCACTTCCTTTTTGGATAAGCATCATGTTGATGCTCACCTTGTTGTTCATCGCTCGACGCTACATCCCCGCTCGTCACGTTCGGTGTGGCTGCAGCCTAAAGTCCAACGGTAGTCGCTCATCATGTCTGGACTATATGGCCTTGATATTGGCTCTTCATTATGATAACTGCGTGGTGAAACCTTTCGCCACGTTGATTACTGACATTGCCAAGAATAATTAGAAAGAAGTCCAAATGAGAATATAAGAAATTTATCTTGAGCAACATTCAAGCACCGAGTGCATAGTAACTCTTCAACGTCTTGTCCTCATGCTCCTCATAATTCGATGTTCGAAAATTTCCAAAGTAATTCTTGGTAAAAATCCTGAAGCTCTCCCAAGCAGCCCTTTCCAGCTCAGATAAGCTCTTTGCAAACTTCTGATTGTTGAGTATAAGATGAATTTGAGGGACTATTGAAAAACGTGCCTTTACTTTGGCCTCAGATACAATGCCTTGGAAGTTCATTAGCAAGCAGTGGAAGCCAGCACCATCTTGATCCATGGCCTTCACAAAGATTGTCATCAAAATTTCAAATGAAGTGGAGGCAAGAATACCTTCTCAAAGTCAGCAAGAGGTTTGTTAAGACAGCTGAACCTCCCAGTCATATCTTTCGGTCACACTGGGCACTCCTTTTGTGTGTAATGCTTAACATCTGCTCTGCTGTCCCATAAACAGAGAAAACACACGTGCTTTGTGTAACCTTGCTGAAGTCCTAGAAGGAAGCAGATGACTTTCGGATCCCCACAAATGCTCCATTGATGTGTTTTGTAGCCAGTAACGGTCAACAGAGTACTCATAGTTTCATAACTTTCATTCATTCCACGGGCATGCACAACTGGAACAGAACGAAGCTCATTTTCATTATGGAGAAGAATGCCTTCAATACATTCATCCCAGAATCTATGAACAACCGCCATTTTCCATTTTGATAACGACGAGACTTACAAAGGTGTTGCATTAACGATGCAGTATCATAACAGTAACAAATCGTGTCAACCATCTTGAAGTACACTGAGAGCTTTAAATGTATATGATGGAAAGTGGTGGTACAAACTCCACCTTGTAGCACGTTCCATTGCTTGAGTTGAGATCCAAGGAAATCATTTTTCTCCTTGGGGAGTTAAGATCTCATAAGTTCATGCAACTCTACCTGACTGACGAGTTGTGGCTCCTTGTTCTCTAAATCCTCTTGAAAATCGGCATCCATGCAACACTCCTCCTCACTAGGTTCTGATTCACTTGTGGTACTTAATGGAGGATTTGGAACTGAAAACTCAAGGCCATGGGGTGCTTGCCTAAGAGAAGGTACATAAAGATACCTGATCTTGGGCCGAGTTTTCACTGAATTCCCTTTGGTATTAGTGAGGCAAGAGTAGCAGTCAGGACAGTGATAATTAGTTTCATGCCAAGCCATTGGTACGGTGAAAGGCATACCTGATGGCCGTTTCATGTGGTTTACACCCTGCTTGCATCCAATAGGGGTGCCCACTTCTTGTCTTGATTACCATCAAGACAACTGAGGTAATGTTTATAACCACTTTTACTATTCCTTGTAACTCGTCTTTTCAGGGCTTCAGGGGTAAAGAACCCGCAGATGTAGCAGAAAAGTCTGATGCATTCATACAGTTGTGGTGCTTCACTGCTTGCCAACACAGATCGAGGCACTGTAACAGTAAAGTCGAAATGCAATAATAACAAATATAAGATTACCATTGCATACATTGTTGTCAAAAAATAAAAAAAATCATCTGCTTAAAAGTGGGAAAATTTTACCCGACTTTCTGCTGCGGCTGATTCACTTTGAGTTGCTAAATATCTTGTGATTCAGGTACATAACTGAAGCTGACATAATCACAGTTACTAGCTGAATGCAACTTTACAAGGTATATCTATCTCTATGACTGGAGTTGAGTCGGATTTTCCAACACACGAGCAGATTTTCCTATAGTATAATGGTTCTTGAAAACTGGACGTGCTGAGGGAAATTGGATATCATAATCGAATTTTTGAGGTTCATGTTGCTGAGAATCACCAAAAAATGTACTAGAACCATTACGCTTATAAAATTTTGTTGACCAGTGTAATAATAATAATAATAATAATAATAATTAGAAGAAGAAAAAAAAACACCTTTTTTATTACAGAAATTGTTGATATCAGTAATGGAAAGGATGCTTCTGATAAGCATTAAGAAGGATACTGATATTTGGTCGGTGGTTGGTGTGTATTAACCCCTTAACCGCGGGGCGTCACTTTCGTGAGGCTTGGGAGCAAGGGATCATACCGCGGGGCGTCGCTTTTGTGATTCTGTGTTATTTTGAATTCACCCGGGCTTCCAAGTGGGGGCTTGTATCATCTATCAGTACTGCCAATGTCCAACACTAGTCAGCACTCCTAATCTCATCTGTACTCCCATCCATTGTTGACAATTTAGCCATTTCTCCCCGTTCTTGACTCCCCTCCCTACCCCCCCTCCATTACCCTATCTTCTCGCCTGTCCGGCCGTGCTACGCTAAGTAAATCTTCCCTGGAATTTTTCACTGATTTCATCCATTGAAATAAGCCCTATGTCCTATTCTTATACCAAATAATATATACAAGAAAGAAATAAGGTAAGTGAGAGTGCCATACACCTGGAATTGGCTAATTATCACCTGACAACACCTCACGTGCACTCGTTCGCTAATTTTAGCTGTTTTTTTCCCCTTGAAATATGCCGTATAATCTATTTTCGTAATAAATATACATGTAAGGAGGGAAGGGAGAAGCCTAAGTGATATTTACATTCACCTGGAACTACCTAATTTATAATGTATTGTCTAGATTTCCTGCCAATCATATCAGTGCTAGACAAAGCTGTTTCAAGATATAACATTGGTAGCTCTGAATATATGTCTCCTAAGTAGGCCTCTAATCTATTTTCGTAATAAATATACATGTAAGGAGGGAAGGGAGAAGCCTAAGTGATATTTACATTCACCTGGAACTACCAAATTTATAATGTATTGTCTAGATTTCCTGCCAATCATATCAGTGCTAGACTTAGCTGTTTCAAGAAGTAATATTGGTAACTCTGAATAACCCCTAGCAGGCCTCCACGCTGGTCCTCCGTTATCAGTTCACTCTCATCTTCCGAAGTGAGAGTACATATGTTTCTTCTTGCTGACTTCAAGGCCTTTTTTCACCCCCATGCAAATGGCCCTGTGACCTTTACCCCCTACTAAACCTCGTGTGGAAAGAGGTAAAGGGCTGACAATTGATAAAAGAGTGACTACGATCTTTCTATTGAGTAAAACAGTGCAAGTGGAATTGTAAATAATGTGTAAATAATGTGTAAACAGCAAGTGAAAGTAATGAATGTAAATATACGTGAACAATGGAAAATAGTTTTATAAGTTATTTCAAGTGACAGTGCACAACACAGTGTAAATAAAATAGAAATGTAAATAACGTAAATAAAATAGAGAACGTAAATAGAAATGTAAATGAGTAGTATTATAAGAATACGAGTATATACCCTAGGAGTAATGAAAGTGAAAGTTTCGCTCTAGCATGTCTGATTGCTATGAGTTATGAGAGTGAAGATGAAAGTGACATTGACTCTCAATGCCAGTATACAGGAGGAGAAAGTGAATGCTACGTATTTTACTGAAAGAAATTGAATCCCTACAGTGACAAATAACTAATACTACTGAAGGAAACTTATGGATAAAGACTGTAGATATATATAAGTGTTATATAGTAATAGAAATATAAAGTGTGAGGGGTTTTATGAATAATAAATGACAGACTACCAAGAGCGAACTAGTGCCAGTGCGACGATCAGACGCGCTCGTAATTTCCATTGCTTTCACAGTGTTTTTTTTTTTTTAGTATGGATCCCAAACTACTTGAAAATTGTAGAATAGTGTTTATAGTGTTTGTATCTGGCTGTGGTAATCATATTACGGGTTGTCGGGAAGTGTAAAGTGGAGACGTCGTTACCCTACTTCAGAGGTCTCCACAAGTCCTACGGTAACCGACGAAGGCTCAACAATCATTCCAGGAGAAAGCTGAAGGTATGTGCCATAAGCATATGTAATTTTATTATTCTAGGACTAATAACTGATTTTTGGCAAATATTTTTTGAGAGTCTGTCGGAGCCCAAATAACCCTGCGACACACGCAAGTCATTGGTAAACAAGCCCGCGGTGTAGGGGTTAATCGTAAATCACCATGCTCCTCAAGGTTCAGTCTCTTACTCTATTTTGTTAGAAGTTCATTTGCATGGTCAGAGCCAGCTTGAACCATGTAAAAACTTGGGAATGCAAGTAAATATAGCTCAACCACTGCACAAAGCCGGGGGGTATTTAGCGACAGTATTTACATTGCTCCAGTAGTCACTGAGGTTTTTACTCCTAAACAAGGCTTTTGCTTCGAGGTCCATGGTCATGTCTTAAAGATCTTCCTGTAATTGAAAGTCAATGTCTGCATTTTCATTTCTAAATCAAAAGGTGTAAAAATCCAGTCAGGCACAAGCATTTTTGCCGGGTCCACAAGTGTACTCTAAAGTCTTCCTTTAATTTGTCAAGGTGTGGTGTGCATATCAACAGATCACAGTCTGAGGTGTTTTCATTTTCTTCCAGTTGCCGTAAGTTTGAAAAACCCTGAAAATTTCTACATACCAATGAAGCTTTGAAAAAGGCCTGTTTTAGCATGGAAACCTAATAGAATTCTTCTGGTCTGAATAATTGCAACATCTTTACCCTTCAGACATATCTGTACTTCATTAACTTTTGAATATAGGTTTGGCAAACAGAAAAGAGAATTCTCACACTTGTTAACCCTTCACATAGTGCTGGGTTTACAGTACATATGTTAGTAACTGCACAGTTGAGTTGTATCAGTTTACAAATCTTTACAAACTATCACCGCTAGTCAGCCATCTTACCTCAGTGTGCAAAAATAATGGACTGTTTTCCAAGCTAGTATTCCACTAGATGGCTCCACGATTAGGACAAAAACATTCCCCACACAGTTTAAAAATTATAGTTTTCTTTGTTAAATATCTACACTATTGTGTGAAACATGTGAATCAATGTAATGTAATGTCATATACCATAATATAAATAATACAAATAGAACACGTATATATGACGTAGTGTGAATTGTTTATATTTATCATAAAAGGAAATTAAAATATCATTGATAGCATGTGATGGCAACGTGCCCTTTCAGTGGTCCTATATTATTTCAATTGCTGCCACTTTTAGTGCAAGTTAGGTTCTTAATACATTGTTTAAGTTACACCTAGTGGGTATCTTGACCATTCAGTCTCTATGTGGGCAAAAATTTAATGTTGAGTAAATACTGGGACTCAACATTCTGCTCACTCCCTTCACCCATGCGCACCACAAGACAGTCCCGTGTTTTTTTTCACGAGAGATTTGTTTTCAAAACAAACACATGAGGACATAGTGCTTTAAATAATACAGTTTAGACTACTTGAAGTCTGGTCAGGGTAGCTGAAGTAAGGTACTGTAATTGCTTTGGAGGGTCTGAGGGTTATACAGCTCAGTGGGGGCAGCAGAGGACTGTCTTGTGATGTGCATGCTTGAAGGGAGTGAGCAATATGTTGAGCCCCAGTATTTACTTAACATTAAATTTCTGCCCACACAGAGACTGAATGAGTCAATATACCCACTTGACGTAATTTACAATCTGGACAAACAATGTATTAAGAACTAACTTCCACTAAATGTAGCAGAAATTAAATAATATAGGGCCACTGAAAGGGTGGGTTGCCATCACATGCCATCAATGTTATTTTAATTTCCGTTTATGATAAATAAAAACAATTTATGCTACCTTATATGTACGTGTTCTATTTGTATTATATATATTGTGATATATAATATTACTGTGATTCACAGTTTCACACGACAGTATAGCTACAAAGAAAATAAGCTTTTTAAACGGCAAAGGGAATGTGTTTATCCTAATTGTGGAGCCATCTAGTGGAACATTAGGCTTTTCACAAGCACCCCATTGTTTCATTTCCATCATTCTTTTCGTATTACAAACAATCCTGAGTTCAGTGGATGTGCTTTGATTTCACTAATTATTCTGATACACACAAAAGGCATCATTCCTTTCACCAATGAGTTTCTTGGCTACAAGATGGTGTCTGTGTCATACTCAATGGGCAGTACGAACATTAGCTACATTTTCCTTAAATGACAAATCTTCCGAATCGGCCGATCATTACTGCTTCACCATCAGTATATTATAGCTGTTGGGTATACAGTGCGTCTCCAAATACTCCTCCAAACACTGGAAAATTGCCTTACCTTTTGCATCAGCTTTAAGACACTAGGCAAAAAAAAAAAAAAAAATCGTCAACAATGCATTTTTGACTTGGACTGTTATACCTCAATTAGGCCATAAGAAAGTTTGAACTGGTGGAAGTTGATTCACCGAGCTGGAGGGAAAACTTGGAATGCTGAAGCTCAGATGTCAAAATTAAATTTACAAATCATCAGCCATTTCATCAATTCATCGCTGCACAGTACTGACACTTAATGACAGACATTTTAGGACAGGCTGAGATTCCTTTTTCATAACAGTTTCAATCACCTCTGGTGGAATTATGGTCTGCTCTCCAACTACAGTAGAACCTTGATTATCTGCGAGCCAAGCAACCAGAATTGGCACTGAACCGGACAGTTCAAAGCGAAATTTTTAAATCGATCAACCGGGGAAATTCCGGGACCTAACTGGCATTTCAAATTCACCGCGCAACCATCCCGCCCAAATGTTTTCATTCCTTTCGCCGTTAGAATGCATCACCGCAGTTCCCGCCATTGTTTTGAGAGTTAACAGTGTAAACACCACAACACACCACTGTTTTATAGCAATTTTCCATAATATTTGGTGGAATATCAGCTCTGTCTGACCAGGAAATCATCGACAGTGTTCTTTTGCCTGAAAAGAAGAATGTGGAAGAGGTGGATTCAAGCGATGAGGAAGAGGAGGAAGGAGTATGTTCATCTCGTGGGAACATGGTGATGAATCATTTTGAAAGATCATCCGATTCATGGAGAGAAATCCAGCCTACACAGCTAATGAACTGCTTCATTTTTGTAGCCATTATGACTTCCAAAATCGCCGTCATGTAGCAATCAGTCAGACATCAGGGACTTCACTAGGGGTAAACATGCAAAAACAACAAATATTTCATCGTACCCTCCTGTTCATGTGTGGGGTTCCCAGATAGTGATGCAGCAAGTACTCCAGCAAAAATGGCTGCTCCACCAGTCTCTCCCATCAGGCCTGTTCAACCCCCAGCCAGCCTATCCACTCGCTTCGATAAGCATGCATCACCCACAACTCGTCCTCCCCCACCCAGCCCTCCCTCTGAATCTGAATCTTATGTGGATAATGTGATGGTGATGAGTGATGATGATGACTCATCATGTACAGTAAATACAGTAAAAAAGAAAAAAAAGGAAAATAAAAAGACAAAAATAATGTACGTAGCATAGCTGAAGGATATAATAGTGGTTAACATTTAATTTTTACGGTATTAGTTCAGTAAACATTATACAGTTGTATTAGACATTAGTAAAATTATTATAGTAGAGGTTGAGCGGCTTTTGGGTAGCTTGGGAGGTGGATTACTGATGATGGGGAATCGTCCAGGGTGCGAATTGTCCTGACTGGGAATCATCCATGTTTTGACGGGGAATAAGTCTGACGGTGAATTGTCTCAGAACCGTCTTACACCGTACACTATAGAAGTAGCGTGACTTGCATATACAGTAATAATACCACATACATAATCATTAATGTAATAATACATAAAATTAGTGTAACGTGTGTATGTATAGCATACAGTGTACAATAATACAGTAATTGTAATGTGTACTCACCCATGACCTGTCGATGCTCCAGCAGGCTGCAGGGTTCTGAGACATGGGTGAGTACACATTACAGTACTGTATTAGTGTACACTGTATGCTTAACATATACACATGTTATATTAATTTTATGTATTATTACATTAATTATTATGTATGTGATATTATTACTGTATATGTAAGTCACGCTACATCTATAGTGTACGATGTAGGACAACAGGTAATAGGTGATAATTGATTTTCCAGAAAAATCGTTTTATCGGCATTTTGAATTCCCTGTGGCTCCCGGATAATCGAGGTTCTTCTGTATATGGGATTTTTATGTCTTTGCTATTGTCAAGGAGATACTGTATGACGCATTCAGTCCTCCTTCATTATCAAGATTGGCCGGTTCATTTGAAAAATTTCTTTAAATTCGGTCAGTTTTTTTTTTTCTCTCTCTCTCTCAGTGCCATAAAAGATACAAGATATTTGTTTTTCTTATCAGTGTGAACCCTTTCAAGGTGGTCTCTCATCTTTGCAGATTTCATGATATCATTATTGAAAGTCTCTTCTCATAACAGGCGCAAAAGCATTGTTTCACTGGTAAACGAAGTGGTGAATCAAAATTTTTAATACTGTTGTGAATATTATCGGCATTTCATCTTGGTATCAGCAGCAGCCATTGTTTCTTAGTAAAGGCGTAGCAGTCATTCCAATGACACCATTTCTGTCGCTATGGGTGGTGAAAATATACTGGCTCCTCAGAGTCCAGAGTCTGGGCTTGTGTATGGTGGGGGGAGTACGTTCAGCAAGGGAAGTGAACTGAAATGCTACACGTATGTATATCCTTCCTGGGACTAGGAAGATGAGAGAGAGAGACAAAGGGAAGGGTGAGGGGTACGAGGGGAATGGAACAGATGTACAAGAAGTCGACAAGACAAGAGTTGTGAAGTTCTCATGTGTAAAGGCAGTATATTTATCCATTATTAGTAGAGATAGTGCAAATGACTAAAGAAAATGAAAGTTATTCATCCTTGTGAAAGACATTTTAATCAGTGCCGTTTTTTACTGTAAGCGAATTACGTTGTTGCATAGGGCCCCCGAGATGCCATTATTGGCTTTTTTTTTAGAAATTAAAATGTGTGTTGAGTCACTCCATATTCATGAAATTTTGTAGGGGGTACAGTGGACCTGCCAATTATTGCAAGTGCCATAAAGTGAGTAATATAAGTAAGGGACCCCAAACAGCATTTCGTATAGGGCCCCCCAAAGGCTAGAAACGGCACTGATTATAATGGTGTTGTAACATCATGTGGTTCTGGCTAATGACAGATAAATGTAGATATTAATTTGTTTCAGTAAAACTAATATAAATTTATAATAAAAACTGATTATACATAAATCATGTGGAAATAATTAGCAATTTATTGCATGATACTGTATGTATTTACTATAAATTTCTGATATGCATTCCAGCTTTCGATCTTAGTAGATTGGTGGATCCCCAATCTACCTTTCATCATTCATCGACCTCCTATGACCCCCAGCCAGTTATCGACCTTCTTTTGATCCCCCATGCAACGCTAAACAATCCTGTATCAAGGACATTAAATATTCTGTTTACGAACACACACACACACACACACACACACACACAGATTCAACCGAGGCGGACGTGCGACATCGGCACTCCGTACCGAACCAACACGGCCAGTGACATTACCTAAATTAGTATCTTTGTATGAGTCAAGTTCTGTACCAGGTTAGACTAAATGATTTTTCATTATTAAAAGGAAAAAAATAATAAGTTTAAACAAGACTTGTTTAAACAGGAAAAAGAACCAAGACCAAAGAATACGCTGAGTCATCTGAGGTTTGTTTAGACTACAACAACACGGGGATTGTAAGTACATGCTCTGCACTTTTAGTATTGCAAAATGGATACGTACTTTAGTCAAACAAATTTGGAAAAGAAAAGGGATAAAGGTAAAAAGCAAAATGATGATTTCTACCAAGAACTGGTTGAAGTGGAGACTCACAATAGACTGGTTGAACGTGTAAACAAACTAGAAATGGCTTTCAAAAATGAAATTGATGAAATAAAGAAGCAGATGCACTTGCAAAAGGAAGAAATAGAAAAACTAGGAAGGGAGGCCAATAAGAAAGACACAACTATCAGTGAACTAACAGTGGAACTGAGTACACTCAGGAAGAAAATGAGTGAAATGGCAAGTACAGTAGTCAATCACAAGAGTGTTATGGAAGAGTTCAAAAATGACACAGAGACAATTAGGCAAGTAAGCAGTCTTATTGACCAGAGCAGTGATATTCAGGAGAAGATAACACAGGTGAATGAAGCTGTGCAAAGCTACAAAAATGATGTGGAAACCACGTATGCTGAAATGGTGAAAGTAAAGAAAGACTTAGAAACAAGGGTCGAGGAAAAAAGCATTAAAAAGGAAGTGAAAAGAATAATCCAAAACAGTCCGAAGTTAGTCAGAGATTCAGTAGATATAAACAAATCTATAGTAATCACTGGTATAGAACAGGAAGAAGTAAAAAACATGATCACAAGAGACAAAAAGGAGATGGCAAATGTAATGAGCTTACTGAAAGAAGTATCAGAGGAAATCTGTAATAAAGACATAGAGGAACACAAAAGGTTAGGGAAATATGAGAAAAGCAAGACAAGACCTCTAAAGGTGACACTCCAGAGTGTAAACACTGTGGAAGAGATACTAAAAAATGCAAAGAATCTTATGGAAAAAGAGGAGTTCAAAAATGTATGGATAAGAAGATGCCTAACACAAGAGGAACTGGAATTACTGAAAGAGAAAAGGGAGGAAGCAAAAACAAAAAATGAGGGAAGATCAGAAGAGGAGAAGAAGATTTTTTTTTTACAAAGTAATAGGATTGCAGGTACGAAAGTGGTACACAAACAGGATGGAATAAAAAGGAGGAAGGTAGTAGAACCATGTCATGACAAGTGTATAAACAAGATGATAAAGTTGATGTACTCAAATGTGGATGGAATGGTATCCAATTTACTAGAGATAAATGACTATGTCAGAGAAAATGAACCACAAATAATATGCCTAACTGAAACAAAATTAACACCAAGGATATCCAATGACATACTAAACTTAGAGGAATACAATATATGGAGAAGAGACAGAAATTTAAAAAAAGGAGGAGGAATTATAATATTAACTAAGAAAAATCTAAAAGTCAATGAAAGAAAACTAGATATACCATCACAAGTAGAACTGATTGCAGTAGAGATCAACACATCTGAAGGTAAAGTAATTGTAGCCAATTTGTACATGCCACCCAGATCAAGCACATGGGAAAGAGATGAATATGAGGACCTGGCAGAGAGTACAATTCAGAGTTTAAGATCATTACTACATAAAATGGAAGAGAAATCAGAAAGAATTATGCTAACTGGGGATTTCAATACAAATATAAATTGGAATATTCTAGATATAATTAGCCAAGGAAGCTGTTGGGACCCAAAGCTCCTGGATATCGTACAAGAGTTCTTCCTAGCGCAACATGTGAGGGAAACCACCAGAAAAAGAGGACTTGATGTACCTTCGGCGCTAGATCTAATATTTACTAGGCTAGAAAATGATATTGACAGTTTAATTTATCACCCTCCACTCGGCAAAAGCGATCATGCAGTACTAAATTATAACTTCAGGATAGCATATGACATAGTAAACAGCAATGACAGTTACAAAGAGAGCCTAAACTATAAAAAGGGAAATTATCAAGACCTAGAGAAGTACTTCTTAGAAATTGTTTGGGAAAAGGAGCTTAGAGGACAAGATTTAAATGCTATATATGGAAAATTCTATGAACTTTATGAAATAGGAGTCCAGAAGTACATCCCACAGCACAAAGAAACAGAAAAGAAAATAAAGAAATGGTTCAATACAGAATGTAAAAAATCAAAAGAAAAAAGAGATTTGTTGTGGAATAGATATAGAAGACACAATAGTGAAATGGCATATAATAATTACAAACAGGCAAGAAACGATTTTAGAAGAATAAGGAGCGAAGCCCAAAAACAGTTTGAGGAGGATATCATACATAAAAGTAGTGATCAACCAAAGCTATTTTACAGCTACATCAGAAGCAAAACCAAAGTAAAAGATAAACTACAATCCATTACGGACGATGGAATCACCTATACACAAGAGAAGGATATTTGTGAAGCACTAAACAAGAATTTCCAATCAGTTTTTACAAAGGAAAAAAAAATTGAGAGGGAATATGTGGAACATGCATGCCCACACATACTACTAGATATACAAACATCAGAAAAAGAAATACAGGAGGAGCTAAGTAAATGAGATAAAGGAAAAGCTAATGGTCCTGATGAAATTTCATGTTCGGTGCTACGTGAATGTGCAAAGGAGTTAAGTAAAACATTATTTTTAATTTTCAAGAAATCCTTGAGTCAAGGTAAACTACCTGATATTTGGAAAAAAGCAAACATTGCTCCCTTATTCAAGAAAGGGAATAGACAAAATCCACTTAACTACCGACCAGTATCACTAACCAGTGTTGTAAGCAAGGTTTTAGAAAAGCTTATAGGAAAAGCTTGGGTAAATCACCTAGAAGAACACAGTATGATTGTAAGGACTCCATATTATAATTACAAATCATAATAGATAGATATATAAATAGATAGATAGACAGAACTCCAGGCAAGTCTGGGAAAGGGAAATGATCTTGCAAGTGAACTGAGGAAATGTTTACAATACACAGGAAGTAGCAAGTCAGGGGATGATGTAGGTAGTGTGTCAGCGAGATAGCATACAAACAAAGCCTAGTGACCATACACTCACATACACACATACTCACACACAGGTTTCTAGAACTTTCCAACCACAGTATAACACACGTGACATGACCCCTGCTTCACGAGAATTTAGGAAGCAGAGTTCAGAAGGAGACAGGCCATAGAACCGGCAGGTAGTAGGGAGAACGAGCCTAGCAACATGGGCGAGAGAGAGAGAGACAGCGAGACAGGGAGGTAGCTAGCAGGACTCTACTTTATACTTCACTCGTGTGTGAGAGAGTTTGTTAATATTTCCAAGACAAAAAAAAATAGTCGCATACTATTCTTTACCTCTCCTGTCATTGCATGACAAAAGGGAACCAAGATTATCTACTTACAATGCTACTCACGTATAACAACCGCTCGTCCACGAGTCTAATATATAAATATATATAACTAATCTACAAAACTTCTCAACAACAAACTACAAAGTTATTGTGACATTTGGTGTCTGGATTATTACGATTATGTAACTACAGATGATATGTAACAATTATGTAACGACAAACGATTGCATTATATTACACTTCCTACAATTATGTAACTACAAACAATATGTAACAATAATGTAACGACAAACGATTGCATTATATTACACTTGTTACAATTATGTAACTACAAACAATATGTAACAAATATGTAACGACAAACGATTGCATTATATTACACTTCCTACAATTATGTATTGACAAACAATATGTAACAATTATGTAGCACTTGCATTAACAAGATGTAACTTTTATGTAACTTTAACTACAATTATAAGGCCAACACAATTATGTAACAGTTGCATTAACAAAATGTAACTACAGTTATAAGGCCAACACAATTATGTAACAGTTGCATTAACAAAATGTAACTACAATTATAAGGCCAACACAATTATGCATTACCACAATATTATGTAGCAATTCATAAAATATTACAATTATGTATTACTACAATGTTATTACAATATAACAATTACAATACATTTATGTAACAATTCACAATGTTACAATTATGTATTACCACAATGTAACTACAATATTATGTAAAGTCATACAATTATACCACAATTCTGTACTAGCAGTATCATCATACAAGTTAGGTGAAATATTAATTACTAAAGGGATAACTCAATATGTAATTTAATAACCTAGCAGTATTACCATTGCACAATTATATGTGTATGTCTGTTATACGTACACATCTTACAAAATGTCATACAACAACCATTGCATTTATTCAAATATGTATACAACTTGTTTAAAATGTAATATTATTAGATCATTGCAATGTATGAATATTGTATGTGTATAATATTATAATCAATATTATATACTAATAAATTACCATATGTCATTGATGATTGCTGTCGGAGGACCTTCAGCTGTGCGGCCGAGCAATGTCAGGACTCCATATTATAATTACAAATCATAATAAATAGATAGATAAATAGATAGAGAGACAGAACTCCAGGCAAGCCTGGGAAAGGGAAATGATCTTGCAAGTGAACTGAGGAAATATTGACAATACACAGGAAGTAGCAAGTCAGGGGATGATGTAGGTAGTGTGTCAGCGAGATAGCATATGAACAAAGCCTAGTGACCATACACACACATACACACATACTCACACACAGGTTTCTAGAACTTTCCAACCACAGTGTAACATACGTGACACGACCCCTGCTTCACGAGAATTTAGGAAGCAGAGCTCAGAAGGAGACAGGCCATAGAACCGGCAGGTAGTAGGGAGAACGAGCCTAGCAACATGGGCGAGAGAGAGAGAGAGAGAGAGAGAGAGAGAGAGAGAGAGAGACAGGGAGGTAGCTAGCGGGACTCTACTCTATACTTCACTCGTGTGTGAGAGACTTTGTTAATATTTCCAAGACAATAAAATAGTCCCATACTATGCTTTACCTCTCCTGCCATTGCATGACAAAAGGGAACCAATATTATCTACTTACAAAGCTACTCACGTATAACAACCGCTCGTCCACGAGTCTAATATATATATAACTAATCTACAAAACTTCTACAACAAACTGCACAGTTATTGTGATATGATAACAGAAAGACAGTTTGGTTTCAGAAAAGGAAAATCATGTGTTACTAATCTTTTGAGCTACTATGACAGAGTAACAGACACATTACAGGAAAGAGAAGGATGGGTGGACAGTATCTATTTAGATTTCAAGAAAGCATTTGACACAGTACCACACCAAAGACTTTTATGGAAACTGTACCATCAAGGAGGAATTCGAGGCAAACTGTATTGTTGGATGCAAGATTTTCTCATGGAAGGAAAAATGAGAATAGTACTAAGGGGAAATTACTCATCATGGAGTACCACAGGGCTCAGTGCTGGCACCAATCATGTTTTTAGTGTATATAAATGATATGGAGAGTAACACTGGAAATGAAAGCTATCTAAATATGTTTGCAGATGATGCAAAAATACAAAGGAGAATTACTAACACAGACTCTTGTAAAGAGCTACAAGAAGAATTAAAGAAACTTCATGAATGGAGTAATACATGGCAAATGGAATTCAATGTGGACAAGTGTCATGTAATCAAGTTTGGTAAAAGTGGAAAAAGACCTGATTGGGATTATACATTAGGAAATAAAACCCTACACACATCAGAAAGAGAGAAGGACCTAGGTGTGATTGTCAATAACAGACTATCTCCGGCTGACCACATCAGTGAGAAGGTACGGAACATGTATATACTGCTTGCCAATATGAGAATAGCATTTACATACAAAAATTAAGACATGTTAAGAAAGATAATAACATCATTTATCAGACCAACCCTGGAGTATGCATCAGTAGTCTGGAGTCCTCATCAAAAAACACAGACAAGATTGAAAAAGTTCAAAAGGCCGCTACAAGATGGGTACCAAGCTTAAGGGATCTAAGCTATGAAGAAAGACTAAATAAACTGAATCTACCAACACTAGAGGAGAGAAGGAAAAGAGGTGACATGATTATGCTATATAAAGGCATATCAGGGAAGGAGAAAATTAACATAATGATTACTTAACGTGCAGGAAAGCTTCAGCAAGAGGACACTGCAAAAAACTGCATAAAAAGAGAGGTGATAAAGATGTAAGGATATTTAGTTTCCCAAATAAAGCAACTGATCAGTGTAATGCACTACCGAATGGAATAGTGTGTGCCAAAACAATTCACAAATTTAAGGATATGTACGATAAATATGATTTAAGACATGGGACAGTACGAGCTTGACTCATTCCTGTAAAGATACCATAAGGTAAGAACACACACACATAACTTCAGAAAACACCATATGATATGCTAAAAAATTTTACTGAGTGGTGGTGACTATCATCCACTCACTTAATGTAATGCACAGGTGACTCTACACTAAATGACAAGCCCAATGATTTAATGTAACCCACGAAACCATATACAGCTCTTGGTGATAACCATATAATCAGGTAATGGAGTCATGTGGAACCAACTATGGTGTCCAAGTTATCTGGGTTGAGGGACGCAAGTGCGGTGTCCATCCAGGACCAGAATCTCTACATTCACCCCTGCACCTCAGGAGAACATCGGTTCATTGCATGAAATTGCCCTGCATGGGTAATTGATTGCCTGAGGTTGATGGGTCTCCTCAGTCAGACAGACCTGGGTTGCCCTACTACTACTACTACTACTACTACTACTACTACTAGTACTACTACTACTATTACAACAACAACAACAACAACAACAACTACTACTACTACTACTACTAGGGAAAATTCTTTACCCACACTGTATTCAGTTAGGTGATAACAACCTAGAGATTGTTAAAATGTATGATTATTTAGGTCACTGTCGTGCCACTGATCGGAGATGAAAACGATATGAAAAGAGATTAAATAAATGCTACTCTGGTTTTAATAGTATTTTAAATAAATTTATAATATTAGATGTAAATTCTTTTTATTTTTTAATTTAACTATTACTGTATGACTGAATATGGTCTGTTTATGGAATCACAAAAATACACTGAAATCTTATGTTTAAAACATATAAAACGGCATATGCAAAATCTTTAACCAGCGGTGTCCCGTCAATGTACCGGTACGTCGCAATTGCAAGGTTCATAATTTGCACAATTTTCAATTTTTGCGTGTGATTTTTGGTACATATACACGTGACAACTTCCTCTACAAGATGCCAGGCAGGGACAACACCTTACCGCACATGACCTCCCACCCCACGTCATTGTCTCGGCAATTCACCTGTTACCAGTGACTTGGCCAATAAAGACATTCAGGGCCAGAGTGATTCCCCAGTCAATGACAATGTGGAGGACAAAGTTTATGTAGCATTAGAGGAAGAAACAGTCAGAAAAGATGATCAGGTAATGTTACCAAAAAAGGTCAGGTATGTTGATGTGTTAGTGAGTGAAACAATGCTTATATTAACTACATTCCTCTTTGAAATCCAATATACTCTCGTGCAACATATAAATTCGTACCAAATAAATACCGTTTATGAGTGGAGTGGAATAGTTACCCTCCCATAAAACTCATTTTCTTTGGAGCCAGCCTGATGGAAAACTCAGTAAGGTAAGGATTACTGCTACCTGTATCGAGTATTTTAAACCTCAGGTGAGCGATTTATCTATACATTTTCGATGTTTCTCACCAAAAGGGGAGGTTTGAGCCAATTTTTTTTTTTTTTTTTCCAAAATTGGTCGAGGTTGGGAGGAGTCCGTGGTGAAAAATCAGTCGGGACGGGGCGGGTTAAAAAGAATGGCAGGTACACCTCCCTACACCAGTAGTTATGAGCTGGCAGACACTCACAATGTGCTGCTGCTGAGGCATCACCTGGCCCTTATTTATGCAAGGTATGCCAGAAGACTGACACCCAAAAATACGATTCTAAAAACGTTCTATTTTTAAGTGTGGGATATTTTTATTCTTTAATAAGTAATCTTTTTTAACAAACTTATGGAGCGTATGTGTTCTGCCTCACCCTGGACATTTTACAAGTAAGGATTACCTGGTACACTGTCATGGAGAAAAGAGAAGGCCTGTAATCTTCCATACATAATTGCATTTTTTTTTTTTGTTCCTTTATATGTATATGTGTAAATGCTTATGTATTTGTACATATATGTGTTTATACAGATAATATACATACATACATTACATGCATATATATATATATATATATATATATATATATATATATATATTGTTACGCTGTCCGCCTTTCCGTTCCCACGGGTGCAGCCGTTACAGCTGGGCTAGGGGATTATGTAGTATGTATCCATGTCATTCGCGGAGTTTATATTAGCGAGTGCTACAAGTTCTTTTGTTTCTTTCGTTCCCGCCACTGAGGGCAATTTTATTTCATACCATGCTGAGAATGCATTTCATTATTTTGATTGTCTTGTGTGAGCTACCAGTATATTTAATGATGTTTTGCTTGCATTAGAAGTACCAATTGTAGAGAGAGAGGGGCACGAATTTAAATTCTTATTAATTAATTTGATTCATGCGTTCGCGCTTGGCTGAACACGAGCCTAGCAGTAGTCCAGTGACCAGTCTCTTCCCAGCTAGCTTCCGTATCGTGCGTGTGTGCACACTCTCTCTCTCCCCAGTCATTTTTATGCCGAGCTGGCGTTTTCATTTAAGTTTATTTTTATTCTTTTGTTGCTGACTGAGGGAAGTAGTTATTTTGTTTTTGTAACCGTGTTGTCTTTGGAGGGCCAGTTTGGCTCACCGTGGTCTTCTTGCTGCCTTTGTTAACGTTCCCCAACACACGTACATACACACACACACCCCTAACCCCTACACAGTTAATCCCATCTCTTTGCTCAAGGCTAGTGAGAACCATCGTGAGCTACTAACTGCGTTCCCCCTTGGACACGGGTTAAGTAGAAAGTCGTCACCACCGGAAGTAAGTGGGAGGTGTTCCTGTAGGCTGTCTCGGGCGGTATTACTTCCGGTAGTGACGATAGTAGGCTAGATCTATAGGTAGGCTGTTCCGTTTTATTACCAAAGTACAGAGTGTTGCGTTCTTAAATAAGTACTTTTCCGTTGCGCAGTTTTTTCTCTAGTTTGCGGAGTGTCAGTGCCGGGGTCTGTGTTATTTTTGCAATGCAGTGGAGGCCGATCATCTAAGGCTGACTTGTTGTCTTTTTGTAATAGCCCCGGGCTGGCGCAAACCGTAACAGTGGCGACCTCGCATCAGGATATCCTAACAGTGCCTTCTTCTTGCTAGGATATCGTTACCTTGGCGTTCTCTGTGCTTTGAGGTGAAGTTGATGTGTTTTGTAGTTTCTCAGTCAGCACTAGTATTTCATTATTTAGTACTGCCATTGATTTGTCGCCATGGAGTCACGCGTGTCTACACCAGATCGCGTACGTGCTGAGTCACCTGTGGATATGGAACAACGAGAGGCACATAGCAAAGGTACTCCCCGTGTGAGCCCTGAGTTTGACTATGGTGCTGAAATGCCTCGTTTCGCTACCCCACTATTACCATCTATGATGCCGCCGAGCCAGTTTAGAGCAGTTCCCCCAGGTATGTCTAGTGCTTTCACTGGAGTTGTTCATTCCACTCCCATATACCCTGGAGCCTTGTCACCGGAGGCTCAGTTGCAGTTGGAGTTGAAAAAGTTGGAGATGGAAATGCAGCGTGCAAAAGAAGAGAGGGAGATGCAGCATGAAAAAGAAGAGAGGGAAATGCAGCGTGCAAAAGAAGAGAGGGAGATGGAGTTGCAGCGTGAAAAAATGCGATTTGAGCTGGAGAAGACTCGCTTGGAGCTGACTGCTAATAGACCAACTTCAGATACCCAAACCTCAGGCCGTGCAGAGGATAGGGAGAGTTGGTTCTCAAGGAGTCTAAAATTAGGTCCAGCATTTGATGAGTTGAAGGTGACAGAATGGTTTGTTAGATTTGAAAAGAAGGCTAGGGAGTTTGAGTGGCCAAGGCAGCGCTGGGTGGGGTTGGTATCTAATGTGCTGAAGGGAAAAGCCTTGGAAGTGTATAATAGGTTGAGCCCTGAGGATGTAGATGATTATGATGAATTTAAAACAGCCATCCTGAAGGCATATGAACTTAGACCAGAGGCTTATCGGTTGTTGTTCCGTGGTGCTCGGAAAAGGCCTGCTGACACCTATATGGCCTACGCTAGGTATCTGGAGGAGAGGTTAGACGAGTGGTTGCTGAGTGAGAGCGCCACTTCGTATAACGAGGTGCGTGAACTGTTTTTGATGGAACATTTTACTAACATGGCTGACAAAGAAATTGGTGTTAAAATTAGGGAGAAGAGATTTAAGACCTTGAAGGAAGCAGCGACGTGGGCTGATGACCGGGTGTTTGCCTTTGAGGAGTATGGGGGTCAAGTATGCTAATTTTCAGTATTCCAGGGAGAGGACTGTGAGTGGCCCTGCCTGGGATAAATCTCCCGTGAATCAGTCCAAGGGAAGTACAGAGGAGAAAAAGAATGCAGGGAGAAAGAGCCCTGTATCCAGTTCGAAGCTAGTTTGTTACTTTTGCAAACAGAGTGGGCACATCAAGCCTAACTGTCCTAAGTGGAAGGCCTCCCAAAATGCCAAACCAGTGGCACTAGTTATAGGTTCGAGTCAGGTGAACGAGAGGAGTTGGGAGAGTGGTAACGGTGAGGGGGAAGTCTGTGGAAAGCTGGAGTGTAGCCGGCTGTGCTCGCTGCCAGCTCAGGCTGAAAAAGTTACCCAACATGCTACGCCACCTCCGGATGAACTGCCTCAGAAATCGTCCCTAGACTGGTGTAAACCTTTTATGTGTCACGGCACAGTGAAAATTCATGGGATCAGTTATCCAGTTACTGTGGCTCGTGATACCTGTGCACAACAGTCTGTGTGCAGAAACGTGACTGGAGGGCCTGTAAACTCAGGGGAAGTATGTGCTGTGTAGGGGCATGAACTCAGATGAATACTATGATTATGTTCATGTGGAACTCGATTGCCCCATTGTTCAGGCTGCAGCTCAAGTAGCTGTTGCTGATGTAATGCCAGTAGAGGGGATTGATTTTCTGCTGGGGAACGACCTGGCTGGGGAGAAAGTATTTCCATCTCTTCCCCCACCAGTTGTTGTGGCAGAGAAGTGTTTTGACGCCCCAGAAATTGGTATTGAAGTTGATGCAGAAGTGGAAGCCATGTTCCCGGTCTGTGCAATTACACGATCTATGGCACAGGTTGCAGCCCGGGAGGAAGAACTGGTGAAGTCACAGGTTCTTGGGGTCGACTGTGATGAGGCAGGGCCACCAATGGAGGAACCTAGTGAGCAGAGTGTTGCTGTAGTGGGTGAGGAGAGTGGGAATGCGTGCATGGGCGCCGCCCACTTCCCACTCAGGACACTAGAGGTGGTGCTGAGTGTGTCTGTGTGGAGACTGAACCCAGCCCACCGACTGAATTAGAAGAATTTCAGGACGCTGGGGTCGACTGCGGGGATGCAGGACCACCGTCAAACGCGCCTGAGGAACAGAGTGCCTCTGTTGAGGGTAGAGGTGATGATGTCAGTGTGGAGTCTGACATTCCTCCCCCTGTCGAGTGTATTAGAGGTGACGCTGAGATTGATCGCCCTTCGCAATCCAGTGTCCCAACCAGTCCCTTATCTCAGTCCTCAGTAGAGCTGGCAGGTGTTGGGCCAGCAGAATTGAGGGTGAAGCAACAGGAGGATGTAACATTAAAGCCCTTGTTTGCTCGAGTAGGGGAAGAAAGAAGTATGGAGTGTGGTAAGGAGGAGTTCCTGATTAAAGACAATGTTTTACATCGCCGATGGACGCCCACTGGCGCCACGGTGGATGGAGGAGTGGGTGAGTTAGTGCAGGTGGTGGTGCCTGTGCAGTATAGGGTGCCGTTAATACAGTTAGCACATGAGGGACCTTTAGCCGGTCACTTGGGAAACAGAAAGACAGTGCAGTGCTTAAGGTATAACTTTTGGTGGCCAAGTATGCCGGGACAAGTTGCTGCGTACATTAAGAGCTGTCACACGTGTCAGATAGTGGGCAAGCCTAATCAAGTTCTTCCTGTGGCCCCTTTGACTCCCATTCCTGCAGTTGAACCTCCGTTTACCCGGGTAATCATTGATATCGTGGGCCCTTTACCTCCTACTTCTGCTGGAAACAAGTATTTGTTAACCATAATGGATGTTACAACGCGATACCCAGAGGCTATACCAATCAGAAGCATGCAGGCGAAGTCAGTAGTCAAGCAACTTATCCTGTTCTTTACTCATTTTGGCCTGCCCAAGGAGTTGCAGTCAGACCGTGGAGTAAATTTTACATCTAATTTATTTAAGCAGACAATGACAGAGTTGGGCATCAAACACATTTTGTCCAGTACCTACCATCCGCAGTCACTAGGTGCCCTGGAGAGGCATCATCAGACCTTAAAGACCATGCTCGCACCTTCTGCTATGATAGTGGAAAGGATTGGGACCTGGCAGCGGTACCCTTTGTTATGTTTGCAGTGAGAGAGGTACCAACTGAGTCGTTAGGGTTTTCACCCAATGAGTTAGTGTTTGGGCACAGAGTTCGTGGTCCTTTGGATGTGGTGCGAGAGGCCTGGAGTAACAACAAATCTGGCAACCAGGAATCCATGCTTGACTATGTCTGCCGCACTCGGGAGAGACTGCATTGCGCTTTAGAGCTTGCCCGTGACCATCTAATCGGGGCTCAAGCGAAAATGAAGGCTCATTATGATAAGAAGGTCAGAAGTCGTGAGTTTAAGCAAGGAGATGAAGTTTGGCACTGCTGCCCATGCAAGGAAAACCTCTGGCAGCTAGATTCAGTGGTCCTTATATTGTGAAGAAGAAAGTTGGGGAACTTGACTATCTAATTGTTACCCCAGACAGGCGGAAGAGTACTCAGTTGTGCCACATTAATATGTTGAAGCCATACTACCGCCCAGTTGATTCTCATTGTGGGATGACTGCTGATGTCTCTCACCTGGGATGTGAAGGACGGGGAAGGGAGGACGTGGCATCAAGGGAACGTGCTGTGGAGGGAGCTGTTGGTGCCGGTGATGTGAGTGGTGGACCAGGGTTACAGCCACAGTTCCTGGAAGGTGACTTTGGAGTGGACGTTGAGGGAACCAGGGATAAGAGCGCTCCTGTAGTTTTGGTGGTTGGTAGTGAGTTGGAGGAGCAGGAGGAAGTGTTTAGTCGTGGTGAGATGTTACCAGCTGACCTATGGGAGGGCAATGGTTATGCAGCTCTGGTGGAGAAATTGCGACACCTTGATCCAGTAAAGCGAGGAGAGCTCTGCAACAGATTATGGAAACATCCGAAAGTTTTTGGAGATTCACCGGGATTGACAACTTGGGCTACTCATGACATTGATGTTGGGGATAGTAAGCCTGTAAAATTAGCTCCCTACCGCATCAACCCTATCAGACAGAAAGCTCTCGATAATGAGATCAAGTATATGTTGGACCATGGATTGATCAGGAGGAGTTTCAGTGAGTGGAGTTCACCAGTTACCTTGCAGCCGAAGCCAGATGGGAAGGTTAGGTTGTGTGTGGGAAGGTTAACTCACTGTCTAAGACCGATGCTTATCCCTTGCCTCGGGTCGATGACTCCGTGGACAAGGTGGGAAATGCCACTTATATCACCAAGCTTGACTTAGTAAAAGGATACTGGCAGGTCCCGCTGACGGAACGGGCTAAACAAGTGGCTAGCTTTGTTGTCAGTGGTGCAGTATATCAGTGCCAGGTGATGCCTTATGGATTGAAGAATGCTCCAGCCACTTTCCAGAGGCTTATGGATAAAGTGGTGGATGGCATACCTAATTGTGTCGTTTACATCGATGATGTCATTGTGTATGTCACCAAGTGGGAGGAGCACCTTGATCATGTGGAAATGCTCATTAAGCGGTTGGAGGAAGCTGGCTTAGTAGTCAACTTAGACAAGTGCGAGTTCGTACGTGCTAAGGTCCAGTACCTTGGATTTGTTGTAGGACATGGGCAAGTGGCTCCACCTCAGGCTAAGGTGGATGCCATTTCCAACTTTGCAGCACCCCAGTGTCGCTGTGCCCTCCAGCGATTTTTGGGCATGATCGGCTATTACAGACGATTTATTGGGAATTACTCCACAGTGCTTGCCCCTCTTACTGACTTATTGCGCAAGGATAAGAAGTGGCAGTGGACAGCCGAGTGTGAGCAAGCTTTTACTACTGTTAAGTCTCTGCTGTGCCACCACCCTATATTGCGTGCACCAGATTTTGACAAATCTTTTGTGCTGGCAGTTGATGCTAGCCGAGTAGGGGTAGGAGCAGTGTTGATGCAACCGGATGAGGGCCAGGTTGAACATCCCATATCATACTTCTCAAAGAAGTTTAATAGAGCCCAGAAGAACTACTCTGTCATAGAGCAGGAGTTATTAGCGATTATCCTGGCCCTGCAACACTTTGCTGTCTACCTGCCCCCTTTTGGCCCGGTGATCAAGATTTATTCAGACCATCATCCCCTGCAGTTTTTGAACAAGTTTAAATTTAAGAACCAGCGTTTGACCCGCTGGAGTTTGCTTTTGCAAGAGTACAATTTAGAAGTTAGGCATATTAAAGGGACTGATAACGTAATTGCTGATTGTTTATCCAGGGAGGGGTCAGGGTCATGATTCGAAAATTTTGATCCAGGGCTCAAAATTTTCCCTTGGGGAAGGGCGTGTTACGCTGTCCGCCTTTCCGTTCCCACGGGTGCAGCCGTTACAGCTGGGCTAGGGGATTATGTAGTATGTATCCGTGTCATTCGTGGAGTTTATATTAGCGAGTGCTACAAGTTCTTTTGTTTCTTTCGTTCCCGCCACTGAGGGCAATTTTATTTCATACCATGCTGAGAATGCATTTCATTATTTTGATTGTCTTGTGTGAGCTACCAGTATATTTAATGATGTTTTGCTTGCATTAGAAGTACCAATTGTAGAGAGAGAGGGGCACGAATTTAAATTCTTATTAATTAATTTGATTCATGCGTTCGCGCTTGGCTGAACACGAGCCTAGCAGTAGTCCAGTCTCTTCCCAGCTAGCTTCCGTATCGTGCGTGTGTGCACACTCTCTCTCTCCCCAGTCATTTTTATGCCGAGCTGGCGTTTTCATTTAAGTTTATTTTTATTCTTTTGTTGCTGACTGAGGGAAGTAGTTATTTTGTTTTTGTAACCGTGTTGTCTTTGGAGGGCCAGTTTGGCTCACCGTGGTCTTCTCGCTGCCTTTGTTAACGTTCCCCAACACACGTACATACACACACACACCCCTAACCCCTACACAGTTAATCCCATCTCTTTGCTCAAGGCTAGTGAGAACTATCGTGAGCTACTAACTGCGTTCCCCCTTGGACACGGGTTAAGTAGAAAGTCGTCACCACCGGAAGTAAGTGGGAGGTGTTCCTGTAGGCTGTCTCGGGCGGTATTACTTCCGGTAGTGACGATAGTAGGCTAGATCTATAGGTAGGCTGTTCCGTTTTATTACCAAAGTACAGAGTGTTGCGTTCTTAAATAAGTACTTTTCCGTTGCGCAGTTTTTTCTCTAGTTTGCGGAGTGTCAGTGCCGGGGTCTGTGTTATTTTTGCAACGCAGTGGAGGCCGATCATCTAAGGCTGACTTGTTGTCTTTTTGTAATAGCCCCGGGCTGGCGTAAACCGTAACAATATATACCTACATATATATACCTACATATATATATATATATATATATATATATATATATATATATATATATATCTATCTATCTATCTATCTAGATGTGTGTGTGTGTGTGTGTGTGTGTGTGTCACCAATGGATACATCCTTAGAGAAGCGGAGGCGAATAAGAAACAGAAGAACCAGTACAGTTTGCATGTCTATTGTAACGTTCGGAAGATGACACTCTTCATCATGCAATCTAAATTAAAACAATAAATATTCCTAGTGAATATAGCATGAGTACAAAACTTAAAACTCAGCAAGATTCGACATGAAATCAATGAAAACATTCATAATGAAGACCAGCAACAGGAAAATTACAGGAAAGAAGAAATGCAGCTGCAACAGAGCATTGAAAACACAGTAGTTCAATTAATTTCTCGTTATTAACAAGGGAGGGTTTATATTAAAGTGTTAACAAGGACTCACTGATACACAACTCCCTCTCTGAGGCCCTTGATGACAGAACTGTAAATGAATCTAGACTGATGGGATGATCTTCCTGGAATGCATGTTTCCGAATGGCGCTAAAAGAGGGATTATACAATGGTTGCTAGTTCAGATCGATCTCCCCAGGTATTCAAAGATCCGGACCCCAAGTTGGTGCTTTGTTTTGGCAATGTACGAGGTGCTACCCATATGTTCCAATAATTTGAACAGCGGGAACCAATCGTTTGCGGTTTTGCCTTTTGCCACTAGGAGTCAGCAGCACCCCTTGTGCATCAGTGTGGCCCCGGCTGTGTCTGTGATTGGAGGTGCTGTTGAGCTACGCTTACGTTTATAACGTGGTGTGTAGGTGGTGTGGCAGTTTTGCAATGGCTGACTTCATTGAACAAAGAACTTGCATCAAGATTTGCTTCAAGATCAATAGGACGGCTGCAGAAACTCACCAGTTGCTTCAGCAAGCCTTTGATGACAATGCCATGTCCCAAAGCAGAACATTTTTCTGGTACAAGTGGTTCAAGGAAGGACGAACGTCCGTCAAAGACGATGGCTGTTGTGGACAACCGTTAATGGCAGCAGCTCCAGAAAACATTGGAAATGTTCGTCAGGCTATGCTTGCAGATCGTAGACGAACTATCCATGATGTTTGTGATATCACTGGACTGTTGTAATGGAGCGTGCAGTGCATTTTGTCAGTAGTGTTTGGCATGAGACATCGCTTAACCCATCACGTCCCGAGGTCTTCCACACCTCCGACATCCCCCAGTCCCGAGGTATTTTCGAAAAAAAATTTTTTGGCTAAAACCTTCGCTTTTGGTGAGAAACATCGAAAATTCATAGAGAAATCACTCACCTGAGGTTTAAAATACCCAATCCAGGTAGGAGTTCCTCCTTACCTGACTGGGTTTTCTAACAAGCTGGCACCAAAGAAAACGAGTTCTATGGGAGGGTAACTATTTTATCCACTCATAAACGGTATTTATTTATTTACTTGGTACGAATGTATATGTAGTGTGAGAGTATATTGGTTTTCAAGTAGTAATAAAGGCATTATAAGCATTGTTTCACTCACTAACTAATCACCATACCTGACCTTTTTTTGCCACATTACCTGATCATTATTTCTGGCTGTTTCTTCTTCTAATGCTATGTAAACATTGTCCTCCACATTGTCATCGATTGGGGAATCACTCTGGCCCTGAATATCTTTACTAGCCAGGTCACTGGTAACAGGTGAATTGCCGAGACAATGGCGTGAGGGGGGGAGGGGGGAGGTTATGCGGTGTAAGGCATTGTCCCTGCTTGGCATCGTGTAGAGGAATAGAGGAAGGTGTCCCGTGTATACATACGAAAAATCACGCTTGGAAATTGAAAATTGAGCAAATTAGGGACCTTGCAATTGCACAATGTACTAGTACTTCGCCGTGACTGGCAAATGCAAATCGTTGCAACGTACCCATACGTCGACGGGACGGGGCGGGTTAAATTTGTGCCAAGACTGCTGAATGATGATCAGAAGGCACATCGCGTTGAAGTTGGTAGGGAGCTCAAGAATCAGGTCAGAGATGATGCCACCTTCATCTCCAAGGTCATAACTGGTGTTGAATTATGGGTTTATGGTTATGACTGGGAGACAATGCAGCACTCATCACAATGGAAGTCTCCCAATTCACCAAGGCCCAAAAAAAGTGCTTCAAGTTCAGTGCCCCCCCGTGGGCAGCCAGCTTGTCGTGGTGGGGGGGCTTGCGTGCTCCAGTGATCCCACAAGCCTGCCCGTGGATGTAACGACATCTGGCAGGGTCTCCCATGAGGGTAGGGTTGTGGGTGAGGGGTCTGACTAAGCACTGCCCGAAACGTAGGTTACCCATATGGGTCATCGGTTCCGCCCTCCAGAGGGATCGCGTCAGTGCTGTCCTGAGTTGGTTGGTTGGGTGTCTGGGCTGGGGGGTGTTGGGGAAGGGGGTCTTTGCACTGGTGGGAGCAAACTTTCGTAGCACGGGGTGTCCTTTTTGGGACACCCTCTGGGGACGAGGTACCCTGCTCCCATCAGACCGCACTCGGTCCCCTCACTCCCTGGTAGGCGGTTTCCCTTGGCTCCTGGTGCCATTTTGTGTAAAGCATGTGTATATGGATACATTGCAACTCCTTTATCCACTCGTGTGGTCGGTGACCAGCCGCACGAGTTGGCATCACCTGGTCACTCTCTGGCCGATGACCTTGTACCCCTAGGGTCATCTGCCAAAATTGCGAATGAAGGCGCCCTTCCTATAGAGGTGTTACCTGGTGTATTTGCAAATAACGCTTACACAAAATACGTTGTCCTTAAGGTGGATAGTGGTACTACTTTCAGGAACCTGAATTGTTTTCAGATTCACAGTGGTCTAGTATCAGCATGTGGATTTACCCCCAAGGTGTCTTTGCAGGGCGATGGCTCTCTATTGTTAGAAGCCAGGAATGAACAGGAGAGTTCACGCATCCAGTCTCTAACTGTGGTCGCCAATTATCCTGTATCTGCCTCTCGTCATTTGGTCCTGAACCAGTCCCGAGGGGTTGCGTATTCTCGTGACTTGATCTTGTATTCTGATTCTTCCTTCTTAGAGGGGCTGGCTCCTCAGGGTGTTGTAGGAGTACAGAGAATTATGAAGAAGGTTGATGGGGTTTTACCCCCCACGCCCACTCTTAGCTTGACATTTGACCGTCTTACCTTGCCGGAGGTTATCACTGCTGCGTGGTGGAAGCTAAAGGTTAAACCTTATATTCCTCGACCTAGAAGATGCTATTATTGTCAAAGATTTGGTCACGTCCGCCGTTCTTGCAGGCGGGAAGTGTCTGGCCTTCCTGAGGTCTGTGGAAATTGTGGTGGAATTTCTCATGGTATAGATGATTGTTCTCAACCCTCTAAATGTTTGAACTGTGGAGGAGCACATGCAGCCTCCTCAAGGGATTGCGAAGTATACAAATACGAATACGAGATCATTTCTGTCCAAACGAAGGAGAAAATTTCCTTTTCTGATGCAAAGGCCAGGGTAAGGGAGCGGTTCATTCGCCCTGGGGTTACCTTTGCTGCTGCTTTGTCTCGCCATAAAGCTACCCTGCCATCACACAATGCCCCATCAAATTCTCGGGGTTCTACTTCCCGGCCTTCTCGCCTGGGGCGTTCCACTGAGGGAGTGCAGCCTGGAAGCAGCTGTGCTTCCTCCAGGGAGGTGCCTCCTGTCTCTGGGGGTGTCCCCTCTGCGGTGATTCTTCCAGCGTCTGGGAGTGCCTCCCCCATCCCAGTTCCTCCGGTTCCTCCTGTGACAAACACCCGTGTCGATGCTACACTTTGCTTTGACACATTCAAAACTCCCGATGTCCTTCCTGTGCATCCTTGTCCTGACATATCCAAAAAAAACAGCATCTCTCATACTTTTGTATCAGCTGCTACTTCCATATCGAATGCTGCTCCTGTACCATCTGCCTGCTCTGCTACTGTTGCTCACTCTTCTTTACAGTGTGGCACTATAGTTTCTAATGCTTTAAGTTCTGGTGCAGAGATGGAGGTTGCATCAGCCAACCTCAAACGAGTGAGTAGTGAGGAGTTTTTGGGTGACTCCCCTCCTTCTCAGGTTCAAACTTCTGTACCACATGAAGATTCTGAGGGGGCTCTTCGCTCGACAACCCAGCCAGTGGTGGCGTCTAAGTCTGTGGGTGTTCATGATGGCCCTTCTAGGATTCCCGTCCCTGCCTCTTCCTCAGGTGTGGTGGGGCCTGGGTCTTTAGATACTCATAGAGCTCAGTCGCTTGCTCCCTCTGATCCGTCACCCAGTGGCCAACCTTTGGATGATTTGGTTGGGGGGGGGGGTTCGGTTGGCCCCGAGGTGCCAGCTGAACCATCACATGGGTGTGTAGATGGGGCACGTGGGTCTTCCAAGAAGGTCTCTGTGCTTCGGACTCATTCTGGCGATGGGCGAGACATGTCTCAGGGTAAGGGTACTTCCACTCATGGAAACTCTAAATCTTCATTGCCTTCTCGGTTGGTGAGGCAGAGCTCCACGCCTAGGAAGAAGGGCTTTCACTCCCTTCCCAACGAGGTTGCTACATAGCTTTCTAAGTTCATAATATTTCATACTAATCACTATGGCTCAATCGGTACCAATCTGTCTTCAGTGGAACTGTAGGGGTGCCATGGCAAATTGGGAGGAATTGCAGTTATTACTCTCTGCTCTGAACCCACTATGTGTGTGTCTTCAGGAGACAATGGTGGGGGACAAACAGTTCCCTTCCATTAGGGGGTATAAGGCCTTCCATGCATCTCCTCCTGGTGGTCACAGCGGTGGATGTGCAATTTTTTGCCGTTCTGATGTCCCCTTTATTTCCTTTGAGATTCAGTCGCCTTTTCAAGTTCTAGCAGTACAGATGCATGTTGGGAGGTGCTATACCATCTGTTGTCTGTACCTTCCACCTTCCGTTCCTGTTATATGTGCTGATCTAGAAACCCTTATCAGCCAACTTCCACCCCCTTTCCTACTCCTTGGTGACCTTAATGGCCGCCATCCTTTGTGGGGTGACTCACTTTCAAATCCCCGGGGTGATCATCTTGCCTCTTTGGTTGGGGATTTAGATTTGGTTGTCCTAAATGATGGAAGGCCGACCCATTTTCATGTTCAGACTGGCACGTATTCTGTCATTGACCTTACCATCTCCTCCTCTAACTGTGCCCTTGATTTTTCTTGGGAGGTTTTGGATGATCTACATGGTAGTGACCATTATCCTGTAGTGATCCAGCCTACTCGCCCTGTTCCTGTGGCCCGTCTGCCACACTGGTGTCTGGACAGGGCTGATTGGTCTCTCTTTGAGGAACTATGTGTATTTGCCAACAGGGTTACTGATTTTTCAACTATCGATGATGCCGAATGTTATTTTACTAAGACCATTTTCTCAGCAGGGGTTCATTCTATCCCACGGACTGCTAGTGTTCTTTCCCAGAGACCTGTGCCATGGTGGAATGATGACTGCTCCATAGCAAAGGGAACTTACAAAGCAGCTGCTCGTTGGTATTTGGCAATCGTAATGTTGTTTTTCTAAAAATAGAGTTTCGCAGAGCACGTGCTCACTATAGATGGGTCATGAAGAATGCTCGCCGTAACTCGTGGAGGTCATATGTTTCTACAATTACATCTTCAACTTCAATGTCTGTAGTGTGGAAAAAGGTGTGCAAGATTTTTGGTAGGTTCTCGCCCCCCTCCCCTCCGGTGTTGCGCCTTCACGGAGAACTTGTGTCTGCACCAGATGCAGTAGCCTCTGCTTTTGCAGATCAGTTTTACGCTGTCTCCACAAAGGATCCTTCTCAGCCATTTGCCACCTTTCGTAGGAATCATGAGAGGCTGGGCCTTTACTTTCACTCTCGTGGCGGAGAGCTGTATAATTTAGATTTCAGCCTCCATGAGCTACGTGCTGCCCTTTTAGAGTGTCGTGACACTGCTCCTGGGCCTGACAATATTCCATACGCTATGCTGCGTCATCTTCCGCCTGATTCACTTCAGTTTTTATTGGACCTTTTTAACAGGGTTTGGAGTAAGGGCTCTATTCTGAGGAGTTGGAAGTTGGGTATTTTCCTCCCCTTTCCCAAGCCTGGTAAAGACCATTCCCAAGTCTCCAATTATTGCCCTATCATTTGAACATCATGTGTGTGCAAGCTGTTCGAAAAGATGGTCAATGTCATTCTTATGTGGTTTCTGGAGAAGGGTTGCTTTCTCTCTCCATGGCAGAGTGGTTTCCGTAAATTACGGTGCACTTCAGACAACCTTATCAGGCTTGAGGCATCAATCTGTGAAGCTTTTGCCTCCAAGCAACATCTTGTGGCTGTTTTTTGATCTTGAGAAGGCTTATGACACTGCCTGGCACCATGGCATCCTCCAACAACTTCATGCCTTTGGTTGACATGGTCGCCTGCCTGTGTTGCTTGAAGACTTCTTGACTGATCATGTATTTCGGGTCCGTGTGGGTTCTACCCTCTCTGTGCCACTGTGCCAGGAGGAAGGTGTCCCGCAGGGGAGTGTCTTAAGTGTTTCCCTGTTTGCAGTGGCCATTAATGGTATCATTGACACTGTGCCTGCTGGGGTATCCTCATCCCTTTATGTGGATGACTTAGCTATATGGTTTTCTGGCTCCCGCATGTCTGCTATTGAGTGGCGGATGCAACTTGCCTTGGACAAGATTTCTGCCTGGGCCACTTCCAAGGGTTTTCGGTTTTCCCCTTCAAAGACTATGCACTTCTGTAGGATGAGAGGGGTACACCCGGACCCTGATCTCCAGCTTTGTGGCAGGAGACTCCGTTGTGTGACAGAGACGAAATTCTTGGGCCTGACTTTTGATTGTCGTTTGACATGGGTCTCACACTTGGCAAATCTTAAGACATCATGTATGAAGGCTCTCAGTCTATTGAGGGTTCTGTCCCATACCTATTGGGGTGCTGATCATTGGACACTCTTGCATTTGTTTCAGGTATTTGTAACCTCTAAGCTGTCATATGGCTGTGAGGTATATTCCTCTGCCACAGAATCAAGACTAAAAACTCTAGATGCTGTCTATCATACTGGTCTTCGCCTTGCAACTGGGGCTTTTCGGTCCTCTCTAATTCCCAGCTTATTGGTGGAAGCTGGTGTGCCTCCCTTAGATCTACTGCGTCAGTCTGTTGCAGTACGGTGCTGGCTCCGGATTCGTCGCCTTCCAGACTCACTTGTCTGTGAGGGTGTGACGAAACAGTCTTGTCTTTTGTGTTATAGTAGACACCCTCGCATGCCTCGTCCATTTGGCTATAGGGTTCAGGATATAATGGAGGGGTTTGGTTTGTCGGCAGTACTTGTCAGTCCTGTTCGGATCCCAAGGGTTGCGCCTTGGAGATTGCCCAAGGTAACTTTCTGCAGGCCTATTGCAGGTTCAAAGGATTTTGTCACTCCTCAGTGTCTTTTAAGGTTATATTTAGAACATTCTTCTAGTCATGGTGGTTCTGTGCCTGTGTATACTGATGGTTCTAAATCCACATCAAGTGTTGGTTTTGGAGTGGTATTTCCCAATTTTAGCCGTGGAGGTAGTCTTCCTTTGGTTGCCTCAGTTTTTACTGCGGAGTTGTCAGCCATCATTTTAGCCTTGAAGTTGGTGTTTGTTCATCCTGACAATTATTTTACTATTTTTAGCGACTCTCAAGGGGCGCTTTTGGCCCTGGACTCTTTTAACTCTTCCCATCCCTTAGTTTTAGCTATTTTGGAGTGGCTGTTCCTCATTCGTCGTCGGGGAAAGAGAGTGGATTTTTGCTGGGTTCCCGCACATGTTGGTGTGGTGGGCAATGAGACTGCGGATGCATTGGCCAAGGCTGCGGCTATTCAACAGCCCCTAACAGAATATCCGCTTCTGCATCTGATCTAACACCTTACTTGCGGGACAGAATGCATGTGTGTTGGCAGAGACGCTGGGATGGTGTTGCTCATAATAAGCTGAAAGAGGTCTTCCAACCGTACTATGATGATTGCTTTGTTCCCCTTACTGTCCGTCACTTGCTGGTCGAGTGTCCAAGTTTGGGGGACCTGCGCCGGAGATTCCTCCATAGGCATACAGGGGTAGATGGTGCCTACTGTCTCTCCTCGATGCTTGGGGGAGCCCATAGCGTTTTTACTGATGTTTTTGGTTTTCTTCAGGAGGCGGGCCTCCTATCACTTCTATAAGAAATTGTTTTCTCTTTTAACTATTCTTTTATTATTTTCAGTGTATTATTTCTAGAAAAAGTTATTAACTATGCACAATTTATTTGCCATTTGTTTTAGCTTGTTGTCCGGCGGCATATGACCTTAGCAGTAGCGCCGCCAGTTTTTACTACAATCAGTCAATCAATCAATCAAGTTCAGTGCAATCCCAAATGAATGTTGATCAATTTCTTTGATATCCAAGGGATTGTTCACAAGGAATTCGTCTCATCCGGCCAATCTGCCACCAGAAAATTTTACTGTGAAGTTTTGCAGCATCTGAGGGAGAACATCCGCAGCAAAAGTCTAGAACAGTGGAAGAACAAGGACTGGGCCCTGCATCATGAGAACATCCCCGCCCACACATCAATTGTTGTCTGGCAGTTCCTGGCCTCCATTAACATGGTATTCATTCCCCACCCACCCTATTCATCTGACCTTGCCCCCTGTGAAATTTTCTTGTTTCCCAATCTGAAATTACGACTGACAGGGAGTCGTTTTGACTCGATTGAGAAGGTCCAGACAGAATCACAGGAGATGCTCAAGACCATCACGCTTGAAGCCTTCCAGGGGTGCATGAACTTGTGGAAAAAACGCTGGGACCACTGTATTCATGCCCAAGGGGACTATTCGAAGGTGACATTGGGAACTAGGAGGTAAGGTAATTTATTCTCCTACAATATTTAAATTGCTGGAACTTTTGGATAGCACCTCATACACTGCATTACAGCAGTGACACTCATATTTATATACCAGAGGCCTGTAGCTCTTTAGGGACCAGATCCTCAAACCTGAAAAGACTCCAAACTGTTCGAACAGCTTTAACCCGCTGCGTCCCGTTGACGTATATATACGTCCACACATTTTCTTTGGAGCCAGCCTGATAGAAAACCCAGTAAGGTAAGGGATACTGGTACTTGTATCGAGTATTTTAAACCTCAGGTGAGCGATTTCTCTAAGAATTTTCGATGCTTCTCACCAAAGGTGGAGGTTTGAGCCAAATTTTTTTTTCTCCAAAATTGGTTGGGATTGGGGGGAGTCAATGGTGGAAAATTAATCGGGATGGGGTGGGTTAAATAGTACTCTTATGTTAAGTTGAGGATAAAATTCCTTTAGTAATTTAACTAATCTGTTTTGTAGAGGAAAACTGCGCTTACCTACAAAATTTTCTGCTTACCTACAAAATTTTCTGTGGTTTAGGATTCAAAATTCTGTCCAAAGCTTGTCCTGCATATGAATCTGTAAAACGGAATGGAAAGCCATTGCAAATATAAAATATCCCTGAGGAACTGAATATCCAAGTGAAAATAAAGATATTGCTGATATGGTAGGCCCATTGAACTAATCTAGCAACTGAGTTTCTCTTAAAATCAATAGGTATGAAAGAACAAAATTGTCATGAGTCCAGTAAATGTAGTCTTCTTATATACTGAGGTAGGAAATGAATTACCTTAATGGGTAACTAAAATATCAAGGGAGGGTAGTTGTTTGTTCACCTCTCTTTCAGGTTTTTGAGGCAATGAAAAAAGGATGGTATTATAAATGACGGTACTTACTCCAGCTTATTCGTGACCAGATCCAGACCTCGAATAATGTGTGGGCTACCGAAGGTTCATAAGGAGGGTTCCCTGTCCGCCCTATTATGTCTGCCATAGGTACAGTCGTCAGCATAAATTTGCTGCAAATCTACTCGTGTGGTGTGAGTCCTTTTGTCTGGCAACACTGTAAGGGGACGAGTTTCCACGTAGACTAATACACTTTAAAGACGTGTTTTTAAAAAGTGGTACTCTAGAGACTGCCTAGAGTACAATATCCTGTATACTGTAATTGATTAGTATAAAAATGTGCAAGAGTTGACAGATTGTTATGGAATGATGTATCAGCGTAATACTCTGGTATTCTTCATTATAACCGTGTCTAAGCTCCCTTCCCCTCTCGCCCCCTTACTCCTCCTGATGTCTCCCCCACCCCTCCTTCTCCCTCCTACCCCCCCCCTCCACTCACTTTCATGCCTCTCCACAGTCTCCTCTCCCCACCCTGTCTACCTTCATTCATTTATCCACGGCACTAACCTGACTGAATTCTCTCTTGACTGTTTGCCAAACCCAGTCTGCCTTATCCCCAGTTGTTTGCAGTAGTACTAACTATATCCAAGGTTTATTATTAATATTCCTTCCTGTTCCAGTCCCATTCTCACCCTCCTCGTCTCCTTCCCACTCCTCTCCAGTTGTCTTTTCTGTTCTCCACCCTTTGTCACTACCAACAGCCGAGAGATACAGGAACATTGAGGTCTCGTTCTTGTGATGTATTTCTTGCTAGTATTTGTTTGACTGAGCCTGGCAGTCGGTGGCTATTAATTCAGTAGGCGAAATTAAACAAACATTTGTGCCCTCTCCTCCTACTTTTCGCCCTCTCTCTTCCCTACGAAAATGTTCCCTTTCTCCTCATACTGTTCACTGAATCACGAAGCAGTATCAGAACCACTAATGTTTCGAACTACTACATCATGTTTGGAGTAACGAGTGGGAGAAAGAAGCTGTTGCATAGCAAGAAACTCTCGAATGTTGAGGAGCAAAAAGGTTACAGGAATAGACAAGAAATAGAGAAGAATGCTGTTTATTACGTAGATTATCGCCGTGGGTAATATAAGGTAGACAGTGCGGAGAGAGAGAGAGCGAGGGGGAGGAGGGATGAAGGAGAGTGGGAGAGGTAAGAAGGAGGGGAGAGTGGGTAGAGACATGAGATGGGTATTTGGGATAGAATAGAAGTTTCATCATTCGACAACATTCATCTGTCGTTTTTTGCATATTTTTACACTAATCAGATATAAAGAATATCGCATCCTGGGCGATGTATAGTACTAATTCTTACAAGTACGTCTTTAAAGAGTATAAAAGCCTGTGTGGCAACTAGTTTCCATACACTGTTGCCAGACAAAACGGCCCACACCACACGAGCAGGGTTGCAGCGAATTTGTGCTGACGGCTGTACATTTAACTATAACTAATCAAAATTCTTAGCTCCTATATTGTCATCAGTTACCCATAATAATTACACTGTTCTCGATTCTTTCAAGTGTGCTAAAGAAATTTTGCAGCCTGAAGTTTAATAACTATATTAGCCAGTTTTGATATAAAATCATTATTCTCTAATATACCATTAGCTGAAACAATTAATATCTGTGTAGACAATCTCTTTAAACAAAACTAAAGTGTTTATTTAAAATAGGGATAAACTCCATAAGCTTCATAGTCTGGCCTCTAATGACAGTTACTTTTGCTGTGATGGTAATATTTATGCTCAGATTGATGGTGTTGCTATGGGCAGTCCACTTGGACCAACCCTGGCAATTGCTTTTTGTCCCATCATGAGGTACGCTGGTTGGATGAGTGCCCCCTGCAAATTAGACCATTATTTTAACGACGCTATGTGGATGATAAATTTGCAATTTTTAGATCAAAGTCTCATACTCCAAAATTTTTGGAGGATCTTAATTCCAAACATAGTAATATGGAGTTCACAATTGAAAGAGAGGTAAACAAACAACTATCCTTCCTTGATATTTTAGTTACCCATTCAGGTAATTCATTTCCTAACTCAGTATATAGGAAGCCAACATTTACTGGACTCACGACAGTTTCATACCTATTGATTTAAAGAGGAACTTAGTTACTACATTAGTTCACCGGGTCTACCATATCATCAGTAACTATCTTGATATTCACTTGGAAATTCAGTTCCTCAGGGATATTTTATTTCGTAAAGGCGTTCCATTCCGTTTTACAGATTCATTTGTAGGACAAGCTTTGGACAGAATTGTGAATCCTAAACCACAGAAAATTATGGTCAAGAAAGAGGATATTTACTTTTCTCTCCTGTTTGTAGGTAAGCACAGTTTCGCTTTACTAAACAGATTAGTTAAATTACTAAAGGAACTTTATCCTCAACTTAACATAAGGGGAGTGTTTAAAGTTGGTTCGGAGTCTTTTCAGGTTCAAGGATCTGGTCCCTAAAGTGCTACAGGCCTCTGCAGTATATAAATACGAGTGTCACTGCTGTAATGCGGTGTATATTGGCAAAAGAAAGCGCCAACTCAGGGTCAGGATCCTTGAACACCTGGGAAGATCAATCCGAACTAGCAGACCATTGCATAATACCTCATTTAGCACCATTCAGAGACATGCACTCCAGGAAGATCATCCCATCCGTCTAGATTAATTTATAGTTCTGTTGTCAAGGGCCTCGGAGAGGGAGTTGTGTATATGTGAGTCCTTGTTAACACTTAAATATAAACCCTCCCTTGTTAATAATAAGAAATCAGTTGAAATACTATGTTTTTAATGCTCTGTTGTAGCAGAATTTCTTCTTTCCTGTAATTTTTCTGTTGCTGGTTCTTCTTTATGCATGTTTTCATTGATTTTATGTCGAATCTTCCCGAGTTTTTAGCTTTGTACTCGTGCTATGTTCGTTAGGAATATTGATTGTTTTATTTTAGACTACCTAATGATGAAGGCAGTCTTCGAAACGTTGCAATAAACATGCTGCACACTGTACTGGTTTATCTGCTTCATAAATATATATATATATATATATATATATATGGGTGGTCCTTAAGCATAGGGGGGATTATCAAACGTATATTTCTCTTGCTGCCATGGTCTGTATCTGCGAGGTTATGCATAAAAACACCGTGGTTAAAATGTCATCGAGATATAATGATATTTACCCTGTGCTCAAGAAGGTTGAAGCTATGACCCTATGTGGGCTGTTGACACGCCTTGCTGAGAGAGTCGGATTGTGTGTGGTGTTGTTCTCACTGTTGACAGATTAGTGTGTGTGTGTGTGTGTGTGTGTGTGTGTGTGTGTGTGTGTGTGTGTGTTTTGTCTTTAGACTTGGTATTAAGCATTTCCCATGTATCTTCCCAGGTGTTATTTTGGTGAAATGGCCAGTACATATTCAAAAGACTTCTTTGTGATGCTAGTCTCTGCACTCACGGGGAGCAAGCTGCCATCCATCGGCGACGTCCTCAGCCTGACTTTGCACAAGCTGAGCATGAAGGCAGCAACAATGAGGGAGGCTGTCACGGCCATTGCTGATGAAGTGCTTTCCTTCTGGACGAAAGCATGGATTCCACCAACGAAACGAGACCACATCACTGAGAAGCTAGAGTTGTATGGCGAATTCAAGCTTCTCAAGAAGAACAACAATCGATGCTCAGATGACCAAAATCCATGGGAAGCCCCCTTCCAGCTGACGTTCGGCAACCTCTTTGATGTCACCCATGCTGACACACTGAACATGATGATCATCAAGGAAGACAAGGCTTTCCTGGTCACCCAACGAGAACCTGGCCACAGGGGGACCATGGGAGAAACTGATGTGGTCCTGGCTTGCACAGACCGCAATGTTGTGCAGCGGAGGGAGGCTGAACAATGCCGACAGTGCCATGCGACTGAGGAAATTGTGACTACTTCTCAAACAGGTGAATTGGCCTCTACCAGCTCGAGCTCTTCATCCCCCAGTGACTCTCCAACCCTTGGTGCTGTTGGAGGTTGCAGCCCACTCAAGCGCAGTCGGCCAGTCAATATCATTTCACCGGCACTGGTGTGACTCTTTGTCTTGTAATATGTAAGTCTTGAGTTTTGGTTAAAGTTATTGTGCTAGCTGAACGCAGGAGGAGTTTAAGATGATTACAGGGAGTTGATCTTGATTTATTATCTTCAAGGAAAGTCTAAGCTGAGCAGTGTATGTATTACACGTGAATGTAATTTACCAAGTCTTGTTGGACCCCTCTTCATATTTCCTCTCTCCACTATCTCTCGGTTCTATGGCTAGCCTCTTTCTGATCTCTAATCTCTACATTCTCGTTTAGCAGGGCTCTTCTTGATGTGGGTACACTGTTGTGGAAGCTTCTAGAACCTTGAACGTCTGTATGTATGTAGTGCTTCCGGTGCCCACTGGCATACTGTTAAGTATTTGCTGAACTCATTACCTTTGGGTCAATTCTCACTGACACACTTCCTATTCTCTCATCCTGGCTGGTGCTTCTATCTATCTATGAGTTGTATTATTATAATATGGAGTCCTGACATCGCTCAGTCATGCCAGCAGGCGGTCCTCTGATAGCAATCATCAATGACATTTGCTAATCTATAACACTGATTATAATACTGCATAGATATAATATTCATGTTAACCCCCCCCCCCATCCCGACGTTTTCTGGGCAGTGGTATGCCCCAGTCCCGACATTTTTGGACTTTTTTTTTTTTTTGGCTCAAACATCCGCATTTGGTGAGAAACATCGAAAATTCATAGAGAAATCGCTCACCTGAGATTTAAAATACTCGATCCAGGTAGGAGTACCTCCTTACCTTACAGGGTTTTCTATCAGGCTGGCTGCAAAGAAAACGAGTTCTATGGGAGGATAACTATTCCAAACCACTCATAAACGGTATTTATTTATTTATTTGGTACGAATTTATATGTAGTACGAGAGTATATTGGTTTTCAAATGGTTATAAGCAATGTTTCACTTACTAACTCATCACCATTCCTGACCTTTTTTTGCCACATTACCTGATCATCATTTCTGACTGTTTCTTCCTCTAATGCTATGTAAACTTTGTCCTCCACATTGTCATTGATTGGGGAATCACTCTGGCCCTGAATGTCTTTATTGGCCAGGTCACTGGTAACAGGTGGATTGCCGAGACAATGGTGTGCGGGGGGGGGGGAGAGGTTATGTGGTGTAAGGCATTGTCCCTGCTTGCCATCTTGAAGAGGAATAGAGGAAGGTGTGCCGTGTATACGTGCGAAAAATCACTTGCAAAAATTGAAAATTGTGCAAATTAGGGACCTTGCAATGTTGCCGCGTTAATTTACGTCTCCGGGATATGAGTGCACATCATGTGAGGATGTGAATTCACGTCCCTGGAACGGGGCGGGTTAACCCTCTCTTGCACGATAAGTTTTGGTAAGTTTTCTGGCGCATGATTTTTTTCTGTCCGGCTGCCCCCGCATGGCAAATAGCACGTATTCTCGCCATATTTTCGCCACCCAAACATCAATATACTGTCATGAAACCTATCTCATCTTATTCGTTGATGTTTGTTCTAGCCGATATGCACAACAAAAAAATAGAAAAACACAAGTAAAACAACATTAGGCAGCCATGAATAAAAATTTTGCTACATCACTTTCATTTCCTAACATCACCATTCGAGTGCTTTCCATCACACAGGAAAATGTTATTAGAAGTTTTGATAGAGAATTTCATTAGCTTTCTAAAGAAAGAAATCCGGTTGTGATATGATTTGTAGTTTTCGAGAAAGTAGCCAAAACTAAAAGCTATTTTTAAAAAAAAATCAGGGAGCTCTCATTCTGAACTTTTCTCGCACACCTTATATTTTTATTACACAATATTATGCACAATTTCACGAACTTTCTGATGAGTACCATCTGGTTTCGATACCCCTCATAGTTTTCGTGTAAATCGCCAAAAACGACTGGGAACTCACGTCCGTGCGTCACTTTCGTAATGCACACACAGTATTTGCTATATTCCCGCCTACATAACAACGAATTCTTATCATAGATATTACATTGTTATATCTTGTACATACGTAGATTTTACTGCTCTTTATTATGGTTCTTACAGGAAATCAATATGTCCAATACTTTTCGTGTAATTGGCCAACAAAGAGAGATTACTCCTCTGAGTGCTTTCGACTTTACTGGAAGCGAGGAAAAAAACAAAGTCTGTTCCCCCGGCTTTTCCAACAGAAAATGCTCCCAAAGGCTTATATTCTGGTAATGAACTTACGTATAACTTACTGCTCTTTATCATGGTTCTTACAGAAAATCGATACGCCAAATAGTTTTCGAGTAATTGGCCGACAGTGTGATATTATTCCTCTGAGCGCTTTTGACTTTTACCTCAAGCGAGTAAAAATCATACCTTTTTCCCCAGCCTTTTCCTAAAAAAAAAAAATGCTCCCAAAGGCTTATATTCTGGTAATGAACATATGTAGAATTTACTGCTCTTTATCATGGTTCTTACAGGAAATCAATACGTCCAATATTTGTCGAGCAAATGGCCGACCAAGTGAAATTATTCCTCAAAGCACTTTCGACTTTTACCCTAAGTGAGGAAAAAAATATAGTCTGTTCCCCTGCCTTTTCTTACAAAATAATGCTCCCAAAGGCTTATATTCTGGTAATGAACATACGTAGAATTTACTGCTCTTTATCTTGGTTCTTACAGGAAATTGATAAGTCCAATCATTTTTGAGTAATTGGCCGACCAAGTGAGATTATTCCTCGGAGCGCTTTCGACTTTTACTTCAAGCATGGAAAAAAGTCTGTTTCTCTGCCTTTTCCTACAAAAAATAGGCTCCCAAAGGCTTATATTCTGATATTGAACATACGTAGAATTTACTGCTCTTTATCATGGTTATTACGGAAAATCAATACGTCCAATAGTTTTGGAGTAATTGAATGATAAAAGTAGAATACTCTTTCTCACCCACACGCGAGATAAAAAACATTCTTTCACTGCCTCACCCACACCTACATATTTTCGCTCGTTACGTTTTATTTTCTTTTTTTATTCAAAGTATACACGTAAAATATCATAAGGTTTTTTATAGTGCTCTCAGAAACTCGACATGACCACTAGTCTTTTTGTTAGGTACTGATACTGAAGCTGAACTTTCTTCCATCTCATATGTGTGTATGTAAAAAGCATTACTTATTTGTGAAAAAAAAATATTGAACTATAGAAATAGGTCAATATACAAATCAACAAAATATGGATAACTCACTTCCTCCAGAGGTGTTGAGATGCTGGCAGTAGCTTGAAGATGAGGAGTTACGTAGTGTGTGAGCATGTGTGTGTGTGGGTGAGTGTGTGTGCGTGTGCGTGTGTGGGTGAGTGTATGTGTGTGTGTGTGTGTGTGTGTGTGTGTGTGGGTGGGTGGGTGAGTGTGTGTGTGTGTGTGTGTGTGTGTGTGTGTGTGTGAGTTAATGTGTGTGTGTGTGTGTGTGTGTGTCTGCGGCTTTGACGTATTTTCTTCTCTCCTTGCAATACATTTGCCTAAAACACATGCGATGCACACAATAGATTTCTCCATGAACATTTGCTGCACGACATACGTATGTATATGTGGCTGTGGCATATTTCTTGTCTCGGACACTTGCACTATGTTTTAGCTAAGTCAGTCAATGCATGAAGTATTTCTTTGTGAACACTCGCTACACTATTTTATATGTATATTTCACACTAAACCATAAGCAATATAAAACACTATCACATGATTCCATCCCAACCTCCTCTATTATTCCCGACTATGGCGTACGTGACCGCCTGTTTCCTTAGCGACTGTTGCATATCTCTATGGCATGCATAATGCCTGCTATGGAAGTCAGTTATTTCACCAATCCATGCATTATATGTTTCACAAACATAAGTATTGGCTTTACTATATAAAGGTAAAATACTCCTCATTTATGGGCAGGGTGAAGCAGAGTGGAAACCCCATTATAACAAACCAGACTCCTGCCTATAGGCTTTATGACTGATAACAGGCCCCAATGATTTACAGACAATACATCTATGTTCCATAGACACAATCACTTTACATTATAGTCAAAAACATAGTACAATCACAATATTTCAATAATGGCTTCTGCCTCGGGTGGGAGGAGGAAAATGGCGCCTTTAAAGGGACGACTGACAGCTGCACTTCTCTCCTGCCCGGCTGGTCATGAGATACTGAGATATTTATGGTATGCACTGTCTCATCAGAGCAGTCAGTGTTGCCAAATGCTTGCCTCAGAAGAGAGTTGCACACACTAGAACACACCAAAATTTGACGCAAATCGGCCGAAAACTTTTCTTTTGATGGCGTTTTTTCTGCTAAGGAAGGCAATTCGCATGAGTGTGCTTTTTCCTACCAAACCACATGCAACGCGATTCATGTGACTGTGCCTGAGAGGGTTAAATGTAAAGTTTATAATGAATGTATAATCCCAGCTATGACAAACGATTGTGAGAAATGGAAACTTATATAATAGATGGAGACTCAACTAATCCATTCTCTAAGAGCAATGGAACGGACAGTTTTGAAAATATCTTTAAGAGATAGGAAATGATCAACTTGGGTGAAAGAGTAGACTAAAGTCAAAGACATTATAGAAAATATATAAGAACGGAAATAGAGGTGTGCAGGTCATGTAGCAAGGATAATGGATATCCGATGGAGGAAGAGGTTGCCTGACTGGGCTCTAAGATATTTTATGCATAGCAGAAGAAGGACAGACAGGAGGTAGAGAGATGAGACAGAATTTGAAGGCATAATGTGGTAGCGATTGGCTTAGCCAAGGAAGTCGTGGAAAAGGTTATGGAAGGCCTATGTAGACTTGCAATGGCTGCTGCTGCTGATGATGATGATAATATGATGAAGACTTATTGTATAATTGTGACGATCCCTGCCACCCCGACCACTTTCGCCACGACCCTTTGGAAGTGGGGGGAGGGAGGGATATCCTCTTGGTGCTTCTTCTTCTGCACTGAAAATTATAACTTTCCACACTCAACATTCGTAGCTGTGCATTACATGAAAACAGAACTGTGCATGCGTATACCTACAAAATTGGCACTCTTGACTTTTGTACTTTTGGTAAAGGCAGCTGCGTGTCGGATGGCAAATTTGCTTTCTTAGCAAAGTGCTTAGTCTCTGCGCTACCCCAAGTGATGGCGGTCTTATGGTGGGTTTCTTATAGGCTGTAAGTACGTAGCTTCTCTGATTATTCCCTGGACGCCAGGCTAAAATCTGTTCGCGCCTCACCTCAGTATGAAAAAATAAAAATAAAAAACTTTTAACCTTAATAAATCAGAAACTATAGCACGTTAGGGAAATGCATTAATGACCACATTACTCACCAACTGTTCCTCTTGCGAATGAAAATATCTCCAGGTCTGTAGGTTGTTGCTTTGATAAGTAGTGACGTGAGGAAGAGGACTAATTTTCGTCGCGAGAACAGGATGTATTCATGTGTCTGCCCATGGCCTCGACTATGGCTTTGTTCTCAGTGTAATAGCTTCTCCATTGCTAGATAAACTAGACACAGTTGTGTCCAAGGCACACCCTCTTGGCATTATCACTAGTCCTTGCCTAGTATCCCAGGAAAGAGGCTTGGCAGGGGTGGATGAGGCAAAAGTACACGTGAGGCGGGAATGAAATAGGACGAGAAAGGTATAAAAAGATCGTCTTACACCTAGCAACGCCACAGAGACAACCGAAGTATGGTTGGGCAGGCTGGTAGGAGTCTTCCCTCAGCTTTTGGTTATGAGGTAAAGTGGCGGCCACTTCAAAATATGCCTGAAAAACAAGTGCAGTTCCTACCGACACCCAGCGCCGCTGTGCCACCGATTATTTTACAGTTCCGACCAACACCTGGCAGTTAGGAGTTACGTGAGTTAAGAAACTGAAAGAAGATTGACATTTATTGAAGTTTGCAACCTGCCACATATCGCATGTGCATGGTACAGTTGACTTCATTTTTGCAGACAAACACAAAATCACATGACCAGTATAACTATCAACTCAAAATGTACAAATCTCCTTTCTTAGCTGTGAGTTTGACTTGGTGGCTTAGCTGTTCCATGCCCATCTCTACTAATGGCACCACCATGCCATTAATACCTCTTCATTAGGTCCTGCATTGCTACAGAATCATACTGCACCGCTGTAACACTGTGCACCCTCGATCGAGCGCCTCTGGTGTCCGAACGCTAGCCAGGCCTACTCATAATTATTTCCCTGCACCTTCCCCTGGGAACCCCCCTGTTTCAAACTTAGTAAGGTACTGTCTTTGACAAGGATGTGCGGGTTCCCTGCACAGTGTGTGTATAATACTCTATCATAGGACGGCCCCATAGAACAGTTTTTGCCTGCAGTTGACAGGTCTTTTCAGTGAGACAGACCAGCGTTAAACAACAACAACAGCTACCTCACTCTTTCTCTGTGGAAGAAGGACGCCTTTAAGAAGCAATACAGATATTGGTTGGCAGGTCTGCTATCCAGTTAAAGATGAGTCTCTTAACTCCAAGTGAAAGTAGGAGTGTGTGCTACTGGAAAAGTGTAACTTCAACCAGCATCCACCAGGTTCGTGTTTCAGATGAACCTGGAGCTACAGCTACAACTAGACTCATATACACTACTGTTCTAATCACTACAATCTTACATTAAGCGTGGCCCCCAGAAGATCTGAGATTTTGTCTGGGAAGATGTTTGGCATACGTGTGAAGTGTGATCGTCGCCAGGTAGACAAGAACGCCACCCTCTGCTTCGAGTATAGTTTGTTCATGTACACGCGCCACTCACCACCTGACCCAGCCTGCAGGAATAGTTACATCTCATTAATGCAGAACGTAATAAAGGTGCAAAGGTGATTTCATTGTAACTCTTCCTTAGTGTTTTATTTATTTATTTATTAAGAACTTCACATTCTTTGGAGTTCTTATTGATACTGTTGATATTATTTTGTGTGGTTGTGGGGGGGAGGGGAATCTAGAGGCTGGCATTCCAAGACCGTTCGAGACAGACATGAAATTTAAAGGAATGATGTATGTTGGTTGCAGGCTTCTTTTGGCACAGAAAAAAAATCATAGCACTAGCGCAGCACTAGCGCCCTCAGTGTTATTTCTTCGATTTTTGCTCTCTTGCACTCCAAAAAATACTGAACCAATTGCTTTGCACATGGTCCAGTATGTAGTCATCATATACTGGTGTACTTGGGTATTGATTCTGAGTCCAACAAATACTTTTTGAGATAGTGAGGAAAATCAAAATGGTCTTCTCATGTCTGAAAATGCTAATATCAAGAGTATTCAACCGATTGTGACCAAATATGGTGGAAATGTAGTGAATCATGAGAACATGATTTGCGTAATATGAACGACCTAGACCTGATCTCAAGGTCACAGGTAAGAATCTGTAAATTTTTTTTGTCAAACCAAAAGTCCTTCAATATTAGGTCTGCAGTTCATTTGGAATGTGGAGTTCTTCGAGTATTGCTTCAGCAATTTCATAATTCCAGCTTATTACCATAACTATTACTACTACTACTACTACTACTACTACTGCTACTACTACTACTACTACTACTACTACTGCTACTACTACTACTACTGTTATTATTATTATTATTATTATTATTATTATAATATTATTATTATTATCATCATCATTATTATTAAGAACTTCACATTCTAGTAAGTTCTTATTAATATTGTAGATTTTTCCCGGGGGGGGGGGGAGATCTAGAAGGCTGGCATTCCAAGACCGTTCCAGATAGAGACCTGAAATTTTCAGCAGTGGTATCAGATATTATTAATACACTCCTTTGTCTGAAGAGTGTTAGTCTAACATGACCTTACGTAATATCACAGACGTCTCTTAGGAGGATTAGGTGTAACGGATATTTCAATACCTAGTTACTATTCTCCTATCTCGTAGCTAATTCCCCATTGAATTGGCCATTTCGTAAAGGTTACTTAGCTAGAAAGAGTCAGACAACTGATGACGACAAGCCTGATTTTTAGGTCGGTTGCCCGGGCTTCCAAGCCTCCTTGAAGTGCGTAATTACAACGTGCTACTTGAACCAGATCTAGGAGAAGAGTGACTAACATGGCGAGCTTCTTCTCTCTCATAGGATTTGAAGAGATGCCAGCTCTTAATTAATTACAATGCTAAATACAGTTAGGTTACATCATGATATATACTAGGCGAATCTAACCAATTAATCTTAGTTCTGATTAAACTAAACCCAAGCCAAATATTCACCTTATATATGTAAATATGTTAAACCCACATCTGCTTTTCATGTGAGGGCTTTTCATCCCCAGGACACGCCATCTACCACGCAGACGCAGTTTAGGTCAATGGAAATTTCCAAAGTAATTACATGTATTTACAATATAGTTGTCCAGAAGAGTTAAACGCAGTAGCATTTAATTTATTAATATTAAGAATTATTAAAGAGAACGTAATCTCTGGGTTATACAACCTGTTGATTAGTTACTAACGCTCTCCAGGTTGGAAAATATTTCCCACAGTTTTGGGGCTGGGCGAAAAATGATACGATGTATCATGTAATGTGACCCTTAGTCAGGAGTTCTGTCCATAGGTCTCGAGAACCCTGTGCTGCGGCCCTTCTAGGTCGCACATCTTGACCCATTTGGTCTCCACCATTCACTGTCTCCGGGGTAGCCGTTAACTCAAGGGGTACCAGGATATCAATAGTTTTCATGTTGGTATGTCCCCTTCATTTTAATTTTACGAGTCTCAGCACCCCCTCTGAATCTGGATGCGTGATCACTTAGCTAATGGCCACTGGGCTCTTGGTTGTTCTGTTTTTACTAAGACAACATCTATGTTTATAACAGACTTGTTGCTGGCAGCCAGAGCCCCATAAAATCTTCCTCATAGGTTCAAAAGATATTCTTCACTCGAATGGCTATTCCAAGTGTTTAATACTTTTTTCAGACGTTGATATCCCTCCCACAGATGTTGTCCTAAATCATTATTTTCTATGGTAGGATCATCTATTTCTTCCTGGATATCCACACAAGGCACCGGATGGAGCTTTCTACCATATAACATATGAGCCAGTGTCAAAGCCTCAGTCAAAACGCTAGTGTCATCTAGATAGGTTAGGGTCTATCATTAATCCTAGCCTCAGTTTCAGTTATCACTGTTCTTAACTCTTCTCTTGTGATTTTTGTTCTGTGTTAGGTTTTCCCAAGGCATTTCTTCACAATACCAATTATTCGTTCGGTAAATCCATTTTGCCACGGTGCTCTTGGAGCTATGAACTGTCAGGTACAATTTCGGATTCCCAGTGCCTACTTAACCTTTGGGTCATTCATTATATTTAAAAGTAGAGGTGCTGCTCCAACGATGTTGGTTCCATTGTCTTTTATTAATTTATTAGGACTGACCTTGTAGCTGCAAATCTTCTAAATACCTTCAGGAATGTCTCTGAACTTAAATCTTCTGCCATTTCTAGATGGACTACCCTTGTGTAGGTGCAAGTAAACAGACATATATATACATTTATGGCGAGTTCCGTCACCGGTAACAGTTATAGCCCCTGTGTAATCTACTTCAATTACCTTGAAGGGCCGACTTACATTTACCCTATCCCTTGGTAAGGCAGGTAGTCCTGGATAGTCATATGGTCGTTATTCATATCTCCTACATGTAATGCAACCTTTGAGATATTTCTTTATGACCTGTCTACCCTTAGGGATCCAATACCTTTCCCGGATTCGGGCCAAAGTCTGCGGCACACCTCCATGAAGAGTCAAATCATGGGCTTCCTTTAGAATTATCTATCTATCTATCTATAGCCCGACGCCCTAATCCCGCAAAGGGTGGCCGCAGACAAAACGCCTCCAAGTCACTCTGTCACCCACCATTTGACTCCCCTCCCCCCAACTCATCCCCCCCTCCCTCATATACCTCTCAACTCCATCCCTCCACCTCATCCTCGGTCTACCTCTCCCTCCCCCTCCCTCCACCTCACCTACATACACCCTCTTAGTCAGTCTTTCATTCTCCATTCTCTCCACATGTCCAAACCACCTCAGTGTATTTCTCCTAATCTTTTCAACCACATCCACATCTACCCCACAACGTTCCTTCACTTCTTCATTCGTCAACCTGTCCCTCCACGTCACTCCACATGCTCCTCTCAAGTAACTCATTTCCACTGCTCTCACTCTTGACTTGTTCCTCTCTTGCAAGGTTCACGCCTCGCTTCCATACGTCAGGGTAGGGATCACAATACCATCATGCAGTGACTTCTTAACTTCCATACTCACCTCCCTATTTCTCATCACTGCTTTCAGTGTACCAACAACCTTTCTTCCCTGCTGTACCCTTTCACGTACTTCATCCCCCAAAGTTCCATCCTTACTCATCACACTACCCAAGTACTTGAATGCACTCACATTCTCCATATCCTCACCATCCAACCTCACTGCACACTCTGTGACTTCATTCCTCTCAAACACCATAACTTTACTTTTGTTTACATTAACTTTCAGCTTCCTCCTCCTACACACTGTCCCAAATTAATTCACCAAACCTTGCAACTCCCATTCATCTTCACTCAACAATACTGTATCATCAGCAAACAGCAACACCGGAAGCTTCCAAATCTCACCCTCATTCATTAGGGCCACCCCCACATCCACTGCCCTACCTTGCACCTCCTTTACAACCCCATCCATATATATATATTAAACAGCCATGGAGACATCACACACCCCTGTTTCAATCCCACATTGAGATCAAAGAACTCACTCAGCTCACCATCCACTCGCACCGTAGCCCTAGCTCCCTTGTACATACTCTTCACAGCACTCAACAATTTCCCCTCCACTCCATATATTCTCAGTACCTTCCACATACCTTGCCTATCTATTCTGTCATAAGCTTTCTCCAAGTCCATGAAGGCAGCATACACTTTCCTTCCCTTCTCTAGATACTTCTCCACTAAACATCTTAGAACAAATATCTGATCTACACACCCTTTTCCCTTCCTAAATCCCCCTTGTTCTTCTCCAACTAGCTCCTCTGTCATATGCCTAACCCTATCAATGAGTATTCTACCATATATTTTACCAGTCACACTAAGAAGGCAAATACCACTATGGTTACCACATACTTCTCTCTCCCCTTTTCCTTTGTACAGAGGAACAATTATACCTGATTTCCAGTCCTCTGGAACCCTTCCCTCTTCCCAAGCCAATCTACACAACTTCCATATCCACTCCACAACAATCTCACCCCCATACCTAAGCATTTCACCACACACTCCATCAATTCCTGGGGCCTTTCCCAGCTTGATCTTCTTCATCGCTTCCACTACTTCCGACCTACTGATCTCTTCCTCCCTCCTCTCATCTCTTCTTCTCCCAGCCATTCCCCAACCACTTATACTCACACTGTTCTCACTCTCTACATTCAACAAATCCTCAAAGTGCTCCTTCCATCTCCTCAATTTCTCTCTCTTCTCCACGAACAATCTATTATTCCTATCTTTCACTCCCCTACTATTTCCCCTTTCACATGCCTTACTTTCTTTACCTCCTTCCAAAACAATTTCTTACTCTCCCTCCATTTCACACTCAGATTCCTCCCAAACTCTTCATCCACTTTCTTCTTACTCTCCTTCACCAGTCTCTTAACCTCCCTTCTCCTGCTCACATATACCTCTCTCTTCTCTCTCTCATCTTCTCCCCTACCTCTACTCGCCAACCATTCACCATATGCCTTCTTCTTTTGTTCCACAGCTCGTTTCACCTCATCATTCCACCATGCTGTCCCTTGCACACCCTTGCATCTCCTCCTCACTCCACAAACCGCCTCACACGCTGCGCTTATCTCTTCCGTGAATATCTTACATACGTCTTCCACCCCTTCCATCTGCTCTAGCTCATACCTTCCCAATCTTTCTTCCACTATGCTCTTATATTCTGTCCTTTTTTCACTATCTTGCAATTTCTCCACTCTTCTCACAGGAGCTGCTTCCTCCTGTCTTCCCCTTCGTCTCCTCAACCACTTTCTTTGCAGCTCTACCTTGGCCATCACTAAGTGATGGTCCGAGACTCCATTCCCCCACCCTCTCCACACCCTTGCATCCAACACTTGTCTTCTCATTCGCTCATCCACACACACGTAGTCTATCATTGCCTTTCGTTCAACAAGTTCACCATCCATTTCCTCATAACTCTCCATGTATACCGGTGGATCATCTTATGACGAAAGTAGGTGTTGGCTATTGCCAACCCCTTACCAGCACAGATGTCCACCAAAGCACTACCATTCCCATATACTTCAGCTGGCACACCCCACTGACCAACCACTCCATCCACTCGTACATTCCCAACTTTGCCATTCATGTCTCCAATCAACAGCACTCTCTCGCTCCTCTCAAACTTGTCCATACATGCTTCTACTCTCGCCCAAAACTCATCTTTCACTCTTGCCACTCGATCCTCTGTTGGAGCATACACATATACAATCGCCCATGCTTGTATACCTACTTTCATCCTCACCCATACAATCCTTGCACCCACTGTTCGATACTCTCTTATATTCTCCTTCCACTTCTTGCTTATCATCAGACATACTCCCTCTCTTGCCCTCTCATTGTCACTGACTCCCGCACATATACCTACACCGTGTTCCCATTCTCTCATCCTTTCACCTTGACCATTTAGTTTCAGTCAATCCACATATATCCACTTTTGCATCCTCAAGCACCTGGACAATCTCTCTCTCTTTCACTTCATCATTCACTCCTCTCACATTTAGAATTAACTGTACAAAATAATCGCTCTTAGGTAATAATATGGGATGTCTAGTTTGGAGAGGCAAATCAGCCTCTAGTATTCGGCCCCAGCATCTAATTAGACCCTTTCCGTCCAAGAAGAAGCGTAAGTCTATAATGAACTTATTCTTGTTCCCAGTGCCATTGCCTAAAGGGTCATATATCTCTCTGTAATAATTCCTTTGTATCCTTTTCAGCCAATATTCCATGAGATCTAACTTCTGAAATCTCACTTTCTTATTCAAAAATTTAACAACTAATTTAATAGTGTCAATAAGTTGTCTTATTGACGAGAATCTGCTAATGTCAATTCCTTCTGCCTCAGGTACTACATGATCTAAGTTTACTGCACCAACGTCACAATACTATACTGTTTCTGCTCAGGCCAATCTTTAGTGAGTAACCATTTAGGACCTTTAAACTACAAGTTATCTTTGATCAGTCTCTTTACAGTCGAACCTCTCGAGAGCAGATCAGCTGGGTTTTGTGTAGAGGATACATGCATAAATTTAAATTTTGAAGACAACTCTTTAATAGTCATCACTCTATTGTTCCACAATGTCTCATCCAATTCAGTGTCCCAGTCTAACTTTTCTTGCCAAACCTTTTGCACTAAACATTTGCCCTTAATAACTATAGGACTGACCAATCCCAATGGGTCACATAGAGTGGAGACCTGACTTAACAAGGATCTCTTGGTGAGAGAGACATCGGAAAACTTAATTGGCTTCATACTTATTTCATCAGCTGTTGTATCCCAGTTAAGACCCAACACATTTTGAGTTTGGGGAATGTCAGTATTTGGAGTTCTCTTGTATTTTATTCCTCAAAAGCGGTGAATTTGTATTCCAGCTCTGTAACGGCAATATTGCCTTCCCACATTTGGAATTGGCTACTTCATAAGCCTTCAACGCTTCCGCCTCAGTATCAGCAACACCTTGCAAATTATCCATGTAAAAATCCTGCCCTATTTCAGGGCATTTGGCATTGCCAAAATGATACCTTAAAGTGTTGCAAAGTAGGAAAAAACTAGCACAAGAGCCAAAGAGCACCGATGAACTATCCTCATTTTGAGGGTCTTGAGGCCAGAGGAAATTTGTAAATTTCCTATCCTCCTCCCTCAATCCTATTCTGAGAAAAGCCTTACTAATGCCTGCTGTAAAAGCATAAGGTTTCTCTCTGAATCTTAGTAATACATTCCCTAACTTCTCCGTTAGTGTAGGTCCAGAGTATAGGCAATCGTTAAAGCTAGCTGATCCCTTGGACGCTTTACTGCTACAAATGAAAACTATCCTTATGGGAGTAGTTACTGAATCCTTGCTTACAGCATGATGTGGTAAATAATGTCCCTCCTTATGGTTAACAGGGAATTATACCTCTTCTGTAAATTTACTCTTCAGTTGATTTTTTATAATATTATCAAATAAGGTCAGAAGTTCTGGTTTATCTCTCAACTTTCTTAGAAGAGAAATTAACTGAGCTTTTGCTGCTTGGTAATTTGCTGGTAACTCTGAATGTTTTGGTTTCCATGGTAATCCTACCGAATACTGTCCATCCTTAAATTCCACTGACTGGTTAAACAAATCTAAAGTTATTTTATCTTCAGGGGTTGATTCCTCAGAGTGTATTCCTGCAATATCTAGATCCTATAAATTGTGTACTGATTCATTTTTTTTCATTCAGCAAGCCATTTATCTGAGTGGGTTCTAGTTCAGCACCTATTCTAGCTACCATCACTGCCTATGTGGGGGTAACAAAGACTGAGTCTACTAGTTTAGCCTCTTGCTTTGGAAAAGGCAACTGACCCATAACAAGGTTACCTCCTGGACTCTTGAACAACTGTACTTATTCTTCTTGAAGGTCCTATGTAGGAATCTTCCACAGTCCTCAAAACCAATTATCATTTTTTGGGGGACCCACAGTATCTGATTCCACATTCTGTTTAGCCAACTTTATCATTAAGCTTTGTAGATGATCAGAGGTTTCCTTCAGTCCCTTGATATATATATACTTGTCTCCATATTATTCAATACAGCTGCAGAAATACGGCATTTATGTCTGCCTAGTTGTATTACAAGTCTAACTAAATCAAAAGACTGAGCTTCCTTAGTAGTTAAGAATCCTGCAATGGCTAGATTTACCTTGCTAGTAATAGATAACTTTAATTTCTTCACATTGTCTGCAAAAATGAAGGTTTTCTGAGCGCCCATATCAAAAAGAGTGAATGCTAATAGGTTTCTATTCTCAATCACTACCTTCACATATGCTATTGGAACTGCAGCTGGCATTACTACTGGAGCATTCCCCTTTTCAATTGTCATATTGACACTTGCAGGTACCTCATTTTCCATCCATGGGCATAAACCATTATGATGATGATTCCTTTTACATTTGAAATAAAGATTGGTTTAGTCCTGCAGTCTGCAGAAGTATGCACGGAGTTCATACAGCCACTCTAGAAGCATAATCAGGATAATGTTGACAAGATGCACTGAAATGTTGCTCCCCACAAAATGCAAAAATTTTCCTGTCGTTTACCATGGAAGGTTTTACTTTCTTTTTTCATCAGCTTGTCTATTCCTTGTCTTTAATATTTTATCCTCAGCCTTTAAAGAGCTAAGGAAAGTACCTATCTCTTCTTTAGGCACATACTTAGCCTTTTCCGACTTAGGTTTCCCAACCAGTTGGTTAGTGTTTTTTTTTTCTTTATTTCAGACTTATGTTTAATTTCAACAGGGTTTACTGTTCCTTGCAAATGTTTACAGAGCTGCATCAAGCGTTCCTCAATCTCCTCACAGGAGAAATCATCCTTTTGATACCTACCGTAGAAGGCATCCTTGGTTCTAGGTAGAAGCTTTAAGGACAAAGTTCTAGAAAGCACCCAATCTGCTGCTTCAGTTCCATCTTAGACGATTCCGTTGCTGTTCCTCCATCACTTCCCCCCTCTGACTTCCTCATGGCTGGCATTAAAGTTTCTTCAGCTGATGTATTTTCTGCCATCACTGGCCTGAATACTAACAAGGCATATGGGCCAAATGGAGTCCCTCCTGTTGTCTTCAAGAGCTGTGTTTCTGTGCTCACACCTTGCCTAGGTAAACTCTTTCGTCTTTGTCTATGAATTTGTACCTTTCCATCTTGCTGGAAGTTTGCTTTCACTCAGCCAGTTCCAAAGAAGGGTGACCATTCCCAACTCTAACTACCGTTCAATTGCGTTAACATCCTGTGTCTCACAAGTTTTCGAGTCTATTCTTAACAGAAAATTTTTAAAGTATCTTTCTTATCACAACCTTTTTTCTGATCATCAATATGGGTTCTGTCAGGGATGCACCATTGGCGATCTCACCAACATTTCAGACTCCTGGTGATCCTCCTTTTGGGACTTTGGCGAAAGCTTTGCCATTGCACTAGACATCTCAAGGGCCTTCTATTAAGTCTGGCATAAATCTTTAATTTCCAAACTGCCCTCTTATGGTTTCTATTCTTGTATCTGTTCCTTCATCTATAGCTTCCTTTATGGTCGTTCTATAGCTGCTGTTGTGCATAGCCATCTTTCTTCTAGATCTACCAACAGTAGTGTTTCTCAGGGCTCTGTCCTATCAGCAACTCTCTTTTTTTAAATTCATCAATGACCTTCAAAGCTGTACATCTAACCCTATCCACTTGTACGCTAATGATTCTACCCTTCACCTTTCCTTTCGGTTCCCGCAACGTCCATCTCAGCAATTACTTCAACAAACAAGAGATAAGGGTATGGCAAACCTAATGTCTGACTTGGCTCGAATCTCTGACTGTGCAAAAGGAATCTTGTTGTTTTTAATGCATCAAAGACTCAGTTCTTGCACCTATCAACCCGATAAACTCTTCCACAGGAGTACCCATTAATGTTTAATAATATCCACCTCAACCCTGCATCATCCTTGAACATGCTTAGGGTTTCATTCACTAGGGACTTATCTAGGAAAGATCATATCACATCTGAAAAATCTGCTAAGCCGACTCCATACCTTCTTTACCCCTCCACAGGTGCTGACTTTATACACAGGTTTTATTCGCCCCTGTGTAGAGTACAACTCCCATGTGTGGGGATGCTCCCCACATGTAGCTCTTCTCAACAGGGTGGAGTTAAAGGCTTTTCGTCTCATTAACTCTCCTCCTAGTACTGGCTCCCTTCAAACTCTGTCTCTTCACCACACTGTTGCATCTTTATCTCTTTTCTATTACTACTTCAATGGTCACTGCTCCTCTGAACTGTCTGGTTTCATCCCTGCACCTGTACATCGGATGGGTAGCACCCATCCACCAACAAACTCTTATCCCTTTTCTGTCCAACTCTTTAATGCAAGAGTTAACCGTTACTCCAAGTCTTTCATTTACGCAACAGGTCATCTCTGGAACTGTTTCCCTCTGTCTGTATTTCCTGCTTCTTATGATCTCCAGTCTTTCAAACGCAGTGTGTCCATGCATCTCGAAATGAACGGATCTTGAAATAGTCTCTTATATATATATATATATATATATATATATATTATATATATATATATATATATATATATATATTTTTTTTTTTTTTTCTTGGAAAACATAGTTTGTGGGTTCCTGGCCTTTGGTTCGTTCTTTCTTGCTTAAAAAAAAAAAATCCTGAAACAATTAAAAGATTAGGATCATGATTTCTGCCATATACAGCTCCAAGCATTTGTACATATAATCATATGTAAAATATTTTAAGGTATCCACAAATATGTGTATCTTGCTGGATGTAGTTTTAAGTACTATAAATGGATTTATGCAATAATTAGCAATATCGTGACTGTTAATCACATTAATATGTGACCATACACTTGATGAAGTTCCAAGTGAATCAACTTTCTGTGAAAATATGACAAATGTAATAGGTCTAGCTCACTTACGTGCTCGAGCTATCTTGTGTTCCTATTTCCCAGTGAATGTCAACATATCAACGAAGAAACACACACACACACACACACACACACACACACACACACACACACACACACACACACAAAATGTATGTAACTATCAGTCTATTTATCTATCTATATAGACTGATATGCTGTAGATAGATAGATAGGGTGTCCCGGGAAGAAAGGGCATAACTTTGGGAAATGAAAGATGAGGGAATTCTAAGTAAAAACTTATATGGACATTTGTCCAAATCTCAAAACTAATAAAGCCACAATTACTGCTACCTTATGGAAGCAAATGTTCTCCAAATTTCATCAATAATGTCATCAGTAATTGTAGTTCCCTAACGGCTGAGATTTGAACAAATGTCCACATAACATTTTTTGCTTAGAATTCCCTCATCTATCGTTTCCCAGTGTAATGCTCTTTCCTCCCGGGACTCTCTCTCTCTCTCTCTCTGCTGCGGTGAGTCTCCTTGACGTTGTGGTGGGGCTTGAAGCGTGGTTGGCTATGCCACCTACTTTGGAGGCATGCCTACCTTTGTAGGGTTCAGCATTTGTCGGCCACATGGACCAAGCACCCCCTGCATCATTGGTGAGGGAGGCCTGCTGGTGATGTTAGTCCCTGCCCATTTGCTATCTAGGGCGGGACTTTTGCCTCCCCACGTGTTTGTTGTGCATGGCGTCCAATAATTCTGGGAGACGGAAGTCCTGGGGGTTGATTGATGCTGCACAATGCGTCCTGAAGCTAGCAATACACCTCTTTGGTCCTTTATTCCTGCTAGACGGGCGGCCTGGTTGGGCCTGACCAGGTCAATCGGCTGGTCATGCGTTGGGTAAGGTCAAGTGGGTACTGGTGGGCCTGGTGTTCCTATTGTCCTGGAGTTACCTTTGCCTAGGTCCCCCAGTGGTTACCCATATATACTTCCTCGCTACCTCTGCGGTTGCCAGTGGTGTCATCCCTGGCATATGGCCTTCCCTTGTTGGGCTCCATGATGGGTGAAGGGGTGAGGGAATGAAGGTTTTTCGTCCTCGTGTGGCAGGTGGCCAGGCCCATGAATCCCCAACAACGCCACATCTTTGCTCCTGCTGACCCTGTACCACATAAGGGCAACAGAGGTAAGAAGCGCTTTTGAGGGAGCGGCACACAGCCCTCCAGGAAAGTTCTCTCACCCTTCACTGAGATGATGCCTGGTGTCTTTGTGCCTTACCAAAACATGAAATTCTAGTTTTGAAGCTGGTTGATGGTTCCTCCTTCAGGGATTTTAATGCATTTAAGGTTCATTGTGACTTGGTCAAGGCTTGCGGGTCATCCCCAAAGGGTTTTCCACAAGCAGATGGATCACTCTTATAGAGGCCAGGGATGCTGGTCAAAGTGCTCACATCCATGGCATCAATGTTTAGCCTCCTGTTATGTTACAGTTACCAGTCATTCCACTCTGAACCAGATGTTGTCTTCTCTAAGGAGTTCCTTAGGTACTCAGAGGAGGACCTCCTGGATGAGCTAAAAGACCAGAGAGTAGTGAAGGTGGAGAGGATAAAGAAAAAGGTAGACAGGATATTGACAGGCACACAGTCACTGATTGTCACCTTTGATCAGTTGACATTGCCTGATGTCTTAGAGGCGTCTTACTACCGCCTTCGGGTCAATGTATATGTGCCAAGACCTAGGAGATGCTTCCACTGCCAAAGTTTTGGGCATGTCAGCAGGTCTAGTAGTAGAAACATCCAAAGTGTGTGTTAATTGTGGTGGTAATTCATATGCTGAGATGGTCTTCCTGAATCCCCCCTCATGTATTAACTGCCATGGTGCTTACCTAGCTTCACCAACACAGTGTGACCAGTATAAGTTTGTGAATGATGTCATGTCAGTACAAACCCATGAGAAGATATTTTTTGCAGAGGCAAAGGAAAGGGTCAGAGGGATGTTTTTCCACCCTGGGGTCACCTTTGCTTCAGCTCTATCACGTTGTAAGGAGGTTCCACAGTACAACGAGACAACACTTCATGCTGCCTCACCTGCTTCTCGGGGTAATCAGTCGTCACAGATGTCCCAGTTGAGGGTTGCTACTGTGGCGGCAACACATAGAGGAAGCAGTGCCTATTCTGAGGGGTTCCCACCAGCATGTAGTGGTGCCTTCCCTCTTCCATGCATCCCTGCTCCTGGACTGAAGGCTGGACCCTTGTTCAGGGCAGGGGCAACAAATGACAGATGCATGCTACCATCATGTGCATCTTCAGAGCCAGAAAAGACGTGTGGTAACCCAACTGCTTCAACTAATGTTTCTGCCTCCATTTTAGTGACAGAGAGTCGACACCCTTCCATAGTGGTGGTGGTTGATGTCCATGCCGATGCTTCTCCTTGTCCTGACATATCCCAAAAATCCGAGTCTCTCCTGTGCATAGCAAGCAATGCCGTGGCTCCTCAGAATGCTCAGAGACTGAGGCCCTGCCACCAAAGGTTTCAGCTGGGGAGCCCACTACCCATTCTCTTCAGGGTTCTCAGGAGTCTGGGTGAGTGCAGGCTGATGGCAGTATTTCGCTGACGGTCTGTACCTCACCAAACAGTGGTGATGCTCGGATTGTTGATGCGCCTCCTCCGTTGCATGATGCCTTGCCTTCTTGCGATCCTAGTACTCTGGGGTGCGCTACTGATCGTGCTTCTCCTTGTGATGGCACTGCCTGCCCTGTTCTGGCTAAGGCAGCTTGCAGTCCCCCTACCAAACCATCTCTCACTCCACCACAGAAGAAGACCATTGCTCGGCCTTCTTCTTCCTCCCCTTTCCTGTCTACAAAACCAGGTATCTTGGGTTCCTCCTCCTGGGGGTCAGCTGTGGTTAGAAAACCTGTCACTAATAACCCTTGTCCAGGTACTCGGACACCCGTCAAGGTTGCCAGTGTCCAGAACTCTGGTATTAAAATTAACACGATATAATGCCACTCCATTATGGGATCTGTATTTCAATGGAATTGTTGTGGTTTACATGCTAGTCGGGAGGAATTGCGTATTCTTATTGTCCGCTATTCCCTAGTGTGCATAGCATATGCATCCAGGAGACCATGGCTGAGAATGCTGCTCCTTCTGGTCCCCCTGGTACCATGTATTTCATTCTGATCCTCTTCCTGGCCAGAGACATCATGGTGGTGCTGCTATCCTAGTTCACTGTGATGTCCCATTCACTTGTCTGAGACTTTTAGGCTGTTGTCATTCAGATTTACCTTCACCATCAACATACATTGTGTAGTCTTTACCTCTCTCCATATGCATCTGTTGAGAAGGTAGATCTTGTCTGCCTTATTCGTGACCTTCCATACCCCTTCTTTTACTAAGTGATCTGAATGATTGTCACCCTCTGTGGAGTGAGAGTATGACCAACCCTAGAGATGTTATGCTGGCTTCGTTGGTGGAGGATGAGGAGTTGGGGGTGTTGAATTCAGGTGAAATGACGTACATTCATAGTCAGACTGGTGTTTTTGCGGCCACTGATTTGTCTCTGTGCTCAGCTATTTCTGTTTAGATTTTAGATGGGATGTGTTGCCAGATTTGCATGGCAGTGATCACTTCCCAATTCTTTTAACCCGCGCCATCCCGAGGACGTACTTCCACGTCCTCACGTTTTGTCACAGCCAGTCCCGAGGACGTACTTCAACGTCCTGCAATTGCAAGGTTCATAATTTCCACAAATTTCAAAATTCGCGGGAGATTTTCGTTTCGCCCGGGTACCCAAGCCTCCCCTACCTGCCGCCAGGCGGGCAGCGTCCTAGACCCTGCGTGACCCGCGCTCGCCCTTGTGTCGGTCACTCACCTGCCAGCAGTGACCCAGGTCAGACATGGCGCAGAAAGGTCTCTCAGATGAGCAAATTGCATCCGTCCTGGAAGCCTTCACTGGAGACAGTGATTCTCCACTCGATGATGATGTGGTGGATCGCGATTACGTCCAGCCAGAGGAAGAAATAAGTAGCAGTGATGAGGAGGTCTCTTCGCCCCGAAAAACGCGGTATGTGACATACCGTAAGGCAAGGGAAGGCCAGGCTGCTCCCCAACCACGTGCACAGCTATCTCTCCATCACGATTCTGATCAGGACGAGGATGAGGACGATGAGGATGACGGAGGGCTAGGACGTGATATCGCCGAGTGGTTGGGAAAGGAAAAATATCACCACGTGGATCAGAAGGTGGGGCGAGACGACACCTAAGGTATGGTTCAAGTACTTTGTCTGGGGAAGTAGCAAGTGGTGTGGTGGGATTGCTGGGAGAAAGGGAAAGTGTTGTGGCGGCAGCGCTGGGTGAAAGTGAGAGTGGTGTGGGGGTAGTGCGGGGTGAAGGGGCCATTGGTGGGAGGGAGGCAGCACGAGCACGTGGTGCTCGTAGGCCTAGGGGAGAGGAGGTTGAGTCACTCCCCAGCACTTCTTTCGCCCCTGAATATGCCCAAACTTCCTCCCCACAGCCCCAGGATGTGGGGAAAGGAAAGAAAGGGAAGGGAAAGGGTAAAGGAAAAGGGAGAGGGAAGAGAAGTGCGAGTGATGAGAGGCGCCGCTCTCCACCTCCCCAACCTCCCCCACCACCCTCACCTCCCCACCCTGACGAAGGGGACGATGGTGACGTGGCTGGAGACGGTGGTGTCACGTGGAACTGGGAGGATGGGAGTAATTTTACTCCCATCATTCACCAGTTCACTGAGGAGTGGCGGTCAGGTTGCACGGCTCCAGGTGTAAATGCTGGGTTGTCACGTTTAGATTTTTTCAATTTGTTTTTTGATGAGGCGTTTGTTGGGCGCATAGTAGAACAGACGAATATATTTTCACAATCCCAGCGCCTTGAAAACGAACGCCTAGGAACCACAAGCAAGCATGCAGAACAGTATGACTTTCCCGTGACTATATCAGAGATGTTCCTATTTTTGGCCCTGGTAATCTTGATGGGTGTGGTGAAGAAAAATCAAATTCCTGCCTATTGGACAACGGACCCAATCATCCTAACACCTTTCTTTGGAAAGGTGATGGGTCGTAATAGATTTCAGTTTATTCTCGGCCGCCTCCACTTTTTTGATGCAGATGATCCAGCCAATGCAAATAACACCGATAAAATGAGGAGAATTAGGCTGGTACTTGATCATTTACGGGAAATGTTCTGCTCCTCATTTTATCCCTACAGAGACCTCGTCATAGACGAGAGTCTTGTGTTGTGGAGAGGCAATATTTCCTTTAGGCAGTATATACCCAGCAAGAGACACCGTTTCGGGTTCAAGATCTTTGTTATGTGTGACTGTAAGACTGGTTATGTGCAAGACATAGTCTTGTACACGGGCGCACAGACAGATATAATAGAAGATCGGAGTATAGGACTCTCTGGGGCCGTGGTGAAGACAATGATAGAAGAGTACCTTCATCGTAGTCATGTTTTGTACCTGGACAACTGGTACACTAGCCCTCTTCTCGCTAGGTTCCTCCACCAACACGACACCGGAGTCTGTGGTACAGTCAAGAGAAACCGTCGCCATATGGTCAAGATAGGGAGGAAACTTGACAAGAATGAGGTGGTTTTCTTCCAGGCCAATAACATCCTTGCAACCCTGTGGAACCACAACAGGGAAGTTTGCCTCCTATCAACTGTTCACAGCCCCCTGATGCACCGCACAGACTCCGTGGATCACTGTAGCGAGAGGAGGCGCAACGTATGGAAACCAGAGTCTGTACTTGCCTATAATCTGAACATGAGGCAAGTTGATCAGTCAGACTCGATGATTTCAAGTGTTGACTGTGCCAGGACAACGATGAAGTGGTACAAGAAACTCTTTTTCCACTTGCTCGACATCACGGTCCTGAACGCCCACTACCTGCACGCAATGACCACCGGAGTATCCGAGACCTTTGAGGGGTTTGTGAGGGAGCTGGCACGTGAAATAATCGCCAAGCATGCCCAGGAAAGACCCCCACACCGCCCCCGCGCCCCCCGTGCTGCTCAGACTCCCCTACGTCTTGCAGCCCGCCACTACCCCAGCGCAATCCCTTCCGAACCAAACCGTCGTAAACCCTAGCGTCGCTGCCATGTATGTAAGCACTCGACAGTCAGGCCATCAACGCAGAGAAAAGACACAAGATACGAGTGTGTCGAGTGCAATGTTGCGTTGTGCCTTCAGCCTTGTTTCAAGGAATACCATAATCTCGTACACTTCTGAAACTGTGTGGGAAGGCGAAATGACGCTCATGATAATGGTAAGGCCAGTCAGTAGGTGCTAAGTCAAATATAAAGTTGAAACGGGTGTTATTTTTTCAGAAAAGTAATGTATAAGATGAGAATTAGTGTAAGTGGAAAGAATTGTTATCAAAACTACACCCACTGTGTAAATCTGGTCAGTAAATATGTGATAGCAAGGAAATAAAGTGGAAACGGGTGTAATGTTAGCATGAATAAAACGTATAAGTTGAACATTACTGTAAGTTGTCATAATTGATGTCACGATTACACCCACATTCTGGTCAGTAAGTATGTGATAGGAATTATATACAGTGGATGATGTTGTAATGTTAGTAGTAAGGTATTTTATAAGTTGATTACTTGTGTAAGATGAAACAAATGATATCGCGATAACACTCCCTGTGTAAGTACGCGCAAATATGACGCTAAGTTCCATCTTACGTTCAGAAATGATGTAATATCAATTATATCAAGTGTTTACATGTGCAATGTTAGTGTAGAATAATTATATAAGTAAAAAAATAGGTTGTAAGTTGAATTAGTTGTCATAGCGACTTCACCGTGTGTGTTACTATGCGCTATTATTACGCTATATATTTACGTAAGGCCTGAAATAATCTCAAAACAGTTCTATAAAGTTTAAAAGTGTATAATAATATTAGAAAGGTATTATGTTAGTAGAAAAAGCACAATACGAGTTGAAACATCAGTCACAGCGAGTTCATTCACTACGTAAATTAGCGCTAGCATTACACTAAATGTTATCAAAAGGCCTGTGAATACGTAAAAACAGTTCAATATAATGTAAAATGGTATAATGTTATTGTAGAAGTATTATGTAAGTAAAAAAAATTATATGTATCATGATTTTAGAATGTTAGCGATTCATGGGAACCAAGTTGGCCGATTTTGCTCGTTTCTCACGATGGTACAATGGTTATTTCTGCTCTATTTTTGTATAAAATCCAATATACTCTTTTATCACATGTTTTTATGTTTGTAATAAATTCATTTCTACTTACTTTCATTGGTTTCCCAAACTTATAATACCATAGAAAACGTTTGATGCTCACACCGCATAGGGAGAACACGGGGCCAGGTGGGACCATCGCATACCTGGTTAAGCTAATTAGGGACCCCAGGGACCACTTTCTTTGCCACCGGCCATTGTTTCTGACCAAAAGCGAAAGTTTAAGCAAAAAAAAAAAAGGTCGAAAATTGCCCGGGATTGGGGGGTACCAGTGGTCGAAAAGTTGCCGGGACGGGGCGGGTTAACTTCTGCTGCGTGTCAGTCACAATGTTGTCGTACTCGCTGGTGCCTGGATAAGGCAAACTGGCCACTCTTCAGGGAGTTATGTTCCACTGACCGCACTGTGGACAGTTTTCATAGTGCTGATGAGGCAGTGGCATATAAAACTGATGTAATGCATTGAGCAGCTCTTTTATTGATTCCCAAGACGTCTGGTCGATTTCCAAAACATCAGTTCCCTGGTGGAACCCTGAATGCACCTCTGCAATGAGGGCCAAATGGGTCGCCATCTTTCAGCTTCACCACCATCAAGGGGACACTCAGTATTTAAGGGCTATTTGGAGGGCACATGGTCATGCACGTCGCGTTTTGAAGGAGGCCAGACATGCTTCATGGCGAGAGTATGTTTCCTCCCTTTTCTCGAGGACTTCTCTCACCCAAGTGTGGAATTGGGTCAGAAATAATACTGGCAAATTTCCTGTTCCTTCCCCTCTTGTTTTATATGATGCAGGTGGGGTTGTGACTGATCACTTTGCTGCTGCTGAATTATTTGTCAATCATTTTGTTGGTGTGTCTAAGAATGACATTGAACAGCCTTCAGCATGCCAATGTCAGTGACTGGAATCCTGTAGCCTCAGCTTCACATCTTCTGGGGGTGAATTTTACAATGTTCTCTTTTCTGTTTCTGAGCTTGGGGCAGCTTTATCACAGTGCCATGATCATCTCCAGGCTGTGATGATATTCATATGTCTTTTTACGTCATATGTCTGACAAATCATTTTCCTTTTTACTGGCACTATACTGTATAATAGAATTTGGTGTACTGGTGAGTTTCCGTCCTCTTGGTGTGTTGCTGTGGTTATCCCCATCCCTAAGCCCAGAAAGGATCATCTACAGCTAACAAATTATCATCCCATCTTTCTGACCTCTTGTGTTTGGAAGGTGTTGGAGAAGATGGTAAATGGCCAGCTCATGTGGTACTTAGAGAGGGGCAATTACTTCTTATCAATGCAGTACGGTTTTTGTAAATTGCGATCTACCACTGATGCCCTACTGTCCTTGGAATCTTCTGTCTGTTAGGCATTCTCGACTAACTGACACCAGGTCACTGTCTTCTTTGATCTGAAGAAGACATGCGACACTGCGTGGCATCACGGCACTTTACCTTCTCTTCATGAATTTGGTCTTCGTGACTGCTCATCTATTTTTGTTCAGCAGATTTATCTAACTGTTTTTAAACCCCTTACCTGTGGGCTGTCACTACCGTGACCCTCGTTACACAAGTACCATACCATGGGATGTCACTTCTGTGATCGAGGGATTTTTAAAATTTCCCGGGCTTTCAAGTGTGGTCTTTAATCATCTATCAGTACTGTCAGTGTGTAGCTATAGGCAGCGCTGCTAATACCGCTAGCACTCACATCCAGTGTTACCAGTTTAGCCATTTTTCCTCTGTTTGCCTCACTTCCCCACCTCCCCTCTCCTCCCCCCTCCCCCGCCTAGTTACAGCCTGGCCGCACAACACAACTCCTGGCCGTTTTTTTCCATTTGCTATTTCTATTTAAATGTGCCCTATGTCCTGTTTTAATACAAAAAAATATATGTATATAAAAGGGAACAGGCTAATTGATATTGCCATTGGCCATGAAGTACGGTAGCTAATTTATCACCTGGCAACACCACACATGAACTTGATCGCTAATTTTCCCTGTTCTTTACCAATTGAAATGTCCCATATGACCTATTCTCATACTAAAAAATATATACAAAAAAAGAGAAAGAACTAAGTGATACTTACATTGACCTGGAAGTGGCTAAATTATCGTGTATTGCCTAGATTTCCTGCTATCCCTGCGGGAGGGACACAGCGTGGTCCAGCCATCCCCACGGGTAAAGGGTTAAGGTTCCGAGTGGGAGGAGTGCTTTCTAATGCTTGTGCACATGAAGATGGGGTACCACAGGTAAGTATCTTTAGTGTTACTCTCTTTGTTGTGGCCATCAACAGTGCAGTCAGTGTATTCCTTGCTGGTGTGTGAGGCTCATTATATGCAGATGACCTCTCAGTTTCCTTCACCACATCTAGGATGTCTCTGATAGACAGGAGGTTGCAGCCAGCTCTTAACAGAATTTTGGAGTGGGCTGAGTCTTGTGGCTTCTGCTTTTCTTTACAAAAGACAGTAGCTATGCATTTCTGTTGTCTTTGGGGGGTTTACCCAGACCCTGACTTGTATCTTTATGGTCGTAGAATATCCTGTGTGAAGAGACTCGGTTTTGGTGTCTTCTGTTTGATAGACGACTATCCTGGGTTCCTCATATTCATTCTGTGATGACAACTTTTATGAAAGCTTTGAATTTTCTGAGGATTTTGAGACATACTTGAGATGCTGATCATCAGACCCCCCTACTCTAGCATAGATTTCTTATCCTTTCTAGACCTGAATATGGATGTGAGGTCTACTCCTCTGCAACAGTTGCTCATCTCTGGATATTAGATTCTGTGCTTCATGGTGGTGTACGATTGGCAGCTGGGGTATTTAAGTCATCCCCGATTTTGAGTTTGTTGGTGAATGCTGATGCCCTCCCTCTGGCTTTGCATCACCAATCATTGATGATGAGATGTTGGTATCGTCTTCCCTGCCTTCCAGACTCTGTTTCTTGTGCCATTGTCTCCCAGGATACACGATCATCTATTTATACCTCCTGACCTATTTCCCAAAGCCCTTTGGTTACAGGGTCTGGTCTGTTACGTTAGCCCTCTTAGTTCCAAGGCTGGCAGTCTGTCCACATCGGATCCCGAGGGTGAGTTTCTGGCTACTCCCTCAGGTGACATTCTGTAGGTCCATTGTTGAAAAAAATGGCTTACTTCCCTCTCAGATGTGTCTCTCACACTTTTTAGAACATGCCTCCATTCATAAGTCTTCTGTCCCTGTCTATACTGATGACTCGAAAACTATTACTGGAGTGGGCTTTGGTGTTGTCTTCCCTTCTTTTAGTAGGAGGGGTAGCCTTCCTGGTGTTACTTCAGAGTGTACAGCAGAACTGACTGGAATTATATTTGCTCTGCAAATCATTTTTACTCTCCCCCAATATCCTTTTGTGATTTTTCAGTGACTCTTGTAGTGCTCTCTCTGCACTGGAGTCTTTTAATGCATCCGACCCACTGGCCTTATTAATTTTAGAGTCGCTTTTCTTTTTGGTCGTGGTGGGCATCATGTGGACTTTTCTTGGATTCCCGCACATGTTGGTGTGGTTGGCAATGAGAGGGCAGATACTTTAGCTAAAGCTGCTTCATCTCGATGGCCACCTACCGACTACCTCCCACTTCTGATGTAACACCTTACATGTGATACGCGATTCATGGTTGGCAGAGACACTGGGATCGTTTTGCTCATAACAAACTAAAGGAAATTTTTCAGAGAGTGGCTGTGCCAAGGGTTCTTCTCTCAGTTCCTCAGTGACTGGAGGTAGCCATTACCAGGCTTTCCATTGGGCACTCCCATCTTACACATGCATTCTTGATGAGTGGTGGGACCTTTTTTTTTATGTGAGGAAGAAGGAACCAAAGGCAACAAGCCTGCAAAACTGTACTTTCCAAGGGAAAAACAAAATACAAGAGAGAGCCAAATTCAAGATCCGATCATTTCGAGATGCCTGGACACACTGCGTTTGAAAGACTGGAGATCATAGGAAGCAGGAAATACGGACAGAGGGAGACAGTTCCAGAGTTGACCGTATTGTGACGATTGCCTTGTTCCCCTTACTGCCCGTCACTTGCTGATAGAGTGTCCAAGTCTGGGGGACCTACGTCAGAGATTCCTCCGTAGGCATAAGGGGGCAGATGGTGCCTACTGTCTGTCCTCGATGCTTGGTGGAGCCTCTAGCGATTTTAATGATGTTTTTAGTTTTCTTCAGGAAGCGGGCCTCTTTCCACTTTTGTAAGTAATTAGTATTTTTTTAACTATTCTTTTATTTTCCCTGTTTCATATATTTTAACGGATATTTACCTTATTTTGAACACGCGTATTTTATTTGTGGCGTCCATTACCTTGTTGTCCGGCGGCATATGACCCTGAAAGTTGCGCCCCCAAGATTTTAACTGTGTTCACTCTCTCTCTCTCTCTCTCTCTCTCTCTCTCTCTCTCTTTCTCATATATATATATATATATATATATATATATATATATATATATATATATATATATATATATGGTGTTCGCAAAAGTTCTTGAGTGGTTTTTAATATTTATTTACCAAAACCATTAGGGATAGAATGATGCGGATTGTCCATAGTATGGAGTACACAATAGAGTTTTCTTATATATGTTAGAAAAGTTCAATGATGGCTCCTTTTGTGGCCCTTAGCATATCCAACTGACGATCAGTTTCATATGTGACCCCCAGCATATCACTGGTGACCTTATATTTGGCTTTCGTTATCAGCTCATGAAGGATGCCATTGTTTGGAACATGTGTTTTGTAGACTTCATCTTTTACGTAGTCTCAAAGGAGGAACTCCAAGGGGGTAACATCACAAGACCAAGTTGGTCACGAAATCGGCCCATCACGCCCAATCCATCTGCCTGGAAACTTCTCATTGCACAATGAACGCACATCTAAACTCCACTGAACTCCAGTGAACTAAACTCCACAATGAACTTTTGTAACACGTATAGGAAAATCCATTGTGTACTCAACATTTTGACCAAAAAAAAAATTATCATTCTATCTTCTATGGTTTTGGTTAAATAAATATTTAAAACCACTTAAGGACATTCCGAACACCCTGTATATATATATATATATATATATATATATATATATATATATATATATATATATATATATATATATGTACTGAGAGTTCTAAAAATATTTTACATTGAATTTATCTCAGGAATACTTATACGTCACCTGCACAATGCCCACAATGTGCTGAGTTTTCCTTCCTTTCTTCGTTTGAGTGAAATCATCAAATTCTTCAAGGCTGAACCCAACAACGACATACCTGCAGGAGTACAGGATTATCATGAATAGAGAAATCACTGGGTGACTAATTTTAACTCCTTCAGCGTAATGATGCCTTTTTAGTTTTATTCTCACTGACATCATACATAATTATGAAGCTTGAAAAAAAAGCTTTTTTATAATGGGGTGGTCTGCTCTTTTCTTCACAAGCTGAGTAATGTTGTCTGTCAATTGGCAAACAATTAATATAAGAAGACGGAAGGTGTAGCTTTTAGTAAACCATTTGATATTACAGTAGTAAACTGGATATTAGAAATTGTAAAGTGAGTTTTCCACTCACTTGCCGTAGTAGTCCCAGGCTCTGAGGTGGCGGTCACCAAAGGCCAGCAGAGGTTGAGGGTTGTGGAGAAGAAAGAGATAGGCTCGACAAAGCTCACCACTCCACAGGGCTTTCAATAGGTCGTCTGCTTCTTTCACCAGCACCAACTTGGAAATAAAGTAACACACACTAACTATTAAATGAGTGTATGAGAAAGCAGGATACTGAAATTAATGTGGCTAGGGAACTAACAGGGAATCTAGTTGATTGGGTCAGTATGCACGGAGCACACACTGGTTTTTGAAGACTTTTTTGTTGTTTTGTTTCCTTCATTAAAACGAGATACTCAGCGAATTTACTATCTGGCAGTTGTATGAAAAAAAAACACACACACACACACACGAAATATGTGGGTAAAACATGTGAGATATAGAGAAGATTTTGGAGGCGATTTATATGTGAATGACTGACTTCTCTACTTCACTGGACATGCTGTTGATGGTCATCCCTCATTCTTGCTTTGTTTTCTGTTGTTTCTGGATCATTCAAATATCATCACATCTTTGTGAGGGAAGAAGGGTCATCTTGGTGATGAATTATGATGGCACTCATTAGTGATAAGGATGGCAGTAAATCAGAGAAGACAACTGATGGTTTTACACACACACACACACACACACACACACACACACACACACACACACACACACACACACACACACACACACACACACAGTTTTATAACAGAGGAGGATTCATGTGCACAACTCTTTTTTAAATAAAGGTTAGCAGAGACAAAATAAACATTTCTGCCCTCCAGAGTACCGTTCATCTCTTAATAATTTCCTTTTGGCTACGAGAGACGATAATACTCATCATATTGGGTTCTAAAAAATGATAGTCCTACACTTGTGAGTTTTTATGAGTGGCAAGCATTATTATAAATTACTATCACTACTGAAATATAGCCGAACATAAATAAAAGAAGCCCGCCCTACCTAAATAGTTGAACAATGTGTTGATGTCAGCCAAACTTCAACCTAACCTGTCTTGGGTGAGGTAACGAATCAAGCATTTTTATGAGTGAAGACGTCAGGAACAGATAGTCCACAGCAAACAGCAGTGAGCACTGAGCGATATCACCGCGAAGCACCCACCCCAGCAAAGCACCCAGCCACACCTTCTCTTTCTCCGCCACGTCCTCCAGGCCATTCATTTTCTCCACGGCCGATAATTTGCTCCTTGTGTCAAGAAAAATGCAATCATTATATTATCTTCATCCAAACAAATATTCCAATCTCCATGCGTTGGTGTTACTAGAGTTGTGGTTCACTGTATCTTTGGGAAGAAGGATTAAAGAAGAGACTATAATTAAATGCTTCAATTCCCTCCCCATCTAGCCAACTATTTTGTGAGTGACAGAAAGAAGACCAAAAGACAAGATATAGTTTTATTATTCCAATGATAATGATAAATATGTCGACGATATGGGTGACACTTTCTTGCAGAAGATGGTGATGGAATGGATACTTAATAATAACTTATCCGTTCACACTTCGATTCAAGTTTAATCACTTCTCATTCTCGTAGAAAGATACTATATACTCTTCACCAAGCCATCATCCCCTTCCTATAACTTCCTACCAGTCCCATATCTTAACCCATTAATGCTAAGCGTTCCTGTGCGAGGGATTTTGCTGGAAAAGCACTAAGCGTATTGTCTTCTGCCTGTCGGCTTATAGTGGCGAAACTCATAGGTCCTTACCCCAGGGTCCCCTACTTTATAAAATTTTGAAAATGCCCAGTTCCTTCCTTTATAGAGGACACTGGGCGCCAATGGGTTAAACAAAAACATTTGCCCCAAGGTCCTCTTCATACTCCCCACATGTCATTTAGCACCTGAATGTCACGACTTACCACTTGAAGACATTTCCATTACACCATCACGTGTAAATTACCACTTACTCCATGCTGGCTACTCGTGCAACAGCTTTACAATCACTTCCGTAATGACGTGGGTGAAGATTGATTTTTAATATCCACCTTTGTTTTTCACATGATAAATTATCAACTGGAGTAGTTTGTTTAAACTTTATATTAGTTTACTCATAAAAAGATACAATAAGATAATTGTATCCTTTGTACCTAACCTATGGATATTTTGGACTTAACTTTGGCAGCCACTGAGCCTAAGTGGGTATCCTTCAAAAACGGACATGATCTACAGTGAAAACTTGTTCCTTTGGACGTTACTTTAGCATCCATAGGAACCTTTCTAAATTTCAGTTTTCATTATTGAAATAAATTAATTAATTAAATAATTAATTTAAAAATTGAATAATTATCCAACAATGATGAACAACTGTTTAATCCATAACAAAAGTGAACATTCCAAAAAGCGATCTCGTTACATTATAACGATTTTTAACCTCAGTTTACATTTCCTTTCATATTGCACCTCCCTCCCCTTCTCCATACTCTTAGCTTTTTTACCAAAGCATGCGAAATTGTACTTCCCCAGGATTATTATTCTTACTGTTTTAACAGTATTCTAGCCTAACCAAACCTATTTTCAATCGGGAAACCAAAATGAATAACAACAGACTACACTAACCTACCCCGAACAGATCAATCTTACATAACCTGGACCTTCTTGTGAAACAAAAAAATAAGTGATGTTTTGGGGTATAATTCAGAAATCTTTTTCCCCATATCAGTTATGTATGGGTTATTCAGCAAACTGAACATACATTGCCCATGGTATTCCATTATAGACGTGGTATTCTTAGCCCTTCTCTTTTCACGAGTCTCTCCCTCATCCCGAAAATGCATCACCACTAGTGAAACCTCTTCCCAACCATAACTTCTTTCTTTTAACATACTCTTTTGTGTTATTTTTTAACCATACATCTGAACCTAATCCTCCAATCCTACCTCACAGCAAACGTATCACTGACCCCTATCTTACCTCAGTCTTATCACCAGCCCTGCTGAAACTTACCGGCATCATCAACCCTTCCTCAACTCTTCCTTATAACCATCCAACAAAAACTCATCATTATCACCAACCCAGCCTAAAATCAATCTTTTAACTGCTCCATCCTCAACTCACACTTATCTGCGACGCTACCTCAAACCAACCTTATCACCGACCCAGCTACAAATCATCCTTATCACTGACCCTAACACAACCATATCACCAACTTTACCACAACTCAACCTCAACATTGCCTTGCTGTCAAGCTGCGCCTTCCATTACGGTGGGAAAGAATTGATCAGTATTTTTTAAAAGGCAAAAAAGGAGAATTCAAAAGCCAGAAGCCCTAAATATTATTCCCTCAGTAATAAAGTAAATGAGTATAAAATGAATATTTGAAACAAAAGCATTGAGGCGCCGAATGCTAATCGCCCGCCAAAATACGTTGTTGGCTAAGGTATAAGTTACCTACAAACCAAATTAAAAGACAATTCGCAAAACCCTACAGGATTCAGCAGCTGTGTTTCACAAAAAGCCAATCCATACTAAGAAACATATAGCAGCTGGCATTCGGTCGTTTTTTTTTTTTTTTTTTTTATCAGATCCTCACCGAAAGAAATAGGTTTCTGCACATCCACTTTGTTGCTATTTTCTGAAGGTTTGGTGAAAATTCATCCACAATATTTCGAAATATTTTGGCAACAGATACAGACACACACTGACAAAAACTACATTGCTTCGCCTTGCATAAGGAGGACGAATTAATGAAAGAGCACTTCATCAGGATCATGACTAAGAAAGACGAAGTCCTCCACGATGATGCTACCCAAACAGTCTCCCAAATCGATGGGATACATTTCAGGAAGGTTTAGAGTGAAGCGAACGAATGAACAAATTTATTCCTAGGAGGACCACAGAATTATGATTCATTTACCCAAGAAGTTTTAAAGTCACTCGTTACAACTGGAATTTGGCTGGACCTAGTTCCCGAACACGACTCATTCTGCTCGGAAGAGGTGAGATAGATCCTGAAATTCACCATAATCTGACAAAGGAGGATTACAACAAGCTGTATGACTTGCTTGAACAAATTGGTATAGCGTATGTCCCCAGTCTTCAAACAACGCGAAAATCAAGATCTCCAGACTTCAAAGATCGCCAAAGGAAGATTTTATGTATCTACCAGAATAAGGCACGACAGTTATGACGAGCGTGGATCACACCAGAGAGGAAGTGGATCCACCTGGAGCAATGCCTGAGGTGATATGAGTAAGACCAAACAACCATGGCTGCATTTCCACCAACCTAGTCTGTTCTAACTGTGCTAAAGCAGGGAACTTCTACATCAGCTGTACCGCCTCCTCCTAGTCCTGTGCAATGTGCCTCAAGGCAAGACAGTCGTCAGTAGGGAGTGCAAAATATGAAACTCTCTTATCCAAGTAACAAGATCCCGCCAGGAAACACCCGCTGCCCAACATCCACCCACTGCACTCCCGCGAATTGCTACCAGCAAGACTCAACCCAGATACTACACAATGTACCCCGAAGCCGCTGCTAAATTTACGTCAGCTGAGTTAGGAGCGACTCAAAACCAACAAGAAACATTGATTTGACTGAAACAGATACATAAAGATGCGACTGCATATAACAGTTGCCGAAACATTCTGGAGAAGAGACAGGGAGCTGATGGCGTGATACATCGATCATCTTCTCCAAGAAAGCGGTCTGTTAACCATCAAAATCGAGATCTCACTATTCCGAAGACCATCACGGTAATGTCAGCCCCATATACAAGAAAATCGTCATCAAGCAATCCATCAGCGAGACCAGACTCTCAGAAACCCCATGTGGGAAGATTCCAACAAACGACCTATCACTGGGACGAGATCCCAGAGTCCATCAACATCATCCTGAGAAGGCCGAAAACGATCCTCAGTTCAATAGGCTCCAAACGGGAAACAGAATATGCACCAGAAATTACCTAAGACTTCAGAGAAGACCAAAACAAAGACTTAATCCAAAAGAAGATGCCACAGAGGACTATGCAAAAGAAGATGGAAAGCTGTAAACATCATTTAAGTAGAATCCAAGCTCTCACAAGACGACTCCCATTCCACAATATGGATCATCCAAGTTGTCAAACAGTGATTATAATGGAGGGCAAACGTTCTAGAAGTCAAAAATTAACACCCACGTCCCTTTAAAGAAGAATACAGTATCTACGTACCACACTGAGCACGCCAGCAACAGCAGCAGATCTCTCATGCCAGTGATAAGGATAAACAAGGACTTGTTCTTCCCCTACTCAGTGGAGGAAAATTCATTTTAAAATATATGTGCTACTGCATAATACTAGCCGCTAATTCGAGGGACCAGCCCCGAGGGAATACTGGCTGCGTCAGCCTGGATCTCAATTCTAATCGTTCAGAGTAACCTGAAGGTTGTTCTTTATTTGATTTTCTGTTTAAGCAAAGAATAATCCTCTCTTCTGTGATCAAATTCGTTATAATGGTGTCGTTAAGGGTGATTTTTATTCGCAATCCTCAATTCATAACAATTTCAAGCGATTGCCAAACTGTTTTCCTTATTGTTTTAGGAGTTACTGACACTAATGTTATCTACCTATCTATCTATTTATCTGTAAATAGATATGAGCGAGCGTGTGTGTGTGTGTGTGTGTGTGTGTGTGTGTGTGTGTGTGTGTGTGTGTGTATGTGATCCCCCTCCTTCCTATACATTTCCTATCATTTGTATTAGTTAGTCCCTTGCTGTAAGGTAAATTATCTTAAGAAATTGTGCAGCACATAGCGTGGAGGAAGTCCTGAATGCAGTCGAGAAAATCCCCTCATTACTCACTTTGTTCTTGCCTGTCAAGAGACATTATGCACTTCAGTGTCTCAGGTATATAATCGTGTTTCATATTCTCTCTGATGTGTGTTTTTTTTTTTTTTTTTTTTTTGTGTGTTTCTTGTTATTAACCATCCATTCATTCTGCTTTCCTTGTGTTATGCCTGGCACAGGTAGTGAGGCATTCTTCGGTCCAATTATTAGGAGCAAGCTAGCGAAGCGGGTCAGCGACGTTTACTCTCAGCTATATATGGAAGTGAGTGGCCTGACCCGAACCAACCGTCACACTAGGCAGACGCTAATATGTTTACTCCTATGTGAAGTAGAGTTGAAATTCTTTCAGCATGTGATACACTCATTCAGTAATTTTTGTTATACAGAAGTCTACAAACTCACCCAGAAAAGCGTAGGAACCCCTTGGAATCTTGAGATTTTGAAGGAGGTGTTCGGCTTTAATTGGTGAATACCCCTATTATGAAATCAAAATTAAACATAGATAACACTACGCTGTTACAACCCTCCATTTGACTAAGCACATACCCTCCACCTCGCTGCACACGTAACTAATTGTATAACGTCCCTCACCTCGCCACCCCTTGTATAACACAGAGTCAACAGTTATCTCAGAAGAATTATTTTATTTTCATTTTTCATTATTTAAAAAAAAAAAAACTACTGAAGGTATTGCATTCTACCTATCAAAAGGCACCAGTTCTCCATAAGACGCATAACTATTTGAAATGTCATGGCTCTATTGTGAATACGTTCTGGTTCTGGCTTCAGATTCCCTATGCAGATTGCATTGAAATCTCTTCGAAAAACTTTTTTTTTCTTTTTTTTTTTCTTTTTTTTTTACGATTGACACAACATTCTACCTATCAAAAGGCATCAGTTCACTGTAAGACACATAACTGAAGTTTCATGACTATAGTTAATACTTTCTGAGATTTCATCCAGAAATGAAATCTCTACACCCAGCCACCCAATTCTACAGACAGACACCAGCGATAACAATACCCTCCTCTAACTTTGTGAGGTGGAGGGTAAAATGATTTTACGGCGTAACACTGCATTTTTTGGCATCAATTTAAGCAATTAAATATCAGAGATTCCGCCTATAATTGTATATAAGAGGGAAATTGTGATAATATAGCGCTTGCTTTCTCGTCACGCGCTCACAAAGCGCACTTTAATGGTTAGGTTTATTAAGTTGCATAATTTTGTAATTGTCAGACTTCTATCCGTAAGAGGATCCACTCCTTTCCTCGCTTTTCGGCTGTCTTTCCCATCTCCCCTACCTTCCATCATTTTCTCGATCTCCACGACATATTAGCCTATTTTTCCTTCCCATTATTACACCCCCCCAAAAAAAACATACAATTCTCTAATCGCCTGTTTAACCCTTGCTTTTAATGTTAGTGCTTTCCCTCCCCTCCCAGATGATATTTCTTTCCATTCTCGCTTTAAATATCGCTCTCCCACTGTCCTTGTAGTTGTCCAGCGAATCCAGTCTTCCTCTTTCTCACTGCATATTCTCAAAACTTATCCTGCAAAATCCATCAAAGCAACATTTTTTCTACTTCTCATTGTATTAACCCAAGTGCAAAAGTTCCAGTTACTTTTGTTTACTATTGCATCCATATCCTTGTATTTGCAATTCCTATAAGTTTGTCACTCCCTTTACTTGTGCTGTTGTGAGTGCCTGTGCACGTACAGTACTGTAAGCTATGATGTCTTGTGGTTGTCCTAAACTCAGAGTGAGCCGTACGGAAATTACTTCGGTTATAAATGAAGAGATGTGATGACTGACAGACCTAATAAAAGATACATCAGCATTATTATTTTATTATTTAAATATCCATATTTGTTATTGGCAAGTACAAAAATCTTACCACTTACCTTCGTAAAGGAGAGTCTAGAAGCCCCGAACCAGTTATTACAGTTGTTGTGGATACTAATTTATCCGAGATGTTATTATGGGCTTGGATAATTCCTGGATGTGAAGTGTTGTGGACAAGCAGTGGATGTTGAGAATGGGAGAGTGTCCTTCCCTTCGAGGCTGATTCGGGTGATGCATGGGCGTGATATGTCATTCCAGCACACAGCAGCAGCAACATACTCGACCAGAAGTAGCAGTGCCACTTCATTGTGCAGTTCAGCCTACCTGTACCCAGTACTCTAATAAGACTGATATTCTTCGATAGAGTGAGGTCTTTTTAGTTACTTCTGCTACTCCTAGTATCTTCCAATAAGAGGGTGCTCCTCTTGTGAAAGGACAAATGAAGGATGCATCAACTCCATCCAGTCCAAAATCTTTCTCCCAAGCTTAACATAATATTCTAGAGATAATATGAATATCTACTATTAAAGCTACTCTGTGTGTGTGTGTGTGTGTGTGTGTGTGTGTGTGTGTGTGTGTGTGTGTGTGTGCGTGTGTGTGTGTGTGTGTGTGTGTGTGTGTGTGTGTGTGTGTGTGTGTGTGTGTGTGTGTGTGTGTGTGGAAACTTGCTGAGTCATCCTATTGGCAAAGCTAGTGAAATACAAAACATAATTGGTTAGAAAATGTTGACATAAAAGGCTTCCCAAATATCCAATCATCCATATAATTTTGTTGCACCCATAGTGTGGCAAAATCAAGTGTGTCCCAAAGTGTGCCACTAAATCAATGAATCACTGGACTTGTTTTTTTTTTTTTTATGTGGTGTGTTGAGGATGAGGGATACTGGTACCTAGTGTGTTTGCTGTGTAAGTGGAGCGTGTTTGGGATGTGTCGAGGTGCATGCAGTGTACATCAGTGATGTGTCTGTGGAGTATCTGAGTGGTGGGAGGGAGTATCGAAAGACAGGACAACTTTTGAGATGCCTTGAGGTGATGTACAAGGCTGGTTGAGTGCTGGTGTCAAACTTGTTGTTTTTCTGGTAGGTTGTCCATTTTCCACTCAATTAACGTCGGCATGCCACAAGGATCAGTTCTTGCTCGAACCCTATTCCTAATTCATATTAATGATCTCATATATGTTACCCATAATCCCATCCATTCATATGCAGATGACTCAACACTTCACAGTTCATTCATACTTAAACATCCATTCACAAACTTTAATATCTCTAACTCACAACTCGGTGTAGCAATATTTATAAATCAAGATCCATCTAGGATCAGTGAATGGGGACAAAATAGCCTTGTCTCATTTAATGCTAGTAAAACCAAACATACACACTTTACTAACAGATAAATATTGCCGAATTTCTATGTTACCTTCAGTGCTACTAAATTCCAGTCTCCCAAAGTAAGGAAATTCTCGGTTTCACTTAACAGTGCCCTCAGCTGGACGTCTCATGTCAGATCACTTGCTAAAACTACCTCAAAGAAACTTGAATTATTGGCCAGAGTTCGTAGCTTCTTCACTGACGAGTAGTTGGCTATAGTTTATAAGAGTCATGTTCACTCTCAGCTGGAATATTGCTCACCCTTGTGGAATGGATGTGGAGAGGTTGCACTAAAGCAAATAAACAAATTTCAGAACAAAGTTGTTAGAATTGTTAATAACTCTTCTATTATAAATGAACTACCTCCTCCACAGGTAAGAAGGAATGTTGCTTACCTTGCATTGTTTTACAGATGTTTTTTATGGCAAATGCTCAGACGAAGTTGCATCCATTGTGCCACCTCTCCATTCCTTCCCTTGTGCTACACTGGAATCTGGTAGCGCTCATGACTGGAATGTCACATGTCATACTGCAGAACTTCTGCCTATCAGAAATCTTTTATTCTCCGAACTGCATCTCTTTGGAACTCGCTATCCCAGAGCTGTTTCCCCAAAACTTCAACCTACATCTGTTCAAGCCCAACTGTTACAGACTTTTTATGAATGGAGGACACCATTAACCTGGTGTATGGATTTTTTTTTTATTCATTAGTTTTTCCTTCCTCTGTTATCTAAAAAAAAAATGTGATTATTTATTTTCTACCGTCTCCCCCATCCACCTATTACTATAAAATATAAGCTTTCTTAACACATTTATACTTATAAGAGGGTACTGAAATGACAAGCTTCAGGATGTGTATATTATTGACAATATGTGGGCACTAAGTAGAATCAAACATTGCAAAATATCAGTAACACTGTGAATAACTTAACTTTAATGTTCAAAAAGTCATCAAGTCGAATGTTCGTTACGGTGTAACTAATGATATAAAGGTGGGACTCTGAAGTATAATTAAGATCAATTCCTTGTTGATTTTTTTTTTTTTTTCATTAAAAACAAGGGCAATTGACAGCACTGTTTTCCTATACACTCTGCTCCTCCTACAAATATATTAGTAGAGGAAAATTGTCGTCGGTTGTTTTAAGGGCAGCGAGGGAAGGGAAAGTGCAAAATCTTCCTGTATGTGTTTAGTTCTTCCAGCAAAAAACAAGTCTGAATTATGACAAGGAAGCGATCGTAAGTATGTTTGAAAATCCCACCCCAGTATTTCAAAATGCCTCAGTCTTTCACTGAAAAGTTACCGAGTACTATGGTGCATTTTTTTCTGTTCTTGCTACTTTCAGACGATATTATTCAAGCTGAAAAAGTCCTCTAACTGAAAGGGTTAATGAAACGGATAGATATTTATTTCCTTCACGTCGAAAGACCTTCCTCAGTTAAATAAAGAAGTATCGAGAGAGTAAAAAAAAAAAAAAATGGCGAAGCTAATGTCTTGTATAGGTCAGGTTTAACTCCCTCAGTCCTATGACGTGTTTGTCATTTTATTCATGGTACCTTCGGAATCGAATAGAATGATTAAATATTAACTTGAGGCAGCAACAACTCGGTCATATGGCGCCGGAAAAACATATAGAAACCTTCATAACAGAACAAAATAAATATCTTCTTCCATGATTAAATTACAAAACGATTTTTCCTACTGAATATACATATCAATTAATTGAAAAAAGTTGAGGAGGTGTGCTTCCTTCAGAAAATAAAAAAAAGGAAACCGACCATGGAAAACAGACAGAACGCAACATCTGCCCCAGTACCTCCGGACGATCTGACTTAGCTTGGGAGAGACTTGGAATTGGAGGGATTAGAAAATACGCTTCAGTAAATCCTGCAGTATGAGAGGGCCGTCCATAGCTGAATACCATCTCCTGGTGGGATTAAAAATAAAACAAAAAGAACATCATCCATTTCAATGGGTTAACAACGTGAATGACTGTCTCTACGCAATGAATTTAGGTTCAGCATCAGGGTACACTTGTTGTGCGGCGGCAATGACATTTGTTGTTGTGCTTCCATGTTCTTTATAATTTAAACAACCAGTGTGGGTACAGTGTTTGCATTTGAACAACTCACGACTTATAGAACTTCAGAAACATTGACATTTTTCCCTTCGTACTTTCACGCATCCCTAATTTGTGTTCCACGGTGCCCTAAGTATTGTCCCTCCATCCCTGAGATATCCATCACTCTTCATAAATACCGAATTATCTAAGCAGTACGGGTATGAGGAAGAGCACGTCGGACTGTGGCCTACAAACATATCATCTGCGTACTGTAAATGTCGTCCCAGTAATGTCTCTCTAGGTCTTGGTAAGTTAACTCTGCATCCGAATGTATAAAACTATTACTGTCCGGAAGTGGATAGGGATTGTAATAAAGTTTGTTCTTCGAGTTACTTGAAGGGTCACTTCCTTTCTTCCGTGGTCTTCCACTTCTAGATTTTGTGTTAACATTTCCTTCCCGCTTCCATCGCCTGATCCACCTGCACACTGTGGTGACGCTCGTACCACAGTCTTGAGCAATAACGCGGGCTGACAGTCCACTGAGCCACATCCACACAAACCACTTCCTTTCTGACAACGTTGTGGGTCTATAACTGTGCAGCTCTTCCATCACAGATGCTTCTGTTTAAAAGCCAAACACAAACTATTAATTGCTGAGGGGAAAAAGTAGGAGAACAACTGAAGTGATGCATTGCCTGTTCCTCGTAACATGTGAGCACGAGACGTCCCAAACTGGCTAAATAAATCGTTCGGCATTTCTCGAACAAAAAAAAAAAAATGCTCTTATCTCCTTCACACTGAGGTGGTTAAGATGTTATTTAGGTTATTATTCGGTGCCATGTGGAGAAAGTGGAGTAATATATATACACAGTATATTAGGGTGGCTGAGATTGTGGCGGATGGAAGGGTGCAAGGAATAAATGTGTTGGGAGAGTTGAATGATTCTTTGATCACGAAGGAGGAAGTGGAGAAGGCAGTAAAGGAGATGAAAACAGGGAAAGCTGCAGGTATGGATGGGTGTGCTGTGGAATGCCTGAAGGGTGGTGGAGTGACTATTGTTGACTGGTTAGTAAGATTGTTGAATGTGTGTCATAAAAGACTTTCTATTTACTTGTAGTGGAGTTTTCTATATATTAGACTTGTGGACGAGCGGTTTTTATATCTTGGAGTAGCTTGTAGTAGATAATCTTCTTTCCCATTTGTCATGTAGTGACAGGAGAGGTAAAGAATAGTATGGGACTATTTTTATTTGTCTTGGAAATATTAACAAGTCTCTCACACAGAGCGGAGCATAGAGTCCAGTCCCGCTAGCTATCTCTGTCTCGCTCTCTCTGTCTCTCTCTCTCAAGTTGCCAAGCCCTTCTCCCTGCGACCTGCCTCTTGTATGGCTTGTCTCCTTCAGCTCCTGCCTGTTCTGTGGCTAACTTCCCTCTGAGCTCTCTTTCCTAAATTCTGGTGTAGCAGGGGTGTGTCACGTGTGTTTCTTGTGTGTGGAAAGTTCTAGAAGCCTGTGTGTGAGTATGTGTGTATGTGTGTGTATGGTCACTAGGCGCTGTCGTGTGCCTAATAAGCATTCCTTGAGTTAAGAGTGTGTAAGCATGTTTAGCATTGCTCGATTCTCGCAGACACAATACCTTCTCATCATCTGACTCCCTGCTTCTATCTGTCTCTCTATCTATCTATTTATCTATCTATTATGATTTGTAATTATAATATGGAGTCCTAATACATTGCTCGGCCGCGCGAAAATGGCGTACCATCGACAGTTAATAGTCCTAACATATTAATACATATTATATACACATTATAATGAACTTATAAGCTAATTAAGTGAAATACATAATATTGTAAAAGTAACATAATTGTATGAATATTGTATACATATAATATTCATAGTAAATAGTGATTATTCAGTAATATTACATTTTAAACAAGTTGTATACATATTTGAATAAATGCATTAAAGTAAATTATTTAACTGTAATACAGTATGTATTTGGGTTATTATAGTGAAATGCATACCTGTGTTGGCCTTATATTTGTAGTTACATTTGTTAATGCAACTCTTACACAAGTGTCTTGGCCTTATAATTGTAGTTAAAGTTACATAAAAGTTACATCTTGTTAATGGAACTGTTAATTGGCAAAGTGTAACATAATGCAATCGTTTGTCGTTACATAATTGTTACATATCGTTTGTAGGTACATAATTGTAGTTAAAGTTACATAAAAGTTACATCTTGTTAATGCAACTGTTACATAAATTGGTACATATTGTTTGTAGTTACATAATTGTAATAAGTGTAACATAATGCAATCGTTGGTCGTTACATAATTGTTACATATCGTTTGTAGTTACATAATTGTAATAAGTGTAACATAATGCAATCGTTTGTCGTTACATAATTATAATATGGAGTTACATAATTGTAATAACTGCAGTCCTAACCTATGCTGCGGTCGATGATAGTGATGATGTGTCATGCCACTAGCTTGTGGAGACAACCGTTTGCTTTTTTGTTTGTAGTTTATGTGGTATATTGGCATATGTAGTAACACTTACACTTATTTTCATTTGTTTGTTATGTGATCTTACTCTATTTCTCTTTTTTCTTTCTTACTTTTTTTTTTTTTTTGTATGTATTGATTTTCTATTGTCTGTTTTTCTTCGCTTGTGTACGCTTTTTCTATGTCGTTCATGGTTGCATAATTACTGGCTAATTACCTTGGGATACTTTTTTAAAGTTTAGTTTATATTGCACAGGTATTACTGAAAATGATGTAATATAGCCCCATATTTTGTTATTTTATATAAAAAAAATATATATATATACACTATATACAGTATTAACTATATACACTGAGTTGTTGTTCACTTGTACCTATCGTGAGTAATATGTGTGTCAGCACTGTGTGGAAATCATTGTCTTCACGATTGTGTTGAAGATGTTCATTCTTGTTAACGTCATTTGTGTTGGCCATTTTTTTTTTCTCTCTCTAGTTTACCTTGTAACTTAATTTGTCTGTTTCCACTAGGTAGCTTTAATTAATAAATGTTAACTACAGTTCTTTTAATTGCTCACTGAGTAACTGTGATGGTATATTTTCTTTATTACTTTGTAGATGTAATAATGTATAATTGTATGTATGAAACACGTATTTTATGTAGGTATAAATGGTAACACTCGTTGGTAGTAAATAAATGTTATAATAAATGAATGAATATATACAGTGTAGAATATATACTGTTGGTGATTATTTAGTGTTTGAGTTATGTAGTTAACTGAAGTAAGTATGTGTATTTAAGCTGTAACTATACAGCACGTTTTATATGTTTGTGCAGAAGCTTATTGTCTATCACTGTGTATTGTATAAATGAAGTAACTATGTAACTCACTAATTTTTACCGTGGTGGGAATGGTGTGAGTGGTGGTGCAAGTGGTGAGTTGACTGACTTTTCAGCAAGCATGCATGATGACCTCAACTTCCCACACTGGTAGCTGTGGTGAGTGAATGAGTAGCGATGAGTAACTTGAGTGAAGATGAGTGAGTAAGATGAGTTATGAGTCGTGTCTCACTCTTCGTTTGTTTGTTCCGTTTTTCTATTTCGATGTTTTCTCGGTCCTTTTCTCTAGTGATTTACTCGTTGTGGGATGAAGACTGCCGCTACTTGTAGGTGCGTGGAGAAGATTATACAGACGATGTAGAGTTGTTAATTGTAGTTGATTGTAGATGGTTGTAGTTCGCTGATTCGTCGTAGAAATTGCAAGATCGTATCAATATTTTGTTAAACTACTTGCAAGGCGTCGTGTGATCTCTTCACCTCTGCATCAGCATGATGATCGGGGAGACGGAGGGGGCTGGTTGGAGAGAATTCTGTCAGGAGCTGGTTGTAAGTTGTTGGTTGTGCTTTCAATCTTGATATTTTGTAGGAATTCAATGTTGATTCGTAGACGAGGTTCGTATACGTTTGCTGCTACCAAATGTCATAAACTACTTTGTGTTTACTTGTAGTGGAGTTTTCTATATATTAGACTTGTGGACGAGCGGTTTTTATATCTTGGAGTAGCTTGTAGTAGATAATCTTCTTTCCTATTTGTCATGTAGTGACAGGAGAGGTAAAGAATAGTATGGGACTATTTTTATTTGTCTTGGAAATATTAACAAGCCTCTCACACAGAGCGGAGTATAGAGTCCAGTCCCGCTAGCTATCTCTCTGTCTCGCTCTCTCTGTCTCTCTCTCTCAAGTTGCCAAGCCCTTCTCCCTGCGACCTGCCTCTTGTATGGCTTGTCTCCTTCTGCTCCTGCCTGTTCTGTGGCTAACCCCCCTCTGAGCTCTCTTTCCTAAATTCTGGTGTAGCAGGAGTGTGTCACGTGTGTTCCTTGTGAGTGGAAAGTTCTAGAAGCCTGTGTGTGAGTATGTGTGTATGTGTGTGTATGGTCACTAGGTGCTGTCGTGTGCCTAATAAGCATTCCTTGAGTTAAGAGTGTGTAAGCATGTTTAGCATTGCTCGATTCTCGCAGACACAATACCTTCTCATCATCTGACTCCCTGCTTCTATCTGTCTCTCTGTCTATCTATTTATCTATCTATCTATTATAATTTGTAATTATAATATGGAGTCCTAACATGTGTGCTTTGTGAAAGGTATGGTGCCAATTGACTGGGCAAGTGCTTGTGTGGTCCCGTTGTATAAAGGCAAGGGTGATAAGTATGAATGTACTAGCTTTAGGGGTATAAGTCTGTTGAGTGTTGTAGGTAAGGTGTATGGTAGAGTGTTAATTATGAGAGTTAGAGAGAGTACATTTTCGTTTTCGTTTCGTTTTCGTTTTTAAAGGCTCCAACATGCTTGCATGTGTCGGCCTTGGTCACCTAATGGCGGCTCTCCATGCTGCACGATCCACTGAAGCCTCCCTGTTCAGTCCCTTAACCCTGAAGTCATGCTTAATGACCTCGTCCCATGTCTTTCTCGGTCTACCCCTCATAACCCCACCCCCAATATTAACAGTTCTCACCTTCCTCACCCAATTATCATCCCCCATCCTCTCCACATGTCCAAACCATCTCAATCTACCCCTTCTCATCACAACACCACTACACTCCAGTCCCATCCTACCTCTCAACTCTTCCATCGTAAACCCAGTCCCTCCAGGCCTTGGACACAGAGACGCACCGCACATCCACCTAATCATTGTCATTTCTGTACGTCTGAGCCAGCGAATATCTTCCTCCTTCACTGCCCAGGTCTCACTATCATACAGCATTACACTCCTAACACATGCTGCATACAAAGATCCCTTAGCACGTAGGGAGAGTCCTCTCAATGTCAGGAGAGGCAAGAGCTCCCTGAACTTCTTCCAACCACTTCTCACCCTAGCCACAGAGCTAGCTCCAGCCCCACCTCCAGCACACAACATGTCTCCCAAATAACAAAACTCTTCCACACACTCAAGAGATTCACCAGCAAGTTCAATCCTTTCATGTCTGACAATCTCCACCTGCTTACCTCGACACACCGTACACATAAAATCAGCATTACAGAGGGAGTAATTGGTGATAAGCAGTGTGGCTTTAGGAGAGGGAGGGGATGCGTGGGTCAGGTGTTTGCTGTGAGACAAGTGTGTGAAAAGTATTTAGCGAAAGGCAAGGATGTGTTTTGGGCATTCATGGATTTAGAGAAAGCGTTTGACAGAATTGATAGGGAGGCTTTGTGGACTGTTTTAAGATTGTATGGACTTGATGGTAGGTTACTAAAAGGGGTGAAAAGTTTTTATGCTAATAGTAGAGCTTGTGTAAGAGTGGGAAATGCTGTGAGTGATTGGTTTCCCGTGAGAGTGGGGCTGCGACAAGGATGTGTGATGTCGCTTTGGTTGTTTAATATTTATATGGATGGTGTTGTAAGAGAGGTGAATGCAAGTGTTTTAGGTGGAGGTCTGAGTCTGGTGAATGTCGATGGTGGAGAGTGGAATCTTAAGCAGCTGCTGTTTGCACATGATACTGCAGTGGTGGCTGATTCAGAGGAGAGATTGAGACAGTTGGTAGAGGAGTTTGGAAGGGTGTGTGAAAGGAGGAAATTGAAAGTAAATGAGAATATGAGTAAAGTGATGAAGTGTACGAGGTTGGTAGATGGTAGGGCGATGAATATAGTTTTGAATGGTGAGTTGCTTGAGGAGGTGGATTGTTTTAAATATTTAGGGTCGCATGTTGCTATGGATGGAAGAATAGATGCAGAAGTGAAGTTTAGAATAAATGAAGTAGGAAAGGTGCTGGGAGGAATGAAAAGAGTGTTTAGATGTCGTTCGCTTAGAATGGATGTAAAGAGAAGGCTGTATGAGGGTGTTGTGGTACCGACTGCGTTATATGGGGCTGAAACATGGAATATGGGTGTAGCAGAGAGGAAATGTTTGAATGTAATGGAGATGAAGTGTCTGAGGAGTATGTGTGGAGTGACGCGTATGGATCGAGTGCGAAATGATGAAGTGCGAAGGAGAACTGGAGTTGTTCGGGAGATGGCTGGTAGAGTTGAGCAGAGGGTGTTGTGGTGGTTTGGGCATATGGAGAGAATGGATTATGAGCAATTGGTGAAAAAGATAATTAGATCTGATGTGAGAGGTGTAAGGCTGAGAGAGAGACCACGAATAGGATGGATGGACAGTTTGAAGAGAGCGCTGGATGCGAGAGGGAAGTCTGTTGAGCAAGGAAGAGTGGCTGTGCATGACAGAAATAAATGGAGAGAAATTGTGAATGAATAAATGATGACGCAGCCCTGAGGGGATACTCTCCCGCATTTGGTCTGATCAGCTAGTCAGGTCAGGTACGAGTAAGGGGATGGGTCTATTATGATGTGGCAGGGTTAAACCAGCTCTGCTGTCGGGCCCTGCTGCGGATGTCACTGATTGCACTGCGCAGTTGACCCTTGTTTGGTGTGGTGCAGTGAGGATCTGTCCCTTCTCCCCTTTGGGGCTAAGATGCGAATGACTGTGTTTGAATGGATGAGTAAATGGGGAGTGTGTCGTCCTGTCTCGGCTACCTCCCTTTCCTTGGGGGAAGTAGCCTAGGTATATAGATAGATAGATAGATATTAGGGTTGTCCCCAATATTCATTACGAAAATTTTGAAAATGCTTTGCATTATTTTGGTTGCACCCACTGAAATACTGACTTCTGCAAAATTTACCAGTGTCACATGATCCTGCATTACCCCGTATCAGCCGCGTGAGACGTAGCAGAGTAGTGTTACGTAATGTCTTTTTTCATTTTATCACAGTATTCATAAAAATTTACAGAATCTTAGATTTAACAACTTTTAGTTTAAATTAAATATACTACGTTAAATTAGTTAGATTTTATATATTTAATGAGTCACAACAGCCAGCCCATGGAACTATGTTCTAGAACATTCTATCATGGCTTGGCCTAGACAACCACACCCGCAATGTATATAAATGACCAGCCACAAACCGTTCATCAGTAATTTGATATTCTCACTGTTGATTACACCATTTCAAGTTGAGTATATCAAAACACCGTCATCAACGAACGTCAGCTAAACAAGGTTAGACTCTTAGATTGTAAAGCAGTTGTTATGTTGAAATGGTGAGTAGTGTTACGTCAGGTAGGGCTTTCGGTTTTGGACATCTCTAGTTCTCTCATGAGATGTTCGACCCAAAAACAGGATCATGCTTGGCTGATTGGCTTTCCAGCTGATGTGATACCCTAAAGTCGTCTCCCATCTTGGGTAGTAGTCCTGGGGTGTTATTTCAAGATATACCAAGATGAAAGTAAAAAGTGCAGCATCTAAGTTGTTAGCGAATCAGTGTGCATCTTGGAGATGGAGCGAATCCCAACTACAGAAGAGCAAAATGGCATTTCTAAGTTGGAAAAGAGAGTGAAGCAGTACTGGTCTATCCTTAAGGGAAAAACTTGACGATCTACACCACAGATAAAGAAAGAAGATGAGTTTTAGGAGACTCAACGCTTTAATTGATACTGCCCACGTCGAGGCTTTTCAGCTGATTAAAGTTCCACAGGATAACAAATTCCACGGAGTGCAACGGGAGCCTAGGAATCGGGGCTCCATAGTCAGTGAACACAAGAATCCTAGCATAAAAAGAGGAGCAGGCTCTTCAGCATAACCAGTCGATGACAAAGAGAGTGCAGCAGTAAAAAAAAAAAAGTAACGAGCAGTGAGTGCGAAGACTGTCGAGTTGACATACTCACCGAACAGCATTGACAGCTGCAGTTATTAAGCCAATGATAGAGAGAGTGGTAGCACTGCTGCCACTGTAAAGAGGTTGTGCCATACAAGGAACATTGTTACATCAGAGCTGACTGCAGTACTTGACCGCACACTAAAGTCAGTGACCGATCGGCAGTTCACGTACTATCCATAGCAGCTTCTGCCTTGGGTCATGAATGATCAGAGTTGGCAATCAATTAGTCGTCAATCAGAAGATCTAGGTGAACCCAACAGAGGGCAATCATGGATTGATCCTGGAATCTTTTGCATGCAACAGGAGCCTAATCGTCCAATGGGATGGGAAAATCCTTCCAGATGAAGGTAAGGAGAAGGTTGCTGTGTTCCTGTCACTGTCACTGACACAAGAGGAACTGAAAAGCTTCTTGATGTACCGAAGATTTCTACGGGGACTGGACAAGCTACTGCTGTGATGCAATGTCTTAAGGACTGGGAGTTATCAGAGAAGGTTGTCGGTATGAGCTTTGATACAACGTCAAGTAACACTGGATCAGCATTAGGTGCATGTACACTTCTGCAGCAACAGCTGTGATGCCCACTGTTTCATTTCGTATGCCGTCATCACATCTTGGAATTGGTTGCAGGAGCAGTTTTCTCAACGTGTTTTGGCCCGTCTTCTGGTGCAGATATACCCACATTCAAGCGTTTCCAGTCAAGATAGAAAACCATCGATCAAGAGAACTTCGAGCCATTGATGCCTGTTGTTCTGGATCCTGCGGTGGCTAGTACGTTTCGCCGTTGCAAAAAACAGGTTGTGTCATTTTGCATTAAGGAACTCAAAATTGTTCAACCTAGAGATGATTACCTTAAACTTCCTGAGTTAGTCATCATTCTCTTTGGTAAGCGTCCACCAAGGGCGTCTTTCAACTTCTTCCGGCCAGGTGCCCTTCACCGTGCAAAATGGATGGCCCGCATGATCTACAGAATCAAGATGTATTTGGTTCGAGCTCAGTTTCAAATGGCTGCTGCTGCTGAGACAATTTGTGACACTCATAGGAGTAATATATATAAAAGCCTGGTTTGATGCTCCGTCAGCTACTGCTGCTCCAGCTGGACGTCTAGCATTCTTGAAAGGACTGCTCTCCTCTCCTGATTTCAGCATTGCCTCGGTCGCTAGCAAAAACTCGCCAATCACCTGTGGTACCTGAGTAAAGAGGTAGCCAGACTCAGTATATTCAATGGGACAGTTCCCCTCTATTTTAAGAGCAAGTGTGGTCGCGCATAAGGGGGAACACAATGAGAAACTTCAACCAAGAGCACATATTGACCTAGTAACAAAGGAAGTCTTTGCAGATAAGAATGTAGCGAATTTCAACACATCTGCCTCAAACCGGATTTTTTTAGGAATTCGGCATCAGTATGGACTTCCTAAAAAGACACCCAGCTGATTGGGAGGACGGCTTCTTCTAGTCAACACGACAGGTATTGTGCTCGATTGACGTTGTAAGTGACTTTGCAGATCGTGGAGTAGCTGTTATACAGGAATATAATCAAGTCATTACAAGAGATAAACAGTAACGACAATATCTACTGCAAGTTTTAAGTGCCATCGTCACTAATTCCCTGGCACGATCAAAGCAGGAACTCCATCAAGCTGCTCCCGGAATTAATTATTGCTTGTGAAATGCGATGTTTTGTAATTCCTTGGTGTTTTGTTTTTACTTGTCTAGTTGTCGATAAACCAGAAGTACACGAATGAAGTGTTTTTGCTCCTCGGTTATTCCACTGAAATAAGTAACATCTCGACAATTTTCATTTCAGTACCGAAAACTGCAACATTGCTATCCTCTGGCTCGGAGACCAAAAACCCACAATATTCACCGCACATGTGACAGTAGTTAATGAAGTCATTTAAAGAAAATATTTGGCACCAAGCATTTTCTTATCTGTATGAACTATATTTTAAGGGAGTGCCTTTAGAAAACTTCTTTTTCGGTTTCGATGTACTAAGGAGGACAACACTAATATATATATATAGATATAGATATAAAGATCTATATATATATATAGATATATATATATATACATTGTGTTTGAAAACGACACCATCAATATTTTATGGTGTACTATAAGGCAAAAAGAGTTTAGACAAAAATTCCATGTAATATTATGTCCTATGTTGATTCATTAGCGAAATACATGTCTAAATAGTTATGTAGCAGAAAGGGGTGTAAGGCGAGCATAAAATAACAATCATAACATGATGAATTACATAATGAGAATATATTGTATCACCAAACATACTTCATGAACCTTCATTATACAATATTAAACCCCATCAAAAATAGAAAACATCTTAAACTCACTGAAAATAGCAACACTATGGATAAACGTAGCAATCTCGTTGGAAGACATGTGCTACATAATTGGCAACGCTTTTTACACAGCAAGACAGGAAACCAAAGTCGGTGTCTTACGAACGGACATCACTCCATCACACCCTCACTGTGTTTCTTTCCTCTTTATTGTGTGTGAACCTTTGTTCTGTACATCATAAATGGACACTTCTTAATGATATGGGAGCGCCATTAGTTCAGTTTTCTAGATAAAATGCTACTGTTTCTTTATATCAACGCACGTAAGCCACTGGTGTTCGAAGCATTTTTTTGAGACGTAAAGCGGAATGTAAGATCTTTTACTTTGCTTTGCTAGGTGAATGACGTGATGAAATTCTTTATAAATTTAATATGTATCATACTTACCCCAGATCTGCCTCATGTACGGTACCATGCTGGTCTCTCTCTCTCTCTCTCTCTCTCTCTCTCTCTCTCTCTCCTAAATCATATCATTAAATGTGGCCTAAAACCATTTACATAATACCCTATGAGTCCTATGAGCCTCATGAAAAACAGTATAATTCTCAAATGAATATTATTTTCTGCATCCTTACTCCTTTCAATACGGGAGACTTCCTTTTCATTATATTTTGACCACTATTAGACGATTTACTCAATGTAGGAACGACCCCTAGTAATTATTAGGCTACAAAATATCTCAGTTAACACTTTCAACTGCCACAGATCATTCCAAAGCTGAATAAAACCTCTGAGTGTAGCCAGAATAAATACGACATGCTTCACCGCACTGAGAGTCTAATTATATCATGTTTTAATGTTTTCCCTACACTGGCAGCTTGGCACCATGCAGAGGTACATACACATACCAGGAGATGGCCGATATGCACATGGCATACGGTGCTGCATACGGCAACAGCAGAGAAGCTAGGTGCATCTACGAACAAATGTATCCTCATCGACATCACCCCTACTTCACATTTCATGCCATAGATAGGAGACTGAGATAATCTGCTGACCTACGTGTACGACTGATATATGACGGGGCCGGTCTGTTCAAACTGTGGATTTTGAAGTACAAGTGCTGGAAGCTCTTGGAGAGAACCCTAGGACAAGCACACGGAACATCGCTAGGGCTTTAGGAGCAAACCATTCCACAGTGTGGCAGTTTCTACATGAGCAACTCTTACATCCATTCCACACACAAAGGGTTCAGGCTCTAATCCCAGAAGACTATCCAGCTCGTCAACAGTTTTGTGAGTGGTTCCTAGGCAAAGTAAGACAGGATGACGATTTCCCACAAAAGCTTATGTACACTGATGAGTCAAGCTTCACTAGGACGACTAGGACTGGGATATTCAACGCTCACAATATGCATGTGTGAAATGATGTAAATCCACACATTACTGAGTCAATGGGGCTTGAGTGGAGATTTTCTCTCAATATGTGGTGTGGAATGATGGATTATGTAATAGCCCCTATGTTCTCCATGGTCGTTTAACAGGTCAGGTACATCTATCTTTTTTGGAGAATGACTTGCCATTGCTTCTTGAGGACGTACCTTGGTTGTCAAGAAGAGGAATGTGGTACATGCACGATGGAGCACATGCTCACACAAGCAACATCGTTCGTGATTTTTAAAACACAAATTTTGTCAGTTTCGTGGCCAGCACGGTCACCAGACCTAAACCCTCTTGATTATTTTGTGTGGGGTCATTTGAAACAGCTTGTGTATGAAAGGCCAGCTGACAGACTCGACGACTTGCTCTCCCGCATCCAAGGTGCCCGTGGGACTCTGTGGTCAGACTATGTAATCTGTGCATTTAAGTTGGGGGAAGGCATTTCGAACATTTATTGTAAATTACCCTGTATGTATCATGACTCTGTGCACAGTAGAAAAAAATTACACATACTGTATAAAGGTGGAGAAAAATATAGGTTTTCATAACCTAATTTCATGATGTATGACTTTTAGCCAATTGTAGTTTATGAGATGATATCCATTATAAAAGTGATAGTTCATAATAGTACCGTAATGATTATGCTGGTGATAGTGATAATAAAAGGCCACGCTATTACTACAACTAATAACAAAAAAACAACAGTAACAGTAACAATAATAATATTAATAGCAATATTCACGTGCGCTCGCGCGCGTTTGTGTGTGTGTGTGTGTGTGTGTGTGTGTGTGTGTGTGTGTGTGTGTGTGTGTGTGTGTCGGGGGGGGGGAGGAGGGATGAAGGAGGAGATACGTGTATCTGAGTTCGTACATGTGCCGCTTATTTCCGTCCATGGTCTGGGCTTGGAATCATTTGAATTTTAATACTGCCTTCATCTCCTTAGTGGTATGTTTTAGGACATTGGTTATTTATATGTTTTTACTTATAGTTCCCTACATATTGCACCCTGAGGGTTTGATGGTGTCGTTTTCAAACGCTGTGTATATATATATATATATATATATATATATATATATATATATATATATATATATATATATATATATATTGCACCCTGAGGTTTTGACGGTGTTTTCAAACACCCTGTGTGTGTGTGTATATATATATATATATATATATATATATATATATATATATATATATATATATATATATATATATATTGAGGTTTTGGTGTTTTCAAACACCCTGTATATATATATATATATATATATATATATATATATATATATATATATATATATATATCCATTATCCAATCCTACGTTGCCCCATGAGAAGCGTAGAAGCCCGGGGATAGGCAGTTGGTCCTGACATTTAAGATGAGAGTGACCAGCCTCACTAATCCCTGAGTGGCATTATGTGAACAATAAACCCCAACCATCCCTTGTATATAAACCTTCACCGGCTCAATCCGATTGGAGGGCAATATTTACCCACTAAACCACCAGGAACCAAAACTTGGTAATATGGTTACCACCCAGCGTAGTGAATGGTTTCCTGGTGCACAGGAAACCATTTGGCTTGTCACTCAGTGTAGAGTCACCTACAGGCACAAGGAAGAGGAAAGAATGAAGGATGGAAAGACGGAAGAGTGAGTGTAAAGTCACCCGCAGGCAGAAGGACGAGGAAAAACAGATGGGGATGGAAAGAAAGAAGGATGGAGAAGAGGAAAGGGCAGACACCCAAGAGCAGCACTACATCAAGTGAGTGGATGGTGAGCGCCCCCACTGACCCAATATATATATATATATATATATATATATATATATATATATATATATATATATATATATATATATATCCCATTGGAGCCCTGTGTCCGGAATATTGGACAGAACTGGGATTTTTCAAGTCTTTATAAAGTAGGGAATCCCCTGGTAGGAATCTATGAGCTTCGCGACTATGAGCCGATAGGCGGAGGGCAGTACGCTTAGTACCCACCCAGCGCCATGCCTCGCCCAGTACCCTTGGGATCCAATGGGAGAGAGAGATTGTCCAGGTGCTTGAGGATGCGAAAGTGGATGTATGTGGAATAACTGAAACAAAATGGAGAGGAGAAAGTGTGAGAGAATGGGAGTATGGATGGGGTATATGTGCAGGAGTAGGTGAGAATGAGAGGGCAAAGGAAGGAGTATGTATAGTTGTGAGTAAAAGATGGAAGAGGAGCATAAGACAGTATGGATCAGTTGGATCAAGGATTGTCTGGGTAAAGTTGAAAGTTGGAATACAAATGTGGGCGATTGTGTGTGTGTATGCGCCAACGCAAGATCGTGCTAGAAGAGTGAGAGAAGAGTTCTGGACAAATGTAGAAGTGTGCATGGAAAAGTTTGGAAGGAATGATAGAGTATTTTTGATTGGTGATATGAATGATAAAGTTGGGAATGTGAAGGTGGATGGAATAGTTGGTGAGTGGGGTGTGCCTGCTGAGATAGATGAGAATGGAAGTGCGTTAGTGGACATTTGTGCTGGGAGGGGGTTGGTGATAGCCAATACCCTCTTCAGGCATAAAATGATCCACAGGTATACATGGCGAGTGATGAGAAGGGTGGGTGGTGAATTGAGTGAAAGGAAGGCAATGATTGATTATGTGTGTGTGGATGAAAGGATGCGAAGATGTATATTGGATGCAAGAGTTTATAGAGGTTGGGGGAGTGGACTTTCTGACCACTACTTGGTGGTGGCCAGAGTTAAAGTTCAAGTAAGATGGAGGAATAGAAGAAGGGAAAGACGAGAGGAAGGAGTAGTTGCAAGGAGAGTGGAAAGGTTACAAGAGGATGAGAAAAAGGCAGAGTATAAGAGAGAAGTGGAGGAACGATTGGGCAAATATGAGTTGGAGCAGATGGGGGACGTGGAAGGTGTGTGTAGAATATTTACAGAAGAAATATGTGCAGCATGTGATGTGGTGTGTGGAAGGAAGAGAAGACGGAGGGGTGCAAGGAACAGCGTGGTGGACTGAAGAGGTGAAACGGGCTGTGGCACAAAAGAAGAAAGCATACAATGAATGGATGAGAAATAGGGGCGTGGAAGAAGTTGAGAGGCGGAAGAGAGAGTTATATGTAGAAAAAAGAGAGAGGTGAAAAGATTAGTAAGAGAGAGTAAGAAGAGAGTGGATGAGGAATTTGGAAGGAATTTGAGTGTAAAGTGGAGGGACTGTAAGAAAATGTTCTGGAAAGAGGTGAAAAGAGTAAGACAGGGTGGAAGTGAAGTTAGCAGGGGAGTGAAAGATAAAAATGGTAGATTACTAGTGGAGAAGGGAGAAAAAGTGAGCAGATGGAGAGAACACTTTAAGGAATTGTTGAACGTGGAGGATGGAAGTAATGCGAGTATAAGTGGCTGGGGAATGGCTGGAAGAAGGAGGGAGGTGAGAAGACAGGAAGAAATCAGTAGGATAGAAGTTGTGGAAGCAATGAAGAAAGTTAAATCAGGGAAAGCCCCAGGAATTGATGGAGTGTGTGGTGAAATGCTGAAGCATGGGGAGAGATAGTAGTAGAATGGATGTGGAAGATGTGCAGATTGGCCTGGGAGGAAGGTAGAGTCCCGGAGGATTGGAAGTCAGGTATAATTATTCCCTTGTACAAAGGAAAAGGGGAAAAAGAAGTGTGTGGTAATCATAGGGGCATTTGTCTTCTTAGTATAATAGGAAAAGTGTATGGTAGGATACTTATTGACAGAGTTAGAGAAAGAACAGAGAAATTAGTTGGAGAAGAACAGGGAGGCTTTAGGAAGGGAAGAGGTTGTGTAGATCAGATATTCATTCTCAGATCTTTAGTGGAAAAGTTTCTAGAGAAGGGAAAGAAGTTGTATGCGGCTTTCATGGATTTGGAGAAAGCATATGACAGGGTGGATAGACTAGGATTGTGGAAAGTGTTAAGAATATATGGAATAGATGGGAAGTTGTTGAATGCTGTGAAGAGTATGTACGATGGTGCGAAGGCTGCAGTGCGTGTGGATGGTGAACTAAGTGAATTTTTCTCTTTGAAAGTTGGGTTGAAACAGGGATGTGTCATGTCTCCATGGTTGTTCAATCTGTACATGGATGGGGTAATAAAAGAGGTACAAGGTAGGGTAGTGGATGTTGGAGTGGCCCTGGTGAGACAGGATAGTGTTTGGAAACTCCCTGTACTGTTGTTTGCAGATGATACTGTGTTGTTGAGTGAAGACGAAGGGGAGCTGCAAGGCTTGGTGGATGAGTTTGAGAGAGTGTGTAAGAAACGGAATCTAAAGGTGAATGTAGGGAAGAGTAAAGTGATGGTCTTTGAGAGAGGTGAAGTCAGTGAATGTACAGCGAGGTTGGATGGTGAGGAATTGGAAAATGTGAGTACGTTTAAGTACTTGGGTAGTGTGATGAGTAAGGATGGAGGTTTGGAGGGTGAAGTGCTTGAAAGGGTACAGCAGGGAAGAAAGGTTGCTGGTTCTTTGAAAGCAGTGATAAGAAACAGGGAAGTGAGCATGGAAGTGAAAAAGTTACTACATGACAGTATTGTGATACCAACTCTAACGTACGGAAGTGAAGCTTGGACGTTGTTGGAAGGACACAAGTCAAGAGTGAGAGCCGTGGAAATGAGTTATTTAAGAGGAGCCTGTGGAGTCACATGGAGAGACAGGCTGACGAATGAGGATATAATGGAGCGTTGTGGTGTTGATGTGGATGTGATAGGAAGCGTTATGAGGAACACACTGAGGTGGTTTGGCCATGTGGAGAGGATGGAGGGTCAAAGACTGACGAAGAGAGTGTATGTGAGTGAGGTGGAGGGGGAAAGAGGGAGGGAGGCCGAGGATGAGATGGAGAGACGGGGTGGCGAGGTATATGAGAGCGGAGGGTGTGAGTTGGGAGCAGGGGAGTGAAATGGCGGGGGACAGGGCGACTTGGAGGCGATTTGTTTGTGGCCACCCCAAACGGGATTGAGGCGTCTGGCAATAGATAGATAGATAGATAGATATATATATATATACTGTATATATATATATATATATATATATATATATATATATATATATATATATATATAATGAAGTGTTACTCACAGACTCACAGGTTTCTTTTTTTTTTTTACTACCTTGTCAACGCCATTGCAATTCAGTTAGCTAAATAAGTGTTCGGATGTCAGTTCCCTACTTTAATAATTTAACTGGAGTCACATTATTCAGTTAATAATTATGAGGTGTGATAGTCATTATTTGTCAGCATTAGCAAACACTGTTCTCCAAACTCTTCTTCATATGAAGATACATAGTGATTATTGATAATTAAATGCTTTGTAAGAGTGCCGAAATGAAGCCCACAGATTGGAGATCGAACACATCGCCCAGAAGGCCGAAGTCTATGCACAGCTTTTCGTGTATAATCATAAGAAAAGCTATCGTTACCCCCAGTGAATGTTCCATGGAAAACGAACGTTAGCTGGCCTATGTGGGCAGGTCCTTCACTTTTCACCCCTCCCCTATCTAGTGTTGCCATATCACAATCCAATTACAAGAGTTGGAATAATGAGCAAGAATGAGTCATATGGTAGGGAAATATATAGGATGTGTTTGCGTTCCCCTGGGCGCCCCGCCGGGGATTAACAATGAAACTCCTAAGTTATTTTCCAACTATTCAACACTTATTAAACACTGATCATCTATAGAATAAAACAAATAAATTATTTTCATGGGTATTAAATCAATAGGTATCGACTGTTTTTCATTTAGTATGTTAGTCTAGCAGGGGTGCACGAGTTCATTTGTTTGCTTTATATGGGTGGTTAAATGCTTCAGATGGATGCTTCAGAGTTAATATGGATGGGGTGTGGCTGAGTTAGTGGCATCCATGCGTCGTCGTCTAGAGGTTTTTTTGGAAGCAGGGGATGGGCATGGGTCATTCCATCGTGAGAAACATTACATTCAGAGACATGTTACTGATCTACTCTCACTTGTATTTTCTTATGTAGGCAATATATATAAATGCCGTTTGCAAGGTATACTACCAACACCTCACACTACATTATGCCATGATCAGATTTCTTCATATATTTTTATTCTGATTCTATATAAATTATTAAAAGTGGAATGAGAAACGTTACCGCGATGCTACCCTACCTTTGACTTTGCATGAGTATTGTCAATAACTATGTGATTTTACTGGTTCAGTCAAGAAGTGCTTTATATCACTAATATATCAATGTATGAGGATCATAACCATACGCAGCAAATTCTGTTTCTAAGAATTTTGCTACTGTTAAGAAAAATGTGATCGTGAGACACGTTACGGGAAGAGTGAGAAACGTCACTTGTGCGAATTTTGTTTTTCATATAATTACAAAATCATCTCTTATGAAGGTTACAGTAATTGTATCACAAAACAGTGTATATCATGTATTAATGTGAAGCACATGATAAATTAACCAAAACATCTATCTATCTATTTCCAGATGCCTCAGTCCCGTTCGGGGTGGCCACAAACAAATCGTCTCCACGTCGCCCTGTCCCTCGCCATTTCACTGCCCTGCTCCCAACTCATACCCCACTCTCTCATATACATCTCCACCCCACCCCTCCATCTCATCCTCGGCCTCCCCCTCCACCTCACTCACATACACTCTCTTCGTCAGTCTTTCACCCTCCATCTTCTCCACATGGCCAAACCACCTCAGTGTATTCCTCCTAACGCTTCCTATCACCTCCACATCCACACCACAACGCTCCTTTATATCCTCATTTGTCAGCCTGTCTCTCCATGTCACTCCACAGGCTCCTCTTAAATAACTCATTTCCACTGCTCTCACTCTTGACTTGTGTCCCTCCAGCAACGTAAAAGCTTCACTTCCATACATTAGAGTTAGTATCACAATACTGTCATGTAGTAACTTTTTCACTTCCATGCTCACTTCCCTATTTCTTATCACTGCTTTCAAGAAGCCAGCAACCTTTCTTCCCTGCTGTACCCTTTCAAGCACTTCACTCTCCAAACCTCCATCCTTACTCATCACATTATCCAAGTACTTAAACACACTCACATTTTCCAATTCCTCACCATCCAACCTCGCGGTACATTCACTGACTTCAACTCTCTCAAAGACCATCACTTTACTCTTCCTACATTCACCTTTAGATTCCGTTTCTTACACACTCTTTCAAATTCATCCACCAAGCCCTGCAGCTCCCCTTCGTTTTCATTCAACAACACAGTATCATCTGCAAACAACAGTACAGGGAGTTTCCAAACACTACCCTCTCTCACCAGGGCCACTCCAACATCCACTACCCTACCTAGTACCTCTTTTATTACCCCATCCATGTACAGATTGAACAGCCATGGAGACATGACACATCCCTGTTTCAATCCAACCTTCAAAGAGGAAAATTCACTCAGTTCACCATCCACACGCACTGCAGCCTTAGCACCGTCATACATACTCTTCACAGCATTCAACAACTTCCCATCTACTCCATATATTCTTAATACTTTCCACAATCCTTGTCTATCACCCTGTCATATGTTTTCTCCAAATCCATGAAAGCCGCATGCAACTTCTTTCCCTTCTCTAGAAACTTTTCCACTAAAGATCTAAGAATGAATATCTGATCTACACAACCTCTTCCCTTCCTAAAGCCTCCCTGTTCTTCTCCAACTAATTCCTCTGTTCTTTCTCTATACTCTGTCAATAAGTATCCTACCATACACTTTTTCTATTATACTAAGAAGACAAATGCCCCTATGATTACCACACACTTTATTTCCCCTTTTCCTCTGTATAAGGGAATAATTATACCTGACTTCCAATCCTCCGGGACTCTACCTTCTTCCCAGGCCAATCTGCACATTTTCCACATCCATTCTACTACTATCTCTCCCCCATGCTTCAGCATTTCACCACACACTCCATCAATTTCTGGGGCTTTCCCCAATTTAACTTTCTTCATTGCTTCCACAACTTCTATCCTGCTGATTTCTTCCTGTCGTCTCACCTTCCTCCTTCTCCCAACCATTCCCCAGCCACTTATACTCGCATTACTTGCATCCTCTATGTTCAACATTTCCTTAAAGTGTTCTCTCCATCTGCTCACTTTTTCTCCCTTCTCCACTAGTAATCTACTATTTTTATCTTTCACTCCCCTGCTAACTTTACTTCCACCCTGTCTTACTCTCTTCACCTCTTTCCAGAACATTTTCTTACAGTCCCTCCATTTTACACTTAAGTTCCTTCGAAATTCCTCATCCACTCTCTTCTTACTCTCTTTCTTTCTACATATAACTCTCTCTTTCACCTCTTTCTTTCTACATATAACTTTCTCTTCCTCCTCTCAACTTCTTCCACGCCCCTGTTTCTCACTCATTCATTGTATGCTTTCTTCTTTTGTGCCACAGCCTGTCTCACCTCTTCAATCGACTACGCTGTTCCTTGAACCCCCTCCGTCTTCTCTTCATCCCACACACCATATTACATGCTGCACATATTTCTTCTGTGAATTTCCTGCATATACCTTCCGCGTCCCCCATCTGCTCCAATTCATATTTGCCCAAACGTTCCTCCACTTCTCTCTTATATTCTGCCTTTTTCTCATCCTCTTGTAACCTTTCCACTCTCCTTGCAAATACTCCTTCTTCTCGTCCTTCTCTTCTTCTATTTCTCCATTTTATTTGGATCTTGATTCTGGCCAAAAACCAAGTAGTGGACAGAAAGTCCACTCTCCCAACCTCCATAAGCTCTTACATCCATTACACATCTTCGCATCCTTTCATCCACACACACATAATCAATCATTGCCTTCCTTTCATTCAGTTCACCACCCACCCTTCTCATCACTCGCCATGTATACTTGTGGATCAATTTATGCCTGAAGGGGGTATTGGCTATCACCAACCCTCTCCCAGCACAAATGTCCACTAGTGCACTGCCATTCTCATATATCTCAACAGGCACACCCCACTCACCAACTATTCCATCCACCTTCACATTCCTTACTTTACCATTCATATCACTGATCAAAAACACTCTCTCATTCCTTCCAAACTTTTCCATGCACACTTCCACATTTCTCCAACCCCAGGGTTGGGGTGATGCAGCGGAAAAGAACAATGTACCTTTGAATATTATGAACATAAAAAAAAAACTTATAACATATAGGTAACCCTACAGTCATTAATTGATGTGAAAGTTACATGATAAGCTTAGCTGTATATCACACCAGTGATATAACAACACAAAAATTAAAGATCAACTACTTGCTTATCGAATATGGAAAATTCATCCTTTTAGATTAATTGACTGAAGAAGGAAAGTTCATCCCTTTGAATGTGTGTGTCATTCTTGACACATGAGGAGTTGGCAATGCCTGCACAACCATATCGTCTGAGGAGATCTCTGTCCGGGTTGTCAGGAAAATTAAACTGGCTATCACCCATTCTGTCAGTACCTCTCTTAAATAATTAACTCAAACATGCCTGGCTCCGGAACTGATTCTACCACTGAAACATAATGCTTCGACAACATCTTGGTAGTGTAATGAACTAGTACCTAGTTACCTGGGGATGGTTTTTGTATTGACTCAGTATCAGTAGTACTCTGTGACAGGCTGGGACATGAATGACTCTGACTCTGCAAGAGATGGTGTACTTTCCCTGTCACTGTTAGTACTGGAGCCAGATTGTGGGTCATAGCCAGTCTCCTGATTAGCACTGATTAAAAGGTGATTGGTCTGCAGTCAAATGATACAATGCTACTTTATAGTGGTCAAGAGGTTTTACTGACCTTCACTGCTGAATGGATTTTGCTGCCTTACAGTTTTTCCAGATCTCTACATATTTTGACTTCTCAGTGTTTATATATTCAGTAGACACATACATTAGTTCAGTTTTATCTGTTATTTGTTCAGCCTCCTCATAAAATTCTACAGCAGATCTTCCTGTACAGAGACCTTGCAAAACTCGCCTGTAGACATTCCATTTTAGTAAAGCCCCAATCCCATCATGATGGTCCATGTCATGATAATTTTCTTGAAAGTTCCATTCAGCTGTGCAGTTGTGGATGTCTTTGTAAAAGGTTAGAGCTGTCATAGAATACCTACTCTTGAAGTGGGCTGCTGCCCCATCAGTCCACAATGTTACATGTATAAAATGAATACCAGCAGAATTCAAATAATCAGCTGGAGCCACTGGGGACATGATGGTAAAGCACGCTCACCAGGTACCAGGCAAAATCAATTTACTGCCTGGAAAGAACAAAAAATTAAAGGAAACATACTGAACTACAAACACAGGGGTTTTATCATTGGACTTCAGTGCAGCAACTTTGATGTTTTGTTCAAAGGTGTGCATGAGAAACGTTACATCATCTTCCGGTAACGTTCCTCATAGTGGGCATGTAACGTGTGTGACGGATCATATGGCTTACCAGGGTTTGTTTCAAAGTATCCCTACGTTACATTATTAAGGCCTTGGGATGCCTGTTTATAATATAAAGTTATGTTGGTATTCTCAAGTTTGTTAGCTGTGTTTGGGAAAAATGGGGAAAAAAAACGTGAGACACGTTACTCCTGAATTACTTCCATTTAAAGGTCATGCTACATTCTGACCACAACATATATGTAAACAACTGTAGTGTCAGTCACAACTCAAATAGACGCATTTTCAATAAAAACACAATGTTAGCATTCCAAACAATATACTCTGGTCAATGATGTTATGAGAAGTGCTAAATTAAGCATTGATTTTTCTTTGGTGACATAACATGACGATTTTTTATGCAGTTCCCTTAGTTGACAATATAGGCTCTTTTTCTCTTCAGATTCATAAAATTCAATTATAAAACTTTAAAATGATGTATAATTTATATACTTGTAAGCTATTCTGATTTTGACACAAAAAGTTGACATCTTCGTGGAATGACCCATATACAAAAAATTAAAGCAGTGAGCCTGGACACGTATTTTTATTTTCCTTCTACTCAACATTTATTATATGTAGAAAGCAATACAAATCATTATTACATAGAAATTTACTAACTTGGCTTGTATAGGCTGAAGGACTTTCATACGTCTGGCATGCGTGCCCATACTCATTGCCCGTCAGCATGTGTGTTGCCGACTCTACACCATTCTCTTATATTTTAACTTAATGAATTCGGTGCCGGATGATAAAAAGTATTGTCTTTATGCACAGAGGCCAAACGATCTAATTAGCTTTTATTATCTCTAGCACAAATTCTAATATCTGTGTCTCACATAACCGACACTGACGGGTTTGCAGTACAAACTTTTCTGTCCCGTCATTCCACAACACTTCGTCGTTGTGTCATAGTGCATAGCTCTGAAGGGTAACGATAGTTTTTCTTATGACTGTACTTCATTGTAAGTGCAGTTTATCTCCTACGGCGTAAGCACTGCTTGCAGGTGCTGCCTTCCATCGTTGTGATTATTTCATGATCCTATATTGGCGATTCGAACGATAACAGTTCTCCGCTGCGTATTTCTCTCAAAATTGCATAATCCACCTTTCTACGGTTATACTTACACCGATTGTTTGAACTATTTGTACGGTATTCTCTTCCCCTACGTAAATGAAGATCATGCCACCCGTCATCTCCCTAGTAGTTGGCCACATCTTGCTTGACCTCTCCCTGTCAAGGAATACACTACGTTTGCTTGACGTTTCTGATAAGGTGTAAGATGAAACGATCTGGCGATCATTTCGTCTCACTGAAGTAGTAATTCTCGCGAATCGATGTTGAGGTTTCGGAAATTCTTGGATTCGTTCATACCGTCATCTCATCAGCAGATATGAAGTTTGAGGAAGTCAGGCAAGACAAGCACGAATATGTTTAAAATGGTAGAACTATCATAATGTTTCACGATTTCCACTTAATCTGAGGGAAAAAACTGCGACACGACTTTCGCGTGTCATTGTAAACTTGCATGGAAAGTTATCCGTACGATCTTGTGCTAAACAATAGGACACAATCGTTGATGGCAATGGACGTTTAGGCAAGGGCCATGGAAACTGCTGGTAACCCTGACCATCACATAATGCATCATATCAACCCCGAAGCACACTTGAAGCATCGTGTAAGAACTGAAACATTTGGGGACCCTCTTCAAACATAGTTCGTATGATATACAGCAGTATGGGCGCGTTGTGTTTTTTCTCAGATATGGTGCCTGAATCCTTTGTCAGTCTTATTATAATCATCAGGTTTACAGTCTTAGGTGGTTGTTTAAGGATACGATAGTTTATGAATATTACAAGAGTTTTTCCAGGATCCTAGATGCCACGTTAAATACGCCAATGATATACAGTAGTGGCTGTATGTATTACTCAGTGAATGTGTGATATATATATCACCTTTTGGGGTTATTAGGCTACTGTATGGCAACCATCGACTCCTTCATGGCAGCTCCTACCATGATGTAATTGCCATGATTCTTATAGAGCGTCAAGCTTTCTGTGAAATGATGAATACAATACTTTCATGATGTTAAATAGTTAATGCATGACTAGAGTCCATAGAAAGTAATGGGTAACTACCGTCTTTATTAGCTGAGATGTCTACCACGCATGAGTACCAACCCTTCCAAGGCAGCAGTCTTCGTGGTGCTCCTTTTTGTATCCATTGGACTCCTACGGAAGGATACTTTTCTGTGCAGGTGTACACCAATGTTCCATTTCTCACTGGAGTAATAATGAAGTCATCTTCTTACTTCCCGTTAGTTACTTGTTCATTTCCTATGACCCTTTTTGCGATTTGTCGCCAATTCAGAATACTCCAAATAATTATTTACGCTTTCCTTGGGAGGCAACACAGCGAAAAAGAATCATGTTAATTATATACTCTTGATAAGTCTCCAGCTTATATTCCTGTTTCCTTGTTTCTTGATCCTACGTCACCCCATAGGTGGGAAACAGGGTCAGGATGATGATGATGATACGATGGTGATGATGGAAATGAACTTCGAGGTTCTTTATTAACAAGTATGTAGAAATTGTCACTGATAAGACTGAGAGTTTACAGCCATTATCGCTGACGAACAGCCGATTCCTTAATACTATTTTTGTACCCTCAGCTTAGTATTGAGGCACACGTACTACATATTTATCTCTTGTGGGTAACATAGTTAGTGCCATGTCCAGTAACATTATTCATTATGGTGAATTACCGCAAATAACCTTGGTGGCAGATGATGCCGACCATTATCCACTTATTTGATGTAGTGCTATCTACTTCTTCCTTCACCTTCATCATCCTTTTACTGTCTCTGCCCCCTCTCTTGCTGTTTCTCCGAACCTTACTGTCACTTTTTATTACAGTTCTATCCACTTCAGATGATTCTACACAAGTGACAAAACAAATGGTTTTATGCAACACAGGATGCCATTGACAACGCTGTGTGGTAAATATATAGCCAAATAATCGGGCGATATGGGGCCTACAATGATGTTCCTGTTAAATGGCTGAAGAGACGCAAATGTGACATCCATTCCAGAGCCAAACTTCCAAATCCTTCCCCGTGCCTCAATATAGCGAGGCGTTGTCTACCGCAAGGGAAATCGGCTCATCACATGGGACGACCCTATGGGGACAGTTGCTTGATTGCCGTTTATGGGTCTGCTCGGCCAGAACAGTCTTAAGTTACTGAACAAAATTTCAGTTTTTCTATGCTGAGTGACAAGCCTAAGGTTTTTCTGAAGCCCAGGAGACCCTTTACAATGCTGGATGGTAACCACAGTGGGGTGAAGTGTACCCTACCATGGTGCCCAGTTCACTTGGTGGGGAGACGCAAATGCGGCATCCACTTGGAAACAAAATCTACATATATTTCCTTGCGCCTCACTGTGGTTAGGTGCTGTCTGCAGCTAAGAAACCTCTATTCACAGGACGGGGTAATCTTTCAGGGGCGGTTGCTTGCCTGAGGTTGATGGAGCTGCTCGGCCAGACAGACTGGGGCAACTTATCAACAACAACCCTAACTAATGCTTCCATCACCATATTAACCCCTTCAGCTTAAGATTAACATCTCAGGCGACATCAGGCCGTTTTATCCAACTCGGGATGGCCTCAAGTCGCAAAAGAAGTAAAGACCATTTCTAACCCGCCAATTTCGGGAGAGGGGAGAGGGATATGGAAGCTGGGTAATAGCGTTCAGATATAGTCTATCTATCTATTGCCAGACGCCTCAATCCCGTTTCGGGTGGCCACAAACAAATCGCCTCCAAGTCGCCCTGTCCCCCGCCATTTCACTGCCCTGCTCCCAAGTCACACACCCCTCTCTCATATACCTCTCCACCTCATCCCTCCGTGTCATCATCGGCCTCCCCCTCCATCTTCCCCCCTCCACCTCACTCACATACACTCTCTTCGTCAGTCTTTCACCCTCCATCCTCTCCACATGGCCAAACCACCTCAGTGTGTTCCTAATAACGCTTCCTATCACATCCACATCCACACTCCAATGCTCCTTTATATCCTCATTCGTCAGCCTGTCTCTCCATGTGACTCTACAGGCTCCTCTTAAATAACTCATTTCCACTGCTGTCACTCTTGACTTGTGTCATTCCAACAACGTCCAAGCTTCACTTCCCTACGTTAGAGTTGGTATCACAATACTGTCATGTAGTAACTTTTTCACTTCCATGCTCACGTCCCTGTTTCTTATCACTGCTTTCAAAGAACCAGCAACGTTTCTTCCCTGCTGTACCCTTTCAAGCACTTCACCCTCCAAACCTCCATCCTTACTCATCACACTACCCAAGTACTTAAATGTACTCACATTTTCCAATTCCTCACCATCCAACCTCGCTGTACATTCACTGACTTCACCTCTCTCAAAGACCATCACTTTACTCTCCCCTACATTCACCTTTAGATTCTGTTTCTTACACACTCTCCCAAACTCATCCACTAAGCCTTGCAGCTCCCCTTCGTCTTCACTCAACAACACAGTATCATCTGCAAACAACAGTACAGGGAGTTTCGAAACACTATCCTCTCTCACCAGGGCCACTCCAACATCCACTACCCTACCTTGTACCTCTTTTATTACCCCATCCATGTACAGATTGAACAACCATGGAGACATGACACATCCCTGTTTCAACGCAACTTTCAAAGAGAAAAATTCACTTAGTTCACCATCCACACGCACTGCAGCCTTCGCACCATCGTACATACTCTTCACAGCATTCAACAACTTCCCATCTACTCCATATATTCTTAATACTTTCCACAATCCTTGTCTATCCACCCTGTCATATGCTTTCTCCAAATCCATGAAAGCCACATACAACTTCATTCCCTTCTCTAGAGACTTTTCCACTAAAGATCTAAGAATGAATATCTGATCTACACAACCTCTTCCCTTCCTAAAGCCTCCCTGTTCTTCTCCAACTAATTCCTCTGTTCTTTCTCTGACTCTGTCAATAAGTATCCTACCATACACTTTTCCTATTATACTATGAAGACAAATGCCCCTGTGATTACCACACACTTTATTTCCCCTTTTCCTTTGTACAAGGGAATAATTATACCTGACTTCCAATCCTCCGCGACTCTACCTTCCTCCCAGGCCAATCTGCACATCTTCCACATCCATTCTACTGCTATCTCTCCCCCATGCTTCAGCATTTCACCACACACTCCATCAATTCCTGGGACTTTCCCCAATTTAACTTTCTTCATTGCTTCCACAACTTCTATCCTACTGATCTCTCCCCCATATAACAATACAATTTAAAAGACGCCATTGTGTTGAAGGCATTTAAAAATACAAGGCAAAAACTTAACCTTAATTGGATAATTTACTAATGAATAGCATCGAGCCATAACTGTACTGTTAACAGAATAAACAGCTGAAGCAACATCGTCGGAGGGCAGTTATACTGTATACATTTTACTGGTGATGAACGGTTGACGATGCTCTATATGCAGATTATTTTGCAATTTTATTTGTATTTTTTTTTTTATCTCTCTGGCTGACAGCTAATGTGCAGGATTACCATTATTCCTCTTTGACCACTTCGGTGAAGAAAAAAGGAAGACTGTAGTCCTCTCACATTACCCTGGCCAAGGTTTTGTCATTCTGAATCGTATTTCACTTAGCTCAATGGCACAAAATCAGTGCTACGGCTCTACATCCGCTCCAAAGCACGTCTTCATGACTAGCATCATATTCTAGTGTTGATCTGCTGATACAGCTTAAGATAGAGAGGTGCCAGTTTTAAGCCACGGTGGAGTAAAAGAGTATAATTGACACTAACCGACCGGGGAGTAAAACCCAGCAGATGCCTGGATGAGGTGGTGTCAGTGCTGGCAGTGAGACCACTGGCCTCAGTCTGGAGTCTGACATTCTGGTCTCAGGGTTTTATTTATCCATGTGCATGGGGATGTGGTGGGCGGGTGTGTCTGTACGGGGAGATGGGCGGGACTATAAGCAGGGGAACACCACGCAGACGCTTACCCACAGATATTGATTAAACATTTTCTTGTCAGTTTTTCATGCGCTGTCGTCCTAGGTTTTTAATGGATATGGCTGTTTAATGCTGAAGAATTTTATATGACTAAAAAATACATGCTTGTCTAAATCAGCATTTAATATTACCATATGTGTTATACGCAACTGTAGTTCCTTGATTAATGATAAGTACTCGAAGTCACTAACTTATCACTCAAATATCCAAACGTACCAAATAGTTTCTCATCACGGAATCATATAATAAGTGAACTGCAGGAGCTACTTTATATCTATATCTATTTATCTATCATATATATATATATATATATATATATATATATATATATATATCTATATATATTTATATATAATATATATATATATATATATATATATATATATATGTATTATATGTACCTTAAAGTCAGGACCAGCTTGTCCAACCCAGGGCTTCTACGCTCTTCATGGGGCGGCATAGGATTGGATGATGGATATATATATATATATATATATATATATATATATATATATAATCATCATCCAATCCCACATTGCCCCATGAGGAGTGTAGGAGCTCAGGGCTAGGCAATTTGGTCCTGACAGTTAAGATACGAGTGACCAGCCTCACTCATCCCTGAGTGGCTTTACGTGAGCAATAAACCCCAACCATCCCTTGGATATAAACCTTCACCGGCTCAATCCGATTAGAGCAATGTAATTACCCACTAAACCACCAGGCTCCAAAATTTTGCTGTATGGTTACCACTCAGCGTAGTAAATGGTTTCCTGGTGTACAGGAAACCATTTGGCTTGTCACTCAGTGTAGAGTTACCCTCAAGCAGAAGGAAGAGGAAAGAATGAAGGAAAGACAGAAGAGGGAGTGTTAAGTCACCCATAGGCAGAAGGACGAGGAAAGTATGAAGGAAAAAAAGACAAAAGAGGATGGACGGAAAGAAGGATGGAGGAGAGGAAAGGGTAGACACCCGAGAACAACACTACATCGAGTGAGTAGATGGTGAGCACCCCCACCAAACATGAATTTCTACCAACTGAGGTTCGAACAACGGTGCTTCGTGAGGAGGGGGATGCGAGGTGCCGAGATGGCAAGAGACGAGGATTTCGGAAAGAACGAAGTATCTGTGGTATGATCCTTGCTGCTCGACAGACAGAAGAGAATGCCATGAGCAGAACCATGATTTGTGTTTATCATTCATCAATCTCGCAAAAGCATTTGACTTTGTCAACATATAACTTTTATGGAATGCTCTTTCAAAATTTGGAGTTACAAATTTCATATCATCGTAATGACTCTGCATGATAACATGAATGCTCGCATGTCCATAGGTGTGAACAAATCCAAACCCATCAATATAGTTGTGGGTGTAAAACGAGGATGTGTCCTGGTTCCTGTCATTTTCAACATCTGTCTCACTGTAGTCACCTTTTCATGTCATCAACAAATGAACCTCGATGATGGAGTAAACATCCAGTTCCGTCTGGGTGGTAGCTTACAGTATATAGTCTCAGACGTGTTCAAGCACAAAGGCTGATATATCATCATTCCTAGAGCTGCAGTATGCTAATGACTGTGCTGTCCTTGCACATACCCAGAAGTCCTGCAACAGTCTCTTATAATCTTCCAACATATACCATGTCATGTGACTCCAAGTAAATGACAATAAAACACAAATAATATCTCAGAGAAACAACACAACAGAGCTGCTTGCATTTCAGATAATTGGCAAGAATGTAAAACAGGTGGAGAGTTTTACCAACATTGGAAGTGTGCTAGCAGATTTCCATAACTTGGATGCAGACGTCCTTGCAGGAATCAACTACGCCTCAGCTTCATTTGGGCATCTCAGATTCAGAGTCTTTGTGAACACCAACTTGAGAATCGAGACGAAGGTATCAATATATACAGCTATATTACTCTCCACCTCCTTACATGGTGCTATATCCTGGTCTACTTACCTGTGTCAAATCAAACATTTTCAGTCTATTCACATACGATGTTTAATGCGCATTCTAGAACTCAGATGGGAGGAAGAAGTCCCTCACTTACAAATTCTCCAGTGGGAAAAGTCAAGCACCATAGAAACCATGCTGGATTAAAAATAGCTTAGATGGGTCTGACACGTGTTCTGCATGCATGAGTACTTCCTTCCCCACCAGGTTCTGTATGGCCAACTTACCGCAGCACGTTTCAACCCAGAAAGACAGGAGAGATATAGAGATCATAATATGAGGACAACTACCAAAAGATCTTGAAACAATGCCTCTGACAGAAAACAATGGCGAGCCCTCTACAGCGAAGGAATAAATCATCTCAAAGAAGCGCAGAACCTGGTTAGAGAAGAGCATAGACAATGGAGGCACAACCAAAACAGAGTTCTCCCAGCAAACCTGGACTCGACATGCCATCTGTATGACGTACAGTAGTTTGCGGATCCAATATTGATCTGCAAAGTCACACATGCTGACACCAAAGACTGAGAGACATACCATCTTAGTGAATATAGTAGCCGTTGTCTTCTGTGGTAGAAAGACAACTTTAAGCTAAGCATGTGTGTGTGTGTGTGTGTGTGTGTGTGTGTGTGTGTGTGTGTGTGTGTGTGTTATAGTGCATAAGTGTGTGTGTGAGGGTGAGAGGTAGACGTCTGTGTGTAAACACCAAGGCTGTTTGAGCTCCTGGGTTTTGGGCGTTCTCCACCTCCCTGAAGGACCCCTTGATTGCATGAATAACAGTTGTGAAAATCTCCTGGGTATGGTAATGGGGTAGGAAGTGGAGGGTGCATTTGGACTAAAGGCCGGTTCACACGAGCAAAATAGCGGCAATTTTTTTCGCCGATTTGCGGAAAAAAATAATAATAATAATTTTCGGGATTTCTCCCGGAAAGGTGTTCACACGTACGGGGACTGAGTGGCAAGAACGCGGCAACAATGTTTACAAACAAAGACGGACAGTTTACTCGTACCAGGTGTGCAGCTCTTGCACTTGCACTTTGTCTACTTCAGGATGTGCCGTCACGCATCTGGACTCGTCCGTGGCTGTCTAGGAGAAAACAAAGAGAGTGTTTATTACAGGCTGGTGAGGGAGCTCAGCTTGGAGGATTCCCAAACTTTAAATGAGTGGATCCGTCTCAACAAGACCCAGTACAACCACTTGCTGGGGCTTGTGACATCCTTCACTGAAAAACAAAATACGCAGTTGAGGGAAGCTGTGACTGCTGGAGAGCGTCTGATGATCACTCTGAGATATTTAGCTACAGGTAAGTGTTGCTTGCAGTTAAGTTGGTGCCCACCCACAATTTTTCCATTCAGTTTAGGTTTTTCATACTGTTGTTGATGTGATTCATTCACTTATGACCTCCAGTTCAGGTGGAAATTAAAAACAATTGATAGTGAAGTTTATGACCACCTTCTACAGTATGAGCTTAATTCATTACAGAGATTTTTGTTCTGTCGCAATGAGGGTTAGATTCAGTTCGGTAGGTTTGGTTAGATTTCGTGGTTAATATTACTTTTAGGACCAATTTTGTTTTGAAATTCAGACCATGGTTTTCCTTGTGGTACTTGATGTTATTTTGACCTTCATTTTTTTTAGTAATCGCTTCATTTAGAACAGAATTGTTACTGAACAAATAGTTTTCTTTTTGTTTCTTTGTGTGTGTGTGTGTGTGTGTGTGTGTGTGTGTGTGTGTGCTTTTGAACCACAGTACCTACAATATCATTTTGTATTAATTGTTGCTTGTGCACTGTCCATAGACAAATATTGCCAGTTAGCAAAGGTCAGAATAGACTACAGGTAAAGAAGGTTCCGACAGGTAAAGTAAGGTTAGGTTAGGTATTCACGCCTTGGTAATAATATTTTATCCTATATATTTTTTTTTCAGGTGAGTCACAGATGTCCCTGGCGATGCAGTTCCGGATCAGCAGGAATCTTTGCGCCATCATCCCAGAAGTATGAAGGGCCATCTACACAGCGCTGAAGCCAACCAATTTGAAGATGCCAACCAGAGAGGAGGAATGGTGCAAGATAGCACATGATTGCACAGTGGAACTTTCCCATGTGCATCAGAGCATTAGATGGGAAGAGAGTTCTCTCTGAAGGAGGCAATGGAATCAACAGGCTGTGTCCTACAAATTACTCAGCTGTGGGACAGATGCTGCCTGAAGGAGGCAAGGAATCAGTAGGCAATGTCCTACAAAATCCTCGGCAAGAAATCACTCCTTTTTCAGACAAATTGTGTCCTTACGTCATTGTAAGAGATGATGCATTTCCTTTAAAAACATATTTAATGAAGCCTTACCCAGGAAGGAATAACTTGGTAGAGGCAAGGATTTTCAATTACCGTCTTTTCCGGGCAAGAAGGACATCTGAAAACGCGTTTGAGATTCTCTCAGCCCGTTTCCAGGTGTTCAGAACTCCAATAAGAATATCTCCAACAAAAGAGAAGGATGTAACCCTTGCTGCTGGAGCCTTACACAACTACTTGAGAACAAGCTCATGAGATTCATATGCACCTCCAGAAATAGTCGACACAGAAATCATCGATAAGGGAAGGCTTCAGGAAGGGCAGTGGCGTCAGAATCCTCATGGTGGAATGGAAAGACTTCCAATAGTTGCCAGAGGCCATTCCTCCGATGCTAAAGACGTAAGAGAAAGGTTGAAGTTATATTTCAACCAGGAAGGGCAGGTTCCATGGCAGAACACTGTGTGCAACCTGCTCTAGTGCAGGTTGCATATGGTGTCTTGTTAAGGTGTGTCGAATCCCAGATCATGCACTTTTCCTCACAATATTCATCCAGCCAGCTCGATCTCTTGTCAGTTGCCTAGCCTCACCGACTTCCAAATCTCTCTTCCTCACACACTCATCCAACATATCTCTCGACCTTCTCCTTGGCCTACCTCGCCTCCTCCCTCCCTCAGATTCACTTAGATATACCTTTTTCACTACTCCATTGTTATCCATTCTCTCCACATGACCATACCATCTCAGTACACTATCTTTGATTTTATTGTCCACTTCTTCACTGCACATCTTTCACGAATCAAATTAGTTCGTATCCTATCTACTCTGCGTATTCCACATACATTCCTTAACAGAAGACTGTAGAGAATGAATGAAGGATATTTAAAATACTTTATAATACAATGTATTTTATTATGAAAAAATAAATGATTCACACAGCATCACTTCCTCTTCCTTCTGTGTATGGGTGACAACTGAATGGCAAGGCAAATGGTTTCCTGTACACCAAGAAACCACTTACCATGTTGGATGGTAACCATATAACAAATTTATGGCACTTGGTGGTTTAGTGGGCAATTATGGGCTCCAATTGGAATGAGCCTGTGCAGGTTTACATCCAAGGGAATGGTAGGGTTTATTGCTTGTGTAATGCCATGGTGCAACATATGATTGGATGATGATGCTGATTAATGCACTGCATCCATAACAAAACAGTTCCTTATTTATATTATTCCTTTATATCCTTTGCAGCCTGCATCACCGCTAAAGCATATGCTAAGTGGTGCTCGTCTGCAATATCACGAAAACAAGGTTCGACAAATATTGCAACTGAATCACTCATAGTTTTTGGCTGCTGAGGTTCTTGAGCTTTTGTTTCATTTGCCAAAGTGATTAACGAATCAATTGCACGTGACATCTTTTTGTACTTTGTTCCTCTTGCCTGAGGTGCTCGATGGCCCTGGTGCAGATAACTGCCTCTTACCTGGAGTGTTAGATGACCTGGGTGCAGAGCTGTCAGGCACTGGCAGTCCTTGTTCCTTTCACAGAGAATTCGAAGAAGACTGCAGTTGCTGGTGCTAGTGAAGACTCTGTTGTTGGCACTGCTGGTGAGGATGTTGCAGTTGCTGTTGATCGACAAGATTCTGCAGGCGACGGAGCTCCACTTATTGTTGACAGCCATGACGAGATTTCACTGTGTGGGTCAACAACAACAGTGTTGTCCCCTGGGTTAACCTCAATAGTTGCCACAACATCTTCCTGCCAAAAAAAAAAAAAAAGTCAAATATTAGTAATGAGTTTATGCGTTACCCCGACAAAATGGAACTGACAAATAGCCTGTCAAAGTAATCCAAAACATAATTTCTGTGTGAAATTGTTAATTCACAACATTACTGTATAGTATATGACATTCAAAAAGTTTGGTCCAAGCTTATTATATCAACTGTATCAAACAGCAAAGACAATATTTCACTGTCTGAGTCAACACTGACAGTGTTGGCACTTGAGCTGAGTCAAATATTAGTTATCAGCTTATGCCATATCGAAATGATAAAGAACCTATCAAAGTAATCCAAATCATAACATAATTTCTCTACTAAAGTGTTAATTCACAACATAAGTTTACTCTATAGTATATGCCATTCAAAAAGTTAGGTCCAAGCCTGTTATACCAACCGTATCCAACACCAAAGATGAGACTTCGCTGTCAGAGTCAGCATTTACAGTGTTGCCACTTGGGTTGACATCCAAAGTTCGCACAGCATTTACCTATAAAAAGATATCAAATACTAGTAATGGGGATAAGCCATAACCTGACAAGATGGAAATAACAGAGTCTATGAAAATAAAGGAAATAATAATTTCCATGTGACAGTGTAAAAAAACACCATTACTGTACTGTATAGTACTGTATATGCAATTATACAATTTTGGTCCAAGCTATGTATCGGGACTGATCAGAACAATAATGTACTGCATATGCGGTTCAATAATTTGTATTCCAAGTTTATGTCTAGGGACTGAACGAGGACTTAAACATATACTTGTATGAAATATTCGATCAAAATCCGAATAAGCCTACAGCATACTTGTACCCCTGTCAATGTAAAGACAGTGTGATTCAGCTTCAGTAAAGAACAAAATGGATAATTGTTGAAGCAAGTAAGTACATGCTTATGACGGTATGGTCTTGGATACTATATTACTAACTTTCTCCTGACTATGCATGGACCAGCTGGGCTCTGAAGAGAAGTCACATACATCAGCGAGGAACAAGAGGTACGGAAACGCTCCCACTTCACTTTCATCTTTCCTTCAGAGCCACTGCGTGCAGTCCGGTGGCTGCTGTACTCTTTCATGAATTATGTCTTCAAGTATTTGAATATCTGCCGTACATGATCTGTAATAGGAATGAAACAAATTTCTAAGAATTATCACCTCTCTTGTGGGTCACTGATGAAGTTTAAGGCCACCACCTTCAATGTTATTTTTTGCTACAGTTAGGTTAATTTCCATTTGTTTTTTTCAGTACATTTATTTTGTTCAGCTTTTTACCATTGTAAAATATATTTTAATGAGGTACAGGCCTAGGCCTCAATCAGAAACTGTATATTAATAGTGGCAGTGAAGGTCTGGATCACTGGAATCACATTAAAATCAGTGGGAAAACATTTAATGGAAAGCCCATAGATAGGCATGAACTTCATAATAACCCTTTTATAGCTTTGTAGGCATAATTCTTAAATTATTTCCACTCTTCATGCTTAACTTGGCTTAGCTTAAACGCAACAAGACTAGATCTAACTTTGGCTTTCGGGGATGTGTGTCCAGGTGCCTCTTGTTAGGTAAAGGCATGCTACAGTAATTTTGGGTAAGGTAGAGTAAGCTGACGATTGAGACTAATATAAATTGCTATTTACAGAAATGTATGAAGAGAAGGCTTACCTCCAGTCAAATCCAAAGCTGAAAACTATGACCTTTAAGTAAGGGCAACATTCATAAAAGTTTGCCGCCAAATCTTGGTTTTCAGGTACAGTGGATCTCTTGGGTTCCAAATATGCCTGTGTTCCTGAATCAGCTCGCACAGAGCTACAAGCATCTCCCTGGACCATGTAAGTTCGGCAGGCATGACGGATAAACTTCAGTTGGCCGGGTGTGATGAAGGCGAAATGGTGGTAGTACTGTACTATGTAAACATGCAAGATGTCGTATTCGTCTTCATTCCCAGAGCTTTGTCATGTTCGGTGCTGCCATTTAAATCGGCCAGGCAACCTTCTCCGATTCCGGCAAAAAAAAAAAAAGACTGACATGTCGTCTCTCCATACTGGCAAAAAAGTGGCCGGATTTTCTACCGGGAAGCAAATTCCGGCAAGAAAGCGACCGCGATTTTGCTCGTGTGAACTGGGCTTAAGTCAATAAACCAGTACAAATACCGAACAGCCTGGTTCCACTCCACCCTTGAATTAATTTCCCATACTTTGCACAAGGTTCTTGTCATCACCATACCTATGACACCATTGCCATAGCAACAGCTGCATTACTTAGCCAGTGTACCATCATGACCAGGTAAATACAGTATCAGAGATGAGGAAGCTACAGAGGTACCAGATAAAGCAAATAAATAAAGATGACCGATAGACCACTCGTTCTGAAAATGGGAGCCATGGCCCCCTTGGGGACCACAGCAGGATTATAGGGGGGCCTGGCTGGCTAGTGTAAGTAGTATATCAAAGTGTGTCTGCGTTACACTCGGGTTAAGGGCCACGTGTTTAAGCTTGTCACCTTGCTCCCCCTCGCTCCAACGTATATTTGTTGTTTCGATTCCGTTGGACCAAAGAACAGACAAGTAAAAATATGGCTAAGTGGCAAAACTTTGTATGCAATATGCAGGAGTTAACTAGTTGTTGGGCAAACCTTACATAAAGTACTGTTCGCCTCCACAGAAGGGATTCTTCCAACAGACTTAGGACCGTGTAAAGAGTGCCGTTGTGTCTCCCTTGTTCCCTGTTGTAATCTCCATCTCGGCTAGGACCCCGCTGGTGCTGGCAGATATAAATTGGTGACAAACAGCTACTGTTTTCTGTACAATATTCTAGTGTTACTTTTGAGATATTTAATTGATATTAAAATTGTGAAACTGACCTTAATTTTTACTAACTTTCTATATACATATACATATATTTATAGTTCTTAGTTTATGTATTTCTCCATTCTGCCTTCCCAACTCACTGCGGGTCTCTCAATCACACCTCTACCTTTGATACTACTCTGACATATTCACTTTGTAATCTCATTTCTATTCATTTTCTCATTAATTCATTTGTCTTTTATTATCATTGGCCACTTGCATTAAAAAAAAAAAAATAATACAGCATTGACTGAAAGTATATGATGAAATTCAACCGATTCTCTTTCACCAAACAATCTGAAATAAATTCATTGCTGAAAAAATCACTGTGTTACTTTGAATTTAAATCAAATGGCTTTCACGAAACCCAAATTCATTGCAGATTTAGCAGCTCTGACTTCAGATTTATGACAAACAATGTTAAATTTTAATGCATGGGAAAAGGCAGCTCCAAACTTAAAACGTTATTTGAATTTTTCTTACTTTCTTATAATTATCAATGTTTTTGGATGATTATGTAATCCTGTGTGATATGTTTCTTTTGTTGCGTCTGACACGTTTTTGCCTTTTTTATTTTTTTGGATCAGCATTTACTGTGTACTGTCAAAATATGTGACAGTGTGAAAATGTTACGGTAATGACTTAATATGATTATTGAAAGTGTAATGTTGCATTTAACAATTTCACACGATATATCACGCACTGACTTCGTTCAGAGTAACCATGACTTTACATAATCTTTGCATAAGTAAAAGGAACGCCAGAACCCAGCTACCACACAGGGAAAATTCGGCGAAATAAATGGTTGCTATGATACTAAACAAAGTTTGGCTCAGTTGCATTAATGGTAACATCTACATTATTAACTCAAAAGTTTCTTTAATTTAGCATATTCTAACATATGAGAAACATAAAATAACGAATAAATGAGTGCTGTATTGTTTTGCAAAAACATCCAATACTGAAAACCAGTGACTTCATAAAAATGAATTATGCTAGTTAGTGATTTCTTTTCGACACTGATTTAAATCAACATAGTGAATTGATTCACTTTGGTGCAAGTGGTCATGTAATTTTAATCTTTATCCTTCGTCTGTTTCTATCTGTTTGGATTTTCTAACCATCCACACCCCAGATGGGCTCGTGGACGGGTGTTGTTTTTACTCTGTTTGTCTGTTTGCGTGTTTGTTTGTCTCTCAGTCGGCCTCTGTCTGTAAACACCTTTACGCAAAAAGTACTGGTGTGATTTTGACTAACCTTCTGATCACCTGATTAAATTTTCGGCCAAATCAGACCAAGGCCCAGACTGAAGGCACTAAAATGTACAATGTAAATATCCCTTTTTCGCCATACCTCCTTTCAAATTCGTCATACCGACATGAAACAAACACATAAAGATGCATCTTTCAAATCTGCATCATATAACATGCCTCATTACATCCTCTTTTAGCTGTAGGAGGGTCAGCCAATGTCAGGTGGGGCAGGCCTAAATTTCAGATGGGCATAAAATTGTAAATTTTCACCCGATTTACTCCAAGTTTGATATGTGACATCTTTGACTAGATATCCTGTTGTGTTTATACGTGTGCACTAAAATTAATTCCGGGAACTGGCTTGCTGTGCCTTGGCACCGCTTCTTGTTTATATAGATTTACAATTGACACTAGAGTTGCTAAGATGCAAAAGTACAATGATGAATACATAAACTACGGATTTACATCAATCCTCGCTAATGGCATCGAGAAACCTCAGAGTGTATGCTGTGTTTCAAAGTGCTGGGGAACGATTCTATGAGGCCTATTAAGATGATGCATCTGTCGACAATTCACCCTAGGTATGTGGAGAAAGGCCCCAGTTTCTTCAAGCGCCATGAACAGAGTTAGTGGAAAACATACACTGGATGGAAGTAGTGTTTTCCAACAACAGAACTTAAGTGTAGATAAGGCATCATAATTATGAGGTTTCCCTTGAAATAACAAGGAAGAAAAAGGCCCACACGATTGTTTTAACTATGGTAAGCCGTGTGCTGTAGACAGTGTCAAACGAATTCTTGGAAAGTCAAGTGGACATAAGATTCAGCAGATTTCCTTGTCAAACATCACAGTGAAACGAAGAATTTGTGAAATGTCAGCTGATGTCATGAAGCAAGTGATACTAGAAATTAAAATGTCTCCAACTCGTCTGTTCGCAAAACAGTTGGATGTACGAATGTGAGTTCTTGTGCACAGCTACTCGTGTTTGTTAGGTATGAATTCATGCATGACATCAAAGATGAATATTTGTTTCGTACACAACTTGAAATTACCACAATAGCTTTAGATGTGTTGGAAAAGTTTACTTCTTCACAGCTAACGGAATAGCCTGGGAAAATTGTTGTGACTTTACCAATGGGGCTCCAGCAATCCTGGGATCAAAAGTAGGGCTACAAAACCATGTCAAAAAAGTTGTTCCAAATTCAAAAGTGGTTCACCGTATGGTCTATCGTTTTGTACTGGCGTAAAAACACCTCCCCTGATGCACTTTGCAAGATCCTGGAGGCAGTGATAAAATAAGTCAACTTTGTGAAAACAAATATCAACTCTCACCTTTTCCAGAATCTATGTGAAGACATGATTCAGAGCATAAGTCTCTCCTCTTTTACTCTAAAGTGCGATGTTGTCCATAGGCAGTGTTGTGAACAGAATATTTGAATTTCGGAGGAAACTTAAACTATTCCCGGAAATTGAAGGGAAGGATGACCTATTAAGTCTTTTCAACCAGGCATTTTGGGAATCATGTCTTACATACCTGGACGACATTTTTGAACAGCTAAATAGGCTGAGTCTCAAGCTACAAGGCATGGGGGAAAAAAAAAACGTTTTTCACCTCATTGACTATATGAGTGCATTCCTAGCTAAACTCCATAAATGGTAAAGAAAAGTGAGTGCACAAAGTGTTGCCATGTCTGAGAATCTTTCAACTGTTCATGACGACACTGAAGAGGATCACCTACTTGACCCATCACTCAAAAGCGAAATAATTTAGCACTTGAAATCCTTGGAAAGCAACTGAAAAGATACTTCTTAGAACTAAAAGAGGAAGAAGGAAAACTGTTGAGGAATCCTTTCTCTGACACTCTTGATATTGCTGCTATTCTTGACGATGTTCAGGACGAAGTCGATGACCTCAAGAATTATTCTGCTGCCAGAGACCTATATGAAGAAAAATCTCTATGTTTTCATGCTCCATGTATCAGTCACATCATGCTCCATGAATCAGTCATATCCAAACTTAGTGAAATCATACTTACAGTACTCTTGCGATTTTCCACAACATATTTATGTGAATCTGGCTTCTCCACCCTTCTACACATAAAAGGTAAAAGCTGAAACCTGTTGGGTGTGGAACCAGATGGATCTGCATTATCAACAACTCAAATTCGAATCTGTCGACTGACGGAAAGCAAACAGTATCATCCATTCCACTGATATGTAACAATATATGCATTCCGATTGATAGATACAAGCATCAAAACAAATGGAGAGCACCAAAACATTTTTTTTTTTTTCATAATTGTTTGTGACCGGCATGGGAAAAAAACTGAAGGGGGGCCACAAGGATATTAAGATCCCTGCAAGTGAGGAATGAAGTGAAAAAGTCTGAGAAACACTGTGATAGTCAGTGTTTTGGTGTCCAATGATGAGGATGGACCACTTCATGCAATTATTGAGAAGCTTACCTCAAAAATGAATGAACTCAAAATTATGTTGTCATCCCCTGATAGTGCAGTAAATAAGAGAATCATTGAGCTGGAGGCCTTAATGAAGAAACAAGGACAAGTTATCATCGCACAGCAGCAGTTCCTGGAGGTGGTTGACCGGAAGAAGTGAGAGGCTAACCTGGTCATATCTGGTGTGCCGGAAAAGAACGAGGTGCTGGGAGATGCAATGATGGACCACGACAAGTTGGGTGTCATCTGGAGGCAGACTTGTATTTATGACCTCGGCAGATGCACCGTAGGCTGAAACATGGTACTATACCAGTAAAATGCCTTTGTCAGCAAGGTATGAGTAAGGCCATTAAAAAATCCCAAAGCATTGAAATGTCGCTTTACACCTCGAGGATTCCTAGAGTATAATGATGGCTATCTACCTACGAAGTTTCATGCTTTTATGATAAACTTTCTGGCCTGTGATCCTCTTTTGGAGATTTTCGACATGCTGCACTTGGCGCGTGTCAAGTGCCAAGTGCTCCGCAGGGATGTGATGGAACCTGTCAAAAACAAATCTTGAAGATTGGGGCTATCATATGTTGCAAACAACACAGTGACTGGTCCTGTGGTTGCTGAAATATTAGCTTCTCAAAAGTGTTACGGTCAGGCTGGGTTGGGCACCCATATATGTGAAAATTCCTCTACTTGACGAGAGACTCCTGATGGCTTCGCCCTCGCTCATAACCAACAACGATAGGATCAACAAACCCCACCCCATACTTCTGACGCTGGAGGACAAGGATGTACGGATACGAAATTTGGAGTACAGCAGTCGTCAAAAGACAGTGACTGACAACTTTAAGAAGATCTACATAAAGAAGAACGTCTACCCGAGTGTTAGGAGGGAGTGATGGAGGTGTGGGATGTGGAAAAAGCAGAGAAGGAACGGCCGGAAAATATCGTGTGTGCCGTCCGCCTCGACACCAGGATGACGAGGTGATTTATTGCTGGAGTCCTCTGTTTTTCTAAACAGCCCACAGTGAGTAAGGAATCTGAGAGTAATATCATGGAACAAAAATAGAGTATGTACCAAACAGGAACAGATAAGTGTTCAGCAACTGTTATTCGAGGATGATGTCTATCTGTCTATCTATCTATAGCTCGACGCCCTAATCCCGCAAAGGGTGGCCGCAGGCAAAATGCCTCCAAGTCGCTCTGTCACCCACCATTTGACTACCCTCCCCCCAACTCACCCCCCCCTCCCTCATATACCTCTCAACTCCATCCCTGCACCTCATCCTTGGTCTACCTCTCCCTCTCCCTCCCTCCACCTCACTTATATACACCCTCTTAGTCAGTCTTTCATTCTCCATTCTCTCCACATGTCCAAACCACCTCTTCTCAACCACATCCACATCCACCCCACAACGTTCCTTCACTTCTTGATTCGTCAACCTGTCCCTCCATGTCACTCCACATGCTCCTCTCAAGTAACTCATTTCCACTGCTTTCACTCTTGACTTGTTCCCCTCTTGCAAGGTCCACGCCTCGCTTCCATACATCAGGATAGGGATCACAATAATATCATGCAGTGACTTCTTAACTTCCATACTCACCTCCCTATTTCTCATCACTGCTTTCAGTGAACCAACAACCTTCCTTCCCTGCTGTACCCTTTCAAGCACTTCATCCCCCAAAGTTCCATCCTTACTCATCACACTACCCAAGTACTTGAATGCACTCACACTCTCCATATCCTCACCGTCCAACCTCACTGTACATTCTGTGACTTCATTCCTCTCAAACACCATAACTTTACTTTTGTTTACATTAACTTTCAGCATCTTCCTCCTACACACTGTCCCAAATTCATTCACCAAACCTTGCAACTCCCATTCATCTTCACTCAACAATACTGTATCATCAGCAAACAGCAACACCAGTTTCTTCCAAATCTCACCCTCATTCATTAGAGCCACCTCCACATCCACTGACCTACCCTGCACCTCCTTACAACCCCATCCATGAATATATTAAACAGCCATGGAGACATCACACAACCCTGTTTCAGTCCCACATTGTGATCAAAGAACTCACTCAGCGCACCATCCACTCGCACCGTAGCCCTAGCTCCTTCGTACATACTCTTCACAGCATTCAACAATTTTCCATCCACTCCATATATTCTTAATACCTCCCACATACCTTGCCTATCTATTCTGTCATAGGCTTTCTCCAAGTCCATGAAGGCAGCATACACTTTCTTTCCCTTCTCTAGATACTTCTCCACTAAACATCTTAGAAGAAATATCTGATCTACACACCCTTTTCCCTTCCTAAATCCCCCTTGTTCTTCACCAACTAACTCCTCTGTCATATGCCTAAACCTATCAATGAGTATTCTACCATATATTTTTCCAGTCACACTAAGAAGGCAAATACCCCTATGGTTACCACATACTTCCCTCTCCCCTTTTCCTTTATATAAAGGAACAATTATACCTGATTCCCAGTCCTCTGGAACCCTTCCCTCTTCCCAAACCAATCTACACAACTTCCATATCCACTCCACAACAATCTCACCCCCATACCTCAGCATTTCACCACACACTCCATCAATTCCTGGGGCCTTTCCCAACATGATCTTCTTCATTGCTTCCACTTCTTCCGTCCTACTGATCTCTTCCTCCCTCCTCTCATCTCTTCTTCTCCCAGCCATTCCCTAACCACTTATACTCGCACTGCTGTCACTCTCTACATTCAACAAATCCCCAAAGTGCTCCTCCCATCACCTCAATTTCTCTCTCTTCTCCACCAACAATCTATTATTCCTATCTTTCACTCCCCTACTATTTCCCCTTTCACAATGGCTTTCTTTACCTCCTTCCAAAACAATTACTTACTCTTCCTCAATTTCACACTCAGATTCCTCCCAAACTCTTCATCCACTTTCTTCTTACTCTCCTTCACCAGTCTCTTCACCTCCCTTCACCTACTCATATATACCTCTCTCTTCTTTCTCCCATCTTCTACCCCACCTCTACTCACTAACCATTCACTATATGCCTTCTTCTTTTGTTCCACAGCTCGTTTCACCTCATCATTCCAAACATGCTGTCCCTTGCACAGCCTTGCATCTCCTCCTCACTCCACAAACCACCTCACATGCTGCACCTACCTCTTCCGTAAATATCTTAGATACGTCTTCCACCCCTTCCATCTGCTCTAGCTCATACCTTCCCAATCTTTCTTCCACTATGCTCTTATACTCTGCCATTTTCTCACTATCTTGCAAATTCTTCACTCTTCTCACAAAAGCTGTTTCCTCCAGTCTTCCCCTTCATCTCCTCACTCATTTTCTTTGCAGCTTTACCTTGGCCATCACTAAGTGATGGTCCGAGCCTCCATTCCCCCACCCTCTCCACACTCTTGCATCCAACACTTGTCTTCTCATTTGCTCATCCACACACACGTAGTCTATCATTGCCTTTCGTTCAATAAGTTCACCATCCATCCTCCTCATTACTCTCCATATATACCGGTGGATCATCTTATGTCGAAAGTAGGTGTTGGCTATTGCCAACCCTTTACCAGCACAGATGTCCACCAAAGCACTACCATTCCCATCTACGTCAGCTGGCACACCCCACTGACCAACCACTCCATCCACTCGTACATTCCCAACTTTGCCATTCATGTCTCCAATCAAAGGCACTCTTTTGCTCCTCTCAAATTTGTCCATACATGCTTCTACTCTCGCCCAAAACTCATCTTTCACTCTTGCCACTCGGTCCTCTGTCAGAGCATACACACATACAATCGCCCACGCTTGTATACCTACTTTCATCCTCACCCTTACAATCCTTGCACCCACTGTTCCATACTCTCTTATATTCTCTTTCCACTTCTTGCTTATCATCAGACATACTCCCTCTCTTACCCTCTCATTCTCATTAACTCCCGCACATATACCTAAACCATATTCCCATTCTCTCACCCTTTCACCTTGACCATTTAGTTTCAGTCAATCCACATATATCCACTCTTGCATCCTCAAGCACCTGAACAATATCTCTCTTTCACTTCATCATTCACTCCTCCCACATTCCATGTTCCCACCCTCAGAATGTCCTTTGTCCGTTCCTTAGTCGTCAACCTATGGTCCGTCCTGGTCCGAGGTGCTTTTTTCGCTTGTTTAGTTAGTTCTTTTTACAGGGTGGGGCACTAACCCACCACCAACCCTTTTAGTCGCCTCGTACGACAAGCAGGGATACTGGGGGAATCTTCCTGAAACCACCCTACCCCCAGGGGGTAAAGGGATTAATCCCCGAGCTATATTATATTCTTGTTTGGATATATTGGATGACATTAATGTGGCTAATGACTGCTGAATTCCTATCTACTATATTCATTGATAAGTTAGTGCTTATATATATCTTAAGGCACTTTTAAAGTGACAAGACGTATGCATGGTTCTTGGAATTAGATACATGTGTTGCATCACCTCAGTTGTTACGCTGTGTCAGCGATGTTTCTATGGTACAATGCAGTGACCTCCCATCTGACCACGCCCAGATAACAGTTACAGTCACCAGCACGGGCATTTACCTGGATAGCCTCCTTGCTAGGGGCAACATACTTGGGAGGTCACACAGCCCAGCTTGGGACCATGGGAAGAAGCATACTAGTTGAGAAACCTCTAAAGTTTTATAATATCAATAAAGATCTTGTAGCCAATGTCATGCTTAAGTAATGATTATCTGAACTGCTTTGCTAGCAGCCTGTGAGAAGCATTGTATGCATGCACAGAGAACAATGTCAGCTCCAGTGAACAGAGAGTACCTGAGAACCGTACAGAATTAGGGTTGTATGAGAGATTGCTAGTGGATGGGGATGATTCAAGGATGAATTTAAAATATCAGATCGCCATGACAGTGCTTCTCAGAGTGATGCTACAGCTTAGGGTCCATTTTGAGGACTTGTTGAACCCCTCATGAGCAACTGACTATGATGAGATGGATATCAAATATCAGCATCCCTGTCCTGGATAAGCCCATTACCCGTGCAAAAGTGCAAAGTCATGTGAGGAAGATGAAGCCAGATAATGCGTATAGGCGTGGATGGGCTCCCCCCGGACGTGGTGGAGAAATAATCTTGAATGGTAATGACCAGTCAATTTGGCAGCACTAACACCAGCCAACAACAGCTCTCCACTGGGAGGTTCGGCCATGTACATTTGCTCAAAGTACTCAGCCCAACAAATCCTATACCCAGTTACCCCCAATACTAGCCATCCATCTGTTGTCGAAACAAGAGTTAATCTGTCAGGTGGGTCTGGAGTGGAGCTTCTTCAGGGCTCAGTAGGCGGGTTGAAGGCCATTTACATGAGAACGGCCTTCCACCTCCTCAGCAATTTCCCTGACATACCTCTCCTTGTCCCTTCTCAGTAAAACTTGTGTCCGTCGAGACAGAAGCCTGTGCTGTTACCAATCCCTAGCCAGTCTGTCAGCATGACTTTCCTCGGTTGTGGTCAGCATCCCCCACAAGATGAATCTCCTCCTTGATATTGGGCGGTCTCCAGTACACTCATCAGCAGGTGCCAGGGTTGCATGCTTAAAGCTATCCCATTGTTCTACAGAATCCTCAACAGTGCTGAGTACTGCAAACCGATTTGAGACTGCCACAGCATACTCATATGCACACTTCTCATCCCTGAGTTTCTCAAGATGGAACCTTTTTTTTGGTGGCATCTTGAGAATTTCTTAGTTTTGATTTGAAGCCTTAGAGTACCAACAACAAGTCTGTGATCAGTAGCAAAGAACTCTGCACTCCTGAAAATGCTGCAGTTCTGAAAGATACTCCAGCGAGTACTAATAAGAATGTGATCAATCTTCTTAGCAACCCCTCTGGTATTGGGATACCAAGTACAGTGGTGAAGATTTGGCCACTGGAACCAGGATCAACAATTCTTAGCATACAAAATTTTTTCGAGATCCAGAAGGTAAGAACAATTGGAGTTCCTCGTTCCAGAGCCATGAGGACCTACACAATCCCTGTAGCCCTCCCTATCGGTGCCAGTAACCACATTTAAGTTGCCCAAGACCAGGAGTGTATCTCGCGAGGGGCACTGTTCCACAACAGTCATTTTTGGGTTAGAATAGCTTTTTCTGAACATCACTCATCTCTGTCGGAGCATACACTGCAATAAGAGAGATGAAACCCAAGGAGTGCTTCACTTTCACAAGTATTATACACTCATGAACTAGAGTAACCCTGTCGACACAAAAGACAAAGTGAGCAGCAATTGCCACTGCGACACCCTTAAGATGGGTACCATTGTCATAGCCTGACCAGTAGTATATGTAACCATTGCTTCTTATCTCACCGTGCCCAAGTCACATAACTTCAGATGGTGCAGCTATGTCGACCCCCCATCGCCCCAACCTTCATGAATGAAAGGCAGTCGATCATTCTTAGAATGGCTTAGAATATTCCAAGACACCACCCTCAGTGCTTGGTCCCTAGGGCTTGCACTTCCTTTGCACCACCATGATGAGAATCAAAAGGAGGGTCTGGGGTTGGGCTCCCCCCCCCATCATTCGTTCACTGGGGCCCCATAGGCTTTACCCCGAAACTGTTATGATGGGTGCCAGCATGACAGGGCCCAAAATGCCCTGTCAGGCCAGTGCCCGAGAGGGGACCCTCCCCCCCCGTCATAACTGGGTCAGGGTCAGGCAACATGCACTGACTCCTATCCCTCTTCCTTCTCTTATTTCACGTACTTTTTTGTTTTTTTACAGGGAGGGGATGCAAATCGCACCCCAACCTCACAAGTCAGGAGAGGGCTCACCACTAGCCTATGGACAGGGGTGTGGAATCGCTGACTATGGCTATGCAGGATTTACCTCAGAGTTCTCCTTCTCCAAGGTGAATTGCCACACAAGGCTAACGAGCTCCACCTACCCTACTAGATGGTTGTTGGCAATGATTGCTCATCCGTCCTCTGACAGGTCTTGTTTTTCATCCTGCAGGGTGCCTAATGTATAACAGTGACACTGAAATATTAGAATAATAGGTGAAATGGATTTATCACCCCTTAAAACCCATATAAGTTGGTATTACATGACCAAGTGTGAATTTTAGTCACAAAGCTATATATGCACCCCATGCCGATGATGGCTTTCTTGAATTTTTTCATCCCACACGGTTAGCCTACCAGGAATGTTTAGAATGTATGTTGATTTTGACTTAGGAGGCATCTATGTAGCTTTTCTGAAAAAAATAGTTTTATAGAATTATATCCCAGGTGTATCCTTAAAGCTCCTGTGCTAATACGTAAAACCTGTTACAGAATAACTTGTTACACAAATCATTTCTCAGGAGGTAATGGAATATAACACTACGATTGTCGTGAAGAAACTATGGTTACAAACGGTAGATGATATTGGTACATTTGAGGAAAGTAGCGGAGTAATCTTCGGTATTATAATATCTCAGTTAATGTTTTGGTATCCTAATTACCACTGTAAAATAATATACCGCCTACGTAAATCAGGTTGAACGAACCCTTGACCAACATGAGTGAGGTTTCAGGAATATATCGTAATTTATATAATTCCTTGATTTGTGTTGTTACCCAGAATAGTGAAAAACACGAATGGTAAACTATTTTGTTTTCTTTATAAAAACGACATTTTCCCATCCCATTAGGAGAAGCAAAAGCATTCATGGGTCTACTGTGTATCAGCTTGAGTCTTTGTGATGGAGGGATGACCAAACAACGACACACCATCCACTAAGGGTGGAAAGGAGCGTAACTCCTCCACCTAGACTGTATCAGGTTCTTCATTTCGAAATTGTACACCTTCCAGACGTATGTTTTATGTGTGTGTGTGTGTGTGTGTGTGTGTGTGTGTGTGTGTGTGTGTACTTGGGATGATCATATGATTTGCCATTAACCAGCCTGCCCATTAATTGCTCTAGTGCTCATTTGTTTCCTCTCTGATTGCTCTATCGTCTCGAAGTGTAGTGTTCCGAGTAGCCTACAGGTCGTTATGAAGGGGTATTTGAACAAATGTCCTCTCATTGCACTTCACATCTCTCTATCTATGGTACCACAGACGACACCGACTTCACCATTCAGCATCCAGTTATCGTTGCCTCAGAGTGCCTTCATATTGAGACCAGAATCGATTCTTCTCTTATGACGCAAATTATCCGATCGTGTAGGTCGGGATGGTGAATGGACAAAGGACATCTAGTGTTATTGGTACTTATTATTATATCATTGTTATAACAGAAGTGGTCTACCTAGACCGTGTCTTAGTAACGGGTTGTTCAGTTTTTTTTCCCGAGCTACGAAATCGCACAACTCGTCAGAACTTCAGCCCTTTTTTGTACCAGTGCTGGAGTAGGCAAGGCACCGCTATTGTCAGTAATTTATAAATCTTGTTATAAAGACAGGTGCAAAGATTCCCTGTTTTTCATACTTTGCATTTTAACAAATTAATGTTCACAGCATTTTTATTAATGATCCCCAGAAAACCTCAAGAAATGGAAGCTTGCATAGAACTTCGTCTTCTCAGTTTACAAAGGGGCGTTTAGGCCCGATTTTGGTCTCAATATTCCTGGGAAATCCTCAGAATTTACTTATTAGCAGTTGATATATCACTGGCATAGAGACAGGAGCCCTCTCTTCACGCTACACTGTCTTGCTCTCTGCCCACGCTACACGAGCTCTCTGCCCACATTGGAGAAGCCCTCTACCTATGCTATAGAAACATTTTGCTGACACTGCAGGGCTCTATCTTGCACAGTTCCATGACAGTGATGGCAGAACTCTGTCACACCTCAAGACATGGATGTGCACATGTTACAGTACCTATCGACTTACCGTTTTTTTTTTTTTTTCCTACGCCTTTCAGAGTTGATCTTTCTATGCTGGAGGGTAACGTCACGAAGTTACATGAATCATTCTTGGCTTTGAATTCTGTTTTGAAAGTGGAAATTAAATGAAACTGTGCAGCAGGCTGGGTAGGACTTAGTGTACCTTGCGAACATAGAATTTTCATAAGGTTTATTAATTCACATATAAAGCATAAGACCTTATTAAATTTAATTTTTCTTCATAATCACTGTTTATAGAGTTCATCAGTATAGTCGCTGCACTATCAAACATTTCTCATAATTTGAGTAAAATCATCGTTGTCTTTGTGTCACTCTTTGGTGCTGTGTTGTTCCCTGCGAGCAAGACACAATTCGGCGAGAAACGCCAGTCCAGCAGAGAGGTGGCTAAGGCCAAGAATGTAGAAGACCCCTTGCATGTGCTCCACATTCAGAGGCAAAACTCGGAACACCTCAGTGCCACTGTCTGTTTCTTCCCCCTTTGTGGTCTCTTTCTGCTTAATCCGGTTCTCCTGCGAAAATAATTGATGCTTAATTATGTCACCTTTGTTTGTGGTAAGGTTAATAACTTGATGTCAGTCCCATTTCTTAATGTGGGTACTGACATATCTTCATGCAGTAGCTTTTCAGCCATAGTTCCCTTTTCTTTAATCTATCATTGGTTCAGGCTAACATCCACTTCATTTCATTTGAACAGTATACTTTCTACTTCCTGTCAGTAACCTCTCTCGTTCGCCTTTTTTTTGGGGGTGGGGGGGGGGGCAAGAAAGATGGAACTTCGGGCCAGGAGTAAGCAAGATTGTTCCCTCCAAGAATAACAAAATCAACAGAGACCCAAATTCAAAACTGTATCTTTGTAGTTGAAACCATAGAGGTAGGAATAGGGTAGAGTCGGCGTGAGAAGGCTCCGGTGAAGCCAGAGAACTGTCAAACGGCCATATTGGTCAAGTCAAGTGGTCACGGCAACACCTATCTGACTTGAAGAAGATTGCTTTGCACTCCTACCTCTATGGCTGTGCCCATAGAGGTAAGAGTCACAATCCTACCTCCGTGGGTGTGGCCATGAGATTATTAAGCCTTTAATACCTCCAGCTGTGTGTCCACCTGGTATTCCTCAGGGAGAATGCCAGAAACAAAGTAGACTTCATTCTACCTATGGTTTTAGTTGTAGTTCAGCTGTGGGTGTGAGACGTTCTGTCCTAAGTTGTAACTCACCATCAAATAACCTAAGTCTCCAAAAATGCCCACCACCTGTGCCGCATTTGGGTGTAATGAAAGAGGAGATAAGAAATCTGACCCATCCATTACATTCCACTGGTGAGTATCTTTAGAGTGAATTATAGTTTGAAGGTTAGTATGCAAAAATAGATAAATAAATAAATAAAGATAAAACATATTTTTTTCTGTTTGCAACTAAGAAAACACTCCCGCCTGGTCAGCGGAACCAAGTCAGACAGCTGTCAAAGAGGTCGCCGCCATGTTGGTCGAGTCAGGTCTGTCGGCCTCACTCTGACCTACCCTTGGTTAATCCCATATGCCGCCTCTACCTACTCCTACCTCTATGGTTGAAACCTTAAAAAAATTCCAGTCTTTTCACACACACACACACACACACACACACACACACACACACACACACACACACACACACACACACACACACACACACACACATACACACACACACACACAATAATTCTGTGCTTCACTTCCCTCTCAACAATTGATGTTTTACCTATACCACATTTTTTCACAGCTCAGTCCTCACAAACACCAGTTCTCACTGTTGAGTCTACCGTATATTTTTTTTAATCTCCACATATCAGAGGATATTAAAGGACTGTTCATGTACTGATGAGACGTAATGAATAATCATAAAGTGACAATAACTGCTGGTAAGTCTTTATTTAGATCTTACTAAGTAAAATGTATCTCCACTCTGATTTTATACCATTTACCAAACACAGAATAATTAGAGATTTAAAACAAATAAATATGAAATCCCAAAAGAGAAAATGAGAAATACTACTTGCTTCTCAAAAGCACACTGACCATTGCAAATGATGATAATTTATAATAATAATAAAATAATTATAATAATAATAATCATCATCATCATCATCATCATAATATTGACTAATATAAAAATTGTAATAATCATTCCAGACAAATCACTTCATATAAATCAATGTTTCATGTCACCAAAATACTGACATACAGAACTTGTCAACATCAGTAATATTCAAAAGGGGACAAAGATGTTGCTGCCTCTGTGAGTATCAGTCTTACTTACTTTGTTAATGTCTTTAATATGATGACTTTTTTATTTCTTTTTGGTTCTGCCTGCCACCAAACTCATTCATTAACCTTCGTGCAGATTTCTAGTAATGAAGATATTAGTGGCTGGGTCATTTAAATCCTCATTTCAGGAAAAAAAAAATGCTCTCAAAAGCCGAATAAAATTATATGATGACCTTAATTTTTATCCTTTTGTAGTTCATTTCACGTAGCGTAGAGGCAGAAACAGTGTAGCACTTCTACACCTTTTCCATTCCACGTTGTGTGTGTGTGTGTGTGTGTGTGTGTGTGTGTGTGTGTGTGTGTGTGTGTGTGTGTGTGTGTTCTTACCTAATTGTTCTTACCTAATTGTATCTTTACAGGAATGAGTCAAGCTCGTACTGTCCCGTGTCTTAAACCATATTTATCGTACATATCCTTAAATTTGTGAATTGTTTTGGCACACACTATTTCATTCGGTAGTGCATTCCATTGATCAATTGCTTTTTTTGGAAAACTGAATTTCCTTACGTCTTTATCACCTCTCTTCTTATGCAGTTTTTTGCAGTGTCCTCTTGCTGATGCTTCTCCATATGTTAAGTAATCATTTATATCTATTTTCTCCTTCCCTGATATGCACTTATATAGCATTATCATGTCACCTTTTTTCCTTCGCTCCTGTAGTGTTGGTAGATTCAGTTTAGTCTTTCTTCGTAGCTTAGGTCCCTTAAGCTTGGTATCCATCTTGTAGCGGCCCTTTGAACTTTTTCAATCTTGACTACAGTATGTGCTTTTTGAGATGAGGACTCCAGACTACTGATGCATATTCCAGGGTTGGTCTAATGAATGATGTTATCCTTCTTAGCATGTCTTCATTTATGTATGTGAATGCTATTCTCATATTTGCAAGCACTGTATACATGTTCCGTACCTTCTCGCTGATGTGGTCAGCCGGAGATAGTCTGTTATTGATGATCACACCTAGGTCTTTCTTTCTTTCTGATGTGTATAGGATTTTATTTCCTAACTTATAATCCCAATCAGGTCTTTTTCCACTTTTACCAAACTTGATTACATGACACTTGTCCACATTGAATTCCATTTGTCATGTACTACTCCATTCATGAAGTTTATTTAATTCTTCCTGTAGCTCTTTACAAGAGTCTGTGTTAGTAATTCTCCTTTGTATTTTTGCATCATCTGCAAACATATTCAGATAGCTCTCATTTCCAGTGTTACTGTTTATATCATTTATATACCCTAAAAACATGATTGGTGCCATCACTGAACCCTGTGGTACTCCACTAGTCACTTCTTTCCATGATGAGTAGTTTCCTCTTAGTACTGTTCTCATTTCTCTTTTTATGAGAAAGTCTTGCATCCAACAAAACAGTTTGCCTCGAATTCCTCCTTGATGGTACAGTTTCCATAAAAGTCTTTGGTGTGGTACTGTGTCAAAAGCTTTCTTGAAATCTAAATACATACTGTCCACCCATCCTTCCCTTTCCTGTATTGTGTTTGTTACTCTGTCATAGTAGCTCAACAGATTAGTAACACATGATTTTCCTTTTCTGAAACCAAACTGTCTTTCTGTTATCATACTGTGTTCTTCTAGATGATTTACCCAAGCTTTTCTTATAAGCTTTTCTAATACCCTGCTTACAACACTGGTCAGTGATACTGGTCGGTAGTTGAGTGGATTTTCTCTATTTCCTTTCTTGAATAAGGGGACAATATTTGCTTTTTTCCAAATATCAGGTAGTTTACCTTGACTCAAGGATTTCTTGAAAATTAAAAATAATGGTTTACTTAACTCCTTTGCACATTCTCGTAGTACCCAACATGAAATTTCATCAGGACCACTTGCTTTTCCTCTGTCTAATCTACTTAACTCCTCCTGTATTACATTTTCTGCTATTTGTATATCTGGTAGTATGTGTGGACATGCATGTTCCACATAGTTCCTCTCAAAATTTTTTTCTTCTGTAAAAACTAATTGGAAATTCTTATTTAGTGCTTCACAAATATCTTTCTCTTGTGTATAAGTGATTCCCTCGTCCGTAATTGTTTGTATTATATCTTTTACTTTGGTTTTGCTTCTAATATAGCTGTAAAACAGCTTTGGTTGATCACTACTTTTTTTTTATTATATCCTCCTCAAACTGTTTTTGGGCTTCCCTCCTTATTCTTGTATAATCGTTTCTTGCCTGTTTGTAATTATTATACGCCCTTTCACTATTATGTCTTCTGTATCTATTCCACAACAAATCTCTTCTTTCTTTTGATTTTTTACATTCTGTATTGAACCATTTCTGTATTTTCTTATCTGCTTCTTTGTGCTGTGGGATGTACTTCTGGACTCCTGTTTCATAAAATTCACAGAATTTTTTATTTACAGCATTTAAATCTTGTCCTCTAAGCTCATTTTCCCAATCAACTTCTAAGAAATACTTCTTTAGGTCTTGATAATTTCCCGTTTTATAGTTTAGGCTCTTTTTGTAACTGTCATTGCTCTTTACTATGTCATATGCTATCCTGAAGTTATAATTTAGTACTGCATGATCGCTTTTGCCGAGTGGAGGGTGATATATTATACTGTCAATATCATTTTCTTGCCTAGTAAATATAAGATCTAGCACTGAAGGTACATCGTCCTCTTTCTCTGCTGGTTTCCCTCACATGTTGCGTTAGGAAGAACTCTTGTACGAGATCCAGGAGCTTTTGGTCCCAACAGCTTTCTTGGCTAATTATATCTAGAGTATTCCAATTTATATTTGTATTGAAATCCCCAGTTAGTATAATTCTTTCTGATTTCTCTTCCATTTTATGTAGTAATGATCTTAAACTCTGAATTGTACTCTCTGCCAGGTCCTCATATTCATCTCTTTCCCATGCGTTTGATCTGGGTGGCATGTACAAATTGGCTACAATTATTTTACCTTCAGATGTGTTGATCTCTACTGCAATCAGTTCTACTTGTGATGGTATATCTAGTTTTATTTCATTGACTTTTAGATTTTTCTTAGTTAATATTATAATTCCTCCTCCTTTTTTAAAATTTCTGTCTCTTCTCCATATATTGTATTCCTCTAAGTTTAGTAAGTCATTAGATATCCTTGGTGTTTATTTTGTTTCAGTTAGGCGTATTATTTGTGGTTCATTATCTCTGACATAATCATTTATCTCTAATAATTTAGATACCATTCCATCCACATTTGAGTACATCAACTTTATCATCTTGTTTATATACTTGTCATGACATGGTTCTACTACCTTCCTCCTTTTTATTCCATCCTGTTTGTGTACCACTTTCGTACCTGCAATCCTATTACTTTGTAAAAAAAATTTCTTCTTGTCCTCTACTGATCTTCCCTCATTTTTTTGTTTTTGCTTCCTCCTTTTTCTCTTTCAGTAATTCCAGTTCCTCTTGTGTTAGGCATCTTTTTATCCATACATTTTTGAACTCCTCTTTTTCCATAAGATTCTTTGCATTTTTTAGTATCTCTTCCACAGTGTTTACACTCTGGAAAGTCACCATTAGAGGTCTTGTCTTGCTTTTCTCATATTTCCCTAACCTTTTGTGTTCCTCTATGTCTTTACTACAGATTTTCTCTGATACTTCCTTCAGTAAGCTCATTACATTTGCCATCTCCTTTTTGTCTCTTGTGATCTTGTTTTTTACTTCTTCCTCTTCTATACCAGTGATTACTATAGATTTGTTTATATCTACTGAATCTCTGACTAACTTTGGATTGTTTTAGATTATTCTTTTCACTTCCTTTTTAATGCTTTTTTCCTCCACCCTTGTTTCTAAGTCTTTCTTTACTTTCACCATTTCAGCATACGTGGTTCCACATCATTTTTGTAGCTTTGCACAGCTTCATTCACCTGTGTTATCTTCTCCTCAATATCATTGCTCTGGTTTATAAGACTGCTTACCTGCCTAATTTTCTCTGTGTCATTTTTGAACTCTTCCGTAACACTCTCTTGATTGACTACTGTACTTGCCATTTCACTCATTTTCTTCCTGAGTGTACTCAGTTCCACTGTTAGTTCACTGATGGTTGTGTCTTTCTTATTGGCCTCCCTTCCTAGTTTTTCTATTTCTTCCTTTTGCAAGTGCATCTGCTTCTTTATTTCATCAATTTCATTACTGAAAGCCATTTCTAGTTTGTTTACACGTTCAACCAGTTTATTGTGAGTCTCCACTTCAACCAGTTCTTGGTAGAAATCATCATTTTGCTTTTTACTTTTATCCCTTTTCTTTTCCAGATTTGCTTTACTAAAGTATGTATCCATTTTGCAATACTAAAAGTGCAAAGTATGTACTTACAATCCCCGTGTTGTTGTAGTCTAAACAAACCTCAGATGACTCAGCATATTCTTTCGTCTTGTTTCTCTTTCCTGTTTGAACAAGTCTTGTTTAAACTTATTATTTTTTTCCTTTTCATAATGAAAAATCATTTAGTCTAACCTAGTACAGAGCTTGACTCATACAAAGATACTAATTTAGGTAGTGCCACCGGCTGTGTTGGTTCGGTACGGAGCGCCAATGTCGCACGTCCACCTCGGTTGTGTGTGTGTGTGTGTGTGTGTGTGTGTGTGAATAGCAGCACATTCTAATGTTTACCTCCTACTACACATCAGGATTCAAAATGAAGAGATTGTAATTGTAGAGCAAGTTAGAGTAAACATGGCATTGTTATAACAAAATAAAAACGACACTGAAATGATGTTGGTAAGGTTTCACCAAGCGTGATGACCCTGTAACAGTGTACCTAAAGTGAATTATATAATTCAGAGAAGCACCCTTAAGTCATCTTGCTCTTTTAACTGTCTAATGTTTTTTTTTTTTTATGCGAGGAAGAAGGAACCAAAGGCTAGGAGCCCACAAATCGTTCCTTCCAAGAAAAGACAAAAGCAATACAAAATAGAGCCAAATTAAAGATCCGTTCATTTCGAGATGCTTGGAATCACTTCGTTTGAAAGACTTGAGATCATAGGAAGTAGGAAATACAGATAGAGGGAGACAGTTCCAGAGCTGACCTGTTGCATAAATGAAGAACTGGGAATAGCGGTTAACTCTTGCATAAGAGAGTTGGGCAGAAAAGGGATGCGAGTTTGTTGGTAGATGGGTGCTATGCACCTGTCGCAGAGGTGGAGGGATGCAAGCAGACAGTTCAGAGGAGCAGTGACCATTGAAGTAGCGATAGGAAAGAGATAGAGATGGAACAGTGCGGCAAAGAGACAGAGGTTGATGGAAGCCAGTAAGAGGAGGAGAGTTAATGAGACGAAAAGCCTTTGATTCCACACTATTGAGCAGAGCTGTATGTGGGGAGCCTCCCCACACATGAGAGTTGTTCTCTACACAGGTGCGAATAAAACCCGTGTATAAAGTCAACAACTGTGCATGGGTAAAGAAAGCATGAAGTCGGCTTAGCACACCTAATCCCTTGGAAGCAGATTTTACAAGAGATGCACTATGATCTTTCCAAAATAAGTCCCGAGTGAATGAAAGTCCACGCATGTTCAAGGATGATGCAGGATTGAGGTGGATATTATTAAACATTAGTGGGTACTCCTGTGGAAGATTTTGTCTAGTTGATAGGTGTAAAAACTGAGTCTTTGATGCTTTAAAAACAAGACTATTTTCACCCCAATCAGGGATACGAGCCAAGTTAGACATTAGGTGTGCCATAGCCTCATACCTTGTTTGTTGACGTAACTGCTGAGATGGACGCTGCGGGAACCAAATGGAAAGGTGAAGAGTGGAATCATCAGTGTACGAATGGATAGGGTTAGATGAACAGCTTAGAAGGTCATTGATGAATAAAAGGAAGAGAGCTGTTGAGAGGAGAGAGCCCTGAGGAACACCACTGTTGATGGGACTAGGAGAAGAACGATGGCCGTGTACAACAGCGGCTATAGAACGACCAGAAACGAAGCTATAGATGAAGGCACATATAGAAGAATTGAAATCGTAACAGGGCAGTTTGGAAATTAAAGATTTATGCCAGATTCGATCGAAAGCCTTTGAGATGTCAAGTGGAATGGTAAAGGTTTCGCCAAAGTCCCGAAAGGAAGATCACCAGGAGTCTGAATGGTAGGTAAGATCACCAGTGGGGCATCCCTGATGGTCAGGAACACGGTTGTGATACAAAAGGTCCTTTAAAATTATTCTGTTAAGAATTGACTAGAATGTTAAAGTAATCAAACGATAGTTAAAGGGTTGGGAATGGTCACGCTTCTTTGGGACTGGCTGAATGAGAGCAAACTTCCAGGAAGAAGGAAAGGTACAAGTTGAAAGACAAAGGCGAGAGAGCTTACCTAGGCAGGGTGTAATCACAGAAGCACAGTTCTTGAGGACAACAGGAGGGACTCCATCGGCCCATATGCTTTGTTAGTATTGAGGTCAGTGATGGCAGAAAATACATCAGCTGAAGAAATTTTAATGTCAGCCATGAGGAAGTCAGATGGGGAAAGTGATGGAGGAACAGCACCAGAATCGTCTAAGGTGGAATTGGAGGAGAAAGTCTGAGTGAAGAGATCTGCTTCGTCAGTAGAAGAAATAGATACAGAGCCATCACAATAGAAAAGAGGAGGGAAGGATGATGAGGTAAAGTTGTTTGAAAGATTTTTGGCAAGGTGCCAGAAGGTGTGGGAAGAATTCAAGTTGGAGAGTTGAGAGCAATTTTATTATGGATGAAATAATTTTTGTCAGAGTGAAGAACAGACTTAGCACGATTCCGGGCAGAAACATAAAAAACAAGTGATTTAGGGGTGGGTTGGCTCTGGTACCTTTTATAGGCCCTCTCCTTGTTGCAGATAGCATTAGAAAAAGCGGGATAAACCAGGGTTTTCTTGCATTGGTCAGAGTATATGAAAAAGGAATGTATGCTTCCATGCCCGAGAGAATAACCTCCGTAATGCGCAAAGCACACTCAAAAGGGCCCCGGCCATGGAAGAAATAATCATTCCAGGGAAAATCAAAGAGGTACGGCCTGAGGACCTCCCAATCAGCAGCTCCGAAGTGTCACAGTCGACGTTTCTTTGGAGGGTCCACAGGTCCTACTGGAGCAAAAGGACAGGTTAAGGTAGTAAGATTGTGATTAGTGGAGCCCAACAGAGAGGAAAGATAACAGTGTAAGCAGAAGGATTAGTTGTAAGGAAGAGGTCAAGTATCTTGGATCTCTCTCCAACGGGTAGGGTGCTGTACAAGCTCCTCTAGCTCATTAAGGATAGAAAAGATGTAGGCCTGTTCACCAGGTGGATCAGTGAAAGGAGAGGAGAGCCAAAGGTGGTGGTGAACATTGAAACCTCCTAGAATGGAGATTTCAGAGAAAGGAGAAATGGATAGAATGTGTTCCATCGTAGAAGTAAGATAGTCTAAGATTTTTTGACAGTAGAATCGGAGGATAAGTAAACAGTGCAGATATATTTAGTTAGAGAATGACAGGAGGGCAGAAGCCAGAGAGTAGAGAATTCAGAAGAATCAAGTTCAGGAATATGAGAGCAGGATAAGTCGTCGCGTACATGTACACAACAGCCACCTTTGGCTTTGAAATGAGAGTAGAGAAAGGAGGAGGAAACAGAAAGGGGTTTGCTGTCAGTTGCCTCAGACAGCTGAGTTTCGGTTACGAAGAGAAGGTGAGGTTTAGAGGAGGAGAGGTGGTGTTCAACAGAGAGAAAGTTAGTGGAAAGGCCGCGAATGTTGCAGAAATGAAGAAGTGAGTCAGACAGTGGTTCCAGGTAACTCGATGAGTCGTCACCGGGAGAGGGGCGGATGGTGGGGGCATTTATGCCCCCCCCCCCGGGGACTCCGAGGCATGGTTAATGTATGCCATTTTCTTTTTTCTCAATTTTGAAAGGATGTGTAGTGTGTACTGTGCATGTACATTTGTGTTGACATTTAGAGAAACTTGTATTGGAGAGCAAGCTGGCCTACTCTGTGTGTTACTGAAACACTGAAAAAGTTCAGCAAGGAAGGATAGTCAGGAACTAGTCCCGAGGGCTGATGAAACGGGAGCTCCAGCTCTCCCTGTCATCAGCTTTCCATCCACCCTGGGAGTACTGCCTTGCTCGACTGATCCTACACTCTACTTCTCAGATGTATACCTTGTAATGCTGTTTTTAAATAATATTATCAGAAACAAAAACCAACATTATTTTCTTCCACAATCACGTTATTGAAACTGCACTTTGGGAGAAATCCGTCATATTCACTTCGTAGAGAACATTTTTGTCGGTGTTGCCAGGATAGACACATTCACATGTTAATATTCTGAAACAACAATCTATTATTAAACTGATACCTCTAAATGAAAAGGTCATAATTAAGAGTCTGTACTTAATGAACAATTCCCTTACCCCATCCCACACACATACTGCTCAGTACTCCTTACCGACACGACAGTGCGTGGCTGGCATCGTCTAGGATAAGAACCACTATCCTAGTGGGGGAAAGAATTGAACATATTATTTACTTCCCACACTGACTTAGCTATTTCTGACACTAATTTAGCTGGTTCAAACGACGCCTGTACAATCTTACCCGTGTAGCAATCCATACTGATTCCTTAAACCACTGTGATACCAAACCACTTTCAACGATCTTGTAGGTAACTAAATCAATCCTTGGCTTCAGTGGTGTATTACTCTGCAGACCAACCCCTATACTGAAGGGCAAGGTACACTCCTGGAATACAAATAAATATAATAAATCCATTTAAATGACATTGACAGCACTCTATGTATGTTCAAATACTTTTTTTTTTTTTGGTCGGTGTGTGTTACGAGTCCTTAGTTTAACAACTGCAGTGAAGCCTTGACTTAAGCTTTATAAACCAACACCAAAAATCAGCATTTAGCTGCTGTGTGCTCTGCTTCATCTAAACATGAACACCCTGATCAACATAGATCTGGCTTATACAGACTGACTTTCAAAGAATTTTACTCATGAGGCTATGCAGAAGAATTTTCATATAAAAGTGCGGATGATGAAGTACGAAAGTGTGCTGTGGTTAAAGGCACAGCATTTCAGGGAGGAAGAAATGGACATTTTAAGAATTAACTGTAGTGTTGGTACTGAAGTACAGAAGTTTAACATCCAAATCTCACTGTTGCAAGGTTAACCATTGTCTTTGAACAGGACAAATTTTAAAAGATTTTGGCAGTATGAAGATTTCAGAGGGTGATGGTATGAAACAGTATTGTGTTGACAATTATTTGAACTGCCTTGGGTTACAGTGGAGTATGTTCTCTAGGCATTATATTTAGAGTAATGAAAATGGTTGCTTAGTGGCTTTTGTGGTAAAGGATGTGCAGTGCCCAAGATACAAATGGGAATGATACTGTCTCGGTGTAAATCATTGAACTATGAGCCTCTCATTATGACCAAGTTCAAGAGTAACTATTTTGTTTCTACTGAATGTGATGTGTTTGTGGACTTATATATTCTGTTCTTTTTATCGTGTGGTATTTGCTTCTTTTACATATGTTCCTGGCTCATTGTAGGAACTAAAAACAGAGGAGGGGGTCCCTAGTCCTCTCAGCCCGTGAATCCGAGAGTGTCAGGTGAAGGTTTGAGTCTGGTGAATGCCGATGGTAGGGAGTGGATTCTGAATCAGCTGCTGTTTGCGGATGATACAGCACTGGTGTCTGATTGGAAAGAGAGATTGAGATAGTTGACAGAGGAGTTTGGAAGAGTGTGTGAAAGGAGGAAATTGAAAGTAATTGAGAAGAAGATTAAAGAGATGAAGTGTAAGAGGTTGGTAGATGGTAGGAGGATGGATATAGTTTTGAATGGTGAGTTGCTTGAGGAGGTAGAGTGTTTTAAGTATTTAGGGTCATATGTTCCTGTGGTTGGAAGAATAGATGCAGAAGTGAAGTTTAGAATGGATGAAATAGGAATGGTGCTAGGAATAATGAAATAAAAAGTGCTTATATATCGTTAAACTTGTAATGAATGTTAAGAGAAGGCTGTATGAGGGTGTAGTGGTACCGAGTGCGTTATATGGGGCTGAAACATGGAATATGGGTGTAGCAGGGAGGAAAAGTTTGAATGTAATGGAGATGAGGTGTCTGAGGAATATGCGTGGAGTGGTGCATATGGATCAAGTGAGAAGTGAAGTGCAAAGGGGAACTGGAGTTATGCGGGAGATGGCTGATCGAGCTAAGCAGAGTGTTGTGATGGTTTGGGCATGTGGAGAGAATGGATGAAGAGCGAATGGTGAAAAAGAGAAATGGATCGGATGTGAGAGGTGTAAGGCCGAAAGGAAGACCACGAATAGGATGGATGGACAGTGTGAAGAGAGCGTTGGATGCACGAGGGATGCCTGTAGAGCAAGGAAGAATGGCTGCGCATGATAGGAATGCTTGGAGATAAACAGTGAATGAATAAATGGTGACTTAACTCTGAGGATATATTCTTCCGCATTTGGTCTGATCTGCTGATCAGGTCAGGTGTGGCTAAGGGGATGGGTGCAGTATAATGTGGCAGGAGTAAACCAGCTCTGCTGTTGGGCCCTGTTGCAGATGTCGCTGATTGCACTGCGCAGTTGACCCTCGTGCGGTGTGGTGCAGTGAGGATCTGTTCCTTCTCCCCTTTGGGTAAGATACGAATAAATGTGTGTGTGGACGAGTAAACTGGGAGTGTATCGTCCTGTCTCGGCTACCCGCCTTTCGTTGGGGGAAGCAGCATAGGTATCTGGATAGATTGAGATATGTTCCCTTGCATATGTGGGAATCATTTAAGTAATTAAGCTCAGGTAATGCAGAGTTGTCATGATGAATTATCTAAACATAGTTCTCTATAATTTTTCTGATTTCTCAGTGTGGTAGTGTTGTGTTTTCAGACCACATATTTCATGAAATGACCCTGCACTGATGTTCATATATCGTGAAAATGATTACGTGACTACTGTAAAACAAATCTGGATAGTTTTTAAGAGTAACGCCTGTTTACAGTAGAGTGTACCGAGTGCCTGCTGATATTGTTGAAAAAGCATTCGTTATGTAACACATGAGGCCACTGAGCTAGTGGGAGTAAGAGATGTTGGGACACGGGTGTAGTGTGATAAGCAATAATGTGCTGTAAAGATATTATTAATATTTCATTTCAGCACGGCATAATCAAAACACATGCAGTTTGGGTTGGGAGCCGGGAGTGAAAAGACGAAACTTTTGGGATGGATTTTGAACCAGGATCTTTTGGCTTTTTTTGAGAAGTTGCACTTGTTTACAGGAAGGAAGATGGATAATAATTTGTCATTACCATTCATGTTTTAGTAGATTTTTTTTTTTTACTTGTAAGTTTAGATCTACCGGGATGTACTAAAAAATATGTCAATTCCGTTGCTCCCACTCTGGTTCTTAATTGAAGTTGATTCTTGTCGAAACAATCTAAATTTAGCTACTTCGGAATATGTACTTTGAAATTTCTGTTCAGAGTCTGACAATGGTCTATCTATCTATATACCTAGGCTGCTTCCCCCAAGGAAAGGGAGGTAGCCGAAACAGGACGACACACTCCCCATTTACTCATCCATTCAAACACATTCATTCGCATCTTAGCCCCAAAGGGGAGAACGGACAGATACTCACCGCACCACACCGCACAAGGGTCAACTGCGCAATGCAATCAGTGACATCCGCAGCAGGGCCCGACAGCAGAGCTGGTTTACCCCTGCCACATCATAACAGACTCATCCCCTTACCCGCACCTGACCTGAAATAGCTGATCAGACCAAATGCGGGAGAATATCCCCTCAGGGCTGCGTCATCACTTATTCATTCACAGTTTCTCTCCATTTATTTCTGTCATGCACAGCCACTCTTCCTTGCTCAACAGACATCCCTCTCGCATCCAGCGCTCTCTTCACACTGTCCATCCATCCTATTCGTGGTCTTCCTGTCAGCCTTACACCTCTCACATCAGATCTAGTTATCTTTTTCATCAATTGCTCATTATCCATTCTCTCCATATGCTCAAACCATCGCAACATCCTCTGCTCAACTCTACCAGCCATCTCCCGAACAACTCCAGTTCTCCTTCGCACTTCATCATTTCTCACCCGATCCATACGTGTCACTCCACACATACTCCTCAGACACCTCATCTCCATTACATTCAAACTTTTCCTCTCTGCTACACCCATATTCCATGTTTCAGCCCCAAATAATGCAATCGGTACCACAACACCCTCATACAGCCTTCTCTTTACATCCATTCTAAGCGAACGACATCTAAACACTTTTTTCATTCGTCTCAGCACCTTTCCTACTTCATTTATTCTAAACTTCATTTCTGCATCTATTCTTCCATCCACAGCTACATGTGACCCTAGATATTTAAAACACTCTACCTCCTCAAGCAACTCCCCATTCAAAACTATATTCATCTCCCTACCATCTACCAACCTCGTACACTTCATCACTTTACTCTTATTCTCATTTACTTTCAATTTCCTCCTTTCACACACCCTTCCAAACTCCTCTAACTGTCTCAATCTCTCCTCTGAATCAGCCACCAGTGCAGTATCATCTGCACACAGCAGCTGCTTCAGATTCCACTCTCCACCATCAACATTCACCAGACTCAGACCTCCACCTAAAACTCTTGCATTCACCTCCCTTACAACACCATCCATGTAAATATTAAACAACCAAGACGACATGACACATCCCTGTCGCAGCCCCACTCTCACAGGAAACCAATCACTCACAGCATTTCCCACTCTTACACACGCTCTACTATTTACATAAAAACTTTTCACCCCATTTATTAACCTACCATCAAGTCCATACAATCTTAACACAGTCCACAAAGTCTCCCTATCAATTCTATCATACGATTTCTCTAAATCCATAAATGCCCAAAACACATCCTTGTCTTTCGCTAAATACTTTTCACACACTTGTCTCACCGCAAACACCTGATCCACGCATCCCCTCCCTCTCCTAAAGCCACACTGCTCATCACCAATCACTCCCTCTGTACCCTCTCTAACTCTCATAATTAACACTCTACCATACACCTTACCTACAACACTCAACAGACTTATACCCCTAAAGCTAGTACATTCATACTTATCACCCTTGCCTTTATACAACGGGACCACACAAACACTTGCCCAGTCAACTGGCACCATACCTTTCACAAAGCACACATTCAACAATCTTACTAACCAGTCAACAATAGTCACTCCACCACCTTTCAGGCATTCCACAGCACACCCATCCATACCTGCAGCTTTCCCTGTTTTCATCTCCTTTACTGCCTTCTCCACTTCCTCCTTCGCGATCAAAGAATCATTCAGCTCTCCCAACACATTATTCCTTGCACCCTTCCATCCGCGACAATCTCAGCCACCCTTTCCTCCTCTACATTTAACAGTCTTTCAAAATACTCTGCCCATCTCTTCCTTCCTGCATCCATCTCATTTAACATCCTTCCATCCTCTGTTTTTACTCGTTCTTCCTTCCCAGACTCTCCCTTTCGCACCCTTTTCACCTCCTTCCAAAAAATTTTCTTATTATGTTGAAAATTCTCTGTCAGCCGCCTACCCCACCTCTCATCTGCTGCCACAGACCTTCTCGCCATATTCCTCTTTTCCTTATACCTCTCATATGACATCTCCTCCTTCCTCGACAGCCACACTACATATGCACATCTCTTCTCAGCCACAGCCACACTTACTTCCTCGCACCACCATTCACTTCCTTTTCTTACACCACCACCCACACGTTTCACACCACACACCTCTTCTGCATGCCCCACCACAGCACTCTTAAATAACTGTCATTTCTCCTCCACACTGCCATTTTCCCGATCTTTCACTGCGTTCCACTCATCTTTCAATTTCTCCTGATACTCTATCTTTTTCTCTCTTTTATCCAACTCACTCACTTTCAAAACCTCCCTGCCACACCTAACCCTCCTAGCTCTCACCCATCTCTTACATACTCTTAACTTTTCCTCCACCAGGTAGTGGTCAGGCATACCTCCACCCCTCCCTCTCATAACTCTCACATCCAACAATCTTCCTATTACATTCCTAGACACAACCACATAGTCCATCAAAGCTCTATCAACAACCCTTCCACCCTCCTGTCTCACCCATGTATACTTATAAATATCTTTCTTCTCAAACAGCGTATTTCCAATCACCATCTCTCGCTCAACACACATCGCTATCATTCGCTCCCCATTTTCATTTCTTCCAGGCACACCATGCATACCAACTACACCTTCAACTGCTACATTTCCCACTCTAGCATTCAGATCTCCCATCATTACCACATTCATATTCGCTCCAGAACTCTTCAGACACTCATCAACATAATTCCAGAAAGACAGTGGTGAAGAACATTAATGTTTGTCTGCGATGCCAGATTGTTGGGAAAGCTGCCAAGTACTTTATGAGTATTCAGATGCTGATAAGTTTCTGTTGACGATCTCGGAGTTGGCCGTGCATCGAGGCAGAGTTAGAATGAATATACAATATCTATATCTCTATCTATCTATCTATCTATATATATATATATATATATATATATATATGCAAGAAAGAAGAAAACAAAGGCTAAGAGCCCACAAACCGTTCCTTCAAAGAAAAAATATATATACAAAAGAGAACCAAATTCAAGATCCATTTATTTTGAGATGCCTGGACATTACGCGTTTGAAATATTGGAGATCAAAGGAAATAGGAAATACAGAGGGAGACATTTCCAGAGATGACCTGTTGCATAAATGAAGGACTGGGAGTAACGGTTAACTCTTGCATTAGAGAGTTGGACAGAAAAGGAATGAGAGTTTATTGCTGGACGGGTGCTATGCACCTGTCGTATAGGGGAAGGAATGCAAGCAGACACTTCAGAGCAGGAGAGACCAAAGAAGTAGTGATAGAAAAGAGATAATGATGCAACAGTGCAGCAAAGAGACAGAGGTTGAAGGGAGCCAGTAAGTGGAGGAGAATTAATGAGACGAAAATCCTTTGACTCCAACCTATTGAGAAGACCTGTATGTGTGGAGCCTTCCCACACCTGAGAGTCTTACTCTACACAGGGGCGAATAAAATCCATGTATAAAGTCAACAACTGTGCAGGGGTAAAGACGGCATGGACTCGGCTTAGCACACCCAATCTCTTGGAAGCAGATTTTACAAGAGATGTAATATGATCTTTCCAAGATATGTCCCAAGAGAATGAAACCCCAAACATGTTCAAGGATGATGCAAGATTGAGCTGGATATTATTAAACATCAGTAGGTACTCCTGTGAAAGATTTTGTCGGGTTGATAGGTGTAAGAACTGAGTCTTTGATGCATTAAAAACAAGATTATTTTTTACCCCAGTCATTGCTATAAGCCAAGTCAGACATTAGGTGTGTAATAGCCTCATCCCTTGTTTGCTGTAGTAACTGCTGAGATGGATGTTGCAGGAACTGAATGGAAAGGTGAAGGGTGGAATCATCAGCGTATGAGTGGATAGGGTTAGATGTACAGCATAGATCATTGATGAATAAAAGGAAGAGAGTTGGTGACAGAACAGAGCCCCGAGGAACACCACTATTGATAGATTTAGGAGAAGAAAGGTGGCCGTCTAAAACAGCAGCTATTGAAATACCAGAAAGGAAGCTATAGAAGAAGACAGTGATAGAAGGACAGAAACAGTAAGAGGACAGTTGGAAATTAAAGATTTATGCCAGACTCGATCGAAAGCCTTTGAGATGTCAAGTGCAATGGCAAAGCTTTTGCCAAAGTCCCGAAAGGGATGACCATGAGTCTGAAAGGTATGAGAGAAGATCGCCAGTGGAGCGTCCTTGACGGAACCCATACTGACGATCAGAAAGAAGGTTGTTATAGGAAAGATGCTTTAAAATTTTTCTATTAAGAATTGACTCGACAACTTTTTAAGATACAGGATGTTAAAGCAATTGGGCGATAGAGGGTTGGGAATGGTCACCCTTCCTTGGGACTGACTGAATGACAGCAAACTTCCAGCAAGAATGAAAGGTACAAGTTGATAGACAAAGATGAAAGAGTTTACCAAGGCAGGGTGTAAGCACAGAAGCACAGTTCTTGAGGACAACAGGAGGGACTCCATTAGGCCCATATGCCTTGTTAGTACTGAGGCAATTAATGGGAGAAAATACATCAGATGAAGAAATTATAATATCAGCCATGAGGAAGTCAGAGGGGGAAAGTGATGGAGGAACAGCACCAGAATAATCTAAAGTGGAACTGGAGGAGAAAACCTGAGCCAAGAAAGCTGTTTCATCATTAGAAGAAATAGCTACAGAACCATCTGAGTAGAAAAGAGGAGGAAAAGATGATGAGGCAAAGTTGTTAGAATGGTTTTTGGCAAGGTGCCAGAAGGAGCGGGAAGAATTTGAGTTGGAGAGTCGTTGAGAGTATTTAGTATGGATGAAATTATTTTTTGCAGTGTGAAGAACAGACTTAGCATGATTCCAGATAAAAACATAAAAAAGATGTGATTTAGGGGTGAGCTGGCTCCTGTACCTTTTACAGGCTCTCTCCTTGTTGTGCATAGCATTAGAACAAGCCTGATTAAACCAAGGGTTTCTTGCATTAGTCAAAGGATATGAGAAAGGAATGTATGCTTCCATGCCCAAGAGAATAACGTCCATAATGCACGAGGCACCCTCAGATGGCTCCTAGCCATGGAAGCAATAATCACTCCAGGGAAAATCAAAGAAGTGCTACTTGACGGGCTCCGAATCAGCAGCTCCAAAGTGCCACAACCGACTTTTCTTTGGAGACTCTACAGGCCATACCGGAGTGATAGGAAAGGTTGAGGTAATAAGGTTGTAATCAGAGAAACCCAACGGAGAGGCAAGATTAACAGTGTATGCAGAAAGACTGGTTGTATGGAGGGAGTCAGTTACGTTGGAACTCTCTCCAAGGCAGTCAGGGATATGGGTAGGGTGCTGTACAAGTGGTTCTAGGTCATTACGGATAGAAAAGATGTAGGCTTGTTCACCAGATGGATCAGTGAAAGGAGAAGAGAGCCCAAGGTGGTTGTGAAAATTAAAAGCTCCTAGAATGGAGATTTCAGAGTGTCACGGGGGGGATGTGGATTTAAGAATTAAAAAATGCTAAATATTACTTGAAAGTGGAAGGATGGAATTGACTTGTGAAAATCAAGTAGTAATTTTTATTTTATGCCGGCTTAGGCCTACTTTGCCGATTCTCTAAGGAGGAGATTTTTATAAACTTTCTCAACAGTACACAGCAGACTCTAATCGGTCACGAATGCTAATTGTTAGTACTGTTAGCCTCTTGAGAAAGTGACTCTACCCCTGACAATCAATCACTAATGCTAATAATAATAGACAGGTTCTTGCCAGTGCTTAACTCCTGGCTGGCACAACGGATTTAAATTTGATACAAAAGAACTGGCCTAAGTACTAGTTATGAAGAATGTACAGTAGTGCACCAACTTTCGCTACAGCAGGATTCGCGGAATCCACTTTCGCGGCATGCACCAAATATTCCCTAACTTCCACTTTCGCTTGAAAAAAATCGATTTTCGCGCACAAATTTTGGGTTTGGGACAATATTTTGAACTTTGAATTTCCTGCACCGCCCGCCCGCAACCCACCGCCATCTTGAATGACGTCATGTCAACACTCTGTCCACCCATTCCCGCCATTGTGTACGAGCGTGCTAGCCCCATTGTGTTGGATTCTCACGGTTCAATGGCCTATACTATACCTGGTAGTGTGGGGAAAGGGCCTGGTGGTGTGGGGGGAGAGCCTGGTGGTGTGGGGGGAGGGCCGGAAGGCAGTGGTGGTGATAAAAAGTGGCCGGGACATTCAAAGTCGGGAGGAAACGCCTCGGATACTTACCCCCAACATCCATTAAACACCTCAACCTGGTCTCTGTGGTATGTTTCTCCTCATATAATGTGTACTGTACAGTTTTTATTGTTTGTATCTCACAATGCAATGTACAATAGTGATTTGAGGTACTGTATTGCAAGTGAAAATGAAAATCTGATGTTACTTTAGGATAACCGGGAACCAATTAGCCTTTTTGCCATAAAGACAATGCCCCAACTTTCGCTAATTCCACTTTCGCGCATTATTTTTGGACCCAATTAGGCGCGAAAATTGGTGCCCCACTGTAAAGCCTTTGTGCAAACTAGGAGCGACAACTAAAGTAAACTTAATGTGGAGAAATAAAACACGATTCTAATTACATTAAGCTGAAGGAAAAGAACTGTAAACTTATTGATTACAATATAATAAATTTACATTATAAGAATCTCAAAATGAATTCAATGGGGAATTCACGGTCACTAAGGGACTCATGAATTCAAATAACAAAGGAAATTCACTCACTCGCTTACTCAAAAGCTACTCGAACATAAGCCTAGAAAAACGAACAGAAAAACTGGTCAGTGGAGGGACGGAGCCGAATGAAAGACTGGGCGTCTGAGTGTTGAACACCAAATGCTGCTATTCGCTGCAAGCTCCCTTTGCCAATCACCGTCTAGGTGGAGATTTAGGAATTTGCTGTACAACGGAGGCGCTGCTTTACGCTGGGCACAACGATCCTCTCCTCGCGACAATCCAAAGCTGACTAAGTTCAAACTAGGAAGGGAGGTACGAGCTGGCCGTGTTTGCCAGAAGTAGGCATGGTCTTACTTCAACTGTCAACGGAAAGAGGGCGAACAATATAGAAATGCAGTAAAATCACTCAGTGAAAGCACTAATGTCGTGCATAAGAATGGTCACTTATGAAACTGTGACAAATGATCTGAAAACCATCCCGAGTGAAGTGAATATGAGGACGGTTGAGCTGAGTGATGCCCAGTGGGAATTCCACTAGAGTTCGTGATTCCCACACCAAAGTACAATGTCACAAATTTGTATAAATACACTTGTGCGAATTTGTGACTTTACGCCCTATCAAAATCAAATTTTTCTTCTGAAAAATTTTACGATATACATACAGTATACACATAATAACTCAGTCACATAAGATTCACACTGTGGTGTATGTACCATCCTGCTACAGGAGAAAATCACTGTCGCCCATGAACGTAAAAACCTCGTATTTACGTTAATAAAAGCAAGCTTGAGGAAAAAACTCAGTGACGACAGTGAAAAATCCTGTACTCAGGCCAAACTGAGCGAAAAGTTCGCTACATTTACAGTAACAACTAATTGTTATGTAACTTGGTGTATGTAATACACGGTGTAGTTGTGACAGTTGTAGTGTAACTGTACCTATGTGTAAAATGATATGATACAAAATGATAGTAAATGGAGACGACGAGGCAGAAGAGAAGAGGCGGCAGCATGCGGCAGAGACGATCAGCTGATCTGCAAGACAAAACTGCTACACCCGCCAGCTGCACCTGCGAAATCAATCAATGTGAAGCATCAAAAGTGTCAATGCGACAACCAATTTGTATTAAATTACGATTTCTCTCTCTGCCTAGTAGTCAGTACTTATGCTACAAAGGGTACACCATTATTTTCTTAATGGATACATTATTAACTAGGAAATGTAGTCCTTGGATTGCTCAAATCTCTCAGAAAGGGCAGTTTACTGGTTAAGACTAACTCTACACTTACGATTAATATCGGCAAGCTGAGAATCCCTATGCAATCTCAGGCAGGTCACATTTTAACACCCGACGTGGTGTGAACACTCATGTGGATAATGTGCATTCTCCGGGAATCCTCAGAGAGGCCCACAGCTCGAGACACTCCACAAGGTAATTCAGACACAGCCTCAGATTGCCTCTGTGGGGTCTCAAACTTCCTCTGCGGGGTCTCAAACTTCCCCTTAACCTACAGTACATATGTGTGTACAGGCCCAGGACATAATGTGTTCTGTGGGACCAACAGGCTAGACATTAGGTCTACACCCACATTACCACTGCCCTCTCCCTCAACTGATTCAGAGATTGTGGGTGTGGATTCAAATGGCACAGGAAGGACATGTCCCTGATTGGTGGTACATTGACACACAATGCAAAAACGCACAAAGCTGTCTATTTCTTGTCTCATTCCTGACCAGAAAAAGTCAGCACGGATACGACCCTTGGTTTTCCTTTTGTCCATGTGACCTCCTGAGGCTGAATAATGACCCCATTCTAACACTGCTCGGCGATACTTAGCGGGAATGACAAACTGCAGTCGAACCTCACCCTGGGGTGTTCGTGACTCACGGTAGAGCTGTTCTTGTTTATGAAGGAACCTGGGTTGACCTCCCTGTGAATACTTTATCACTCTACCCTTTTGTTTCTTTCACACGGCAGCAAGTGTCGGGTCAGAATGTTGTTCTTGAACAACATCTTGACTACAAATAAAATCTTGCGGCGATGCAATGGTCACCGGGGTGACACAGTTTGGAACCTCGGCCACAGCTCATGTTACTGCAGCCAAAGTCTGAGTAACATCATCTACGGTGCAACTATACTTGGCACCGGGTATGTTGCCTATTATTAGGTCACTCTAAGGTTCTGGCATGACAACTGCAGGTGTTGCATCAGTGTAGAAAGAAGATGCCACCTGGATACGTGCCTCAGGGAACAATCTTACTGATCCATCAATATGCTGAACTTGGATCTGTCGACCCGTGTACTCCTGAGGCCGCACTAGACTTTGCCTGACAGAGCTACCTGAGGAACCATTGTCTCTCAGGACCTTTACAGGAACGCCTCCCACAAACCTGGGCTGAACAAGGAAGGCACTGTTACCTGTGGGAGGGCCTGTGGAGGAAGCAGCCAGCCACTGATGAGGCTGCTGAATGAATGATGCAGCAAACATGGTGCCCTGAGAATTAGATACCTGAGGGGTCGTACTCACCGTCTGGGGAAAGGGAGCGTTGACCACCTGTGGAGGAGGGTTCACTGTCGCTGGGGGACTAGTGAACTGTGGAGAAATACCTGTGCTGCTATGGATGACACCACCGTACTGCTGTTGAGGAATGAAGGCTGCATTTGCCTCCTGCCTTTGTTACACTGGGGCTGGTGCTGAAAGGATTGTGCCAACCTTTGATTCCGTAGCTGAGACTGCTGCTGGTTAGGGTACTTGTCGTACCCCTTCCACTCAGGTTTCTGGGTATTTTGCCCCTGGACCTTCTTCTGCGGTTTGTTTGGACCTTCACCATTATTCGGAGAATGGCCTTGATGCTGGGGTTCAGTCTGAGATGGTTTCCAAGATTTGTCAGCTTTCCTGTTTCACGTGTGTTGCTTACGAGTTTGGTACCCGTACGCAGTGAGTAATGCATCAGCCTTCTCCACCATTTGGCTGGCATCCCTTACCTGGAAGATCTTAAGCTAAGCCATAAGCTCAGCAGGCCATGACTTTTCTAGCTGCGTGTGCAGCATAAGGTCAAATATCCCCTCTTGCATGTGAGGGGTTTCATCTTTCTCCATCCACTCATCTAAGTAAGCAGGAAGCTGATTGAGGAACTGAACAGCAGTCTCCTTTTCTTGTAGACGCATCCTCATAAACTGCCTCCTGGCATCGTCAACTGTGAGACTGTACATTTTGATGAGTGCGGCTTTCATCATCTCATATGTGAGATTGTCTCCACGAATTCTGTGAAGAATATCAAGGGCAGGGCCTTCAAACAAGCTAAGGAACTGGAGCCACTTAGCTGCCTTATCCAGCTGGTACAGATGCGCCATATCTTCAAAACGAGCTATGAATGGCTCGATTTGCTCGCCTTCCTTGTGCGAAGGAAGCTTGAGGCGCGGGGTTGCCAGAACATGTGCAGGGAGAGCGCTCGTGGAGCTTGGGTTAGCTGCACCAGATGTGCCTGAAGCCAAGGAGTCTCGCGTGAGTTTAAGCACCTCAAGTTCATGTTTCTCACGTGCCTCACGCTCGGCACACACATGTTCGTGTTGTTCTCGCTCGTGTTCACGTTCTCTCTCGCGTTCTTCGCACTGTTTTCAATCGTGTTCACGTTCTCTCTTGCACTCCTCAAGCTGAATTCTACGCTCTTCACAGGCATCACTCTCATGCTGCTGTTCGTAACTAAACCGTGAGAGAACATATTATTTAGTTTCTTGGGGATCAGTAAGCCCCATATCTTTGGCTTCCTGTACATATGTATTAATAGCCATGATGCTAACTTAGTTAAGGCTGGGTAGACTAAAGACTGAGTACTGACTGCTGTTCCGCAGAGAAATACTAATAACCAAAGGTAAATAATGTAGGCACAGGTTGGTGGTGAGCAGTTTTATCTAGTTAAACTGATAAAGAAAATAAGAAGAAAAGTAAAAATGCAACTGACTGGGAAAACTATTACATAAATTTAATAGAGATGGATTAATTACCACCAGTAAGATAGTGCCTATAGACTTAAATGATAAGAAATACCTAGGTGTGAGTGAGTGAGTATTATTTCGTTAATAACTTTAGAGCTAGGAGTTAATATCCTGGAATGAGGTTGTCAGATGTCATGGGGGGATGTGAATTTAAGAATTAAAAATACCTGATATTGCTTGAAAGTATTAGCAAGGAACTGACTTGTGAAAATCAAGTAGTAAGTTTTACTTGATGCCGGCTTACTTCTCCGATTCTCTAAGGACGAGAATTTTATAAACTTTCTCAACAGTACACAGCAGAGACTAATCGGTCACGAATGATGATTGTTAGTACTGTTAGCCTCTTAAGAACATTACTCCACCCTTGACAATCAATCACTAATGCTAATAACAATAGACAGGTTCTTGCTGGTGCTTAACTCCTGGCTGGCACAACGGATTTAAGTTTGATACAAAAGAACTGGCCTAAGTACCAGTTATGAATAATGTAAAAAGTTTGTGCAAACTAGGAGCGGTAACTGAGGTAAACTTAATGTGGAGAAATAGAACACGATTCTAATTACATTAAGCTCAAAGAAAAGAACTGTAAATTTATTGATTACAATAGTATAAATTTACATTATATGAATCTCAAAATGAATTCAAAGGGGAATTCACTGTCACTAAATGACTCATGAATTCAAATAACAAAGGAAATACACTCAGTCACTCACTCAAAAGCTAATTGAACTTAAGCCTAGAAAAACGAACAGAAATACTGGTCAGTGGAGGGACAGAGCCGAACGAAAGCCTGGGCATCTGTGTGTTGAACACCAAACGCTACTATTCGCTGCAAGCCCACTTCGCCAGTCACCGTCTAGGTGGAGATCCAGGAATTTGCTGTACAATGGAGGCGCTGCTATACGCTGGGCACAACAATCATATCCTCGTGACAATCCAAAGCTGACTAAGTTCAAACTGGGAGGGAAGGTACGAGCTGGCCGTGTCTGCCAGAAGTAAACTTGACGTAACTTCAACGGTCGACGGAAAGAGGGCGAATGATGTAGAAATGTCATGTATAAGAATGGTCACTTATGAAACTGACAAATGATCTGAAAACCATCCCGATTGCAGTGAATACGAGGACGGTTTAACTGAGTGATGCCCAGTGGGAATTCCTCTAGAGTTCGTGGTTTTCGCACCAAAGTACAATGTCACGAATTTGTATAAATACACTAGCGCGAATTCGTGACACAGAGAAAGGAGAAAACGATAGGATGTATTCCATCAAAGAATTTCTCATAGTCAGTAGAAAAAGGGTAATAAATAAACAGCACAGATATACGAGTATTTAGTCAGAGAATTACAGGGAAGCCAAAGCCAGAGAGTAAAGAATTCAGAAGAATCAAGTTCAGGAATCCGAGAGCAAGATAACAGGTTGTGTTCATGTACACAACTGCTACCTTTGCCTTTGAAATGAGTATAGAGAGTGTAAGAGGATATATATATATATATATATATATATATATATATATACAGAGAGAGAGAGAGAGAGAGAGAGAGAGAGGCTGTGCGGCCTTCAATACATGATTTAGATGAGGGTTTATGATTTGGTCTGGTCCTGCTGAATAATTACTAGTTTTCCCCATAACTGGTTACATTCGACCTAAACAGATGTTTGTTAATGCTCTTACGTGCTTTGAGGTTAACCTTTTGACCTTAATTACCAGTTATATATTACATTTTCTTTATACAGATGACTCTTCACTTTTGGTGATAAAAAAAAAAAAATCGGTAAATATAACCTCGACTAAATCGTACATCTCAAGAGTAATCTCCGCTTAATCAAATAATTTGGCAGAAAGGAAGAAGAACAAAGAAAAAGGAGCATTAAATATCCCTAAAGTACATACCAGGTCAGGTTAAACATTGTTTTGCTACTGGCAGCATGTAATCCAGTATTACCTGTTTATTGTTCAGATCATTGACAACTAATTCAGCAACCCCACTGGCCTAGGTCAGTGAAGAGCATAGTTAGACACCCTACAGGACTAATAACAAGACCTGTCAAAGGGAAGATGAGCTGCTAAAGCCATCGGTTATCTAGCAGGGTGGGTGGAGCTGTTTAGCCTTGGTTTGTGGTCAGCTAGGAGAAAGGAAATTGAATTACACCTGGAGAGCCCTTGTCAGGGATCCCATGCCTCTGACCATGGGCCAGTGGTGAGCCCCCCCTCTGACATGGGAGGTTTAGATATAGTTTGCTTTCTCTTCCTGGAAAAACCTACATCTCGCTCAACTTGAGAAGAGGAAGAGGAATCAGGATCAGTGTGGGTTCCTTGACCCTGCCCCAGTTTTGGCAGGGGTTCACTCCTCCGGAGCTAGCCTGATGGGGCTTTTGGGACTATGTCATGCTGGCACCAATTATGATGGTTGCAGGTTAAAGTGTACAAGACCTCAGCAGCTGGGTAATGATGGGGGACCCCTAGCCCCAGTCCTATTTTGACTCACGTTGTTGTGGCACACAGGACACATGAACCCGCATAACCATTCACTGGTTTAACCATTGGAAGGCACTCTGAGTGGGGACTTAGAAAATTCTTAGCTTTCAAAGGATGATGGACGGCTAGTGTCAGGGACGAATGAGTGTAGGGTATGTTGGGCTGAGTACTTTGAGCAGCTGTAAAAGGCTGAGCCTCCCAATGGGGAAGTACCATTGGCTGGTCATCAACCATTGATTGCTCTCCCAAAATTCATGGTACCTTGTCTTTCTTAAAAGAAATCAAGAAGGCAGTGGATAGGTTGAAAAGTGGTAGAGCAACTTGTGTCTGAGACATCTTGGCAGAACTGATTAAAACTGAGATTGAAGTGATGATCAGGGCATTATATGCAGTCACAGACGCCATTTAGTGGACTGGTATCGTTCCTATTGACTGGACAAGGGGTTTGGTCACTTTACCTGAAAATGGAAAGGAGACCAGTGATATCATAGTAATTTCCTTGGTGTTACAGTGCTCAGTATACCAAGCAAGGTTCTTGCTGACATTCTCCTGATACGTATCCAGGAACATTTGCTAAAGTTTCAGATGTTTGAGCACTTCACATACAGACTCAAGAAGTTTACAGTCTACCACATCATAACTCTTAACCCGTTAATTGCAGTTACCTCTTCTTATCCCACCCCGTGGTGCACAAAAAATGAAGGAAAACAAGTTTTTTGTTTAGCTTTTGTTTATTTTAATCTTGAAGATAAACATCCATGGCATCATCTGGAAAAAAAAAAAAATCTCTCTCTCTCCGTCTTTGTGTAGGACCATGCGTAAGTTTACGTAGGGGAGTAGTGAAAAACAAAAAAATAACATTTTTTTTTTGTGTGTGTGTAATATAAACTTGAAGATAAACATCCAGGGCATCATCTGGTGAAAAAAAAAAAAACTCTCTCTCCCTCTGTCTTTGCGTAGCGTCATGCGTAAGTTTGCATAGGGGTGGATTAGTTAGCGGTGATGCACAGCCAGCACAGCCTGAGCTGTGGCTCACAACGTGACGCTACCCAGCCTGAGCTGTGGTTCACAATCCATGGGTTAAAGATCTTATTGTCTGTCTTGAGTACTGACAAGGCTGTGAGTCAAAGGCACTGTGAAATTTCAGTTGGCGATTCCTGGGTTACTGACTTTGACTCTGCTGACGAAGCAATCACCCTACTGGAGTCGCTGGAGATACTGCTGAGTGCTCTGAAGGAATTTCATGAGAATGTGAAGCCACCAGGATCATAGATCTCTTGGTCCAAGACCATGGCCCAGCTTGTTGAAGGAGGCAGTTCAGTCTGTTTAAGTATGTGGAGTGAATAGGAAAGTCTTTGAAAGAATCAGTTATCTTGGCAGTGTGGTAAACAGCAGTGCTCGACCAGACAGTGGGATATCTTCTCACATCAGTCTAACTCACGGGGTCATGAATTCACTCAACTCGGGCATTTAGCATTGCTGTTATTTGTGTAGTAGGACGAAAATGGAGGAGGTGGCTAAATCGGTAGAAAGGCGGCCTGCAGACCTAATGGACCCAGGTTCGAATCCCGGCTGGGGCAGGGAACAGTTTAAGGATTTGAATTTCGTAAAGGCAGACTTTACTGATCTACCAGAAGACCCGCCGACATGTAAAATACCCCCCGCTAACGCCAGCGCACCAGTCCTGTATGAGACAGCCCTAGCATGCATTCTATATGGACGGTGGGTGTTCGCGCCGAAGTGGTGACATGTGGAAGTATGTGGTATGTAGGAGGACTACTGAGGCTTGGGGATACGCCCTGAAATGTTTGCCCGGAGTCGGACACATTAAAAAGAAAAAAAGTCTTCAGTACAATGGTGTTCCCTGCCTTTCTCAGTGGTTGTGAGACATGGATACTAAACATTGATTTGACGTGGCGAATTGGCTCCTGTAGTACCAAATGCCTTCATAAGACCATATGAAATTGCAGGTACGACCTGGTATGTTACGACTGACTATGATGTGAGACTGTGTCGAGGTCTATTACGCACATAGTAGGAAAACTCCAGCCCAATTATGTGGGCACGTGGCCCATTTCCCTGAGGCTGACATTGCCCACAGGGTGATCTCTGAAAAAGTCAACCCGAAGTGGATACCATGGGGAAGGTCATGGAACTCATGGCTTGAGCAGGTTGTTCATTCATGTCGAGGGAGCCTACGAAGAGTCACTGCCTGGAATGTTGCATGATGGCACCTTCACGGGTGGAGTCAGTGGGTGAGTGAGGCTATGCAATCCACGGCGTTTGCCTACCCCTCATGATGATGATGATGATGATGACCGCCATCCCGTATAAAAAATATTATACGTGTAACAAAAAATCCTATTAATTTCATGAAAATATTTACATTAAACTTTGCTGTTGATCTTTCCATCTGGAAAAAGTACAGGCAAAGCCAAGCAGTATACAGAAACAATCGTATCCGAGAAAACTGAATAAAAAGAACTAAAACAGTTAACTTCATTTTGAGATCCGTCGACACACTGCATTTTTATAAAGCCTGCAGACCATTTACAAAAAGGAAAGATAGCTGAGGCATACCATTTTAGAGATGAAGGACTGGTAATACTGGTTTATCATGTATTAGAAGTTGACACGGACAAAAAGCTGACTGGGTGTTGCTAGATGGTTGCTCTGTGAACCGTGGGGGGAAAGCTTAAGTAAAGTTGAGAGAGAGAGAGAGAGAGAGAGAGAGAGATGGTGCTGGTATTGTGACCTTATTATGCTTGAATATATTGAAACCTAACACTTCATCCATTGACATGAACAGATTGACACACACAAATCTAGGCCACAACTCTCATGACAGTTCCCTATTTCCCTCTATACTCTTTTCTCACTAACTTGGCCTAAAACTGTCATCATACAACCTTGAATGCTGAGCTGTAACAATATATGAACTCTAGAATATGATGCTACTCACAAAGAATTGCAATGGAAAGGATGCAGAACCATAGCACTGTCTTTTTTCTGACAATGAGCTACGTGAAATTCGCTATAAAAAAACGAAAATTTGGACCAAAGACAAAAGAGTATCTTGCATTATCAACGTAACGAAGAGTTCATCCTGACCTTCACAAAGCTATCTAGAAGCATGTCGGGTCCTACAATGAACCTCGTAAGAAACGAGTTACAGTTACTGACGATGTTAAGCAGAGGTCAACTAAATCATTGAGGAAATAGCAAATGCAATAGGCTACAATCCTGAATTGTAGAAAACTGAGTGACTACGTCGTCTACTGTTCAGGGCAGTGACAATCATCTGTCGATCCCGAGATTAAAATAAATATTATAGGGTATTCGATAGTACCTCAGGACGCTTTATAACTCTTTGTACTACGAGTCTTCTTAAAATATAGTAGGTGTTAGAAAATATCGTAGACATCGTACTTAACTAATCCCACTTAAGAGGCTGGTCTGACCTTCATTAGGCGAAGAATGGGAGTTCGATGAGCACTGTTCAGCTTAGCTACTATGTACTTAGAGTTGTGGTAGCTGGTGATGTAGCCAGCTCGTCCATCTAACACCCACTGCACTGCAGCATCGTCTGATGGTAATGGGGCAAACTGCTTATACAGTTCCTGAAAGATGTTAAACTGCACTGTGATACGGATAATTCAGCTTAAATTTGGCAACTTTACCATGTTGGAGAGCATTAAATTAAACGCATGCAGTAAACAATACCTGACCGCAATCTAAATGCCCGTGGAAACTTTGTGACTCTTCTTCCTTAGCAATTGATTCTGTATATTGCACCAGTTATACTCTTGTGTTGATGTAATCTTTGTCTACAATAAATCGATAAAATAGAAGATAATGTTAAGATGTAATATGCAAAATAAATCCCCATAAAAGTGGTGCTACGAAAAATCCTGTGACTTTTAAATAAAGATCACAACTCATTATACTACATTTGATAGAGAAATGTTTCAGTCCTTACTCTGAGATAAAAGTTCACTGATGTCTCCATAAGGCTGCCATAAGAGGGTCCCAGTCCAACAATGGTGAGACGTGACTCATAAAAATCCTTGTACGTGTCAACGGTGCGAGGTTGGAGTGTGACTGTGAGGAAGGCGGTGAGGTTGGAACTGTAAGAAAACCCCATCACCATCGCATACAGCCACAGGAAGGCCACGATCACGCGGCTGGTGTTGGTAGTGGGCTCCCGTGCCGGGGGTTCTAGTAGGTGCATGGAGGTGGCGTGTAGGTAGCTCGAGGTCAGAGACTCCAAGTAAGACGTCTTGCCCAGGCTGAGGCCAGAAATTAGATGATGTGATAAAATTTTGAGAAATTTCGGGGTCATTAAGAAAACGTTATGGAAGGAAGTAAGCACTTTGAAGAGAACGACAGAGCGGACAGATGACGGGAATGAATGATAATTTTGAAAGAAAAGATGAAGTGTGTATATTAATGTCTGTTTCAGCATAAATGATTATTGCAGAGCCGAGTGGAATATTTTGTCAGTGAAAGTTAACTTGATGAGGTGATAGTTGGGTGTGGTAAGCCAGGAAAAGAGGACACAGCAACTGAAAGCACACACACAAAAAAAATGCATGACGTAGCAGGGATGGATGACATAATATTACCTCAAATAATGAAATAACATGTGGAATGGTTCGAGTATATAATGTATGCCTAGATCGAGGTTAGAGATCTGAACACAGGCAGACTGTATATACTGAAACAGAGGCAAAAGTATCAAACGTGAAATAAATTTTAGACCTACAGTAAGTTAGTTTTTTAACCTATCGGACAGAGTGTAAGGAAGAGTGGTGACTGGAAGATTAATACATTACTCAAAACACCATTTCACGAAGGAACAAGTTTTCATCTGTGGCATGGTAAGAGAGAGAGAGAGAGAGAGAGAGAGAGAGAGAGAGAGAGAGAGAGAGAGAGAGAGAGAGAATCAGGGGTTTTCTGAGAGCAATAATGGATAAAAGCAAATAAAAAAGACAAGGATCTCTTATGTATCTTTTACGAACCAGGACGAGGTCGTCCATCATGCAGCTGCTGCCGTCAAGTGATTATAAATTGAGTGTTATCAAATGATTTCCTGTAACTCTGGATACCATTTATTACACTAGGTGGTAACCACACAATCAAAAAGGCGTCCCGTGATCAACTGGGGTGAGGTGGTTATGCGGGTTTTTTGTTCAACCAGTGCCGCTCAAGGGGTTAAATGTCGGGACTTACGAACCTAGTTCCGGGCCCACAAGAGTAGTGGATAATGGATGAAGAGATATATGATGAAACTGACAGAGATGCATTGTGGTAAGTGTTAGTGATAATTTTGGGTAGCAGAAACCTTTTAAAGTGCAGTAAGGATTACTGGTTCAAGCGAGCAAAACAATGTAAAAGAGCAGTGATATCTAGCTATCTATCTATCCATCTATTGCCAGACGCCTTGATCCTTTCAGGGGTGGCCAAATACAAATCGCCTCGATATCGCCCAAACCCTCTCAGTTTCACTGGCCTCCTCCCAGCTCACACCCCGATCTCTCATATACCTCTCCACTACATCCCTCCATCTCATCCTCGGCCTCCCCTTCCCTCTCCCCTCTCCATCTCACTCATATACACTCTCCTCGTCAGTCTCTAGCGGTCCTTACTTTCCACATCGCAAAACCACCTCAGTGTATTTCTCCTATCATTTGCTGTCATTTCGACATCCACATGACAATGCTCTTTCACTTCCTTATTTGCCAGTCTGTCTCTCCACGTAACTGCGCATGCTCCTGTCAGATAACTCATTTCTACTGCTCTCACTCTTGTTTACTACCAACCACGTTCAAGCTTCACGTCCATACGTGAGAGTTGGTATCACAAGACTATCATGCAGCGACTTTTTTACTTCCATGCTTACTTCCCTATTTCTCATCACTGCTTTCAAAGAACCAGCAAACTTTCTTCCTTGTTGTTCCCTTTCAAGCACTTCATCCTCCAAAGCTTCCATCCTTCATCATCACACTACACAAGTGCTTAAATTCACCCACATTTTCCATTTTCCCATCATCAAACCTCACTGTATAATCAGTGACTTCATTTCTCTCGACAACCATAACTTTACTCTTCCCTACATTCACCCTTAGACTCCGTTTCTGACACACTCTCTCAAACTCATTCACCAAGTCTTGCTGTTCACTTACCAATACAGTATCATCTGCAAACAACAGTACAGGAAGTTTCCAAATACTGTGCTTCCTAATTAGGTTCGCTCCAACATCCACTGCGATACAGATTGAAAAACCATGGAGACATGTCACATCCCTGTTTCAATCCACCATTTAGACTGAAAAATTCTCTCAATTCACTCTATCCACACGCACTGTAGCCTTAGCAACCTCATACACACTCTTCACGGCATTCAGCAACATCCCATTTACTTCATTTACTTTTAATATTTTCCACATTCATTGTCTATACACTGTCATGTGTTCTCCACATCCATGAACGCCACACACTGTACAACTTCTTTCCCTTCTGTAGAACTTTTTGAATAAAAACCTAGGAATGAATATCTGATCTGCATAACCTCTTCTCTTCCAAAAACTTTCCTGTTCTTCTCCAACTAATTCCTCTGTTATTTCCCTTACTCTGTCAATAAGTATCTTACCATATACTTTTTCCATTACATTAAGAAGACAAATGTTCCTTTGATTACCACATACTTTTTTTTTCTCATTTTCCATCGAAAAGGCAAATAATTATACCTGACTCCCAGTCTTCCGAGGCTCTACCTTCCTCCCAGGCCAGTCTGCATATTTTCCATATCCATTCAACTACTATCTCCCCCATGCTTCAGCATATCACCACACACTCCATCAATTCCTGGGGATTTCCCCATTGCGGCTTTCTTCATTGTTTTTACTACTTCCATCCTTCTGATCCCTTCCTTTTTTCTCATCTCTTTCCTTCTCCCAGCCATTCCCCAGCCATTTATACTCACAATATTTTCATTCTCTATGTGGCGGGGGGGACACAATCTGGCTGCACTATGGGGTGGTAATAGTACTCTGTAGCCAGGTTGTGTTAGGAAGAATTCTGTCACGGTATTCCCTGCATTTCGTAAAAGGCGAGTAAAAGGGACGGGGTGAGGGAACTAGGGACCCCCTCCTCTGTTTTTTAGTTCCTAAAAAGAGACGGACCATAGAAAGGGATGGGGGATTAAGTTATCCCCGTACCCTGAAGATTGGGTCTATGAATGTGCGTGGATGTAGTACGATTGAGGCTAAACGGGAGGAGACTGGGAGAATGTTTTGTGAGAAGAAAGTTGGATGTGTTAGCTCTGAGTGGAACAAAGATGAAAGGGAAAGGTGAGCCTAAGTTTGGAAGTGTGAATGAAAGATTGTCAGGTGTTGATAGAGGAAGGACAAGAGAAAGTGTGGCATAGTTAGTGGGTCCGGAAGTGCAGCAGTGTGTGATTGAATGGAAGGAGGTGTCATCGAGACTGATGTGGGTGAAAGCGAAATTTGAACGTGAGTTGTGGGTATTTGTGAGTGCATATGGGCCTGGTAGTGAAAGGGATGAAGAAGAGAGAGAGTCTTTCTGGATTGATGTTGATGAGTGTCTGCAGAGTTTTGGAGCGAATGTGAATGTGGTAATGATGGGAGATCTGAATGCTAGAGTGGGAAATGTAGCAACTGAAGGTGTAGTTGGTGTGCATGGTGTGCCTGGAAGAAAATGAAAATGGGGAACGAATGATTGGGATGTGTGTGATGGTGATTGGAAATACCTTGTTTGAGAAGAAAAATATTTATGAATATACATGGGTGAGACAGGAGGCTAGAAGGGTTGTTTATAGAGCACTGATGGACTATGTGGTTGTGTCCAGGAATGTAATACGAAGATTCTTGGATGTGAGAGTTCTGAGAGGAGAGGGTGGAGGTATGTCTGACCACTACATGGTGAAGGAAAAGTTGAGAGTAGGTAAGAGATGGGTGAGAGCTAGGAGAGTTAGATGTGGCAGGGAGGTGTTGAATGTGAGTGAGTTGGATAAAAGAGAGAAAATGATAGAGTATCAGGAGAAATTGAAGGATGAGTGGAATGCAGCGAAAGATCAGCAGAATGGCAGTGTGGAGGAGGAATGGCAATTGTTTAAGAGTGTTGTGGTGGGGCATGCAGAAGAGGTGTATGGTGTGAGACGAGTGGGTAGTGGTGTAAGAAAGGGAAGTGAATGGTGGTGAGAGGAAGTACTGTAAGTATGGCTGTGGCTGAAAGGAGACTCGCATATGAAGTGTGGCTGCAGAGGAAGGACGAGGTGTCATTTAAGAGGTATAAGGAAAAGAAGAATAGGGCGAGAAGGGCTGTGTGATGCTAAAGTGGCAGCAGATGAGAGGTAGGGAGAGGCGGTTGATTGAGAATTATCAACAAAATAAGAAAATGTTTTGGAAGGAGGTGAAAAGGGTGTGAAAGGGAGAGTCTGGGAAGGAAAACCGAGTAAAATCAGAGGATGGAAGGATGTTAAATGAAATGGATGCAGTAACGAAGAGATGGGGGGAGTATTTTTAAAGATTCTTAAATGTAGAGGAGGAATGGGAAGCTAAGATTGTGGCAGATGGAAGGGTGCAAGGAATAAATGTGTTGGAAGCGTTGAATGATTCTTTGATCACGATGGGGGAAGTGCAGGAGGCAGTAAAGGAGATGAAAAGAGGGGAAGCTGCAGGTATGGATGGGTGTGCTGTGGAATGCCTGAAGGGTGGTGGAGTGACTATTGTTGACTGGTTAGTAAGATTGTTAATGTGTACTTTGTGAAAGGTATGATGCCAGTTGACTAGGCAAGTGCTTGTGTGGTCCCGTTGTATACAGGTAAGGGTGATAAGTATGAATGTACTAGCTTTAGGGGTGTATGTCTGTTGAGTGTTGTAGGTAAGGTGTATGGCAGAGTGTTAATTAAGAGAGTCAGAGAGAGTACAGCGAGAGTGATTGGTGATGAGCAGTGTGGCTTTAGGAGAGGGATGGGATGCGTGGATTAGGTGTTAGTGTGAGACAGGTGTGTGAGAAGTATTAGCAAAAGGTAAGGATGTGTTTTGGGTGTTCATGGATTTAAAGAAAGCGTATGAGAGAGAAATTGAGGAGATGGAATTCATCTGTTTTATGTTTTTTTTTTCTTATCTGATAATATAAACATCAACGAAGATGATGGGAAGCAATTTATAACCATATAAGCACTTTCTGGGGGCAAATTGGACCATAGAATGTTTTTCCTTGCCTCGCAAGCAGAGCCAGCCTGAATGAGGTTTTCGTTCTGTGCATGGAACCAAAACTTATTGAAAACTTATGGTGCGCGAGAGAGTTATGGTGTCCTCTCCATCTGCTCACTTTTTGTTCCATCTCCACTGGAAGTGTACCATTTGTATCTTTCACACCACTTCTAACTTCCCTGTCACCAGGTCTAGCTCTCTTTATCTCGTTCCAGAACATTTTCTCTCATTCCCTCCACAGTACACTCAAATTCCTTCCAAATTCCTGATTCACATTCTTCTTACTGTCTCTTATTAATCTTTTGACCTCTGTCTTCCTCGCTACATATAACGCACTCTTCCATCTTCCTCAGTTCTTCTGCTTCCCATCCACTCACTTATGCTTTCTTCTTTTGTGCCACAGCTTGCCTCACCTCCTCATTCCACCATGCTGTTCCTTGTATCCCCTTCGTCTTATCTTCACCTGACACACCACCTCACATGCTGCACAGATTTCTTTTGTGAATATCTTTCACACACACTTTCCACCTCTCCCACCTGTTCCAAATCATATTTACCCAATCACTCCTGCATTACTTTCTTATATCCTGCCTTTTTCCTATCCTCTTGCAACCTTTCTACCATCCTTGTATGGACTACTTCCTCCTGTCCTTCTCTCCTTCTGTTCCTCCATTGCACCTGAATCTTGACTTTCACCACCACCAACTGGTAGTCAGAAGGTCCACTCTCGGAACATACTTCCTCATTCTGTCATCCACAGACACACAATCAATCACTGCATTCCGTTCATTTAGTTCACCGCCCACCTTTATTATCACTCGCCACGTATAACTGTGGATCATTTTGTGCCTAAAGAGGATACTGACTAACACAAATCCTCTCCCCACACAAATGTCTACCAGAGTACTGTCATTCTCACCCACTTCTGCACGCACACCTCACTCACTGCAACTCCATGTTCTTTCACATTCCATAGTTTTCCATTTAATCTCCATTCAAAAAAACACTTTCATTTCTTTCAAACTTTTCCACATACACTTCCACATTTGGCCATAACTCTTGTTTCACTCTGCTTGGACGGTCTTGCATTGGCGCGTACACACACAATCTCCCACATTTGTAATCTTACTTTCAATCTTTCCCACACAACCTTTGAACCAACTGATCTATACCGTCTTATAGTTTCCTTCCACTTCATGCACACAACACTACATACTCTCTCTTTTGCCTTTTCATTCTCACCTAGTCCTGCGCAAATACCCCATCCATACTCCCACTCTTTCACACCCTTACCCCACCATTTACTCTCGGTTAATCCACGTATGTTCAATTTGCACCCTTGAGCACCTACAAAATCTCTTTCTCTCTCTTCACCTCATTATTCGCACCCCTTACATTCCATGTTGCAGTCTGTACGGTGTCTTTTGTCATCACTTGTTTGTCTTGTTTTTAGTTACCTGTTTTCTGGGGAGGGGCGCTAACCCTCCGCCAACCCACTTGCTGACACGTAGGGAACATATGTTGGTCGTTTACAAGGTTACGACCTCATGTATTCCTGGTTTACAGGAAATTATTTGTCTTGCCATTTAGTGTACAGTAGAGCTACCCTGAAACAGAGTACTGCTACACTATATAGGTGGATGATTGACGTTCCCACTGACCATTAACATTTCAGCATTGAGATCAGTACCATAATGTGTAATGTAGGAAATTATTAAAGGTACAGCAGGTCTACATACATAATTGGAAACCAGGTATGCAACATCTAATAGACGTTCACACCGAAAATGTGGAATGTGTTCGAGTGAGCGAGCTAGCAAGTCAGGCAATGCTGAATATTGTCCCACGTGGCTGACCATCTTTATGATTTTCTGACAGTAACCCTCTCACGCATGGATAAGTTTGAGTAAATTTTACAGCGCACAATTTTATCCACCTCCTTCTCCGCCAGCCCCCCGGCGCACCAGTGAAAACATGTATTCTCGCCTTATTTTCGCCACCTAACATCTATATATTGCTATGAAACCTACATCATCATATTTGCCGATGTTTGTTCTAGCCGATAAGCAAAAAAAAAAAAAAAGAATAAAAGTACATTATGCCGGTGTGAATAAACATTTTGGAACGTCAGTCTCATTTCCCAACATCCTAGTTCGAATGTTTTCCATCATACAGAGAAATATTATTAGAAGTATTGATAGAGAATTTCATCAGCTTTCTAAAGAGATTTGATTGGGATACGATTTGTAGTTTTCAAGAAAACAGCAAAAAACTAAATACCATTGAAAAAAAAATATATATTCAGGGAGCTCTACCGCAAAAGTTTTCTCCCACAGGTTATGTTTTTATTTCATAATCTTGTGTAGAATTTCACAAGCTTTCTCATGGTACAGTTGCGGACATATCAAACAGAAACGCTCCGTCCACCATCGAGGTGGTGTAATGCTCTTTGCACTGGTAACATTGATAGGTATGGAACTTCACCAGGTTTCTTTCAGTCACTAGGATGAACTGAACGCTGATCATTGCCCCTGTTTGCAGTTATTGGTGATATATAAACAATGTACTGAAAATAACAACGTTTTATGAATATGGTAATAAAGTATTTTCGCACCATACATATTCATATTTTATTCACATGAAACACACAGGTTTCATTTGACTTTCGACAAACATAACGAATCATACATTTACCGACAGCCAGCATATAAGCCATTATAAGACTATCGGCATTCTTGCACCTATCACAATAATCACAAATTAACGTGACCCCCCCCCTCCTCCCTGACCATGAACCTGAAAATGATAGGCCTCTTTAATCGACTCATTATCATAAGAGGTTGTGCCACAGGAGGAGGCAGGGTGGGGCACCTGGGAGACAGGAGGATGGAGTTGGGTGAGGAGGGGGCAATAGTGGTCTGGCTGATGGGAGAGGGGGCTCTACAGGAGACGAGTAAAGAGGTAAGGGAGAGTGGACTGTGGCAGGAAGCTAGGATGGGATGAGTAAATGATTCTCTGGTGACATGGTGCCAAAGCTGCTATAGTTTAATGTTGATTATGGAAATTGATAATCAGGCCGTTAAAACATTATGCAGACTTTGGCACGTTATGCAGTCTATCAACATGTTTTGTGATATTATCTATAGGATGACCTACTCCCCACGGGGTGGCACATTACACAAATTGTGCATTATTAGTGTATGGTGATGACTGTCATCACATGGTGATATATGAAACGCCCCTAGAATATTTGATGTCACATCAGTTGTCGAAGCGATTGGGAGCTATTCTTGTTGCTTTTATGTAATTCCTTCATGGATGACGACTGTGATATCGAAAACAGAGGAGGGGGAGGTAAGAATTTTCTCTTGCCAAAATAAATAATATTTAACAGTGGTAATTCGTGCCTGTGGTTCTCGTTAATATCTGTATGGCACCAATGTAAATGAAAACGAATTTTACAAAGGGGGGGGTATGGACTGGGTCCCAGAATATTGGTGGCGATACTGGAGTGGGCTAATGGGTGCATAGAGATGCTTTATCAGCTGTATTACATAATCTTTATATCGAATTACTATTAACCCTATACTGATAGAGTAAATTGTAGTTTGAAGGACGTGAAGCTGTTAAGCAATCTGATTCACAACCTCAGTAACCAGTTCACTGTCCGCCCCTACCTCTTCCAGACAACTGTATGCACTCAGACATTGGTACTGACGGGGAGGAGAGATGGCCATAATGACAACACCATGAACGGCGGATCACATGTTTATATATCAACAACAGTGGTTCGCCTGTCCTCTTTAATGGATTGCAGTATACACCGTTACTCAGCTAGTAGGGTCAAATAAAAAAGTCCCGTGACCGTGGCTTTGAAAGGAAGGTTTTATTATATTTTCATGATCTTTAGATGTTAATTAAACATTTTAGCCCCCATGTCCCTCTCAAATTGGTGGGCTAACTCTGGTAGAGGAGAAATTCCAAGATGGCTGACATTCAATGATAAGCAAAAAAGGCAAAAACAAAATATCACATACTTCCTTAAAATTATGACTCAAATTAAAGCCAAGGATAAATTTATGTTGAAAATTACATTTTTACTGACTTACGAATATATGATATTGAGATGTAACGTCATATTTGGATTATAACATCATTTTTGCATTTTTTCATCAAAGGCATCTGATCAGGCCGAAACCGGTGTCAAATGAAATCATCTGTCATAAAGAAGCAAAATATACAATTGATTTGTGTGTGTGTGTGTGTGTGTGTGTGTGTGTGTGTGTGTGTGTGTGTGAGTGCTTACATGTGTTATATTTCCAAGATTACTTGATCTTGAACACAGGCCATATTGCAATTAATTTCAGACATATTACATTATAAAAAGTTCAAATAAATATTTACATTTATAGATGAATATGTACTTATTATTAACAAGTCACACGAAAGGCAAGATTCACCTAAATATCCTCATCTGAGTCAGTTGACTGTCCAAACTCACTTTGGCCATCATCAGTTTCACTGCCACTTTCCTCGCCATCACAATCTGTTCGTCTTCTCTGTGGATCCCTGTCTTCTCTAACAGCACACTGAGCTTGCTGTATCAGAGGTGGAAGGGTGTGACGAATTGGTCGACACCTCCCACTCCTTAGTTCCCAACCATGGGAAATAGGAGATGGGTGGTCTTTGTTTCTGAAATGTATCTAACAGTAAGTGATGTAGTTGGTTCTCTGTAAATGGTTTGATAGCGAATCCTGGTCAGGTGGAAGAGTGACGGTACTTTTCCTCTTTTGTTTCCTCCACTTTGATGCCCTTGCTTGTCCACATGAGATGCCAGCACTTTCTCCATATATTTTGGTCAACACAAATGTTTCCATTTCCCTTTTAGTGTCATCGTCCAGATTTAAACACTTTCCTACATTCACCAAAAGTTCTCGGGCTTCAGGGTCTTCAAAAAGCTTCTTCATGACTGATTTTTTGCCATGGCCGCAAAAGCCAGAAGTGTGATCGCTGCCTGTGATGATGTGAGCAGCTATGATGACCTTTGCAATTGCTGGCTCAAGCATGTTTCGACAGCTGATGTGAGCTCTCTTTCGCTTTATGTATAGTTCACCTTGGATATCATGAGAAACAAACGCTGCTAGAACATAGACATCCGTGTCTTCACTGTCAACAATGACAGGTGCTGTGATGCCATTGCTGCGCAGCTTGGCATATGCAGAAAATATCATTGTGTCTGCCTCTGCATGGGAAAATGCAAAGTCTTCTTTTTTCTCATTCAATTCTAGGAATGTTGCATTGCCGCCTTCACAGTACAAGAACTTTTTTCTGCCATCACTTTGCGACAAGAAATCTTTTATCAAGATTTGCAGTCTCCTTTTGTTACTTTCATTTGTCATGAAAGACTGAAGGTCACTTTGATTCGGGAATTTTTCTTGGAGCTTTGGATATTTCTTTGGCTGTCTCCCGTGTTTAGCGATTCGGCGGTCATGGTCATCGTCTTTGATTGAGTGGGATAAATCATATCTGTCATTCACCAGAATAATGGTGGTGGCACGGGGATGTCTAGAGATGATTAGGTCATGTATTTTTGTGAGATAGTGAATCCATCTATAACAATCCCCATCCCGTCTCTTAGCCTCTCGGTCTGCTGCTGTTGGGGATGCAAGTCTCCAGATCATGCCCATGTCAATGATGCTGACATAGTCATCTAGGGTGGCTGATGTTGGTTCAAGGCTGAAGTAATCAAGAAGCTTGTTTTTTGCTGTTTTTCTCATGGAACCATCGGCATTGAATAATGACAAACTCTCCTCGGTCACCCTTCCACTCAAAACTCTTTCAAGGTCAACGGCACCCGACCCTTCTACAAGACTCAACACTGCCGCTAACCCTGACCTTTCCATGTCAGTCATCTTCATCTGTGCACTTGTTTGTCCACAAATTTTAATACTGTCAAAATTTTTCCTCTTTCTTGTGTCGATTCTTGCACTAATGTTTTTTGATTTTGAGAAAATCCGCTCCTCAAAAAGTGTCCCAATCTGGTCTCTGGCTTCTGGGAGAGCGGCTTTGGTGTCATCGATTACATCTTGTGGAGCAATGATGCCTGATTGGAGTGATCTTAGTGTTGGATTTGAAGTGTCGAATGGGTCGACATTGAAGTCTTGAAGACATGCAAGCAAGTCTTGAACAGCTTCTTCATCCATCTTTAATCTTGCAGGTTGACACTCCTTGTGTGTTCTATTTCGTCGCTTACAGTTGAGACTTTTGTTAAGTGCAGACTTAATTCTTGCAATATTGTTAGCATTTCTTGTGGTTGAGAACAACTGCTTTTCATTTTGCCACCATTGTTTTAAGTTCGAGTTTAGGTTCATTGTTGTCTCAATCCACATGTCAAGTGGCATGCAAGAATAAGGAAGACCTGACATTGATTGAGCAAAATTTTGGTTAAACCATGATTTTTGGGTCTCTGGTAACGTAGATAGCATTGCCCAGAATTCTGACAAATAGCGTGCGTACTCCTTGTTGTTGTATGCTAGCAGTCCAGGTAGCATATCATATGATGAGGAGATATACTCTGGCCCATTCCGTGAGTGACAATAGAATCATAGTAAAAAAAAAATTCTATAATAAGACATTTCCAAAATTTGCAAACTTTTCCAAAACAATGGTGTGGTAAGTTACTAATCAGTAATTAACCTTTTTTCCAGGAAGGCTGATGCAGTGTCGAGAAAAGACTTACTGTCGGGATAATTTTTAAGCGCGTGCGCTATGCTCACAAAAATGCAATTAAAAAAGTTAGCCCATCGTTTCGTGAGGGACATGGGGGCTAGAATCTTTATTTTAAGGTTAAAGATTATGAAAATGCAAAGAAACCTTCCTTTCAAAGCCACGGTCACGAAAATGTAATTTTTGCCTCTACTAGCCAAGGGAACAGTTCTATGTACGGACACTGATGAGTTGTGTTGCTCAGTAGTTGCTTTCCGTGAACAGGACAATGGTCCTCGTATTTATCTTTATTCTGCCAGTTTCATACAGTGTGAACGTTACTTGGTTGTTATGTAATATGCACGTGCACAGATGGGTAACTGCAGATATCACAACCTTGTTCCACCATTATTGGCTCGTGGATTTGTGAAGGAATGCTTGGGGCATACAACAGTTGCTCAGCATGAACTTAAATGTAATTAATAACCACTGGTAATGTATAAAATCAACAACCAAACACGGCATGCAGAAAACGGTAACATAAACCTGGGTTAATCCACTCTTATTTTATAATGGTGCCATGCAGATATGAATGAGAATCATAGGGACCATCATTACTGTCAATATTCATATTTACTGGTATTAAAGGAAAAATCTGCATAGGTCTATCCCTACTCTGTTTGCGATGTCACTTGTCATCCATGATGATACTACGTAATAGGCTACGAGAGTTATTCCCAGTCACTATGTTGTAACATCTGACAAACTGTAGGGACATGTCAAATATCTGCACAAACAAATAGTCACCATACTTATGATACGGGGGTACTGAGCCACCCAGTGGAAAGTGTGTTGTAAACTTTTACAAACCATGATGGTCAAATAGAACACGTGGCGTAGTCAACATGACGTTTCACGGACTGATTGTAATATTCCAAAGTATCCATGAACACAATGAGGTGGTTTGGTGATGTGGAGAGGATGGAGGGTGAAAGACTGACGAAGGGAGTGTATGTGAGTGAGGTGGAGGGGGGAAGAGGGAGGGGGGGGCCGAGGATGAGATGGAGGGATGGGGTGGAGAGGTATATGAGAGAGGGGGGTGTGAGTTGGGAGCAGGGCAGTGAAATGGCGGGGGACAGGGCGACTTGGAGGCGATTTGTTTGTGGCCACCCCAAACGGGATTGAGGCATCTGGCAATAGATAGATAGTTCCATGATACATTTGTTGGCCCAGTCATCACCTTGTAATCTATCCCACCTACTGTAGCTCTTGTCGTCTACCAAAGTCCACCTTCCCCTACCCCATCATCCCTCTCCTCTAGCCCCCATTTCGATCACTATTGTACCCTTCCTCCCCCACCTCTCTCCTGTCTCCCAGGTCTCCCACCCCCACCCTGCCACCACTATTGTCCCCTTCCTCACTCATCTCTCTCCCATCTCCCAGGTACCCCACCCCGCCCTGCCGCCACTATTGTCCCCTCCCTCACCCACCTCTCTCCCATCTCCCAGGTCCGCCACCCCCACCCTGCTGCCTCCTTTGGTGCCACCATCTGCATGTGGTGAACTTGCTTGATTTTAGAGGTCATCCAATGCCAGGTTCATGGTACGAAGGATGGGCATCACGATAATTCTCTGTTCATTGATAGTTGTGGGGAAGCGATAACTATGACTTATATGATGAACTGTTAACTGTTGCATGGTTCATGAGTCGACACTAGATGACTCTTGAAATCCGTGTCATAATTCTAAAAAAAATTACCATAATCATGACATGCAATTATCAGTGTATTTTCTGGCGGAACAATGCTTATATATTATATTATCACCAGTAACTGTGCACAACGGCAATGATCACGACATTCAGTTCGTCCTAGCAATCAAACAAGACCTGGTGAAATTTCATACCTATAAATGTTACCAGATGCAGAGAACATTACACCACCTCACTGGTGGACGGGGTGTTTTTGTTTGATATGTCCGCAATTGTACCTGCAGATTTTTTTGTGCCTCATAGTTTCTGAGTAATTCACAAAAAAGTACTGGGTACCCACTCCCGTGCTACACTCTCGTCATGCATGCACAATAACAGTTATATTCCTGCCTACATAACAACAACTTTTCATCACAGATAGTACATTGTTATGTCCTGTACATACGTAAAATCCACTGATCTTTATCATAGTTCTTACAGGAAATTGATATGTCCAATACTTTTTGAGTAAATGAACAACAAACGTAGAGTACTCCTCTGAGTGCTGCATAGTTTTAAGGCAAGTGAGAAAAAAACACTCTCTTCCCCTGCCTTTACCTAAAAAATATGCTCCCAAAGGCGTATATTTTGGTCATGTACATATGTAGAATTCACATATCTTTATCATGGTTCTTATAGGAAGTCAATACATCCAATACATTTCGAGAAAGTGGATGACAAATGTAGAATAGTCCTTCTAGCTCTGCATTGTTTTACTGCAAGTGAGAAAAAAAAACACTCTCCTCCCCTGCCTGCACCTAAAAAGTAGTCTCCCAAAGGCTTATATTTTGGTGATGTACATACGTACAAACAACTGATCTTTAGCATGGCTCTCACAAGAAATCGATACGTACAATACTTTTCGAGTAAATGGACGACAAACATAGAATACTCCTCCTCACCCGCAAGTGAGATAAAAACACTCTCCCTGCCTCACCCACACCTACATATTATCGTTCATTAGGTTTTATTATTTACTTTTTTTACTCGGTCTACACGTAAAATATATCCATTTCCATGGTGCTCTCAGGAACTTGACAGGACCAATAGTTTTTTGCTAGGTACTGATACTGAAACTGAACTTTCATCTCTTATGTGTATATGTAAAAAAAAAAACTTATCTGTGTTAAAAATATAGAAATATATAAATAGGTCAATAATACAAATGAACAAAATATGGATAAATCACTTCCTCCAGAGGTGTTGGCAGGACCTTGAAGGGTTTGAAAATGAGGAGTTATGTAGCATGTGTGTGTGTGTGTGTGTGTGTGTGTGTGTGTGTGGCATATTTGTTCTCTCCTCCTTGTGCTACATTTGCCTAACACATGCGATACACACAATAGATTTCTCCATGAACAACTGCTGCATGACATACATATATATATATGTGGCTGTGTGGCGTATTTCTTGTCTCTGATCCTTGCGCCAGGTTTGCACTAAGTCAGTTAATGAATGCAAAATTTCTCGGTGAACATTCCCTGTGCCATTTTATACATTTATTTCACACTAAACCACACACAATATAGCACTGTCTGAGATTGGTACAATACCTTTTCGCTGAAGTCTGTGATTATGTGGCATATTTGTTGTCTCTGATTCTTGTACTAGGTTTGTGCTAAGTCAGCCAATGCATGCAATATTTCTCGACAAACACTTGCTGTACTATTATATACGTATAGTTCACACTAAACCATATGCAATATAAATCATTCTCACATGATTCCATCACAGCCTCCTCTATTATGCCCTTCTTGACTCTATGGCGTACACGACCGCTTGTTCCCTTAGTGACTATGGCATATCTCTATGGTGTACATAATGCCTGCTATGGCAGGTCAGTTATTTCACTAATCCAGGCACTATATTTTTCACATATAAGTATTGGCTTCACTATAAAGGTAAAATATTCATATCATTTACGGTCAGGGTGAAGCAGAGTGGAAACCCCGCTATAACAAACTAGACTCCTGCCTCTAGGCCTAAAACCTGATAATGGTCCCCAGTGCATTACAAAAAATATATTTATGTTCTATACAATCACTTTATAGTATAGCCAGAAACACTGTACAATCACAATATTTCAATAATTTCTGCCTTGTGTGGAAGAGGGAAAATAGTGGTTTTAAAGGGATGACTGATGTAGACTACCCTTCAGCCCAGCTGGTAGTGAGGTACTGAGGTTTTTCTGCTGCACATTGTCTCATCAGAACAGTTACAGTGTTACCAAGTGTTTACCTTGGAAGAGAGATGCACCAGCTAGAACGCACCAAAATTTGATGCAAATCGGTCAAAAACTTAGTTTTGGGCAAATTTTTTCCAGTTTTATTTTTTTTCACGCAATTTGCGTCAATTTGCATTCATGTGCCAAACCTCAAGGAACACGATTCACGTCAATGTGCCTGGGAGGGTTAATTTGCTTACCTGACATTTTACCACAGTTGTCTTGAGAAAGACAGCAACTTGTTAAGCTGTACAGTGTAGTAAAAATATTCAAATGCTGACATTGCTTTTTGCTCACTCACAAAAATTACTTTCACCAAATCACCCAGTGTGTTCCAGTTTCGTCAATCAGGGTATTGTATTAGTTTGACTCAGATTTGGTCAAAGAAAATAAAAGGAACAAACAGGCAGTATTATTTGTTTAGAAAAGGCAACACCTGATTGCTCTCAGCAATTGTCAGAAAATACTGCTGTGCCAAATATGCAAACTTAGACCATTACTTCTTGCTCAGCTGGCTGTTTTGCTGATCAGCCTTATAAAAAAATAAATTCCTCGATTTATGGAAAAACTATTGGGAATTGTCAGTTGTCTATGAATTGAATATAACTGAGGATTTTTATGCAATTTCCAAATTAATGTCTATCTTTCTAGTAACCTCAAAATTTGCTGAGATATTTCAAAAAGTTAGCTACTGTACTACAGAGATTTCCTCCCAACCCTTGTCCCCATTCTTGCTGCTGCATTAATCTTTTGCTCGGGTACATATGTCGGGGTTCCAAAGTGTGACTAAATTTTGTTCTCTCACTTGCGAAGGTAAAAGCTGGTTGCTCTCAACAGTCATCGCAAAATACTGCTGCGCCACTCATGCAAACGTAGACCGTTACTTCTTGCCCAACTGGCTGTTTTGCTAATCTGCCTTATAAAAAAAATAATTTCCACAGTTTATGGAAAAACTATTGGAAATTATGGGTTGTCTACGAAATGAAAATAATTGAGAATTTTTATTCAATTTCCAAATTAGTGTCTATCTTTCTAGTAACTTCAAAATTGGCTGAGATATCCAAAAAAGTTTGTTACTGTACTACAGAGTTTTCTTCCTCACCCCTGACCTTTCGCTCAGGTACTTATGTTGGGGCTCCAGAGTGTGACTAAATTTTGTGCTCTTGCTCGCTTCGCTCGCTTAAACAATAACATAAAGCAGGAATAGAAATCACAGAAAGTATAATTCAGTTGTTAGTATCTGATTATCAAAGAGGTTCTGAGAAGAGGAAACAGTCAATCTAACAAAAAATTGGACATGAAATGAAGCTGAGTGATAAAATACAGTGACATAACAGTAAATTAACAGAAAATATCTAGAGGAAGTTAACTCAGTCAGGTATTGTGCTTATATTGTATACATAGTGTATACCAGCACTATGACGTCAAGGATCTGAATCATGATGTGTGAGGTAATGAAAGTACTGAGGAAATGTGTGTGTGTGTGTGTGTGTATATATATATATATATATATATATATATATATATATATATATATATATATATACATATATATATATATATATATATATATATATATATTAACTCAGTCAGGTATTGTGCTTATATTGTATACATAGTGTATACCAGCACTATGACGTCAAGGATCTGAATCATGATGTGTGAGGTAATGAAAGTACTAAGGAAATGAGTGTGTGTGTGTGTGTGTGTGTGTATATATATATATATATATATATATATATATATATATATATATATATATATATATATATACATATATATATATATATATATATATATATATATATATATATATATATGTATTGCCAGATGCCTTAATCCCATAAGGGGTGGCCACAAACAAATCTCCTCCACTTCGCCCTGTCCCCCGCCATTTCACTACCCCGCTCCCAACTCACACACCCCCTCTCATATACCTCTCCACCCCATCCCTCCATCCCATCCCCGGCCTCCCCCTCCCTCTTCCCCCCTCCACCTCACTCACATACACTTTCTTCGTCAGTTTTTCACCCTCCATCCTCTCCACATGGCCAAAACACCTCAGTGTATTCCTCCTAACACATCCTATCACATCCACATCCACACCACAATGCTTCTCTATATCCTCATTTGTCAGCCTGTCTCTCCTTGTGACTCCACAGGTTCCTCTTAAATAACTCATTTCCACTGCTCTCACTGTTGACTTGTGTCCTTCCAGCAACGTCCAAGGTTCACTTCCCTACGTTAGAGTTGTATCACAATACTGTCATGTAGTAAATTTTTCACTTCCATGCTCACTTCCCTGCTTCTTATCACTGCTTTCAAGGAACCAGCAACCTTTCTTCCCTGCTGTACCCTTTTAAGCATTTCACCCTCCAAACCTCCATCCTTACTCATCACACTACCCAAGTACTTAAACATACTCACATTTCCAAATTCCTCACCATCCAACCTCGCTGTACATTCACTGACTTCACCTCTCTCAAAGACCATCACTTTACTCTTCCCTACATTCACCTTTAGATTCCGTTTCTTACACACTCTCCCAAACTCATCCACCAAACCTTGCAGCTCTCCTTCGTCTTCACTCAACAACACAGTATCATCTGCAAACAATAGTTCAGGGAGTCTCTAAACACTACCCTCTCTCACCAGGGCCACTCCAACATCCACTACCCTACCTTGTACCTCTTTTATTACCCCATCCATGTACAGATTGAACAACCATGGAAACATCCCTGTTTTAACCCATCAAAGAGAAAAATTCACTCAGTTCACTATCCACACGCACTGCAACCTTAGCACCATCATACATACTCTTCACAGCATTCAATAACGTCCCATCTGCTCCATTTATTCTTAATACTTTCCACAATCCTTGAATCTGCACCCTGTCATATGCTTTCTCCAAATCCATGAAAGCCACATACATCTTTTTTCCCTTCCCTAGAAACTTTTCCACTAAAGATCTAAGAATGAATATCTGATCTACACAACCTCTTCCCTTCCTAAAGCCTCCCTGTTCTTCTCCGACTAATTCCTCTGTTGTTTCTCTAACTCCGTCAATAAGTATCCTACCATACACTTTTCCTATTATACTAAAAAGACAGATGCCTCTATGATTACCACAAATTTTTTTTTCCCCTTTTCCTTTGTACAAGGGAATAATTATACCTGACTTCCAATCCTCCGGGACTCTACCTTCCTGCCAGGCCAATCTGCACATTTTCCACATCCATTCTACTACTATCCCCTTCCTCACTCATCTCTCTCCCATCTCCCAGGTACCCCACCCCGCCCTGCCGCCACTATTGTCCTCTCCCTCACCCACCTCTCTCCCATCTTCCAGGTTCCCCACCCCCACCCTGCTGCCTCCTTTGGTGCCACCATCTGCATGTGGTGAACTTGCTTGATTTTAGAGGTCATCCAATGTAAGGTTCATGGAACGAAGCATGGGCATCACGATAATTCTCTGTTCATTGATAGTTGTGGGGAAGTGATAACTATGACTTATATGATGAACTGTTAACTGTTGCATGGTTCATGAGTCGACACTAGATGACTCTTGAAATCCGTGTCATAATTCTAAAAAAAAATTACCATAATCATGACATGCAATTATCAGTGTCTTTTCTGGCGAACAATGCTTATATATTATATTATCACCAGTAACTGTGCACAACGGCAATGATCACGGCATTCAGTTCGTCCTAGCAATCAAACAAGACCTGGTGAAATTTCATACCTATCAATGTTACCAGATGCGGAGAACATTACACCACCTCACTGGTGGACGGGGTGTTTTTGTTTGATATGTCCGCAATTGTACCTGCAGATTTTTTTGTGCCTCATAGTTTCTGAGTAATTCACAAAAAAGCACTGGGTACCCACTCCCGTGCTACACTATCGTCATGCGTGCACAATAACAGTTATATTCCTGCCTACATAACAACAACTTTTCATCACAGATAGTACATTGTTATGTCCTGTACATACGTAAAATCCACTGATCTTTATCATAGTTCTTACATGAAATTGATATGTCCAATATTTTTTGAGTAAATGAACAACAAACGTTGAGTACTCCTCTGAGTGCTGCATAGTTTTAAGGCAAGTGAGAAAAAAACACTCTCTTCCCCTGCCTTTACCTAAAAGATATGCTCCCAAAGGCGTATATTTTGGTCATGTACATATGTAGAATTCACATATCTTTACCATGGTTCTTATAGGAAGTCGATACATTTAATACATTTCGAGTAAGTGGATGACAAATGTAGAGTACTCCTTCTAGCTCTGCATTGTTTTACTGCATGTGAGAAAAAAACTCTCTCCTCCCCTGCCTATACCTAAAAAGTAGTCTCCCAAAGGGTTATATTTTGGTGATGTACATACGTACAAACAACTGATCTTTAGCATGGCTCTCACAAGAAATCGATACGTACAATACTTTTCGAGTAAATGGACGACAAACATAGAATACTCCTCCTCACCCGCAAGCGAGCTAAAAACACTCTCCCTGCCTCACCCACACCTACATATTATCGTTCATTAGGTTTTATTATTTACTTTTTTTACTCGGTCTACACGTAAAATATATCCATTTCCATGGTGCTCTCAGGAACTTGACAGGACCAATAGTCTTTTGCTAGGTACTGATACTGAAACTGAACTTTCATCTCTTATGTGTATATGTAAAAAACAATACTTATTTGTGTTAAAAATATAGAGATAGGTCAATAATACAAATGAACAAAATATGGATAAATCACTTGCTCCAGAGGTGTTGGCAGGACCTTGAAAGGTTTGAAAATGAGGAGTTATGTAGAGTGTGTGTGTGTGTGTGTGTGTGTGTGTGTGTGTGTGTGGCATATTTGTTCTCTCCTCCTTGTGCTACATTTGCCTAACACATGCGATACACACAATAGATTTCTCCATGAACAACTGCTGCATGACATACATATATATATATGTATGTGGCTGTGTGGCGTATTTCTTGTCTCTGATCCTTGCGCCAGGTTTGCACTAAGTCAGTTAATGAATGCAAAATTTCTCGGTGAACATTCGCTGCGCCATTTTATACATATATTTCACACTAAACCATACACAATATAGCACTGTCTGAGATTGGTACAATACCTTTTCACTGAAGTCTGTGATTATGTGGCATATTTGTTGTCTCTGATTCTTGTACTAGGTTTGTGCTAAGTCAGCCAATGCATGCAATATTTCTCGACAAACACTTGCTGTACTATTTTATACGTATAGTTTACACTAAACCATATGCAATATAAATCATTATCACATGATTCCATCACAGCCTCCTCTATTATGCCCTTCTTGACTCTATTGCGTACATGACCACTTGTTCCCTTAGCGACTATGGCATATCTCTATGGTGTACATAATGCCTGCTATGGCAGGTCAGTTATTTCACTAATCCAGGCACTATATTTTTCACATATAAGTATTGGCTTCACTATAAAGGTAAAATATTCATATAATTTACGGTCAGGGTGAAGTAGAGTGGAAACCCCGCTATAACAAACTAGACTCCTGCCTCTAGGCCTAACACCTGATAATGGGCCCCAGTGCATTACAAAAAATATATCTATGTTCTATACAATCACTTCACAGTATAGCCAGAAACACTGTACAATCACAATATTTCAATAATTTCTGCCTTGTGTGGAAGAGGGAAAATGGTGGTTTTAAAGGGATGACTGATGTAGACTACCCTTCAGCCCAGCTGGTAGTGAGGTACTGAGGTTTTTCTGCTGCACATTGTCTCATCAGAGCAGTTACAGTGTTGCCAAGTGTTTACCTTGGAAGAGAGATGCACCAACTAGAACGCACCAAAATTTGATGCAAATCGGTCAAAAACTTAGTTTTGGACAAATTTTTTCCAGTTTTTTTTTTTTCACGCAATTTGCTTTAATTTGCATTCATGTGCCAAACCACAAGGAACACGATTCACGTCAATGCGCCTGGGAGGGTTAATTTGCTTACCTGACATTTTACCACAGTTGTCTTAAGAAAGACAGCAACTTGTTAAGCTGTACAGTGTAGTAAAAATATTCAAATGCTGACATTGCTTTTTGCTCACTCACAAAAATTACTTTCACCAAATCACCCAGTGTGTTCCAGTTTCGTCAATCAGGGTATTGTATTAGTTTGACTCAGATTTGGTCAAAGAAAATAAAAGGAACAAACAGGCAGTATTATTTGTTTAGAAAAGGCAACACCTGATTGCTCTCAGCAAATGTCAGAAAATACTGCTGTGCCAAATATGCAAACTTAGACCATTACTTCTTGCTCAGCTGGCTGTTTTGCTGATCAGCCTTATAAAAAAAATAAATTCCTTGATTTATGGAAAAACTATTGGGAATTGTCAGTTGTCTATGAATTGAATATAACTGAGGATTTTTATGCAATTTCCAAATTAATTTCTATCTTTCTAGTAACTTCAAAATTTGCTGAGATATTCCAAAAAGTTAGCTACTGTACTACAGAGATTTCCTCCCAACCCTTGTCCCCATTCTTGCTGCTCCGATAAATCTTTTGCTCGGGTACGTAAGTCGGGGTTCCAAAGTGTAACTAAATTTTGTGCTTTCACTTGCGAAGGTAAAAGCTGGTTGCTCTCAACAGTCATCGCAAAATACTGCTGCCCACTCATGCAAACGTAGACCGTTACCTCTTGCCCAACTGGCTGTTTTGCTAATCTGCCTTATAAAAAAATAATTTCCACAGTTTATGGAAAAACTATTGGAAATTATGGGTTGTCTACGAAATGAAAATAATTGAGGATTTTTATTCAATTTCCAAATTAGTGTCTATCTTTCTAGTAACTTCAAAATTGGCTGAGATATCCAAAAAAGTTTGTTACTGTACTACAGTTTTCTTCCTCACCCCTGACCTTTCGCTCAGGTACTTATGTTGGGGCTCCAAAGTGTGACTAAATTTTGTGCTCTTGCTCGCTTCGCTCACTTAAACAATAACATAAAGCAGCAACAGAAATCACAGAAAGTATAATTCAGTTGTTAGTATCTGATTATGAAAGAGGTTGTGAGAAGAGGAAACAGTCAATCTAACAAAAAATTGGACATGAAATGAAGCTGAGTGATAAAATACAGTGACATAACAGTAAATTAACAGAAAATATCTAGAGGAAGTTAACTCATTCAGGTATCGTGCTTATATTGTATACATAGTGTATACCAGCACTATGACGTCAAGGATCTAGACCATGATGTGTGAGGTAATGAAAGTACTAAGGAAATGAGTGTGTGTGTGTGTGTGTGTGTGTGTGTGTGTGTATCTATATATATATATATATATATATATATATATATATATATATATATATGTATTGCCAGATGCTTTAATCCCATAAGGGGTGGCCACAAACAAATCTCCTCCACTTCGCCCTGTCCCCCGCCATTTCACTACCCCGCTCCCAACTCACACACCCCCTCTCATATACCTCTCCACCCCATCCCTCCATCCCATCCTCGGCCTCCCCCTCCCTCTTCCCCCCTCCACCTCACTCACATACACTTTCTTCGTCAGTCTTTCACCCTCCATCTTCTCCACATGGCCAAACCACCTCAGTGTATTCCTCCTAACGCATCCTATCACATCCACATCCACACCACAATGCTTCTCTATATCCTCATTTGTCAGCCTGTCTCTCCATGTGACTCCACAGGTTCCTCTTAAATAACTCATTTCCACTGCTCTCACTCTTGACTTGTGTCCTTCCAGCAGCGTCCAAGCTTCACTTCCATACGTTAGAGTTGTATCACAATACTGTCATGTAATAAATTTTTCACTTCCATGCTCACTTCCCTGCTTCTTATCACTGCTTTCAAGGAACCAGCAACCTTTCTTCCCTGCTGTACCCTTTTAAGCATTTCACCCTCCAAACCTCCATCCTTACTCATCACACTACCCAAGTAGTTAAACGTACTCACAATTTCCAATTCCTCACCATCCAACCTCGCTGTACATTCACTGACTTCACCTCTCTCAAAGACCATCACTTTACTCTTCCCTACATTCACCTTTAGATTCCGTTTCTTACACACTCTCCCAAACTCATCCACCAAGCCTTGCAGCTCTCCTTCGTCTTCACTCAACAACACAGTATCATCTGCAAACAACAGTACAGGGAGTTTCTAAACACTACCCTCTCTCACCAGGGCCACTCCAACATCCACTACCCTACCTTGTACCTCTTTTATTACCCCATCCATGTACAGATTGAACAACCATGGAAACATCCCTGTTTCAACCCATCAAAGAGAAAATTTCACTGAGTTCACTATCCACACGCACTGCAACCTTAGCACCATCATACATACTCTTCACAGCATTCAATAACATCCCATCTACTCCATTTATTCTTAATACTTTCCACAATCCTTGACTCTGCACCCTGTCATATGCTTTCTCCAAACCCATGAAAGCCACATACAACTTTTTTCCCTTCCCTAGAAACTTTTCCACTAAAGTTCTAAGAATGAATATCTGATCTACACAACCTCTTCCCTTCCTACAGCCTCCCTGTTCTTCTCCGACTAATTCCTCTGTTCTTTCTCTAACTCCGTCAATAAGTATCCTACCATACACTTTTCCTATTATACTAAAAAGACAGATGCCTCTATGATTACCACAAACTTCTTTTTCCTCTTTTCCTTTATACAAGGGAATAATTATACCTGACCTTCAATCCTCCGGGACTCTACCTTCCTCCCAGGCCAATCTGCACATTTTCCACGTCCATTCTATTTTCTGGCGAACAATGCTTATATATTATATTATCATCAGTAACTGTGCACAACGGCAATGATCACGGCATTCAGTTCGTCCTAGCAATCAAACAAAACCTGGTGAAATTTCATACCTATCAATGTTACCAGATGCGGAGAACATTACACCACCTCACTGGTGGACGGGGTGTTTTTGTTTGATATGTCCGCAATTGTACCTGCAGATTTTTTTGTGTCTAATAGTTTCTAAGTAATTCACAAAAAAGTACAGGGTACCCACTCCCACACTCTCGTCATGCGTGCACAATAACAGTTATATTCCTGCCTACATAACAACAACTTTTCATCACAGATAGTACATTGTCATGTCCTGTACATACGTAAAATCCACTGATCTTTATCATGGTTCTTACAGAAAATTGATATGTCCAAGACTTTTTGAGTAAATGAACAACAAACGTAGAGTACTGCTCTGAGCACTGCATAGTTTTAAGGCAAGTGAGAAAAAAACACTCTCTTCCCCTGCCTTTACCTTAAAGATATGCTCCCAAAGGCGTGTATTTTGGTCATGTACATATGTAGAATTCACATATCTTTATCATGGTTCTTATAGGAAGTCGATACATATAATACATTTCGAGTAAGTGGATGACAAATGTAGAGTACTCCTTCTAGCTCTGCATTGTTTTACTGCAAGTGAGAAAAAAACACTCTCCTCCCCTGCCTGTACATAAAAAGTAGTCTCCCAAAGGCTTATATTTTGGTGATTTACATACGTACAAACAACTGATCTTTAGCATGGCTCTCATAAGAAATCGATACGTACAATACTTTTCGAGTAAATGGACGACAAACATAGAATACTCCTCCTCACTAGCAAGCGAGATAAAAACACTCTCCCTGCCTCACCCACACCTACATAATATCGTTCGTTAGGTTTTATTATTTACTTTTTTTACTCAGTCTATACATAAAATTTTTCAATTTCATGGTGCTCTAAGGAACTTGACAGGACCAATAGTTTTTTGCTAGGTACTGATACTGAAACTGAACTTTCATCTCTTATGTGTATATGTAAAAAACAATACTTATTTGTGTTAAAAAGATAGAAATATAGAAATAGGTCAATAATACAAATGAACAAAATATGGATAAATCACTTCTTCCAGAGGTGTTGGCAGGACCTTGAAAGGTTTGAAAATGAGGAGTTATGTAGTGTGTGTGTGTGTGTGTGTGTGTGGCATTTTTGTTCTCTCCTCCTTGTGCTACATTTGCCTAACACATGCGATACACACAATAGATTTCTCCATGAACAACTGCTGCATGACATACATATATATATATGTGGCTGTGTGGCGTATTTCTTGTCTCTGATCCTTGCGCCAGGTTTGCACTAAGTCAGTTAATGAATGCAAAATTTATCGGTGAACATTCGCTGCGCCATTTTATACATATATTTCACACTAAACCATACACAATATAGCACTGTCTGAGATTGGTACAATATCTTTTCACTGAAGTCTGTGATTATGTGGCATATTTGTTGTCTCTGATTCTTGTACTAGGTTTGTGCTAAGTCAGCCAATGCATGCAATATTTCTCGACAAACACTTGCTGTACTATTTTATACGTATAGTTCACACTAAACCATATGCAATATAAGTCATTATCACATGATTCCATCACAGCCTCCTCTATTATGCCCTTCTTGACTCTATGGCGTACATCACCGCTTGTTCCTTTAGCGACTATGGCATATCTCTATAGTGTACATAATGCCTGCTATGGCAGGTCAGTTATTTCACTAATCCAGGCACTATATTTTTCACATATAAGTATTGGCTTCACTATAAAGGTAAAATATTCATATAATTTACGGTCAGGGTGAAGTAGAGTGGAAACCCTGCTATAACAAACTAGACTCCTGCCTCTAGGCCTAACACCTGATAATGGGCCCCAGTGCATTGCAAAAAATATATCTATGCTCAATAAAATCACTTCACAGTATAGCCAGAAACACTGTACAATCACAATATTTCAATAATTTCTGCCTTGTGTGGAAGAGGGAAAATAGTGGTTTGAAAGGGATGACTGATGTAGACTACCCTTCAGACCAGCTAGTAGTGAGGTACTGAGGTTTTTCTGCTGCACATTGTCTCATCAGAGCAGTTACAGTGTTACCAAGTGTTTACCTTGGAAGAGAGATGCACCAACTAGAACGCACCAAAATTTGATGCAAATCGGTCAAAAACTTAGTTTTGGGTAATTTCTTACCAGTTTTTTTTCACGCAATTTGCGTCAATTTGCAATCATGTGCCAAACCACAAGGAACACGAATCACATTAATGTGCCCGGGAGGGTTAATTTGCTTACCTGACATTTTACCACAGTTGTCTTGAGAAAGACAGCAACTTGTTAAGCTGTACAGTGTAGTAAAAATATTCAAATGCTGACATTGCTTTTTGCTCACTCACAAAAATTACTTTCACCAAATCACCCAGTGTGTTCCAGTTTCGTCAATCAGGGTATTGTATTAGTTTGACTCAGATTTGGTCAAAGAAAATAAAAGGAACAAACAGGCAGTAATATTTGTTTAGAAAAGGCAACACCTGATTGCTCTCAGCAATTGTCAGAAAATACTGCAGTGCCAAATATGCAAACTTAGACCATTACTTCTTGCTCAGCTGGCTGTTTTGCTGATCAGCCTTATAAAAAAATAAATTCCTCGATTTATGGAAAAACTATTGGAAATTGTCAGTTGTCTATGAATTGAATATAACTGAGGATTTTTATGCAATTTCCAAATTAATGTCTATCTTTCTAATAACTTCAAAATTTGCTGAGATATTCCAAAAAGTTAGCTACTGTACTACAGAGATTTCCTCCCAACCCTTGTCCCCATTCTTGCTGCTGCGATAAATCTTTTGCTCGGGTACATATGTCGTTGTTCCAAAGTGTAACTAAATTTTGTGCTCTCACTTGCGAAGGTAAAAGCTGGTTGCTCTCAACAGTCATCGCAAAATACTGCTGCACCACTCATGCAAACGTAGACCGTTACCTCTTGCCCAACTGGCTGTTTTGCTAATCTGCCTTATAAAAAAATAATTTCCACAGTTTATGGAAAAACTATTGGAAATTATGGGTTGTCTACGAAATGAAAATAATTGAGAATTTTTATTCAATTTCCAAATTAGTGTCTATCTTTTTAGTAACTTCAAAATTGGCTGAGATATCCAAAAAAGTTTGTTACTATACTACAGAGTTTTCTTCCTCACCCCTGACCTTTCGCTCAGGTACTTACGTTGGGGCTCCAAAGTGTGACTAAATTTTGTGCTCTTGCTCGCTTCGCTTGCTTAAACAATAACATAAAGCAGCAACAGAAATCACAGAAAGTATAATTCAGTTGTTAGTATCTGATTATGAAAGAGGTTGTGAGAAGAGGAAACAGTCAATCTAACAAAAAATTGGACATGAAATGAAGCTGAGTGATAAAATACAGTGACATAACAGTAAATTAACAGAAAATATCTAGAGGAAGTTAACTCATTCAGGTATCGTGCTTATATTGTATACATAGTGTATACCAGCACTATGACGTCAAGGATCTGAACCATGATGTGTGAGGTAATGAAAGTACTAAGGAAATGTGTGTGTGTGTGTGTGTGTGTATATGTATATATATATATATATATATATATATATATATATATATATATATATATGTATTGCCAGATGCCTTAATCCCATAAGGGGTGGCCACAAACAAATCTCCTCCACTTCGCCCTGTCCCCCGCCATTTCCCTACCCCGCTCCCAACTCACACCCCCCCTCTCATATACCTCTCCACCCCATCCCTCCATCCCATCCTCGGCCTCCCCCTCCCTCTTCCCCCCTCCACCTCACTCACATACACTTTCTTCGTCAGTGTTTCACCCTCCATCCTCTCCACATGGCCAAACCACCTCAGTGTATTCCTCCTAACGCATCCTATCACATCCACATCCACACCACAACGCTTCTCTATATCCTCACTTGTCAGGCTGTCTCTCCATGTGACTCCACAGGTTCCTCTTAAATAGCTCATTTCCACTGCTCTCACTCTTGACTTGTGTCCTTCCAGCAACGTCCAAGCTTCACTTCCATACGTTAAGAGTTGTATCACAATACTGTCATGTAGTAAATTTTTCACTTCCATGCTCACTTCCAAGCTTCTTATCACTGCTTTCAAGGAACCAGTAACCTTTCTTCCCTGCAGTACCCTTTTAAGCATTTCACCCTCCAAACCTCCATCCTTACTCATCACACTACCCAAGTACTTAAACGTACTCACATTTTCCAATTCCTCACCATCCAATCTCGCTGTACATTCACTGACTTCACCTCTCTCAAAGACCATCACTTTACTCTTCCCTACATTCACCTTTAGATTCCGTTTCTTACACACTCTCCCAAACTCATCCACCAAGCCTTGCAGCTCTCCTTCGTCTTCACTCAACAACACAGTATCATCTGCAAACAACAGTTCAGGGAGTTTCTAAACACTACTCTCTCTCACCAGGGCCACTCCAACATCGACTACCCTACCTTGTACCTCTTTTATTACCCCATCCATGTACAGATTGAACAACCATGGAAACATCCCTGTTTCAACCCATCAAAGAGAAAAATTCACTCAGTTCACTATCCACACGCACTGCAACCTTAGCACCATCATACATACTCTTCACAGCATTCAATAACATCCCATCTGCTCCATTTATTCTTAATACTTTCCTCAATCCTTGACTCTGCACCCTGTCATGTGCTTTCTCCAAATCCATGAAAGCCACATACATCTTTTTTCCCTTCCCTAGAAACTTTTCCACTAAAGATCTAAGAATGAATATCTGATCTACACAACCTCTTCCCTTCCTAAAGCCTCCCTGTTCTTCTCCGACTAATTCCTCTGTTCTTTCTCTAACTCCGTCAATAAGTATCCTACCATACACTTCTCCTATTATACTAAAAAGACAGATGCCTCTATGATTACCACAAACTTTTTTTTCCCCTTTTCCTTTGTACAAGGGAATAATTATACCTGACTTCCAATCCTCCGGGACTCTACCTTCCTGCCAGGCCAATCTGCACATTTTCCACATCCATTCTACTACTATCCCCTTCCTCACTCATCTCTCTCCCATCTCCCAGGTACCCCACCCCACCCTGCCGCCACTATTGTCCTCTCCCTCACCCACCTCTCTCCCATCTCCCAGGTCCCCCACCCCCACCCTGCTGCCTCCTTTGGTGCCACCATCTGCATGTGGTGAACTTGCTTGATTTTAGAGGTCATCCAATGTAAGGTTCATGGAACGAAGCATGGGCATCACGATAATTCTCTGTTCATTGATAGTTGTGGGGAAGTGATAACTATGACTTATATGATGAACTGTTAACTGTTGCATGGTTCATGAGTCGACACTAGATGATTCTTGAAATCCGTGTCATAATTCTAAAAAAAAATTACCATAATCATGACATGCAATTATCAGTGTCTTTTCTGGCGAACAATGCTTATATATTATATTATCACCAGTAACTGTGCACAACGGCAATGATCACGGCATTCAGTTCGTCCTAGCAATCAAACAAGACCTGGTGAAATTTCATACCTATCAATGTTACCAGATGCGGAGAACATTACACCACCTCACTGGTGGACGGGGTGTTTTTGTTTGATATGTCCGCAATTGTACCTGGAGATTTTTTTGTGCCTCATAGTTTCTGAGTAATTCACAAAAAAGTACTGGGTACCCTCTCCCGTGCTACACTCTCGTCATGCGTGCACAATAACAGTTATATTCCTGCCTACATAACAACAACTTTTCATCACAGATAGTACATTGTTATGTCCTGTACATACGTAAAATCCACTGATCTTTATCATAGTTCTTACATGAAATTGATATGTCCAATATTTTTTGAGTAAATGAACAACAAACGTAGAGTACTCCTCTGAGTGCTGCATAGTTTTAAGGCAAGTGAGAAAAAAACACTCTCTTCCCCTGCCTTTACCTAAAAGATATGCTCCCAAAGGCGCATATTTTGGTCATGTACATATGTAGAATTCACATATCTTTACCATGGTTCTTATAGGAAGTCGATACATTTAATACATTTCGAGTAAGTGGATGACAAATGTAGAGTACTCCTTCTAGCTCTGCATTGTTTTACTGCATGTGAGAAAAAAACTCTCTCCTCCCCTGCCTGTACCTAAAAAGTAGTCTCCCAAAGGGTTATATTTTGGTGATGTACATACGTACAAACAATTGATCTTTAGCATGGCTCTCACAAGAAATCGATACGTACAATACTTTTCGAGTAAATGGACGACAAACATAGAATACTCCTCCTCACCCGGAAGCGAGCTAAAAACACTCTCCCTGCCTCACCCACACCTACATATTATCGTTCATTAGGTTTTATTATTTACTTTTTTTACTCGGTCTACACGTAAATTATATCCATTTCCATGGTGCTCTCAGGAACTTGACAGGACCAATAGTTTTTTGCTAGGTACTGATACTGAAACTGAACTTTCATCTCTTATGTGTATATGTAAAAAACAATACTTATTTGTGTTAAAAATATAGAAATAGGTCAATAATACAAATGAACAAAATATGGATAAATCACTTGCTCCAGAGGTGTTGGCAGGACCTTGAAGGGTTTGAAAATGAGGAGTTATGTAGAGTGTGTGTGTGTGTGTGTGTGTGTGTGTGTGTGTGTGTGTGTGGCATATTTGTTCTCTCCTCCTTGTGCTACATTTGCCTAACACATGCGATACACACAATAGATTTCTCCATGAACAACTGCTGCATGACATACATATATATATATGTATGTGGCTGTGTGGCGTATTTCTTGTCTCTGATCCTTGTGCCAGGTTTGCACTAAGTCAGTTAATGAATGCAAAATTTCTCGGTGAACATTCGCTGCGCCATTTTATACATATATTTCACACTAAACCATACACAATATAGCACTGTCTGAGATTGGTACAATACCTTTTCACTGAAGTCTGTGATTATGTGGCATATTTGTTGTCTCTGATTCTTGTACTAGGTTTGTGCTAAGTCAGCCAATGCATGCAATATTTCTCGACAAACACTTGCTGTACTATTTTATACGTATAGTTCACACTAAACCATATGCAATATAAATCATTATCACATGATTCCATCACAGCCTCCTCTATTATGCCCTTCTTGACTCTATGGCATACATAACCGCTTGTTCCCTTAGCGACTATGGCATATCTCTATGGTGTACATAATGCCTGCTATGGCAGGTCAGTTATTTCACTAATCCAGGCACTATATTTTTCACATATAAGTATTGGCTTCACTATAAAGGTAAAATATTCATATAATTTACGGTCAGGGTGAAGTAGAGTGGAAACCCCGCTATAACAAACTAGACTCCTGCCTCTAGGCCTAACACCTGATAATGGGCCCCAGTGCATTACAAAAAATATATCTATGTTCCATACAATCACTTCACAGTATAGCCAGAAACACTGTACAATCACAATATTTCAATAATTTCTGCCTTGTGTGGAAGAGGGAAAATGGTGGTTTTAAAGGGATGACTGATGTAGACTACCCTTCAGCCCAGCTGGTAGTGAGGTACTGAGGTTTTTCTGCTGCACATTGTCTCATCAGAGCAGTTACAGTGTTGCCAAGTGTTTACCTTGGAAGAGAGATGCACCAACTAGAACGCACCAAAATTTGATGCAAATCGGTCAAAAACTTAGTTTTGGGCAAATTTTTTCCAGTTTTTTTTTTTTTTCACGCAATTTGCTTTAATTTGCATTCATGTGCCAAACCACAAGGAACACGATTCACGTCAATGCGCCTGGGAGGGTTAATTTGCTTACCTGACATTTTACCACAGTTGTCTTAAGAAAGACAGCAACTTGTTAAGCTGTACAGTGTAGTAAAAATATTCAAATGCTGACATTGCTTTTTGCTCACTCACAAAAATTACTTTCACCAAATCACCCAGTGTGTTCCAGTTTCGTCAATCAGGGTATTGTATTAGTTTGACTCAGATTTGGTCAAAGAAAATAAAAGGAACAAACAGGCAGTATTATTTGTTTAGAAAAGGCAACACCTGATTGCTCTCAGCAAATGTCAGAAAATACTGCTGTGCCAAATATGCAAACTTAGACCATTACTTCTTGCTCAGGTGGCTGTTTTGCTGATCAGCCTTATAAAAAAATAAATTTCTTGATTTATGGAAAAACTATTGGGAATTGTCAGTTGTCTATGAATTGAATATAACTGAGGATTTTTATGCAATTTCCAAATTAATTTCTATCTTTCTAGTAACTTCAAAATTTGCTGAGATATTCCAAAAAGTTAGCTACTGTACTACAGAGATTTCCTCCCAACCCTTGTCCCCATTCTTGCTGCTCCGATAAATCTTTTGCTCGGGTACGTATGTCGGGGTTCCAAAGTGTAACTAAATTTTGTGCTCTCACTTGCGAAGGTAAAAGCTGGTTGCTCTCAACAGTCATCGCAAAATACTGCTGCGCCACTCATGCAAACGTAGACCGTTACCTCTTGCCCAACTTGCTGTTTTGCTAATCTGCCTTATAAAAAAATAATTTCCACAGTTTATGGAAAAACTATTGGAAATTATGGGTTGTCTACGAAATGAAAATAATTGAGGATTTTTATTCAATTTCCAAATTAGTGTCTATCTTTCTAGTAACTTCAAAATTGGCTGAGATATCCAAAAAAGTTTGCTACTGTACTACAGAGTTTTCCTCCTCACCCCTGACCTTCCACTGAGGTACTTATGTTGGGGCTCCAAAGTGTGACTAAATTTTGTGCTCTTGCTCTCTTTGCTCGCTTAAACAATAACATAAAGCAGCAACAGAAATCACAGAAAGTATAATTCAGTTGTTAGTATCTGATTATAAAGGAGGTTGTGAGAAGAGGAAACAGTCAATCTAACAAAAAATTGGACATGAAATGAAGCTGAGTGATAAAATACAGTGACATAACAGTAAATTAACAGAAAATATCTAGAGGAAGTTAACTCATTCAGGTATCGTGCTTATATTGTATACATAGTGTATACCAGCACTATGACGTCAAGGATCTAGACCATGATGTGTGAGGTAATGAAAGTTCTAAGGAAATGTGTGTGTGTGTGTGTGTATATATATATATATATATATATATATATATATATATATATATATGTATTGCCAGATGCTTTAATCCCATAAGGGGTGGCCACAAACAAATCTCCTCCACTTCGCCCTGTCCCCCGCCATTTCACTACCCCGCTCCCAACTCACACACCCCCTCTCATATACCTCTCCACCCCATCCCTCCATCCCATCCTCGGCCTCCCCCTCCCTCTTCCCCCCGCCACCTCACTCACATACACTTTCTTCGTCAGTCTTTCACCCTCCATCTTCTCCACATGGCCAAACCACCTCAGTGTATTCCTCCTAACGCATCCTATCACATCCACATCCACACCACAATGCTTTTCTATATCCTCATTTGTCAGCCTGTCTCTCCATGTGACTCCACAGGTTCCTCTTAAATAACTCATTTCCACTGCTCTCACTCTTGACTTGTGTCCTTCCAGCAGCGTCCAAGCTTTACTTCCATACGTTAGAGTTGTATCACAATACTGTCATGTAGTAAATTTTTCACTTCCATGCTCACTTCCCTGCTTCTTATCACTGCTTTCAAGGAAGCAGCAACCTTTCTTCCCTGCTGTACCCTTTTAAGCATTTCACCCTCCAAACCTCCATCCTTACTCATCACACTACCCAAGTAGTTAAACGTACTCACAATTTCCAATTCCTCACCATCCAACCTCGCTGTACATTCACTGACTTCACCTCTCTCAAAGACCATCACTTTACTCTTCCCTACATTCACCTTTAGATTCCGTTTCTTACACACTCTCCCAAACTCATCCACCAAGCCTTGCAGCTCTCCTTCGTCTTCACTCAACAACACAGAATCATCTGCAAACAACAGTACAGGGAGTTTCTAAACACTACCCTCTCTCACCAGGGCCACTCCAACATCCACTACCCTACCTTGTACCTCTTTTATTACCCCATCCATGTACAGATTGAACAACCATGGAAACATCCCTGTTTCAACCCATCAAAGAGAAAATTTCACTCAGTTCACTATCCACACGCACTGCAACCTTAGCACCATCATACATACTCTTCACAGCATTCAATAACATCCCATCTACTCCATTTATTCTTAATACTTTCCACAATCCTTGACTCTGCACCCTGTCATATGCTTTCTCCAAACCCATGAAAGCCACATACAACTTTTTTCCCTTCCCTAGAAACTTTTCCACTAAAGTTCTAAGAATGAATATCTGATCTACACAACCTCTTCCCTTCCTACAGCCTCCCTGTTCTTCTCCGACTAATTCCTCTGTTCTTTCTCTAACTCCGTCAATAAGTATCCTACCATACACTTTTCCTATTATACTAAAAAGACAGATGCCTCTATGATTACCACAAACTTCTTTTTCCTCTTTTCCTTTATACAAGGGAATAATTATACCTGACCTCCAATCCTCCGGGACTCTACCTTCCTCCCAGGCCAATCTGCACATTTTCCACGTCCATTCTATTTTCTGGCGAACAATGCTTATATATTATATTATCATCAGTAACTGTGCACAACGGCAATGATCACGGCATTCAGTTCGTCCTAGCAATCAAACAAAACCTGGTGAAATTTCATACCTATCAATGTTACCAGATGCGGAGAACATTACACCACCTCACTGGTGGACGGGGTGTTTTTGTTTGATATGTCCGCAATTGTACCTGCAGATTTTTTTGTGTCTAATAGTTTCTAAGTAATTCACAAAAAAGTACCGGGTACCCACTCCCGTGCTACACTCTCGTCATGCGTGCACAATAACAGTTATATTCCTGCCTACATAACAACAACTTTTCATCACAGATAGTACATTGTTATGTCCTGTACATACGTAAAATCCACTGATCTTTATCATGGTTCTTACAGAAAATTGATATGTCCAAGACTTTTTGAGTAAATGAACAACAAACGTAGAGTACTGCTCTGAGCACTGCATAGTTTTAAGGCAAGTGAGAAAAAAACACTCTCTTCCCCTGCCTTTACCTAAAAGATATGCTCCCAAAGGCGTGTATTTTGGTCATGTACATATGTAGAATTCACATATCTTTATCATGGTTCTTATAGGAAGTCGATACATATAATACATTTCGAGTAAGTGGATGACAAATGTAGAGTACTCCTTCTAGCTCTGCATTGTTTTACTGCAAGTGAGAAAAAAACACTCTCCTCCCCTGCCTGTACCTAAAAAGTAGTCTCCCAAAGGCTTATATTTTGGTGATGTACATACGTACAAACAACTGATCTTTAGCATGGCTCTCACAAGAAATCGATACGTACAATAATTTTCGAGTAAATGGACGACAAACATAGAATACTCCTCCTCACCAGCAAGCGAGATAAAAACACTCTCCCTGCCTCACCCACACCTACATAATATCGTTCGTTAGGTTTTATTATTTACTTTTTTTACTCAGTCTATACGTAAAATTTTTCAATTTCATGGTGCTCTAAGGAACTTGACAGGACCAATAGTTTTTTGCTAGGTACTGATACTGAAACTGAACTTTCATCTCTTATGTGTATATGTAAAAAACAATACTTATTTGTGTTAAAAATATAGAAATATAGAAATAGGTCAATAATACAAATGAACAAAATATGGATAAATCACTTCTTCCAGAGGTGTTGGCAGGACCTTGAAAGGTTTGAAAATGAGGAGTTATGTAGTGTGTGTGTGTGTGTGTGTGTGTGTGTGTGTGTGTGTGTGGCATTTTTGTTCTCTCCTCCTTGTGCTACATTTGCCTAACACATGCGATACACACAATAGATTTCTCCATGAACAACTGCTGCATGACATACATATATATATATATATATATATGTGGCTGTGTGGCGTATTTCTTGTCTCTGATCCTTGCGCCAGGTTTGCACTAAGTCAGTTAATGAATGCAAAATTTATCGGTGAACATTCGCTGCGCCATTTTATACATATATTTCACACTAAACCATACACAATATAGCACTGTCTGAGATTGGTACAATATCTTTTCACTGAAGTCTGTGATTATGTGGCATATTTGTTGTCTCTGATTCTTGTACTAGGTTTGTGCTAAGTCAGCCAATGCATGCAATATTTCTCGACAAACACTTGCTGTACTATTTTATACGTATAGTTCACACTAAACCATATGCAATATAAATCATTATCACATGATTCCATCACAGCCTCCTCTATTATGCCCTTCTTGACTCTATGGCGTACATCACCGCTTGTTCCTTTAGCGACTATGGCATATCTCTATGGTGTACATAATGCCTGCTATGGCAGGTCAGTTATTTCACTAATCCAGGCACTATATTTTTCACATATAAGTATTGGCTTCACTATAAAGGTAAAATATTCATATAATTTACGGTCAGGGTGAAGTAGAGTGGAAACCCTGCTATAACAAACTAGACTCCTGCCTCTAGGCCTAACACCTGATAATGGGCCCCAGTGCATTGCAAAAAATATATCTATGCTCAATAAAATCACTTCACAGTATAGCCAGAAACACTGTACAATCACAATATTTCAATAATTTCTGCCTTGTGTGGAAGAGGGAAAATAGTGGTTTGAAAGGGATGACTGATGTAGACTACCCTTCAGACCAGCTAGTAGTGAGGTACTGAGGTTTTTCTGCTGCAAATTGTCTCATCAGAGCAGTTACAGTGTTACCAAGTGTTTACCTTGGAAGAGAGATGCACCAACTAGAACGCACGAAAATTTGATGCAAATCGGTCAAAAACTTAGTTTTGGGTAATTTCTTTCCAGTTTTTTTTTCACGCAATTTGCGTCAATTTGCAATCATGTGCCAAACCACAAGGAACACGATTCACATCAATGTGCCTGGGAGGGTTAATTTGCTTACCTGACATTTTACCACAGTTGTCTTGAGAAAGACAGCAACTTGTTAAGCTGTACAGTGTAGTAAAAATATTCAAATGCTGACATTGCTTTTTGCTCACTCACAAAAATTACTTTCACCAAATCACCCAGTGTGTTCCAGTTTCGTCAATCAGGGTATTGTATTAGTTTGACTCAGATTTGGTCAAAGAAAATAAAAGGAACAAACAGGCAGTATTATTTGTTTAGAAAAGGCAACACCTGATTGCTCTCAGCAAATGTCAGAAAATACTGCTGTGCCAAATATGCAAACTTAGACCATTACTTCTTGCTCAGCTGGCTGTTTTGCTGATCAGCCTTATAAAAAAATAAATTCCTTGATTTATGGAAAAACTATTGGGAATTGTCAGTTGTCTATGAATTGAATATAACTGAGGATTTTTATGCAATTTCCAAATTAATTTCTATCTTTCTAGTAACTTCAAAATTTGCTGAGATATTCCAAAAAGTTAGCTACTGTACTACAGAGATTTCCTCCCAACCCTTGTCCCCATTCTTGCTGCTCCGATAAATCTTTTGCTCGGGTACGTATGTCGGGGTTCCAAAGTGTAACTAAATTTTGTGCTCTCACTTGCGAAGGTAAAAGCTGGTTGCTCTCAACAGTCATCGCAAAATACTGCTGCGCCACTCATGCAAACGTAGACCGTTACCTCTTGCCCAACTTGCTGTTTTGCTAATCTGCCTTATAAAAAAATAATTTCCACAGTTTATGGAAAAACTATTGGAAATTATGGGTTGTCTACGAAATGAAAATAATTGAGGATTTTTATTCAATTTCCAAATTAGTGTCTATCTTTCTAGTAACTTCAAAATTGGCTGAGATATCCAAAAAAGTTTGTTACTGTACTACAGTTTTCTTCCTCACCCCTGACCTTTCGCTCAGGTACTTATGTTGGGGCTCCAAAGTGTGACTAAATTTTGTGCTCTTGCTTGCTTCGCTCGCTTAAACAATAACATAAAGCAGCAACAGAAATCACAGAAAGTATAATTCAGTTGTTAGTATCTGATTATGAAAGAGGTTGTGAGAAGAGGAAACAGTCAATCTAACAAAAAATTGGACATGAAATGAAGCTGAGTGATAAAATACAGTGACATAACAGTAAATTAACAGAAAATATCTAGAGGAAGTTAACTCATTCAGGTATCGTGCTTATATTGTATACATAGTGTATACCAGCACTATGACGTCAAGGATCTAGACCATGATGTGTGAGGTAATGAAAGTACTAAGGAAATGTGTGTGTGTGTGTGTGTGTATATATATATATATATATATATATATATATATATATATATATATATGTATTGCCAGATGGTTTAATTCCATAAGGGGTGGCCACAAACAAATCTCCACTTCGCCCTGTCCCCCGCCATTTCACTACCCCGCTCCCAACTCACACACCCCCTCTCATATACCTCTCCACCCCATCCCTCCATCCCATCCTCGGCCTCCCCCTCCCTCTTCCCCCCGCCACCTCACTCACATACACTTTCTTCGTCAGTCTTTCACCCTCCATCTTCTCCACATGGCCAAACCACCTCAGTGTATTCCTCCTAACGCATCCTATCACATCCACATCCACACCACAATGCTTCTCTATATCCTCATTTGTCAGCCTGTCTCTCCATGTGACTCCACAGGTTCCTCTTAAATAACTCATTTCCACTGCTCTCACTCTTGACTTGTGTCCTTCCAGCAGCGTCCAAGCTTCACTTCCATACGTTAGAGTTGTATCACAATACTGTCATGTAGTAAATTTTTCACTTCCATGCTCACTTCCCTGCTTCTTATCACTGCTTTCAAGGAACCAGCAACCTTTCTTCCCTGCTGTACCCTTTTAAGCATTTCACCCTCCAAACCTCCATCCTTACTCATCACACTACCCAAGTAGTTAAACGTACTCACAATTTCCAATTCCTCACCATCCAACCTCGCTGTACATTCACTGACTTCACCTCTCTCAAAGACCATCACTTTACTCTTCCCTACATTCACCTTTAGATTCCGTTTCTTACACACTCTCCCAAACTCATCCACCAAGCCTTGCAGCTCTCCTTCGTCTTCACTCAACAACACAGTATCATCTGCAAACAACAGTACAGGGAGTTTCTAAACACTACCCTCTCTCACCAGGGCCACTCCAACATCCACTACCCTACCTTGTACCTCTTTTATTACCCCATCCATGTACAGATTGAACAACCATGGAAACATCCCTGTTTCAACCCATCAAAGAGAAAATTTCACTCAGTTCACTATCCACACGCACTGCAACCTTAGCACCATCATACATACTCTTCACAGCATTCAATAACATCCCATCTACTCCACTTATTCTTAATACTTTCCACAATCCTTGACTCTGCACCCTGTCATATGCTTTCTCCAAACCCATGAAAGCCACATACAACTTTTTTCCCTTCCCTAGAAACTTTTCCACTAAAGTTCTAAGAATGAATATCTGATCTACACAACCTCTTCCCTTCCTACAGCCTCCCTGTTCTTCTCCGACTAATTCCTCTGTTCTTTCTCTAACTCCGTCAATAAGTATCCTACCATACACTTTTCCTATTATACTAAAAAGACAGATGCCTCTATGATTACCACAAACTTCTTTTTCCTCTTTTCCTTTATACAAGGGAATAATTATACCTGACCTCCAATCCTCCGGGACTCTACCTTCCTCCCAGGCCAATCTGCACATTTTCCAAGTCCATTCTATTTTCTGGCGAACAATGCTTATATATTATATTATCATCAGTAACTGTGCACAACGGCAATGATCACGGCATTCAGTTCGTCCTAGCAATCAAACAATACCTGGTGAAATTTCATACCTATCAATGTTACCAGATGCGGAGAACATTACACCACCTCACTGGTGGACGGGGTGTTTTTGTTTGATATGTCCGCAATTGTACCTGCAGATTTTTTTGTGACTAATAGTTTCTAAGTAATTCACAAAAAAGTACCGGGTACCCACTCCCGTGCTACACTCTCGTCATGCGTGCACAATAACAGTTATATTCCTGCCTACATAACAACAACTTTTCATCACAGATTGTACATTGTTATGTCCTGTACATACGTAAAATCCACTGATCTTTATCATGGTTCTTACAGAAAATTGATATGTCCAAGACTTTTTGAGTAAATGAACAACAAACGTAGAGTACTGCTCTGAGCACTGCATAGTTTTAAGGCAAGTGAGAAAAAAACACTCTCTTCCCCTGCCTTTACCTAAAAGATATGCTCCCAAAGGCGTGTATTTTGGTCATGTACATATGTAGAATTCACATATCTTTATCATGGTTCTTATAGGAAGTCGATACATATAATACATTTCGAGTAAGTGGATGACAAATGTAGAGTACTCCTTCTAGCTCTGCATTGTTTTACTGCAAGTGAGAAAAAAACACTCTCCTCCCCTGCCTGTACATAAAAAGTAGTCTCCCAAAGGCTTATATTTTGGTGATGTACATACGTACAAACAACTGATCTTTAGCATGGCTCTCACAAGAAATCGATACGTACAATACTTTTCGAGTAAATGGACGACAAACATAGAATACTCCTCCTCACCCGCAAGCGAGATAAAAACACTCTCCCTGCCTCACCCACACCTACATAATATCGTTCGTTAGGTTTTATTATTTACTTTTTTTACTCAGTCTATACGTAAAATTTTTCAATTTCATGGTGCTCTAAGGAACTTGACAGGACCAATAGTTTTTTGCTAGGTACTGATACTGAAACTGAACTTTCATCTCTTATGTGTATATGTAAAAAACAATACTTATTTGTGTTAAAAATATAGAAATATAGAAATAGTTCAATAATACAAATGAACAAAATATGGATAAATCACTTCTTCCAGAGGTGTTGGCAGGACCTTGAAAGGTTTGAAAATGAGGAGTTATGTAGTGTGTGTGTGTGTGTGTGTGTGTGTGTGTGTGTGTGTGTGGCATTTTTGTTCTCTCCTCCTTGTGCTACATTTGCCTAACACATGCGATACACACAATAGATTTCTCCATGAACAACTGCTGCATGACATACATATATATATATATGTGGCTGTGTGGCGTATTTCTTGTCTCTGATCCTTGCGCCAGGTTTGCACTAAGTCAGTTAATGAATGCAAAATTTATCGGTGAACATTCGCTGCGCCATTTTATACATATATTTCACACTAAACCATACACAATATAGCACTGTCTGAGATTGGTACAATATCTTTTCACTGAAGTCTGTGATTATGTGGCATATTTGTTGTCTCTGATTCTTGTACTAGGTTTGTGCTAAGTCAGCCAATGCATGCAATATTTCTCGACAAACACTTGCTGTACTATTTTATATGTATAGTTCACACTGAACCATATGCAATATAAATCATTATCACATGATTCCATCACAGCCTCCTCTATTATGCCCTTCTTGAATCTATGGCGTACATCACCGCTTGTTACTTTAGCGACTATGGCATATCTCTATGGTGTACATAATGCCTGCTATGGCAGGTCAGTTATTTCACTAATCCAGGCACTATATTTTTCACATATAAGTATTGGCTTCACTATAAAGGTAAAATATTCATATAATTTACGGTCAGGGTGAAGTAGAGTGGAAACCCCGCTATAACAAACTAGACTCCTGCCTCTAGGCCTAACACCTGATAATGGGCCCCAGTGCATTGCAAAAAATATATCTATGCTCAATAAAATCACTTCACAGTATAGCCAGAAACACTGTACAATCACAATATTTCAATAATTTCTGCCTTGTGTGGAAGAGGGAAAATAGTGGTTTGAAAGGGATGACTGATGTAGACTACCCTTCAGACCAGCTAGTAGTGAGGTACTGAGGTTTTTCTGCTGCACATTGTCTCATCAGAGCAGTTACAGTGTTACCAAGTGTTTACCTTGGAAGAGAGATGCACCAACTAGAACGCACCAAAATTTGATGCAAATCGGTCAAAAACTTAGTTTTGGGTAATTTCTTTCCAGTTTTTTTTTCACGCAATTTGCGTCAATTTGCAATCATGTGCCAAACCACAAGGAACACGATTCACATCAATGTGCCTGGGAGGGTTAATTTGCTTACCTGACATTTTACCACAGTTGTCTTGAGAAAGACAGCAACTTGTTAAGCTGTACAGTGTAGTAAAAATATTCAAATGCTGACATTGCTTTTTGCTCACTCACAAAAATTACTTTCACCAAATCACCCAGTGTGTTCCAGTTTCGTCAATCAGGGTATTGTATTAGTTTGACTCAGATTTGGTCAAAGAAAATAAAAGGAACAAACAGGCAGTATTATTTGTTTAGAAAAGGCAACACCTGATTGCTCTCAGCAATTGTCAGAAAATACTGCTGTGCCAAATATGCAAACTTAGACCATTACTTCTTGCTCAGCTGGCTGTTTTGCTGATCAGCCTTATAAAAAAATAAATTCCTCGATTTATGGAAAAACTATTGGGAATTGTCAGTTGTCTATGAATTGAATATAACTGAGGATTTTTATGCAATTTCCAAATTAATGTCTATCTTTCTAATAACTTCAAAATTTGCTGAGATATTCCAAAAAGTTAGCTACTGTACTACAGAGATTTCCTCCCAACCCTTGTCCCCATTCTTGCTGCTGCGATAAATCTTTTGCTCGGGTACATATGTCGGGGTTCCAAAGTGTAACTAAATTTTGTGCTCTCACTTGAGAAAGGTAAAAGCTGGTTGCTCTCAACAGTCATCGCAAAATACTGCTGCACCACTCATGCAAACGTAGACCGTTACCTCTTGCCCAACTGGCTGTTTTGCTAATCTACCTTATAAAAAAATAATTTCCACAGTTTATGGAAAAACTATTGGAAATTATGGGTTGTCTACGAAATGAAAATAATTGAGGATTTTTAATCAATTTCCAAATTAGTGTCTATCTTTCTAGTAACTTCAAAATTGGCTGAGATATCCAAAAAAGTTTGTTACTATACTACAGAGTTTTCTTCCTCACCCCTGACCTTTCGCTCAGGTACTTACGTTGGGGCTCCAAAGTGTGACTAAATTTTGTGCTCTTGCTCGCTTCGCTCGCTTAAACAATAACATAAAGCAGCAACAGAAATCACAGAAAGTATAATTCAGTTGTTAGTATCTGATTATGAAAGAGGTTGTGAGAAGAGGAAACAGTCAATCTAACAAAAAATTGGACATGAAATGAAGCTGAGTGATAAAATACAGTGACATAACAGTAAATTAACAGAAAATATCTAGAGGAAGTTAACTCATTCAGGTATTGTGCTTATATTGTATACATAGTGTATACCAGCACTATGACGTCAAGGATCTGAACCATGATGTGTGAGGTAATGAAAGTACTAAGGAAATGTGTGTGTGTGTGTGTGTGTGTGTATATATATATATATATATATATATATATGTATTGCCAGATGCCTTAATCCCATAAGGGGTGGCCACAAACAAATCTCCTCCACTTCGCCCTGTCCCCCGCCATTTCCCTACCCCGCTCCCCACCCACACCCCCCCTCTCATATACCTCTCCACCCCATCCCTCCATCCCATCCTCGGCCTCCCCCTCCCTCTTCCCCCCTCCACCTCACTCACATACACTTTCTTCGTCAGTCTTTCACCCTCCATCCTCTCCACATGGCCAAACCACCTCAGTGTATTCCTCCTAATGCATCCTATCACATCCACTTCCACACCACAACGCTTCTCTATATCCTCACTTGTCAGGCTGTCTCTCCATGTGACTCCACAGGTTCCTCTTAAATAGCTCATTTCCACTGCTCTCACTCTTGACTTGTGTCCTTCCAGCAACGTCCAAGCTTCACTTCCATACGTTAGAGTTGTATCACAATACTGTCATGTAGTAAATTTTTCACTTCCATGCTCACTTCCCTGCTTCTTATCACTGCTTTCAAGGAACCAGTAACCTTTCTTCCCTGCAGTACCCTTTTAAGCATTTCACCCTCCAAACCTCCATCCTTACTCATCACACTACCCAAGTACTTAAACGTACTCACATTTTCCAATTCCTCACCATCCAATCTCGCTGTACATTCACTGACTTCACCTCTCTCAAAGATCATCACTTTACTCTTCCCTACATTCACCTTTAGATTCCGTTTCTTACACACTCTCCTAAACTCATCCACCAAGACTTGCAGCTCTCCTTCGTCTTCACTCAACAACACAGTATCATCTGCAAACAACAGTACAGGGAGTTTCTAAACACTACCCTCTCTCACCAGGGCCACTCCAACATCGACTACCCTACCTTGTACCTCTTTTATTACCCCATCCATGTACAGATTGAACAACCATGGAAACATCCCTGTTTCAACCCATCAAAGAGAAAAATTCACTCAGTTCACTATCCACACGCACTGCAACCTTAGCACCATCATACATACTCTTCACAGCATTCAATAACATCCCATCTACTCCATTTATTCTTAATACTTTCCACAATCCTTGACTCTCTACCCTGTCATATGCTTTCTCCAAATCCATGAAAGCCACATACAACTTCTTTCCCTTCCCTAGAAACTTTTCCACTAAAGATCTAAGAATGAATATCTGATCAACACAACCTCTTCCCTTCCTAAAGCCTCCCTGTTCTTCTCCGACTAATTCCTCTGTTCTTTCTCTAACTCCGTCAATAAGTATCCTACCATACACTTTTCCTATTATACTAAGAAGACAGATGCCTCTATAATTACCACAAACTTCTTTTTCCCCTTTTCCTTTGTACAAGGGAATAATTATACCTGACTTCCAATCCTCCGGGACTCTACCTTCCTCCCAGGCCAATCTGCACATTTTCCACATCCATTCTACTACTATCCCCTTCCTCACTCATCTCCCTCCCATCTCCCAGGTACCCCACCCCGCCCTGCCGCCACTATTGTCCCCTCCCTCACCCACCTCTCTCCTATCTCCCAGGTCCCCAACCCCCACCCTGCTGCCTCCTTTGGTACCACCATCTGCATGTGGTGAACTTGCTTGATTTTAGAGGTCATCCAATGTAAGGTTGATGGTACGAAGGATGGGCATCACGATAATTCTCTGTTCATTGATAGTTGTGGGGAAGCGATAACTATGACTTATATGATGAACTGTTAACTGTTGCATGGTTCGTGAGTCGACAGTAGATGACTTTTGAAATCCGTGTCATAATTCTAAAAAAAAATTACCATAATCATGACATGCAATTATCAGTGTATTTTCTGGCGGAACAATGCTTATATATTATATTATCACCAGTAACTGTGCACAACGGCAATGATCACGGCATTCAGTTCGTCCTAGCAATGAAACAAAACCTGGTGAAATTTCATACCTATCAATGTTACTAGATGCGGAGAACATTACACCACCTCACTGGTGGACGGGGTGTTTTTGTTTGATATGTCTGCAATTGTACCTGCATATTTTTTTTGTCCTCATAGTTTCTAAGTAATTCACAAAAAAGTACTGGGTACCCACTCCCGTGCTACACTCTCGTCATGCGTGCACAATAACAGTTATATTCCTGCCTACAGAACTACAACTTTTCATCACAGATAGTACATTGTTATGTCCTGTACATAAGTAAAATCCACTGATCTTTATCATGGTTCTTACAGGAAATTGATATGTCCGAGACTTTTTGAGTAAATGAACAACAAACGTAGAGTACTCCTCTAAGCGCTGCATAGTTTTAAGGCAAGTGAGAAAAAAACACTCTCTTCCCCTGCCTTTACCTAAAAAATATGCTCCCAAAGGCGTATATTTTGGTCATGTACATATGTAGAATTCAAATAACTTTATCATGGTTCTTATAGGATGTCGATACATCCAATACATTTCGAGTAGGTGGATGACAAATGTAGAGTACTCCTTCTACCTCTGCATTGTTTTACTGCAAGTGAGAAAAAAACACTCTCCTCCCCTGCCTGTACATAAAAAGTAGTCTCCCAAAGGCTTATATTTTGGTGATGTACATACGTACAAACAACTGATCTTTAGCATGGCTCTCACAAGAAATCGATACGTACAATGCTTTTCGAGTAAATGGACGACAAACATAGAATACTCCTCCTCACCTGCAAACGAGATAAAAACACTCTCCCTGCCTCTCCCACACCTACATATTATCGTTCGTTAGGTTTTATTATTTACTTTTTTTACTCGGTCTACACGTAAAATATATCCATTTCCATGGTGCTCTCAGGAACTTGACAGGACCAATAGTTTTTTGCTAGGTACTGATACTGAAACTGAACTTTCATCTCTTATGTGTATATGTAAAAAACAATACTTATTTGTGTTAAAAATATAGAAATAGGTCAATAATACAAATGAACAAAATATGGATAAATCACTTCCTCCAGAGGTGTTGGCAGGACCTTGAAGGGTTTGAAAATGAGGAGTTATGTAGTGTGTGTGTGTGTGTGTGTGTGTGTGTGTGTGTGTGTGTGTGTGTGTGGCATATTTATTCTCTCCTCCTTCTGCTACATTTGCCTAACACATGCGATACACACAATAGATTTCTCCATGAACAACTGCTGCATGACATACATATATATATATATATATATATATATATATATATATATATATATATATATATATATATATATGTGGCTGTGTGGCGTATTTCTTGTCTCTGATCCTTGCGCCAGGTTTGCACTAAGTCAGTTAATGAATGCAAAATTTCTCGGTGAACATTCGCTGCGCCATTTTATACATATATTTCACACTAAACCATACACAATATAGCACTGTCTGAGATTGGTACAATACCTTTTCACTGAAGTCTGTGATTATGTGGCATATTTGTTGTCTCTGATTCTTGTACTAGGTTTGTGCTAAGTCAGCCAATGCATGCAATATTTCTCGACAAACACTTGCTGTACTATTTTATACGTATAGTTCACACTAAACCATATGCAATATAAATCATTATCACATGATTCCATCACAGCCTCCTCTATTATGCCCTTCTTGACTCTATGGCGTACATGACCACTTGTTCCCTTAGCGACTATGGCATATCTCTATGGTGTACATAATGCCTGCTATGGCAGGTCAGTTATTTCACTAATCCAGGTACTATATTTTTCACATATAAGTATTGGCTTCACTACAAAGGTAAAATATTCATATCATTTACGGTCAGGGTGAAGTAGAGTGGAAACCCTGCTATAACAAACTAGACTCCTGCCTCTAGGCCTAACACCTGATAATGGTCCCCAGTGCATTACAAAAAATATATCTATGTTCTATACAATCACTTCACAGTATAGCCATAAACACTGTACAATCACAATATTTCAATAATTTCTGCCTTGTGTGGAAGAGGGAAAATAGTGGTTTTAAAGGGATAACTGATGTAGACTACCCTTCAGCCCAGCTGGTAATGAGGTACTGAGGTTTTTCTGCTGCACATTGTCTCATCAGAGCAGTTACAGTGTTACAAGTCTTTGCCTTGGAAGAGAGATGCACCAGCTAGAACGCACCAAAATATGATGCAAATCGGTCAAAAACTTAGTTTTGGGCAAATTTTTTCCAGTTTTTTTTTTTCACCCAATTTGCATCAATTTGCATTCATGTGCCAAACCACAAGGAACACGATTCATGTCAATGTGCCTGGGAGGGTTAATTTGCTTACCTGACATTTTACCACAGTTGTCTTGAGAAAGACAGCAACTTGTTAAGCTGTACAGTGTAGTAAAAATATTCAAATGCTGACATTGCTTTTTGCTCACTCACAAAAATTACTTTCACCAAATCACCCAGTGTGTTCCAGTTTCGTCAATCAGGGTATTGTATTAGTTTGACTCAGATTTGGTCAAAGAAAAAAAAAAGGAACAAACAGGCAGTATTATTTGTTTAGAAAAGGCAACACCTGATTGCTCTCAGCAATTGTCAGAAAATACTGCTGTGCCAAATATGCAAACTAAGACCATTACTTCTTGCTCAGCTGGCTGTTTTGCTGATCAGCCTTATAAAAAAATAAATTCCTCGATTTATGGAAAAACTATTGGGAATTGTCAGTTGTCAATGAATTGAATATAACTGAGGATTTCTATGCAATTTCCAAATTAATGTCTATCTTTCTAGTAACTTCAAAATTTGCTGAGATATTCCAAAAAGTTAGCTACTGTACTACAGAGATTTCCTCCCAACCCCTGTCCCCATTCTTGCTGCTGCGATAAATCTTTTGCTCGGATACATATGTCGGGGTTCCAAAGTGTGACTAAATTTTGTGCTCTCACTTGCGAAGGTAAAAGCTGGTTGCTCTCAACAGTCATCGCAAAATACTGCTGCACCACTCATGCAAACGTAGACCGTTACCTCTTGCCCAACTGGCTATTTTGCTAATCTGCCTTATAAAAAAATAATTTCCACAGTTTATGGAAAAACTATTGGAAATTATGGGTTGTCTACGAAATGAAAATAATTGAGGATTTTTATTCAATTTCCAAATTAGTGTCTATCTTTCTAGTAACTTCAAAATTGGCTGAGATATCCAAAAAAGTTTGCTACTGTACTACACAGTTTTCCTCCTCACCCCTGACCTTTCGCTCAGGTACTTATGTTGGGGCTCCAAAGTGTTACTAAATTTTGTGCTCTTGCTCGTTTCGCTCGCTTAAACAATAACATAAAGCAGGAATAGAAATCACAGAAAGTATAATTCAGTTGTTAGTATCTGATTATGAAAGAGGTTCTGAGAAGAGGAAACAGTCAATCTAACAAAAAATTGGACATGAAATGAAGGTGAGTGATAAAATACAGTGACATAACAGCAAATTAAGAGAAAATATCTAGAGGAAGTTAACTCATTCAGGTATTGTGCTTATATTGTATACATAGTGTATACCAGCACTATGACGTCAAGGATCTGAACCATGATGTGTGAGGTAATGAAAGTACTAAGGAAATGTGTGTGTGTGTGTGTATATATATATATATATATATATATATATATATATATATATATATATATATATATAATGTATTGCCAGATGCCTTAATCTCATAAGGGGTGGCCACAAACAAATCACCTCCACGTCGCCCTGTCCCCCGCCATTTCGCTACCCCGCTCCCAACTCACATCCCCCCTCTCATATACCTCTCCACCCCATCCCTCCATCCCATCCTCGGCCTCCCCCTCCCTCTTCCCCCCTCCACCTCACTCACATACACTTTCCTCGTCAGTCTTTCACCTCCATCCTCTCCACATGGCCAAACCACCTCAGTGTATTCCTCCTAACGCATCCTATCACATCCACATCCACACCACAACGCTTCTCTATATCCTCATTTGTCAGCCTGTCTCTCCATGTGACTCCACAGGTTCCTCTTAAATAGCTCATTTCCACTGCTCTCACTCTTGACTTGTGTCCTTCCAGCAGCGTCCAAGCTTCACTTCCATACGTTAGAGTTGTATCACAATACTGTCATGTAGTAACTTTTTCACTTCCATGCTCACTTCCCTGCTTCTTATCACTGCTTTCAAGGAACCAGCAACCTTTCTTCCCTGCGGTACCCTTTTAAGCATTTCAACCTCCAAACCTCCATCCTTACTCATCACACTACCCAAGTACTTAAACGTACTCACATTTTCCAATTCCTTACCATCCAACCTCGCTGTACATTCACTGACTTCACCTCTCTCAAAGACCATCACTTTACTCTTCCCTACATTCACCTTTAGATTCCGTTTCTTACACACTCTCCTAAACTCATCCACCAAGCCTTGCAGCTCTCCTTCGTCTTCACTCAACAACACAGTATCATCTGCAAACAACAGTACAGGGAGTTTCTAAACACTACCCTCTCTCACCAGGGCCACTCCAACATCCACTACCCTACCTTGTACCTCTTTTATTACCCCATCCATGTACAGATTGAACAACCATGGAAACATCCCTGTTTCAACCCATCAAAGAGAAAAATTCACTCAGTTCACTATCCACACGCACTGCAACCTTAGCACCATCATACATACTCTTCACAGCATTCAATAACATCCCATCTACTCCATTTATTCTTAATATTTTCCACAATCCTTGACTCTCCACCATGTCATATGCTTTCTCCAAATCCATGAAAGCCACATACAACTTCTTTCCCTTCCCTAGAACCTTTTCCACTAAAGATCTAAGAATGAATATCTGATCTACACAACCTCTTCCCTTCCTAAAGCCTCCCTGTTCTTCTCCGACTAATTCCTCCGTTCTTTCTCTAACTCCGTCAATAAGTATCCTACCATACACTTTTCCTATTATACTAAGAAGACAGATGCCTCTATGATTACCACAAACTTCTTTTTCCCCTTTTCCTTTGTACAAGGGAATAATTATACCTGACTTCCAATCCTCCGGGACTCTACCTTCCTCCCAGGCCAATCTGCACATTTTCCACATCCATTCTACTACTATCTCTTCTACATACTTCAGCATTTCACCACACACTCCATCAATTCCTGGGGCTTTCCCCGATTTAACTTTCTTCATTGCTTCCACAACTTCTCTCCTACTGATTTCTTCCTGTCTTCTCACCTCCCTCCTTCTCCCAGCCATTCCCCAGCCACTTATACTCGTATTACTTCCATCCTCTATGTTCAACAATTCCTTAAATTGTTCTCTCCATCTGCTCACTTTTTCTCCCTTCTCAACTAGTAATCTACCATTTTTATCTCTCACTCCCCTGCTAACTTCACTTCCACCCTGTCTTACTCTTTTCACCTCTTTCCAGAACATTTTCTTACATTCCCTCCACTTTACACTCAAGTTCCTTCCAAATTCCTCATCCGTTCTCCTCTTACTCTCTCATACTAATCTTTTCACCTCTCTCTTTCTTTCTACATATAACACTCTCTTCTGTCTCACAAATTCTTCCACGCCGCTATTTCTCATCCATTCATTGTATGCTTTCTTCTTTTGTGCCACAGCCTGTCTCACCTCTTCATTCCATCACGCTGTTCCTTGCACCCCCCTCCGTCTTCTCTTCATCCCACATACCACATCACATGCTGCACATATTTCTTCTGTAAATATCCTGCACACACCTTCCACGTCCCCCATCTGTTCCAATTCATATTTGCCCAATCGTTCCTCCACTTCTCTCTTATACTCTGCCTTTTTCTCATCCTCTTGTAACCTTTCCATTCTCCTTACAAATACTCATTCTTCCCGTCCTTCCCTTCTTCTATTTCTCCATCAATACGAGTATCAGCATTTCGTGCTAAGCATGATCTACCATGGTCCCTAGCAGATCATCTCCCCAAAATAATTAAGGTTGTTTGCAAGGACTCCCACACTGCAGATCAAATAAAATGTGGTCGAACAAAAGCACCTGGACTAGCCAGTATTGTAACTAGGAAAGAATTCCATTAGAATCTTATGCACTTCTGAGACACACCATATTTTCATTGACTATACATGAACTTACTGATAAAAGTTGTGTTAAACATTTATGTTTGGTTCCAAGAACTAACGATAATGATTCAGTGAGTGATTTCTTTTTAAGTACCATTCCTTAAAAAAAAAAAATGCAACAGCTAACACAATAATGTAACTTTTTTCAATGATAATCCATTCCATACAAAGATAGTCTAATAGGATTTGCTGGTGACACAGGTAACTCCATGCTTGGTACACATCATTCTTTGTCATCCCTGTTGAAGGCAGATGTCCTACATTTGTCATGAAATATATATGCCATTCATTTGCTGTGTGCATCTTATATTTGTCAAAAGCTACACCGATCAATTGAATATCTGGCAAGAGGAATATTCAGTAATTTTAATTTGCAGTCCCAAGAAGGTAGGAGATCTTGAAGAGCTTCAAAAATTCTGTAATGTAAAACCCCACAAATCCTTGCATCCATCACAAACTCAAAGCTTCTTACTAAGCTCTGGCAGTCCTTGTAAATAATTCATTTTGTTTTTAGACTCTCTCCTGTTACGTTCGGCCTCACGTCTCACCTTATTGTCCTATGGATTTTAGAATAGCTATTCCAGTTGTCAGTGAAGCTTTAGTCTGTCAAGTTCCGGTGAGTGCCAAGCCATGTTGGTATCCCAGTCAGTGAGACAGTTGATGCAATAACAGTTCACGCATAAAATCAACTGCATATGCCTTTCCATTCTGTCCCTGTGTCAGATTTCTTTCCTGCCTTCTCAAAGCTTCTTACTAAACTCTGGCGGTCCTGCTTGCCCTCAGATATTAGTATTAAACAACTGCTCGTTGGCCTTTCGGGCCCCTCGCACTTGCTCCTGTGGAGGACTCTTGTGCTTATGTGCTGTTCTAGTGTAATGTTGTCACTATTGGCCGTCAGGGCGAGACAGAAGGTCCCATGCTGGTCCGTTTATTTGCTATTCTAGTCTAACGTTGTCACTTGGATTTTCTGCAGCTGACCGATTGAGCAAGTGTTATTTGCAGCTTCGGGAATGGAACCCAAGTTGTCCGAACGCAAGTCCGAAATACATACACAGACACACGGCTACTGCTAGGCCTATAGTATATCTTAGCCCTACCTATGGGCAATGGAGATCCTATGCTGGGGACCGGGAGTAGCATTTTTTGGTCAAAATGTGATCGCTCATTAAATATGGTTAAAGTTTTTCAATAGTGATGGGATCAAGTTTGTTTCACATCAGCGAATTTTTTGCGATTTTTTTGCCAATTTTGGTGAGATTTGAATGCGTAGTTTCAGCTGCCCAAAATACACACACACACACACACACACACACACACACACACATACGGATACTGCTATAGTATATTAGATTCCATGCTGTTAAGCCTTTTGTGACACCTTCTTCTGCCCCTTGCCAACGTATGCACCATTTGGAGACGGCGTTGGTTCGTCTCGGGGTTGGTCGTATCCATCTGATCCATGGCCATTTGATGTCTGGAGATCCTCCTAAACTTTGTTCTAATTGTAACACCACCTAGTCTGTTCGTCATGTTCTTCTTGACTTCCCTCTTAATAGTTGTTTTCAACACCAGTCTTTTCACTCTTTATTTTTTCTTGGCAGTCTCCCTTGTTTAGCTAATATTCTAAGTGTCTTTTGGTCAACATTTAGTTTTATATTTTCTTCCCTAGGTTTTGTAGATTTTTAAAGCTATATCTTATCTGCATAGTTAATTTGTTTTACTGCGAATTTACTTTTCCTTGTAATTTTCTTTTTCTCCATGCCCGTTTCAGTTTCATTTCTGCTCATAAATCTTACCATTAACATCAAGTTGTGCCATACTCTCTTTGATACTGATGCTAGGAATCTATTAGTCTGTTCAGTTTTGCACGCATGCCCCCCTGCTATGCAGTTATAAGGTGACCCTCACACCTTACTTCACAACTTCTGGCAACCAGAATGCCAATATTCTTCAAATCGCATCTCTTTGGCATTCCTTTCCCCAGAAAGATTTTCTTTTAAGAGAAGACACCTGTAGTCTGTCGTATGTATTTTTCCTTATTGACGCCGCCAAGGAGATTATGTTTTGCCCTCCATTGGTTTATTTGTGTCTGTCTGTCTGTTTGAGGGGTTACTCAAAAAATTATGAACTATGCTGAAATTTTGTGGAACGGTGCGCCATGAGCAAAGGAAGTAATGATTAACCTGCCCTGTCCCATCGACGTATGGGTACATTGCAACGATTCGCATTTGCCAGTCCCGGCGACGTACCAGTACGTCGTGCAATTGCAAGGTCCTTAATTTGCACAATTTTCAATTTTTGCGCGTGATTTTTCGTATGTATACACGGGACACCTTCCTCTATTCCTCTTCAAGATGCCAAGCAGGGACAATGCCTTACACCGCATAACCTTCCCCCTCCCCCCCTCACGCCATTGTCTTGGCAAAGGACCTGTTACCAGTGACCTGGCTAGTAAAGATATTCAGGGCCAGAGTGATTCCCCAGTGGATGACAATGTGGAGGACAATGTTTACATAGCATTAGAAGAAGAAACAGCCAGAAATAATGATCAGGTAATGTGGCAAAAAAAAGGTTAGGTATGGTGATTAGTTAGTGAGTGAAACAATGCTTATAATGCCTTTATTACTGCTTGAAAACCAATATACTCTCATACTACATAGACATTCATACCAAGTAAATAAATAAATAAATACCGTTTATGAGTGGATAAAATAGTTACCCTCCCATAGAACTCGTTTTCTTTGGTGCCAGCATGTTAGAAAACCCAGTCAGGTAAGGAGGAACTCCTACTTGGATTGGGTATTTTAAACCTCAGGTGAGCGATTTCTCTATGAATTTTCGATGTTTCTCACCAAAAGCGAAGGTTTTAGCCAAAAAAAAAAAATTCGAAAATACCTCGGGACTGGGGGATGTCGGAGGTGCGGAAAACCTCGGGACGTGACGGGTTAAATTTTGCGCCCGGATCCTGAGTATCCCGCACAATATCTCCAAAAGTTCTTAATGTATTGCACTAAAAATTTGTGGAAACGTTGGCAATGGACCATGAATGAATTGATTAAATTTGGGGGCGGATCCGGATCCGGATGCTTTTTAATGGCAATGGCATGGGCGCAGGTATACGCTGTCTGAGTGCTTTCTAGTTTTTTTGTTGTTTTTTCTTTCTGTGTTCACCTATAAAAAAATATTCGATTTTAACCAAACTTAGTGGATCGGTTAAGGATGAGGCAAGACGGAAGTAATTACTTCGATTTTGAGAGCAAGCAGCCTATGGTAAGGATTACAGGTGAAAATAAATGTGCGGCTCTTATTCTAGTTGGGGGATGCGAGTGTTGCACTCCCCGAGGACTTCTTCCTGTGTTCCTTTCTTTGAGGACTTTTCAGTGATCCTGTAATAATGGGTTCGTAATAAACTAAAAACATTCCACAAAATTATTGTTATAAGATTTTTATAATAAAAGCATGCAGGAAACCGTTACCTTCTGTTACAGTAACCACCGAAAATACTAAGTGAAAAACATCCTGCAAGCAGTATAGCATAAATATTAGGAATAAATGGTTATAATACATGTACAATGGCATACAATATGTATGAGAGAAGAAATTTCAGATGCATATATATATATATATATATATATATATGTATATCATCAACCGTTTGAGTGTCCACTGCATGACCGGCCTATCCCTACCGAAGTGGGGACGATACAGCCAATGTATCTCTACCAAATGGCTTAGGCTGTCTAGTAGAGATTGTATGTAGGGTGAAAAGTGCTTGTAAGTGTAAATGTAGTGTTCGAGAGGCTTTGGACGTGTGTGTAGTCTGTGTTCCAAGTGTAATTGGCCCGTGCAAGCCGACTGGGTGCAAGCATACCATATAGTATGCCGTAGCACGGGCTGAACAGGGTAGTACTCCCGAGGGGAATGGGAATGCTGGTGATAGGGAGAGCTGGAGCTCCTGTTTCACTAGCTATCTAACCATCCCCCTTTGCTGACCTTTTCAGTGTGACAGTAACATGGAGAGTAGACCAGCATACTCTCCCAAACATTTCCTCTAACTATCTATGCACTACACCACATGCACTTTACATTTCACACAACGTATCCCACTACGTTATAGGGGTTGGCGCCAGCAAGGGCATCCTGGCCAGAAAACTTTGCCCCCGCTACCTAGTGGCGGACTTCTGGGGGGAGGCGTGGCGGGGGTTCCGCCGCATAGATCTTGGGTCCAGGGCGAGATGGGGCTCGGGACTGTGCTAGAGGGTACAGGGCATTGCGGTTCCCAGGCTGCCGCTTCCGCCCAATAGAGAGGGGCCCGAACCTGGGAGTAGCGTCCCAGGAGGCTGCCCTGTCAGTGGGTGTATAATGGCGGGATAGTTGCAGTGCCAAGACGCGCTTGGAGGGTGTCCCTGCAGCTGTCCTGGCAGGGTGCCCTGAGGCCACTACCACAGCCACTGGTAAGCTGGTGGGCTAGAGGTCCCAGATCCATTGCCTGGACCTGGGACTGTCCAGTGAGTGGGACCTGTGCTGTCTGTCCCCCTTTATTAATACTGAAGATGACAAAACAAAATAAGTTTCAAAGCAAGCCTGAGGACAGTAAATCACCCATGGGGATGAGGGTGGATTCATGGAATGTGGGAAGTTTGAGGGGAAGAGCAGGGGAAGTCGTTGAGTCATTCAGTAGGAGGTGGGTAGATGTGGCATGTTTGAAGGAAGTCCGGTACAGGGGTGGATCAGCCAGAAAGATTGTTGGGAAGGACTGTTGCTATAAGTTGTTTTGGCAGGGGGGGACAGACGGATATGGAGGTGTTGGTGTGATGGTTGCGGAGAAATGGGTGGAATATGTTATGAATGTTTTGAGAGTAAGCGATGGGATATTGGTAGTGAAAATTCTGTTGGGAAGAAAGATAGCTGTGATTATATCGGCATATGCTCCAAAGGCAGTATTGGATGAATCAGAGAAAGATAGATTTTGGGATGATTTAATACGTGTAGTGGGTGGTATGCGGGATGATGAGATAGTGATTTTGGGAGGGGACTTAAATGGTCATGTAGGTGAAGCAGCACAAGGTTATGAAGGAGTGCATGGGGAATGTGCGTATGGTCTAAGGAATGCAGAAGGGGAAAGGATACTCGAGTTTGGGGAGGCAACGGACATGATTGTGTACAACACATATTTTAGGAAAAGAGACAGTAGGTTAATTAAGTATGAGTCTGGGGAAAATAGCAGTCAGATAGATTATTTTCTGGTTAGGAGGGCCGATAGGAGGTTAGTGAGGGATGTTAAAGTTATAGGAAGTGAGGAGTGTGTGCAGCAGCACAAACTATTGATTTGTGATATGGTGCTTAAAGAACAAGTGATGAAAAAGAGGACTTATGTACCTAGGAGGAAAATATGGAAGCTGAAAAACCAAGTAGTAAGGGATGCCTTCTATAGTGAGTTGAGGAGAGTGGTGGCTGAACAGGGAGCTGTAGACAGAGGCGTTAATGAACAGTACAGAGCCCTCAAGAACAATTTCTTGAGAGTTACTGATGTAACATGCGGCTGGACAAGAGGACCACCAAGACATAAAGTAACTTGGTGGTGGGATGAGGGTGTAGAAGCTGCAATTAAGGAGAAAAGAAGGCTCTTCCGGGAATGGAAGAAGGGTGGTAGCAAAGAGGAATATTTGGCTGCCAAGCGTAGGGCTAGAAGAGAGGTATACAGGGCAAAGTCTGAGTCACAGAGACAATTTCTTGATAACCTAAATCATGGGGAAAGGAAAAATATATTTAGGGTGGCAGGTCAGGTGAAGAGGGATAATCGGGATATCATAGGTGAGCAGTGTGTGAAGACTGATGAAGGAAGGGTAGTGGTGAACAGTGAGGATATTAAAGATGCATGGAGAGAGCATTATAACCGGTTGTTGAATGAGGAGTTTGACTGGGACAGGGAAGGTTTGGAGCCAGCAGATCCAGTGTCTGGCCCTTGGCCTTTGATTGATACTGCTACTGTGAGTGAGGCAATAGGCAGGATGAAGGTGGGGAAGGCAGCAGGTGTGTCTGGGTTGACTGCCGAAATGTTGAAGGCCTCAGGCGATATAGGGGTGAGTTTAGTCACTGACCTGATAAATAGGATTATTTATGAGTGTGTTGTCCCAGATGATTGGCTGAAGAGTGTAATTGTAAATGTGTATAAAGGGAAGGGTGATGCCCTGGAAAGAGGAAATTATAGAGGTATAAAGCTTTTAGATCAGATAATGAAGGTAATGGAGAGAGTTTTAGAAGGTATGATTAGAGAAAGAGTGAATATTGATGAGATGCAGTTTGGGTTCATGCCAGGTAGGGGGACCACTGATGCCATATTCATTGTTCGACAGCTTCAGGAAATATATATTGGTAGGAGAAAGGATCTTTATTTTGTTTTTGTTGATTTGGAAAAGGCCTTTGACAGAGTCCCTAGAGAGGTGGTGAAGTGGGAAATGAGAAAGTTTGGCTTGGAGAAGTGGCTGGTTAGGGTGGTTATGGCCATGTATGTGGGTGCTCACACCCAGGTGAGAGTGAATGGAGATTTGAGTGATGAGTTTTCCGTGAATGTTGGTGTGCATCAGGGGTCAGTCTTGAGTCCCATGTTGTTTATCATGGTACTTGAAGCCCTTTCACGTGACTTTAGAAACGGACTCCCGTGGGAGTTGTTGTATGCTGATGATTTGGTGTTGATTGCAGAGAATGAAAGGGAGGCGGAGGAAAGGTTTAGGATGTGGAGAGATGGTATGGGGCAAAAGGTTTTAAGGGTAAATGCAGATAAAACAAAAGTGATGATATCTAAGGTTGGTGGCGGTACTCTCAAAGATGAGGGAGAGTGGCCATGTGCAGTTTGCCACAAGGGCGTGGGAAGTAATTCCATCTTGTGCGGTGTGTGTGATAAATGGGTGCATAAGAGATGTAGTGGTATCAGAGGTAGACTGCGAGATAATGCTGATTCTATGTGTACAGCGTGCCGAGGTGAGCAGGTGGAGATTGTCAGACGTGAAAGGATTGAACTTGCTGGTGAATCTCTTGAGTGTGTGGAAGAGTTTTGTTATTTGGGAGACATGTTGTGTGCTGGAGGTGGGGCTGGAGCTAGCTCTGTGGCTAGGGTGAGAAGTGGTTGGAAGAAGTTCAGGGAGCTCTTGCCTCTCCTGACATTGAGAGGGCTCTCCCTACGTGCTAAGGGGTCTTTGTATGCAGCATGTGTTAGGAGTGAAATGCTGTATGGCAGTGAGACCTGGGCAGTGAAGGAGGAAGATATTCGCCGGCTCAGACATACAGGAATGACAATGATTAGGTGGATGTGCAGTGCGTCCCTGTGTCCAAGGCCTGGAGGGGCTGGGTTTACAATGGAAGAGTTGAGAGGTAGGATGGGACTGGAGTGAATTGGTGTTGTGATGAGGAGAGGTAGATTGAGATGGTTTGGACATGTGGAGAGGATGGGGGATGATAATTGGGTGAGGAAGGTGAGAAGTGTTAATATTGGGGGTGGGGTTATGAGGGGTAGACCGAGAAAGACATGGGACGAGGTCATTAGGTGTGACCTTAGGCTTAAGGGACTGAACAGGGAGGCTGCAATGGATCGTGCAGCGTGGAAAGCGGCCATTAGGTGACCAAGGCCGACACATGCAAGCATGTTGGAGCCTTTAAAAACGAAACGAAACGACACTGGTTCAGCCACAGCACCCCCTGTGCCCGCCAATGCAGTACGTTGACAGAAGAATGCTCCCAAAGTTTATTACCCTGGCGGGACGCGAATCCTTGTTCTTCAGTGTACGAAAACGCACACTTTACCACTGTACACACACACACACAAATAAATAAATATATATATATATATATATATATATATATATATATATATATATATATATATATATATATATATATATATATATATATATATATATATATATATATATATATATATATATATATATATATATATATATATATATATATATATATATATATATATATATATATATATATATATATATATATATATATACAGTACAGACACTATTTTCGTACCTTATTGGTAATGCAATTGCGGCACGAAACTTAAACTCACGAAATTCGTGCATATACTTTACATGCAATAAGTGGTACTTGGTTCCGGGGTCAGCCACCTCATTCCGCCTTAGCTACCCATTAATGACACAATACCCCTACTATAAATTACATAGTTAATCAGTCATATATTACTGAACAAAGATTTTACTAATATTGACACTTACGCTGAACTGCTTGATGGGGCTTGAAGATGAGTTCCGAGGCTGGGAGCAGTGGTTAGTTACCATCTGCCCCCTCACTGTTCCCCGCCACCTCTGTTGAGTCCCCCACACGACCACTTCCCGATGCTTCAACATCAAACCCCTCAAAATCCAGTGGGAGCTCATCAAGCTCCCCAATGTCATCAGTGTCCTCGTCCACAGCACTGTCATCCTCCCCAGCCTGTATGTTCTCCAAGGCCTGGGCTTGTTGAATACGAGAGGACAGGAACCACGTTATCAGAGTTTGATGATGTGCATGAACCCTGGCGTTGAAAAGGTCCTTGTAATTAGCCAGAAGTCTATCCACCATCGGGAGGAAAGTGTCCCTGATCTCTGGCCTCCCATCACATTTCTTAATTTGCATTCTCAAACGAGCAGTGGTTGCCAGCAAGTCTGTGACTTGGCGAGATGTTGGTTCACCTGGTGGGATTGGTAAGGCTTCTTCCTGAACTTCGTTGTCATTGACTTGTTCATCAGTTTCCAACATGTTCTTAATGGTCGGTTCAGGCTGCTGTTCAGCAATGATTTCCTTAAAATCAGACTCTTGCACATCAATGAACTCTGGTGCTGGGATAGAGCGAGCTGCCTCAACCATTTCTCAGAGAACAACTTATTCCCACTGCCTGTGCTCACCAATCTCGGTAGTAGGAAACAGTGACTTCCAAGCATGATGCACTATTGCAGTATTCACACTTTTCCAAGCATCGACGATTCTGTCAACAGAATTTCTTATGTTGAGCTTCCGCCAGAACGCATTGACAGTGATAACTTCACGAGTGAGGGGTTCTGTGGTGGAGGTTCCCACATTGCCAGGCGAGGGTGGTAAGGTGGGATCGGAGGGTCCAGCAGGTGAGGAACAATCCATGTGAATGTCAACATCTTCTATTTGAATCTCCTGAAGCTCCTTCAGCGAATCTGTCTCTTGGTGTAGGTCATTATAGAGGCCTTTGTAGTACAGCAGCTTCACATTACAAATGATCTGATCAAGTGACTGCAGAAGGGGTGTGGTGTTCGGTGGGAGGAACACTACTTCCACATTAGGGTGACGACCAACTAGTAACTTGGAATCGCCATGTGCATTATCCAAGAGCAAAAGAATCTTAAAGTCCATTTTCTTTTTTCTACAATAAGCCATAGCATCAGGGACAAAATGTTTGTCGAACCAGTCCGTAATGCGTATTGTCACCCATGCTTTGGTATTGCAGGGCCAGTAAACATTTAATTTGGACATATCTGCATGTTTGTATGTCCTGGGGCTGGCTGCTGTTAAACCACTAAGGGCTTCATCATGCAATCACCCGTTGCGTTGCAGATAAACAGCACTGTCACTCGGTCTTTTGATATTTTCACACCCTTGGCTTGTTTCTCCTGTTTGGCGATGTACGTCGTTTTCAGGGCTTTTTTTTTTTTTTTTTTCCAAAGAAAAGCCCGTTTCGTTGCAGTTGAATACTTGATCCATGGTATAACCACCCCGTGCAACAATGCTTTGCAAGACTGCAGGCAAATTCGCAGCTTCAGTATCAACGGAGCCAGCTTCACCCTGATACACAGAAAATTTCACCTTGCAACGTCTTTCGAATGCATTGATCCAACCAATGGATGCACTGAAGGGAGGTGGATTGTCAATTCGGTTTTTTCGTGCAACAGCCTGGTAATAGAGACGTGCCTGGTTCCTCATCTCAGCCCCAGAGATGCTACCTTGGTCACTGTTTCTCCTGGCTACCGACTCCCTCAGATAGTGTTCAGTTACAAAAAGGAGTCTGTTTCTTTCAGAGGTTAAACTAAACACATGTCCAGCTGAGAAACGGGAAAATAAAATCACAATAGCGCTCACTGGATCACAATTCTTTTTAATTGAATGCGCTGTTGATTCTGGGCAGTTAAACTTCTTCACAGTATCACATGTTCTGGCACCACTGTCTAGCATGGCTAATATACCACACTTGCCCTTCCTCGAACCCTCAGCGCTGCGGTCACTCATTATGTAATTGTGGAACACGTTACACAACAAGCAAACTAGAGACTCAAAAGAGATTTTCCTGTGAGTGTAAGATCACAACACAAAGTGGTGCGGGATATGACGTAACAAACATGGGCGGTGGTGGCTCATAAAAAGTGACTGTGGAGATGCTGGGGATCGCGAAAATCGTAGGAAAATCGCGAGACTCCATTGCGAATATATACTCCTTGTGAAACGAAATTTCGCGAGAGTATATATATCACGAAAATAGTGACTGAACTGTACATATAAATATATATATATATATATATATAAATATATATATATATATATATATATATAGATATATAGATATATATATATATATATATATATATATATATATATATATATATATATATATATATATATATATATATATATATAAATATATATATATATATATATATCCTATTGGATCCCAGAGCTGCTGGATGTGGCACTGTCCAGGGAGGATACTAAGCATACCACCCTCTGCCTATCGGCTCATAGTCGCGAAGCTCATAGGTCCCTACCTGGGGGTTCCCTACTTAATTAAGATCTGAACATTCCTAGTTCTGTTCAATACTGGGGACACTGGTCTCCAACGGGTTAAAGAAGCTGATAGATTTGCCAGTCTTAAACCCATTGGATCCCAGAGCTGCTGGGTGAGGCACTGTCCTGGGAGGGTTCTAAGCATACCGCCCTCCACCTATTGGCTCAAAGTCACAAAGCTTATAGGTCCCTACCCGGGGGTTCCCTACTTTATTAACCCCTAAAGTACTAAGCTCATCAATTGAGCTTTTTGGGCAATTTCTTAAAAGGATGAGCAACACCGATCGTGCAACATCCACAAAAAACTGGCGGCAGCTGGCTCCACCCTGCTGTGACGTAGATGGCTTCTAACCGATTAGAACTAGGTGTTGGACACACCAGAGGGGGGGACCCAGGCCCATAACCAGGTGGTGGAGAGTGTACCCCCTACCTTCCTCTTGCCACGTCCCTCTACCCCATTACCTTGTTACTGCCTTACCTCCCACAGGTCTTACCACCACAACCATCACCCCTCCCACCCCTTCCTCATGCATCCTCCCCTCCCATGTGGATCCCCCCCATTCCCCCCCAACCCGAGTCATCTTGGGGGAGGGTATTTCCTCCCTACCCTCCCTCCATGTCTCTGTACTCCACTGGGGCCCTTCCTTTGTGTCTTTTGATGGTCTCCTCCCATCCCTCCATCCCCATCCACCCACTCCTGGCCTTACCACTTCCCCCACCCCCACCCCCACCCCCTAGCATGCATGAGGGAAGGGGAGGAGAGAGGAGGGTAGGGAAGGGAAGGGGAGAGAGGGGACTGGAGGTATTTGGAGGGGAGAGGAGGAGAGGATAATTTTTACTATTTATCATATTTTTATTGGGGGGTTCATGACCATTTTCCCTAGCTAGATTTGACAGCTCGGCAGGGAGGGGAGGAGGGGAGGGGAGAGGAGGGGAGGGAAGGGAAGGGATTGGAGGTATGGGGAGAGGAGAGAAGGGGAGGAAAATTTTTACTCTTTATCATATTTATTTAGGGGGGTCTGTCACTATTCTATTTTTTCCCAACCATATTGTAATGGCTTATAACATCCGTACACACCAAAAAAATTGATTTTGGTAATATTTGTACGTAATTTCGAGAACAAAACATGTGCGAGTGGCGTATTTTCTTTCTTGCTGGGGCCATGACAGGTAACTGTTATAAACTTTAACGGGCCATAGCTGGGTAACTATTGGGTCTATGAGGGTGGGGTTTGCGTTTTCAGGGGTGTATATTCAAGCTCTAAAAATTGGGCATAAAACTCTTCATCTTTGACATAGTCGAAAAATAGGCCTGTTTTTGCATCCTGCGGGGTAGTCAAGACTGGAGAATTGTGTACCCTAGGGGTTAAGATCTGAAAATTCCCAGTTCTGTCCAATAGTGGGGACACTGGACCCCAATGGGATATATATATATATATATATATATATATATATATATATATATATATATATATATATATATATATATATATATATATATATATATATATATATATATATATATATATATATATATATATATATATATATATATATATATATATATGTATATATATATATATATATATATATATATATATATATATATATATATATATATATATATATATATATATATGAATATATATACATATATATGTATATATATATATATATATATATATATATATATATATATATATATGAATATATATACATATACACGTATATATATATATATATATATATATATATATATATATATATATATATATATATATATATATATAGTGTGTTTGGAAACTCCCTGTACTGTTGTTTGCAGATGATACTGTGTTGTTGGGCGAAGACGATGGGGAGCTGCAAGGCTTGATGGATGAGTTAAAGAGAGTGTGTAAGAAACGGAATCTAAAGGTGAATGTAGGGAAGAGTAAAGTGATGGTCTTTGAGAGAGGTGAAGTTAGTGAATGTACAGCGAGGTTGGATGGTGAGGAATTGGAAAATGGGAGTACGTTTAAGTACTTGGGTAGTGTGATGAGTAATGATGGAGGTTTGGAGGGTGAAGTGCTTGAAAGGGTACTGCAGGGAAGAAAGGTTGCTGGTTCTTTGAAAGCAGTGATAAGAAACAGGGAAGTGAGCATGGAAGTGAAAAAGTTACTACATGACAGTATCGTGATAACAACTCTAACGTACGGAAGTGAAGCTTGGACATTGTTGGAAGGACACAAGTCAAGAGTGAGAGCAGTGGAAATGAGTTATTTAAGAGGAGCCTGTGGAGTCACGTGGAGAGACAGGCTGACGAATGAAGATATAAAGGAGCGTTGTGGTGTGGATGTGGATGTGATAGGAAGCGTTATGAGGAACACACTGAGGTGGTTTGGCCATGTGGAAAGGATGGAGGGTGAAAGACTGACGAAGGGAGTGTATGTGAGTGAGGTGGAGGGGGGAAGAGGGAGGGGGAGGCCGAGGATGAGATGGAGGGATGGGATGGAGAGGTATATGAGAGAGGGGGTGTGAGTTGGGAGCAGGGCAGTGAAATGGCGGGGGACAGGGCGACTTGGAGGCGATTTGTTTGTGGCCACCCCAAACGGGATTGAGGCGTCTGGCAATAGATATATATATATATATATATATATATATATATATATATATATATATATATATATATATATATTTTAGAATCTGCTAGCATTCCTATTTAGCATTGTAATACATTTGCAGCTTTAGCAAAGTTATATATATATATATATATATATATATATATATATATATATATATATATATATATATATATATATATATATATAAAATTTGGTTTTACGCCAGGTATCCCTGAAGGACTAATGCGTTGCCCCAGGGTAGAGGACTTTGGATTGGAGTGTGTAGCACTTTATGACCGGATGTCCTTCATGATGTCTACCAAAGACCCTTGGGTGGATTCGATCCTCCTACCCCATATATATATTCCCAATGGGATATATATATATATATATATATATATATATATATATATATATATATATATATATATATATATATATATATATATATATATATATATAACATTGCTAAAGCTGCAAATGTATTACAATGCTAAATAGGAATGCTAGCAGATTCTAAAAATGTTTCTCCTTGAAAATATAAGTAGCCACCATATTCAGAACAAACTAATGAATGCATAACACTGAAAATGTCACATTTCTCAATATCAGTGTTATTAAACCCTTGTTAGAAACAGGTGTTTTGCATTTGGTTCAGTTTGTTTGTCTGTCTTAAGATTATGGAAAACAACTGAACGAAATAACTTCAAAGCTCACGTAATAAATTAGAATCATTACAATTGCAGGTAAGGTAATTAATATTTTGGCCAAAAATGATCAGTAAACAAGAGCCGCATTGTCGTGAGGCTTTTAAACCGTTATCGACCGGTTTAGACCTGTCTTATTGCTGCTCTGGCCAGACAGTTAGACCTGTACAACCTGGTCAAAAGCAGTCCTGCCCCAGAAGCTAGCCTAGGCCAAACCAGTCTGCGCACAAGTGTATGCACATCAGCAAGAGCCATGAAAAAGGCCAAAAGCATCCGTGCCAGGGTGTAAACATCGATGGTCAACAATGGCGGACTTCGGACAAAGGTTTGTTTTAACCCGCGCCATCCCGAGGACGTACTTCCACGTCCTCACGTTTTGTCACAGCTAATCCCGAGGACGTACTTCAACGTCCTGCAATTGCAAGGTTCATAATTTCCACAATTTTCAATTTTCGCGAGTCATTTTTGGTACGTATACACGGGACACCTGCCTCAACAAGATGCCAGGCAGAGACAGTGCCTTACCCAGCATGACCTCCTCCCCCCCCCTGCATGCCCTTTTCTCAGCAATTCACCTGTTATCAGTGACCTGGCCAGTATAGCCATGTCATGCCACGGTACGAAATTCAGGGCCAGAGTGATTCCCCAATCAATGACAATGTGGAGGACAAACTTTACATAGCATTAGAGGAAGAAACAGTTAGAAATGATGATCAGGTAATGTGGCAAAAAAAGGTCAGGTATTAGTGAGTGAAACAATGCTTATAATGCTTATATTACTGCTTGAAAACCAATATACTTTTGTACTACATATTAATTCGTAACAGTAAATAAATAAATACCGTTTATGAGTGGTGTGAAATAGTTATCCTCCCATAGAACTCGTTTTCTTTGGTGCCAGCCTGATAGAAAACCCAGAAAGGTAAGGAGGCTCTCCTACCTGTAATGAGTATTTTAAACCTCAGGTGAGCGATTTCTCTATGAATTTTCGATGTTTCTCACCAAAAGCGAAAGTTTTAGCAAAAAAAAAAAAGGTCGAAAATTGCCCGGGATTGGGGGGTACCAGTGGTCGAAAAGTGGCCGGGACTGGGCGGGTTAAATTAGATTTTTAACACTGGTATGAGCCCGTGATCATCCAAGAAGGGAACCAAATATATCTCACCATGAAGTAGGGACTATGTATTACTTAAATCGCACGAAATAAGATTAATTAAGCATTGATGGCTGAATTATAACTCGAGGGGAAGCAGAAGGATAGCTCAAAATTCGTTGAAAGAATACAAGCTCAGTCATCTTCAACTTTAAATGTATTCTGTGAACCTTTAAGGCAGGTTTCAGCGCAAATTATTTGGGAATTCGAGAAGAATCTTTTATTTCTTACCATAGTGACATTCTTCTAGGCCACTCCCAATCACCACTGCAGTCAGTAGGAGACTCAAACTGGATCGGACCAACATTAGCCTGTTCTCACGACCACTTGAGTCCAGACCGGTCTAAACCGGTTCAAAGCAGCCCGCGAAAATGCGGCTAAGGTCTAAGCTTCGTCTATTCGTTGTGGTACAGGAAAGGGTTATGTAATTCATTTCTGAAAACAATTGCTCTGATGTTATGGCCTAAGGGAAGATCAAGGATAAGCACTTAAACTCAAAAAGTTTTTAATGGATTTTGACCAACCATGGTGGAAGGATTTCCGTTCAGCCCAGAATGAAGCGATTGTTTTTTCAAAAGACTAGACTAAAGCTAAAGGTCAGAGGGCAAAGTCAGGTTATACACTTTTGATCCGAATGTATCAAATATGGATGATGGATTGATGACAAGGTAAGGATGAAGTTAGTCGGTTTTGAATGTAGTCAGCCAAACGCCAAGGGAATTGGGCTGCATCAAAGGTTAAGCCTTAAACCCATGGTAAGGTGCATGTGTTGTACTCTGTGAGTATCCTTTCTTGCCAAACTTGGCTCAGATGAGCACCTCTAAATATACTAAGCTCCCAGTCACAAAAAGACAATGATCCCCGTCCCCCCCCCACACACACACTATATATATATATATATATATATATATATATATATATATATATATATTGAACATCTTGTTTCTGCAGACTGCATGGGATCTTCGTCAAGGCCCCTTGGTGTCCAAGAACATTAAATTCTTTTCACTTTAACTGGCCATAAATGTACCATCCTTCTATTTTGAATGATGAACTGAATAGTGATAATTGCGCAGAAATGCAATGGCAAGGATGAAGAGCCGTAGTCTTGTCCTATTTTGCATTTGTGTTAAAGGAAGTAATCAGCAAATGGATGCAACTCTTTGCCAAGTTAAATTATATGAACTAAAGTTTGAATAATTTTCTACATGACTCTGGGCATATATATGAATACATGGCCACCACGATATCAGTTTCCAAATTAAATTATCCTGCTTTGTCAACTTCTGAGTACTTCTTAGTCATCGTACTACAGGATGACATTTTAAAGCATCTTTTTGTAAATATTTGTTGTTCTGTATGGCCGAGCACGTCCGTCGACTGCAAGTAAGCAATTGCTTTTGGGATGACGTCCAGTAAGGTACAATACAGTATACACACTGTGTATTGAACCAGCATCCTCTTGCGGTAGAAGTGCCTCACCAGGGTCGGACCAGGTCATGTCTTCACAGTGAGGTGCAGCCAAATACAAGGAGGTTTGGCTCCCAAGTAAACTCTGCAGCTGCTTCGTTCCACCCAAGGTGCACAGCGCTACCATGTGTAGGCTTCTTGTCAGGACCTCTGTAAACAGTGTTCCCAGTTATCTTCATTATATTAATCCTTTCTTCATGTGATTCAGGTTACAAGAAAGAATTTTTTTGAACTTATATGTATACAAATAGCTTATAATAAAAAATTGTCTAGCAACATCAAGAACACTATAAAAGTCAGTCATAGGTAACTACAATATGTTGTAAGTTGCGGGAATATACAAACCTTCGAGCTGAGCCTCGAGCCAGGTAATAGAGAAGTGGCCCACTGAGCACGAATCCCACCACGAAAGCCTGCCACGTGTCTTCCCTGAAGGGCCACAAAGGGGCCTGCCATTGGGGCAGCGGTGGTGGCACCCTCATGATGACACAGCTCATCTACACAACCCATGTGACATTATATCATCAGCAAGACCGATGCAAACTCATTCATTCAGATCTCCTATCAGGTATAGTGTCTTCTTGGACACATATTCCGTAATTCTACACAGCTGATACTATTACCTGTTTTTAACTATTTTTAAATTACATTTTTCTTTATGCAAGGCAAAAGGAACCAAAGACCAGGAGCCAGCAAATCGTTTCTCCCAAGAAAAAACAAAGACAATACAAAAGAGAACCAAATTTAAGATCCGTTCATTTCGAGATACCTGGACACACTGGGTTTGAAAGATTGGAGATCATAGGAAGTAGGAAATACAGACAGAGGGAGACAGTTCCAGCGTTGACCTGTCGCATAAATAAAGGACTGGGAGCAACGGTTAACTGTCGCATTAGAAAGCTGGACAGAAAAGGTATGAGAGTTTGTTCCTAGATGAGTGCTATGCACCTGTCGTACAGGTGGAAGGATACAAGCAGACAGTTCAGAGGAGCAGTGACCACCGCTGTAGCGATAGAAAAGAGATAAAGATGCAACTTTGCAGTGAAGAGACAGAGGTTGAAGGTAGCCAGTAAGAGGGGGAGAGTTAATGTGATGAAAATCCTTTGACTCAATCCTACTGAGAAAAGCTGTATGTGGGGAGCTTACCCACACATAAGAGTTGTACTCTATACAGGGGCGAATAAAACCCATGTATAAAGTCAACAACTGTGGAAGGGTGAAGAAGGTATGGAGTCAGCTTAGCACACTTAATCTCTTCGAAACAGATTTTACAAGAGATGCAATATGATCCTTCAAAGATAAGTCCCGAGAGAATGAAACCCCAAGTATATTTAAGGATGATGCAGGTATAAGCTGGAAAAAAAATAAACATTAGTGGGAACAACAAGATTATTTTAATCCCAGTCAGAGAGATGAGCCAAGTCAGACATTAGGTGTGCCATTGTCTCATCCCTTGTTTGTTCAAGTAACTGCTGAGATGGACGTTGCAAGAACTGAATGGAATAGTGAAGGGTGGAATCATCAGTATATGAGTGGATAGGGTTAGATGTACAGCTTAGAAGGTCGTTGATGAATAAAAGAAAGAGAGTTGGTGATAGGACAGAGCCATGAGGAACACCGCTATTGATAGATCTAGGAGAAGAACGATGGCCGTCTACAACAGCAGCTATAGAACGACCAGAAAGGAAGCTATAGATATAGGCACAGATAGTTGGAAATTAAAGATGTATGCCAGACTCGATCGAAAGCATTTGAAATGTAATGTACAATATCAAAGCTTTCGCCAAAGTCCCGAAAGGAGGATGAGCAGGAACATGAAATGTCAGTGAGAAGATTGCCAGTATAGCATCCCTGATGGAACCCATACTGAAGATCAGGAAGGTCATGATAGGAAAGATGATTTAAAATTTTTCTATTAAGAATAGATTTGAAAACTTTTGAGAAACAGGATGCTAATGCAACTGGGCGATAGAGAGAGTTGGGAATGGCCACCCTTCTTTGGAACTGGCTGAATGAGAGCAAACTTCTAGCGAGAAGGAAAGGTACAAGTTGACAGACAAAGGCAGAAGAGTTTATCTAGGCAGGGTGTTAGCACTGAAGCACAGGTCTTCAGGACAACAGGAATGACTCCATCAGCATTGTTAGTATTCAGGCCTGTGATCGCAGAAAATACATCAGCTGAAGAGATTTTTATTCGGCCATGATGAAGTCAGAGGAAGGAATTGACGATGGAACAGCACTGGAATCATCTAAGGTGGAATTGGAGGAGAAAGTCTGAGCGAAGATATCTGCTTTATCCGTAGAAGAAATAGCTGCAGAGCCATCAGAAGAGAAAAGAGGAGTGAAGGATGATGAGGTAAAGTTGTTAGAGAGGTTTCCTGCAAGTGCCAGAAGGAGCTGGAAGAATTCGAGTTGGAGAGTTGAGAGCATTTAGTACGGATGAAATTATTTTTAGCAGAGCGAAGAACAGACATAGCATGATTCCGGGCAGAAATATAAGCAAGATGTGATTCAGGGTGGGTTGGCTGTGGTACCTTTTATAGGCCCTCTCCTTGTCGTGAACCGCATGAGAACAAGCGTGATTAAATCAAGGCTTTCTTGCAGTAGTCAAAGAATATGAGAAAGAAATAGATGTTTCCATGCCCAAGAAAATAACATCCATAAACAGCTAGGCACAATCAGATGGCTCCCGGCCATGGAAGCAATAATCATTCCAGGGAAAACCACAGAAGTACCGTATGAGGGCCTCCCAATCAGCAGCTCCAAAGTGCCACAACCGAGTTTTCTTTCAAGGGTCCACAGGCAGTACCGGAGAGATAGGAGAGGCAAAGGCAATAAAGTTGTGCTTGGAGGAGCCCAATGGAGAAGAAAGATTAACAGTGTAAGCAGAAGGATTAGTTGTAAGGAAGAGGTCATGTATGTTCAAGCTCACTCCAAGGTGGTCAGGGATATGGGTAGGGTACTGTACAAGCTGCACTAGGTCATTAACCCACTGCGTGCCAGTTATTTTTAGCCCTCTGGGTCACCACAGTGCCGGCCATTTTTCGACCTTTTTTTTGTTGGCTAAAATGATAGATTTTGATGTGGAAACAACGAATTTCGCCATTAAAATGCTCACCGAGGGTCGGAAATCGGTTTTATTCAGTCCTGCATACTCGTGTACAGGTATAGCCGCTCTCTCATGCTCACCACGTACGTGAGAGAAAGCCGTTTTCTATGTAAGGTACACTCAGGTATTTATGCTGAGAAGGTATAGTAATGTTCAGTACACTGTTCTGATCACTTATTACTTCAGCATCTATCACAATTTCCGTGTCTTTCTTACTGTGAATGCATTATCTTACACTTACTTGAAGATAGGTATAACCTGACTTCATTACGTACAGTCCTGGCACTTACAAGAAGGTATTTACAACTTGACTTCACTATATAGTCCTTAAACTTACAAGAAAATATTTACAACTTACACTTACATGAAAATATTTACAAAATGCCTTCACTATATACAGCACTGGGTGAGGCACACAGGCAGAGTGAGGCAGAGCGAGCGTGAGGGAGGGAGCGAGTGAGTGTATGGCCTTGACAGCCTGGGGGATGGTAGAGGAACAGTTACCATACATGCCTTCCAATTTTTACCAGCGAATCTTGAAAAATGCAGTCACAGTGATGTTTTTTTATTTTAGACCATTATAAAACAGCACTGGCACTGGCCGTTGCATTATGTCAGACCGTTTTAAACGGCAATGGCACGCGATGGGTTAAGGATAGAAAAGATGTAGGCTTGTTCATCAGGTGGACCAGTGAAAGGAGAGTCAAAATTGGTGGTGAAAATTGAAATCTCCTAGTATGGAGATTTCGGAGAAAGGAGAAATGGATAGGATGTGTCCCACTGCAGATGTAAGATAGTCGAAGAATTTTTCATAGTAGAATTAGGGGATAAGTAAAACAGCACAGATATAATAATAAGTCAGAGAATGACAGTAATGCTGAAGGCAGAGAGTAGAGAATTCAGAGGAATCATGTTCAGGAACACGAGAGCAAGATAAGTTGATGCGTACATATACACAACAGCCACCTTTGGATTTGAAATGAGTATAGAGAATGTAGGAGGATACAGGAAAGGGTTTGCTATTAGTTGCCTCAGACAGCTGAGTCTCAGTTAAGAAGAGAAGGTGAGGTTTAGAGGAGGAGAGGTGGTGCTCAACATTACAGAGGGAAAGTTAAGAGGAAAGGCCGAGAATGTTCCATAAATGATGAAGTGAGTCAGACAGTTGTTCCAGGTAGCTTGCTGAGCCGTCACCAGGAGAGAAGCGGATGGTGGGTGCATTTGTGGTCCCCCATCCCCCAACTTGGAACTCCGAGGCTTGGTTATTAGTCGCCATTTTTCTTTTTATTTTTTAAAAGGAAGTGTAGTGTATAATGTGCATTTAGTTTTGTGTTGACAGATAATCTTGTACTGAAGAGCATGCTGGCCTACTCTCTGTGTCAATGAAACACTGAAAAAGTTCATCAAAGGGGGATGATCAGGAACTAGTCCCTACTGCTGATGAAACGGGAGCTCCAGCTCTCCCTTTCATCAGCTTTCCATCCACCTTGGGAGTATTGCCCCGCTTGATTGGTGCCACAGTCTACTCCATGGCGAATGCTTGGTAATATATGGATGTCTTTTTCACTATCTCATACTAGAAGAGACATACACGCATTCTGAATATAAATATTGTTCATGATCACAAATAATGTTGGGCAATTCATCATATTTCACTACCTTTCATCACTTTTTTGTCGACGAGATTGCACACCTGATGATTCTATACCATCCTTGTATTTAAAGATGTAGAATTTAAAATTAACACAGTATAGTGATGGAATTTTTCTAATATTTATAGATACTTACTGGGTACCTTCTTAAAGTCTTGGAAAGATACTGTACTTGGCAGTAACAAAGATAGACCTTTTTTGAGACTGTGCGGATGATAAGCAGTGAAAATTATATTCTTAAATTGTGTCAAAACCAGAAAATAATAATGTAAAATAACAACAATACGGTAATGTAGATAAAAAAAATAGGAAGTGGTTTACCCAATCAGTACGGCACTATTGAAAGCATACACTCTGGTATATAAACTAACGCCTACTATCTGTAAGGATTCGCATTTTCTCATCAGATAATCAGTAACTGTTAATATATGATTCCAGAAAGATAGAGATGTATTACTTTACTGTTAAGGACAATAATGTAATTAAGTTTTATACCTGAGCTGTTACGAAACTATTATAAAATTTGCTGGTCTTTAAAGTCTACATCACTCAGTTAAAAATATCAGTATCATTAACCGTTATCCTTACTTATCGTTATGAAGTAATTCATATTTTACGTCCGCAACTGAACCTACAAGTGAGAAAGTTTTTACGAGAATAGAATAATAAAGTACTGTTATTAAGCAAATGCATGATGGTTACTCACAGTTTGGTGGAAAGGTGTACTAAAATGCTGATGATCTCTGCGACCACCCAGACTAGTGATGAAGATATTGGCCATGCCAATATCGGCGGCGCCACTTCCTAGCATGCCAATAATGCCATTCCAGGATCCATTGGGCAGTAGCTCACCCCACAACTCCCCTACAACACAGGCCAAATGTACTGTACACTCAAGCAAAGCAGCATGATACGAATACGAAATTGAGCCGTAATTAATTATTCGGATTTTGTGTGTGTGTGTGTGTGTGTGTGTGTGTGTGTGTGTGTGTGTGTGTGTGTGTGTGTGTGTGTGTGTGTTCTTACCTAATTGTTCTTACCTAATTGTATCTTTACAGGAATGAGTCAAGCTCGTACTGTCCCGTGTCTTAAACCATATTTATCGTACATATCCTTAAATTTGTGAATTGTTTTGGCACACACTATTTCATTCGGTAGTGCATTCCATTGATCAATTGCTCTGTTTGGGAAACTGAATTTCCTTACGTCTTTATCACCTCTCTTCTTATGCGGTTTTTTGCAGTGTCCTCTTGCTGATGCTTCCCCATAGGTTAAGTAATCATTTATGTCTATTTTCTCCTTTCCTGATATGCATTTATATAGCATTATCATGTCACCTCTTTTCCTTCTCTCCTGTAGTGTTGGTAGATTCAGTTTATTTAGTCTTTCTTCGTAGCTTAGGTCCCTTAAGCTTGGTATCCATCTTGTAGCGGCCCTTTGAACTTTTTCAATCTTGTCTATATGCTTTTTGAGATGAGGACTCCAGACTGCTGATGCATATTCCAGGGTTGGTCTAATGAATGATGTTATTATCCTTCTTAGCATGTCTTCATTTATGTATGTGAATGCTATTCTCATATTTGCAAGCAGTGTATACATGTTCCGTACCTTCTCACTGATGTGGTCAGCCGGAGATAGTCTGTTATTGATAATCACACCTAGGTCTTTCTCTCTTTCTGATGTGTATAGGGTTTTATTTCCTAACTTATAATCACAATCAGGTCTTTCTCCACTTTTACCAAACTTGATTACATGACACTTGTCCACATTGAATTCCATTTGCCATGTACTACTCCATTCATGAAGTTTATTTAATTCTTCTTGCAGCTCTTTACAAGAGTCTGTGTTAGTAATTCTCCTTTGTATTTTTGCATCATCTGCAAACATATTCAGATAGCTCTCATTTCCAGTGTTACTGTTTATATCATTTATATACACTAAAAACATGATTGGTGCCAGCACTGAACCCTGTGGTACTCCACTAGTCACTTCTTTCCATGATGAGTAGTTTCCTCTTAGTACTGTCCTCATTTATCTTTTTATGAGAAAGTCTTGCATCCAACAAAACAGTTTGCCTCGAATTCCTCCTTGATGGTACAGTTTCCATAAAAGTCTTTGGTGTGGTACTGTGTCAAAAGCTTTCTTGAAATCTAAATAGATACTGTCCACCCATCCTTCCCTTTCCTGTATTATGTTTGTTACTCTGTCATAGTAGCTCAACAGATTAGTAACACATGATTTTCCTTTTCTGAAACCAAACTGTCTTTCTGTTATCATACTGTGTTCTTCTAGATGATTTACCCAAGCTTTTCTTATAAGTTTTTCTAATACCTTGCTTACAACACTGGTCAGTGATACTGGTCGGTAGTTGAGTGGATTTTGTCTATTTCCTTTCTTGAATAAGGGGACAATATTTGCTTTTTTCCAAATATCAGGTAGTTTACCTTGACTCAAGGATTTCTTGAAAATTAAAAATAATGGTTTACTTAACTCCTTTGCACATTCTCGTAATACCCAACATGAAATTTCATCAGGACCACTTGCTTTTCCTCTGTCTAATCTACTTAACTCCTCCTGTATTACTTTTTCTGCTATTTGTATATCTGGTAGTATGTGTGGACATGCGTGTTCCACATAGTCCCTCTCAAAATTTTTTCTTCTGTAAAAACTAATTGGATATTCTTATTTAGTGCTTCACAAATATCTTTCTCTTGTGTATAAGTGATTCCCTCGTCTGTAATGGATTGTATTATATCTTTTACTTTAGTTTTGCTTCTGATATAGCTGTAAAACAGCTTTGGTTGATCACTACTTTTATTTATTATATCCTCCTCAAACTACTTTTGGGCTTCCCTCCTTATTTTTGTATAGTCGTTTCTTGCCTGTTTGTAATTATTATATGCCCTTTCACTATTGTGTCTTCTGTATCTATTCCACAACAAATCTCTTCTTTCTTTTGATTTTTACATTCTGTATTGAACCATTTCTGTATTTTCTTATCTGCTTCTTTGTGTTGTGGGATGTACTTCTGGACTCCTATTTCATAAAATTCACAACATTTTTTTATATACAGCATTTAAATCTTGTCCTCTAAGCTCATTTTCCCAATCAACTTCTAAGAAATACTTCTTTAGGTCTTGATAATTTCCCTTTTTATAGTTTAGGCTCTTTTTGTAACTATCATTGCTGTTTACTCTGTCATATGCTATCCTGAAGTTATAATTTAGTACTGCATGATCGCTTTTGCCGAGTGTGTGTGTGTGTTTTCCATGCTTGAAAGTTTTGACTGAATATTAATGTTCGATATGAGCAAAGTTATTATTATTATTATTATTATTATTAGTATTACTGTTGTTGTTGTTGTTGCTGCTGTTATTATTATTATTATTATTATTATTATTATTGGTAGTAGTAGTATAAGTAGTAGTAGTAGTAGCTGTAGAAGTAATCTAGTCTTGACTTAGTGTAAGCCTCGCTGAAAAGACTCTTAAGCGGACTATATACCACAAAAAAAAAAGGTCCCAGTGAAGTGCATAAATAACCAAGAACTTTTTACTAACTAATAAAAATACATTAACTTCAGTTTATAAATCCAGAACACTCTCTGTGCCCTCAATATCGTTAGGAAGAGTTTTTCAGGGTCTGGTGAATGACGGAATAAAGTATTGGTATGTATTATATGTACATAACACGAGAAAATGTCTGAGTATTCATGCATAATGAATATGTGGTCATATATACTAGATGAAAAAGTGGTGGAAGTGTAGTATGCAAATGATAACAGGCATTAATAAAAATGTCTTGCAATGATGATGGTGATAATAAAGATTTGCTCACCTTCGCCTGAAATATGGACACGGGCAGAAGCTCATCAGAGAAATGGGCGTGGTGTGAAATGGAAAGGGGGGGGGGTACGCTACATGCTCAGGGGAAAAGTTGCTAAGAAGGGGGGGGGTAGGAAAAAACTAAGTGGAGAAGTAAAGGGGCAGGAGAGAGCTGAATGATTTCTGCTGCAGTGTGGGCACGAGAGATGTGTCTGATGAGACTGCCACGGATGGCTGAGCAGAGAGTGGCAGTGGCAAGGCAGCCTAGTATAGAGTGTAGTAAGGGGCCACTCATCGAATGTGGACAAGGTGGGGGGGGGGTGAGGCAGGTGATTTGGGAGTGGCATGGGTAGCCAGGTCGAAGTCGGTGGAGGCAGGCAACAATTGAGTGAGGTACCAGCAGTGGGAGTGTGAGAGGCTTGTATGCCATGGCTCTGGCGAGCCAGCAGTTTGTTGGCAGAGGTGTCTGACCCTTCTCAGAGTGTGACTGTTCTATCTTTATCCATGCTTTCTGGTCAGTCAGTTACATGCTCCCCCCATGTTTCATTGAATCATTCTCGTGGCATTGTCTGTGCTAAGGAACTACTGATTTACGATGAGGCACGCCTTGTTGAAGAGTTGTCTGACCAAAATGTAATAAAGGTTGAGAGGATTAGCAAGATAAATGGCGACCTTGTGCAAACTCCATCAACCTTGATTGCGACTTTTGATTCACTGAGCCTCCCTGCTGTTCTTAATGCTGCATGGTACCGGTACAGAGTTAGGCCGTATGTCCTTATGCCTCGTAGATGTTTCCATTGTCAGTGTCTGGGTCATATTAGCCAAATTTGTAGGTGCCTTGCCCTGGGCCTTCCAGCAGTCTGCATGTCATATGATTTAGATGTTCATGTGGGTGTGGAATTCCCTGGTCATGTATCTTGTGTCAATTGTGGTGGTGAGCACGCTGCTTCTTCTAAATCTTGTGATTGTTACAAAATGGAACATGAAATTTTGTCTCTCAGAGCCACAGAGAGACTTTTATCGAAGCTAAGGATCGTGTCATGTCTATGTATATCCGCCCTGGTGTGTCCTTTGCTTCTATTCTTTCCGGATCAAAGCATGCTGTGCACTGTCTTGTGGCCCCTGCTCCCCATTCTGACCTTCCTCCTCGTCCCTAGTCCGATACCAGATGTTCTACTACTCCTCCTCATGGTCCCGCAGAGACTCCAGTACCTTTGCAGTCTGCATCTCATCCGGCTGCTGCTCCAGTACCAGCTGCTACTCCTGCACTGGCTGCTACTCCTGTACTGACTGATGATGATTTCTCTATAGCAAAAGGAGCTTACAAAGCGGCTGCCCATTGGTACTTTGCCAAATGTTTTGTTGTTTTTCTAAAAATCCAGTTTCACAAAGCATGTGCTCACTATAGATGGGTCATGCAGAATGCTCAATGTAACTCGTGGAGGTCATATGTTTCTACAGTTATGTCCTCCGCACAAGATTTTTGGTACGTTCTCACCCCCCTACCCACTGGTGTTGCGTCTTCACGGAGATCTTGTATCTTCACCAGATGCAATAACCTCTACTTTTGCAAATCAGTTTTCTGCTGTCTCCAAAAAGTCCATGTGCTAGTTTTCATAGGAATCAGGAGAGGCTAGGTCTTGACTTTCACTCTCATGGCAGAGAGCCCTATAATTTAGACTTCAGCCTCTATGAGCTGCGTGCTGCCCTCTTGGAGCATGGTGACACTGCTCTTGGGCATGACGACATTCCATACACTCTGCTCCATTATCTGCAGACTGATTCAGTTCATTTTTTATTGGACCTTTGGTTTGGAGTGAGGGCTCACTTCCCAAGAGTTGGAAGCTGGGTACTGTGCTCCCCATTCCCAAGCCTGGTAAGGACCTTTCCCATGTCTCCAACTATCGCCCTATTACTTTAACATCGTGCATGTGCAAGCTATTTGAGAAGATGGTCGATGTCAGGCTTGTGTGGTTTCTGGAGAAGGATTGCTTTCTCAGTTCTTCGCAGAGTGGCTTCCATAAATGATGGTATACTTTGGACAACTTATTCAGACTCGAGGCGTTGATCTGTAAAACTTTGCCTCTAAGCAGCATCTTGTGGCTGTGTCCTTTGACCTTGAGAAGACTTATGACACTGCCTGGAGCCATGGCATCCTACAATAACTTCATGTCATTGGTTTACGTGGTGGCCTACCTGTGTTGCTTGGAGACTTCTTGACTGATTGTGTGTTTCGGGTCCATGTGGATTCCACCCTTTCTATGCCACTGTGCCAGGAGGAAGGTGTCCCACAGGGGAGTGTCTTAAATGTTTCCCTCTTTGTGGTGGCCATCAGTGGTATTCTAGACACTGTGCCTGCTGGGATATCTGTATCCCTTTATGTGGATGATTTAGATATATATTATGGTTTCCTGGCTCCCGCATGCCTGCTATTGAGCAGCGTATGCAACTTGCCTTGGACAAGATTTCTGCCTGGGCCACTTCCAAGGGTTTTTGGCTTTCCCCTTCTAGGACTGTGACTATGCACTGTTGTAGGATGAGAGGGGTACACCCAGACTGACCTCGAGATTTGTGGCAGGAGACTCCATTGTGTACCAGAAACGAAATTCTTTGGCCTGACGTTTGACTGACGTTTGACTTGGGTTTCACACTTGGCAAGTCTTAAAGCATCAAGTATGAAGGCTCTCAATCTACTGAGGTTTCTGTCCCATACCTCTTGGGATGCTGATCAGAGGACATTCTTGCATCTGTTTCAGGTTTTTGTAACCTCCAAGCTCTCATATGGCTGCGAGGTCTACTCGTCTGCCACATGCTGTCTGTCATGCTGGTCTTCACCTTGCAACTGGGGCTTTTCCCCATCTCCGATTCCCAGCTTGTTGGTGGAAGCTGGTGTGCCTCCTTTAGATCTACTGCATCAGTCTGTTGCAGCATGGTGCTGGCTCCACATTCATCGCCTTCCAGACTCACTTGTCTGTGAGTGTGTGAAGCAACAGTGTTGTTTTTTGTATTAAACACCCTTGTGTGCTTTGTCCATTTGGCTAAAGGATTCAAGATATCATGGAGGAGTTTGGTTTGTCAACAGTACCTCTCAGTCCTGTTCGGATCCCGAGGGTTGCACCATGGATCTTGGCCAAGGTAACCTGCTGCAGGTCTTTTGCAGGCAGGAAGGATTCTGTCACTCCTCAGTATCCTTTACAGTTATTTTTAGAACATTCTTCTAGTCATGGTGGCTCTCTGCCTGTGTATACTGATAGCTCTAAATCTGCCTCTGGTGTTGGTTTTGGAGTGGTGTTTCCCAGTTTTAACTGTGGAGGTAGTCTTCCTTTGGCTGCCTAAGTTTTTACTGCAGAGCTGTCAGTTATCATTTTAGCCCTGATGTTGGTGTTTGTTCACCATGGCAATTATTTTACTATTTTTAGCAACTCTCAAGGGGCACTTTTGGCCCGGGACTCTTTTAACTCTTCCCATCCAATAGTTTTAGGTATTTTGGAGTGGCTGTTCCTCATTCATCGTCGGGGGAAGAGAATGGGTTTCTGCTGGGTTCCCGCACATGTTGGTGTGGTGGGCAATGGGAGGGCAGATACATTAGCTATAGTACAGCTGCGGCTTCTCAGCAACCCCAACCAACTATCCGCTTCCTGCTTCTGATGTAACACTTTACTTGCGGTACAGAATTCATACGTTTTGGCAGAGACACTGGGATGGTGCTGCTCATAATAAACTAAAAGAAATCTTTTAAACTGGTTGTGCCAAGGGTTCTCCCCTCCATGTCTCGGCGATTGGAGGTGGCTCTTGCTAGGCTTTGCACTGGGCACTCTCGGCTTACACATAGGTTCCTCATGAGTGGTGAGACTCAACCGCACTGTAATAATTGCCTTCTTCCCCTTACTGTCCGCCACTTCCTGCTCGAGTGTCAAAAATTTGGGGGACCTACGTCAGAGATTCCTCCATAGGCATAGAGGGGGAGATGGTGCCTACTGTCTCTCCTTGATGCTTGGTGGAGCCACTAGTGATCTTAATGATGTTTTTAGTTTTCTTCAGGAGGCGGGCCTCCTTCCACTTTTATAAGTAATATATATTATATTAACTATTCATTTATTATTTCCAGTGTTCTGTTTCTAATAACATGTATTATCTTTATTTTGGATATGCACTTTTAATTTGCTGTGTCTTTTAGCTTGTTGTCCGGCGGCATATGACCCTCGCAGTTGCCCCGCCAGATTTTAATACAATCAATCAGTCAACTACCTCGCCTCCTCCCTCCTTCAGATTCGTTCAGATATACCTTTTCCACCACTCTGTTGTTATCCATTCTCTCCACATGACCATACCATCTCAGTACACTCTCTTCAGCTCTGGTGTCCAGACTTCCTCGCTCTGCACCTTTCATGAATCACATTATGTTGTATCCTATTCACTCTCTGTACTCCACATACATTCCCCAGACGTCTCATCTCCACTGCTCCCACTCTTGACTTTTCGTTTTCATGTCACACCATAGTCTCACACTCGTATGTTAAAGTTGGCAATAACACTCCTTCGTGTAAGCCTCCTGCTGCTGCAGCACTCAGGCCTCTGTTTCTTATCGAGGCCATCATAACACCAGCTACTTTCCTTCCTTTTGTCACTCTAATTTCCATTTCTTTTGCACATTTTTCTCTCTTTTCTGTTACTAAACCCAGTTATTCTCAAACCTCTGTTTCTTATCGAGGCCATCATAGCACCAGCTATTTTCCTTCCTTTTGTCACTTTAATTTCCATTTCTTTTGCACATTTTCCTTTCTTTTCTGTCACTAATCCCAGTTATTTGAACCTCGCCAGTTCCAGCCTCTCTCCATTCACTGTAACATCACATTGGAAGTCACCTTCTCTCTCGATTACTGTCATTTTAGTCTACAGTTACAGTACTTTCAAGGCTCAACGCTCACAGACATCAGCAAAACCTACACTGGTCTACCAAGTTCTTGACCGGTATTTGGAAGTAGCACTGCACTACACACACACACACACACACACACACACACACACACACACACACACACACACACACACACTTTATGAAATAGGAGTCCAGAAGTACATCCCAAAGCACAAAGAAGCAGAAAAGAAAAGAAAGAAATGGTTCAATACAGAATGTAAAAAAGAAAAAGAAAAAAAGAGATTTATTGTGGAATAGATACAGAAGACACAATAGTGAAAGGCCATATAATAATTACAAACAGGCAAGAAATGATTATACAAGAATAAGGAGGGATGCCCAAAAACAGTTTGAGGAGGAAATCATAAATAAAAGCAGTGATCAACCGAAGCAATTTTACAGCTACATCAGAAGCAAAACCAAAGTAAAAGATAAAATACAATCCATTACGGATGAGGGAATCACTGGTCGTTCTATAGCTGCTGTTGTAGACGGCCATTGTTCATCTCCTAGATCTATCAAAAGTGTTCCTCAGGGCTCTGCCCTATCACCAACTCTCTTCCTTTTATTCATCAATGACCTTCTAAGCTGTACATCTAACCCTATCCACTCATATGCTGATGACTCCTCCCTTCACCTTTCCATTCGGTTCCCGCAACGCCCATCTCAACAGTTACTTCAGCAGACAAGGGATGAGGCTATGGCACACCTAATGTCTGACTTGGCTCATATCTCTGACTGGGGTAAAAATAATTTGGTCGTTTGTAATGCATCTAAGACTCAGTTCTTACACCTATCAACCCGACAAAATCTTCCACTGGTATAACCACTAATATTTAATAATATTCAGCTAATCCTGCATCATCCTTGAATATGCTTGGGGTTTCATTTACTCGTGACTTCTTGGAAAGATCATATTACATCTCTTGTAAAATCTGCTTCCAAGAGATTGGGTGTGCTAAGCCGACTCCGTTCCTTCTTTACCCCTGCACAATTGGTGCCTCTATACAGAGGTTTTATCCGCCCCTGTGTGGAGTGCAACTCTCATGTGTGGGGAGGCTCCCCACATACAGCTCTTCTCAATAGGGTGGAGTCAAAGGCTTTTCGTCTCATTAACTCTCCTCCTCTTACTGACTCCCTTCAACCTCTGTCTCTTCGATGCCCTATTGCATCTTCATCTCTTTTCTATCGTTACTTTAATGGTCTCTGCTCCTCTGAACTGTCTGCATGCATCCCTCCACCTCTACGACGGGCACGTAGCACCCGTCTAGCAGCAAACTGTCATCCCTTTTCTGTCCAACTCTCTAATGCAGGAGTTAACCGTTACTCCCAGTCCTTCATTTCTGCAACAGGTCAACTCTGGAACTGTCACCCTCTGTCTGTATTTCTTACTGCCTATGATCTCCAGTCTTTCAAAAGCAGTGTGTCCAGGCTTCTCGAAATGATCGGATCTTGAATTTGGCTCTCTATTGTATTCCGTTTTTCTCTTGGAGGGAACAGTTATTGCGGGCTCATGGCCTTTGGTTCCTTCTTCCTAGTATAAAAAAAAAAAAAGAGAAGGATATTTGTGAACCACTAAACAAGATATTCCAATCAGTTTTTAGACAGGAAAAAATTTTTGAGAGGGATTATGTGGAACATGCATGCCCACACATACTACAAGATACACAAAAATCAGAAAAATTAATACACGAGGAGCTAAGTAAATTAGACAAAGGAAAAGCAAATGGTCCTGATGAAATTTAATGTTGGGGACTACGTGAATGTGCAAAGGAGTTAAGTAAACCATTATTATTAATTTTCAAGAAATCCTTGAGTCAAGGTAAACTACCTGATATTTGGAAGAAAGCAAACATTGGTCCCTTATTCAAGAAAGGGAATAGACAAAATCCACTCAACTACCGACCAGTATCACTAACCAGTGTTGTAAGCAAGGTATTAGAAAAGCTTATAAGAAAAGCTTGGGTAAATCATCTAGAAGAACAAAATATGATAACAGAAAGACAGTTTGGTTTCAGAAAAGGAAAATCATGTGTTACTAATCTTTTGAGCTACTACGACAGAGTAACAGACACATTACAGGTAAGAGAAGGATGGGTGGACAGTATCTATTTAGATTTCAAGAAAGCATTTGAAACAGTACCACACCAAAGACTTTTATGGAAACTGTACCATCAAGGAGGAATTCGATGCTTATTGTATTGTTGAATGCAAGATTTTCTCATAAAAAGAGAAATGAGAACAGTACTAATGGGAAATTACTCACCATGGAAAGAAGTGACTAGTGGAGTACCACAGGGCTCAGTGCTGGCACCAGTCATGTTTTTAGTGTATATAATTGATATAGACAATAACACTGGAAATGAAAGCTATCTAATTATGTTTGCAGATGATGCAAATATACAAAGGAGAATTACTAACACAGACTCTTGTAAAACGCTACAAGAAGAATTAAATAAACTTCATGAATGGAGTAATACATGGCAAATGGAATTCAGTGTGGACAAGTGTCATGTAATCAAGTTTGGTAAAAGTGGAAAAAGACCTGATTGGGATTATACGTTAGGAAATAAATCCCTACACACATCAGAAAGAGAGTAGGACCTAGGTGTGATTATCAATAACAGACTATCTCCGGCTGACCACATCAGTGAGAAGGTACGGAACATGTATACACTGCTTCAAATATAAGAAAAGCATTCACATACATGAATGAAGAAATGCTAAGAAAGATAATAACATCATTTATCAGACCAACCATGGAGTATGCATCAGGAGTCTGGAGTCCTCATCTCAAAAAACACATACGCAAGATTGAAAAAGTTCAAAAGGCCGCTAAAAGATGGGTACCAAGCTTAAGGGATCTAAGCTACGAAGATAGACTAAATAAACTAAATCTACCAACACTAGAGAAGAGAAGGAAAAGAGGTGACATGATTATGCTATAAAAATGCATATCAGGGAAGGAGAAAATAGACATAAATGATTACTTCACCTATGGGAAACCATCAGCAAGAGGACACTGCAAAAAACTGCATAAGAAGAGAGGTGATAAAGACGTAAGGAAATTTAGTTTCCCAAATAGAGGAATTGATCAGTGGAATGCACTACCGAATGAAATAGTGTGTGCTAACACAATTCTCAATTTTAAGGACATGTACGATAAATATGGTTTAAGACACGGGACAGTACGAGCTTGACTTACTCCTGTAAAGATACAATTAGGTAAGGTAAGAACACACCCACACGCATATAGGCCTATATATATATAATCATCCTGACCTTCCCTAGGGCAGTTGAGGAGTAGCAACGTCCAGAAGGACCAAATTTGCCCAATCCAATGGGCCACGCTTCCATTCACTTATCATTCAAAGCCCCCGGATTCATGGCAGTTGTTTATATATATTGTTACATAGCCTATGATTTCATCATCCTTTGTCTAATTTTAACGCACAGTTGCTGCATGTTTGATCACGAGCGTGTTCTGCCTCAGTCCCCCCCTTCTACCGTTATAGTAGAGTAAGTCGTCCTTTCTGTTATTCAGTGCGGGATTGTCGACCGTTTGTCCCCATCGCTTCATTTGCGCGTCCTTATTACAAGTTGTATCAAGCTCTGCTGGCTCCTATATAATGAGCTCAGTCTCTGCATCATGGCCACTTAGATCTGCTCCTCATTTTGTTCACATCTCTGTCCTCCCCTGTACAGATATTATTATTGTGAGTGCTCAAGAAATCTCCAACCATCTAGCAGCTGTGTGTAATTTGAGTATTGCTGTTATTGCATTTTTTCTTGTACTGTATAGCATAAGTTTAATTTGTAGGCCTAGTGAAGTTTTTGTAATTCATGTAGGGTTCTTTATGTCAGTCGTTTTTGATAATAGTTTGTATCTGTAATTATTTATCTGGCATTCACTGAGTATTATCTGGTATCTCATTTTATCAGGGCTGACTTAGATAAATTTATTCTTGCTAATTTCGTGTTAATAGAGGCTATTGCAGTTAACCATATATTTAACCTGTTTTTGCCATTACATTATCCTTATGAGTCCTGAATGTTTTATTGTCAGTTTGAGCATTAAACTTTGACTTGTAATTTTACCTAACTCTTTGTTTTGAACCTGGAACTTTACGGGACAGTAGTGATTTTTAGTATTCTCACTTAAAGTGTACATTATCTTTCTCTGTTCCGTAACATAAATTTGGCGACCTCATATCAGGATATTCAGGATATTATCATAAGGATATTGTTTGATATTTTGTGACTGTGATATATTCATGATGGCTACTATTTCTACACTTGATGAAGCCAAAGATTTTTTGTCAAATGTGCAAACAGTGTTGGATATAGAAAACAGAACAAAGAATGAACTTAAGCTTGTTGCTCAACAATTGGGAATTGCTGTTCGCTCTCATCATTCTAAAGATCAAATTGTTGACATGATTAATGAAAGCTTGTTTAATGTAACTCCTCCAAATGAGCAAACGCAGATTGAATTAGCTAAGTTACAGCTAGCCCTGCAGGAGGCCCGTGCTAAGGAGGCTGAGTTTCACGCACAAGTTGAACTTGCTAGGATTCAGGCAGACCATGAGCATCGCATGAAACAATGTGGAACTGGATCATCTAGCTCTGATGATTTTGATGTGGCTAAAAATGTTAAACTTGCCCCTCCTTTTAATGAATCTGATTTAACAAAGTATTTTCAGTTGTTTGAGAGGGTAGCTACAGGTTTTAATTGGCCTAAGGAGTATTGGCCAGTACTCCTTCAAACTGTTCTCACCGGTAAAGCTCAAGTAACTTATGCATCTTTGCCTCAGGATCAGTCTGATAATTATGATGTAGTTAAGAGCTTGATTCTTAAGGCCTATGAGCTTGTTCCTGAAGCTTATAGAGTAAAATTTAGGACAACTTACAAGCAAGATAAGCAATCCCATGTTGAGTATGCAAAAATCAAAGAAGATCTGTTAGAGCAGTGGTTAAATTCTAAGAATGTGGATTCTGATTTTGGTAAATTTAAGCAGATGATTTTGCTGGAGGATTTCGAAAGGTGTATTTATAAAGATGTAAGCCTATATCTTGATGAGAAAAGAATAGATAATTTGTCTGATGCTGCAGTTTTAGCTGATGAGTATGTTCTCACTCACAAGAGATATTCTAGAGAAAAAGGGAAAGCTGAGAGTAAGTACGTTGCCTCTACTCAGAGTACAGGTAACAAGAAAGAGAATAAGGATGATGTTTCTCAGGAAGTAAATACCAGCTTCACCTCTAGATTTCAGAAAAGTAAATGTACTTATTGTAGTAAGCTTGGTCATACTACGGAGAGATGTTTCAGGAGACAGCGTGATGTGAACAAAAAGGAGTCTTTAAATATTCAGTCAATTGGTCTAGTGTCCACTCTTGAGAGTTCCCAGAATTCTTTAACTGAGTTAACTGAACCTGCTTTGAGGGGTAACTTAAATTCTCATGATGGAGCTCCTCTTTTGAGCAGTAACGTGGGTGACACTCTCAAGAGTTCATGTGCTAATTTCCTGTCTGATGGTTTTGTCAGTCCTCTGGACAGTAATGACAGGAAATCAGTTAAAATATATCGTGATACAGGTGCTTGCCAATCCCTTATGCTGACCAGTGTTCTAGGCTCTAATGTTAATTCCTCTGATGAAACTGTAATCTTACAAGGTGTAGGGAATAATTACTTCTCTGTCCCTCTGTGCAGAGTGAATTTAGAGTCTGGTTTTGTTAATGGTTCCGTTATGGTTGGGTTGGTTGAGACACTCCCAATGTCAGGTGTAACTTTCTTACTTGGAAATGATATTGGTGGAAGTCAAGTGTGTCCAGCTCCTCAGTTGTCTAGTGAGCCAGTGGCTGCGTCCCAGGATTGTGATGTCCCTGATGTGTTCCCTGCATGTGCTGTCACTAGGGCTAAGTCTAAAGTTACTGGTGATTTAGAGGATAATGATGATGATGATGTTATCCTAGCTGACACTTTTCTTGCTAATTTGGACCACTCACCAGATGAGGCAGTACCCCGTAGTGTTGATAATTTGTCTCGTCAAGAGTTGGTTGAGTTGCAGGTTGCTGACCCTGAGTTGAAAGGTCTAGCTAACTCTGCTTGCAGTGAGGAAGAGTCAGCTGGTGCTTCTACTTGTTATTATGTAAAGTCAGGAGTACTTATGAGGAAGTGGAGACCCCCAACAGCATCAGCCGACTGTGAATGGGAGGTTGTACATCAAGTTGTCATCCCTCGTGTTTGTAGGCAGGATATCATTAGAGTGGCTCATGATTCCAGTTTGGCAGGACACCTTGGAGTGAGGAAGACTGTGGCACGCATTTTGAAACACTTCTACTGGCCAGGTATCTTCAGGGATGTTTCCTGGTATTGTAAGTCTTGTCACACCTGTCAAGTTGTGGGGAAGTGTAATCAGACCGAAAAGGTTGCACCTCTAGTTCCCATTCCTCCTTTTGAGGCGCCTTTCACCCGTGTGTTGGTGGATATTGTGGGCCCTCTTCCTAAGACTTCTTCAGGATTTTCTTATGTGTTGACCATGATTGATATGGCTACTCGTTATCCTGAAGCCATTCCACTTAGAAATATCTCAGCAAAGAACGTGGTTAAGGAAATGCTAGGGTTCTTCACAAAGTTTGGTCTGCCCAAGGAGGTACAGTCAGACCGAGGAAGTAATTTCATATCAAATGTTTTCAAGCAGTCTCTGAAAGAGTTGGGCATCACCCAGATCACGTCTTCAGCTTACCATCCCCAGACCCAAGGAGCGTTGGAGAGATATCATCTAACACTCAAATCGATGCTCAAGAAATACTGTTTGGAACATCAGAAAGACTGGGATAAAGGTCTTCCATTCGTTGTGTTTGCTGCAAGAGAATCTCCAAATGAATCACTGGGCTTCTCACCTTTTGAACTACTGTTTGGCCATGAAGTAAGAGGACCCCTTAAGCTACTCAAGGAATGCTGGCTGTCGGAGGAAGATGACGTCAACCTGCTGGAGTATGTGATGAAGTTCAAAGAACGGCTGTCCACTGCTTTACAGCTGGCGAGAGAGAATTTAGGAGCTGCTCAGGAGAAGATGAAGACTTGGTATGATAAGAAGTCCAGGTTACGCCACTTTCAGCCAGGAGATCAGGTTTTGATTCTGCTACCAGTTCATGGGCAACCTCTTCAAGCCAAGTTTAGTGGTCCTTATTTCGTGGAGAAGAAACTCAGTGATGTCAACTATGTCATCGCCACACCAGATCGTAGAAAGAACAAGCAACTACGTCACATCAACATGCTAAAGTTATATCACAGGCGGGACGAAAATAATCCAGTCTGCACTGTAGCTGTTCCACCCGAGTCTGCAAGTGAAGCTCTCCCATGCAGTATGAGCCTGAGTGATAGTTTGGGGAAGAATCCTGATATCATGAATGATCTCCAGACTAAGCTTTCTCATCTACCTCCCAAGGAAAGGCAGGAGTTTTCGGCATTACTGCAGGAGTACCCGCAAGTGTTCCGTGCTACTCCAGGAAGAACCACTGTGTTGATGCATGATGTCGATGTTGAAGACGCAAAGCCAATTAAATTGCCTCCTTACCGTGTGAACCCAGTGAAAGTTCCTCTCATCCAGAAGGAGCTTGGCTACCTGTTGGACCACAAGATGATTGAGCCCTGTCAGAGCGAGTGGAGTTCTCCTGTCACTCTAGTCCCTAAGCCAGGTGGGTCACAGAGGCTTTGCATCGACTACAGACGTGTTAATCAGATAACCAAAACAGACACTTACCCTCTCCCTCGTGTGGAAGATTGCATAGACAAGATCGGAAAGGCTAGGTACATAAGTAAGTTTGATTTGTTAAAGGGATACTGGCAAGTACCTATGACTGAACGTGCTAGGGAGATCTCATGTTTTGTAACACTAGGAAAGGCTTTTGCATGTTCTGTAATGCCGTATGGTATGAAGAATGCACCAGCCACATTTCAGAAGCTCATGAATGTTGTAACAGAGGGTTTGGCAGGGTGTGTTGTTTATATTGATGATGTATTAATCTTCAGTGACAACTGGAAAGATCACCTATGCCATGTCAGTAAATTTCTTGACCGTTTAGTTCATGCTAATCTTGTAGCTAATTTATCAAAGTGTGAGTTTGGTCAAGCTAAAGTTCAGTACCTTGGGTATGTAATTGGTGATGGACATGTTGCACCACCAGGAGCTAAGGTTCAGGTTATAAGTGATCTTCCCAGACCTAAAAGTAGGAAAGAGCTACAAAGATTTTTGGGAATGGTAGGTTATTACAGGAGATTTGTTCTTAACTTTTCTATTCTTGTATCACCACTTACAGACCTACTGAAAAAGGGAGTTAAATTTGTCTGGACCGATAACTGTGAATCCTCTTTCAACAAACTTAAAGCTATTCTATTAAGTCAGCCAGTGCTCGCTACTCCAAATTTTGCTAAGCCTTTTAAGATGGCTGTTGATGCAAGTGATACTGGAGCTGGGGCTGTTTTGCTGCAAGAGGATGATCAGGGTATTGAACATCCTGTATCTTATTACAGTAAGAAGTTCACTCCACCTCAAAAGAACTACTCAACTATTGAGAAAGAGCTTTTGGCCTTGATTTTGGGTTTACAGCATTTTTCATTTTATTTGTGTTCTGGTTTTGACCCCATAGTCATTTATACCGATCATAACCCACTGAAATTCCTTAGTAAGTTTAAAGATAAAAATCAGAGATTGACAAGATGGAGTCTACTTCTTCAGGAGTATTCATTAGACATACAACATGTCAAGGGGAAAGAAAATGTTATTGCAGATTGCTTATCTAGACTTTAGACAGATTGTTTTAGAGTAATAAGAAATTTCCTTTGTAAATTTCTTTTTCTTTGTGGGGAGGTGTTACATAGCCTATGATTTCATCATCCTTTGTCTAATTTTAACGCACAGTTGCTGCATGTTTGATCACGAGCGTGTTCTGCCTCAGTCCCCCCTTCTACCGTTATAGTAGAGTAAGTCGTCCTTTCTGTTATTCAGTGCGGGATTGTCGACCGTTTGTCCCCATCGCTTCATTTGCGCGTCCTTATTACAAGTTGTATCAAGCTCTGCTGGCTCCTATATAATGAGCTCAGTCTCTGCATCATGGCCACTTAGATCTGCTCCTCATTTTGTTCACATCTCTGTCCTCCCCTGTACAGATATTATTATTGTGAGTGCTCAAGAAATCTCCAACCATCTAGCAGCTGTGTGTAATTTGAGTATTGCTGTTATTGCATTTTTTCTTGTACTGTATAGCATAAGTTTAATTTGTAGGCCTAGTGAAGTTTTTGTAATTCATGTAGGGTTCTTTATGTCAGTCGTTTTTGATAATAGTTTGTATCTGTAATTATTTATCTGGCATTCACTGAGTATTATCTGGTATCTCATTTTATCAGGGCTGACTTAGATAAATTTATTCTTGCTAATTTCGTGTTAATAGAGGCTATTGCAGTTAACCATATATTTAACCTGTTTTTGCCATTACATTATCCTTATGAGTCCTGAATGTTTTATTGTCAGTTTGAGCATTAAACTTTGACTTGTAATTTTACCTAACTCTTTGTTTTGAACCTGGAACTTTACGGGACAGTAGTGATTTTTAGTATTCTCACTTAAAGTGTACATTATCTTTCTCTGTTCCGTAACAATATATATATATAATATATATATATATATATATATATATATATATATATATATATATATGTGTGTGTGTGTGTGTGTGTGTGTGTGTGTGTGTAAAATTCTTCTCTATATACAGAGGAAGAAAACACATGCTCACAAAAAAAAAATAAATTAAAAAAAACTAACCTGGTGGTACTTCCTTGAAGTTCAGGGTAAAGTTGCCAGCAGAGGCAAGAGCTCTGACTACCTCTACATCACGCCCAAAAACATATGAGTCCCCGTTCTCCTTTCGCTGGAAAAATACTGCTGGAGGGAAGCTGAAAGTCGCCACCTGAATCAGTCCACATCAATTAAATACCGTTACTATATTGGAACACCGATAAATAACACCAATTTCGTATTCTAATGTAACACCTTTTGCCTCTCACAGTTCGTCATGAAGTGCAACTGAAGTGATTCTTAATACAGCAGTTACTTAAGAAATATATTGAAATGAGTGAGCTAAAAGATTTCAAATCTGCTGATGTTGTTGGTTACCAGATGCTGGAGACTAGATGCTCAAAGATTTATCAGTTAACCTACATTATACACTATCTATATATATACCTAGACTACTTCCCCCAAGGAAAGGGAGGTAGCCGAGACAGGACGACACACTCCCTATTTTCTCATCCATTCAAACACATTCATTCGCATCTTAGCCCCAAAGGGGAGAACGGACAGATCCTCACTGCACCACACCGCACAAGTGTCAACTGCGCAATGCAATCAGTGACATCCGCAGCAGGGCCCGACAGCAGAACTGGTTTACCCCTGCCACATCATAACAGACCCATCTCCTTACCCGCACCTGACCTGACTAGCTGATCAGACCAAATGCAGGAGGATATCCCCTCAGGGCTGCGTCATCACTTATTCATTCACAATTTCTCTTCATTTATTTCTGTCACGCACAGCCACTCTTCCTTGCTCAACAGACATCCCTCTCGCATTCAGCGCTCTCTTCACACTGTCCATCCATCCTTTTCCTGGTCTTCCTCTCAGCCTTACACCTCTCACATCAGGTCTAGTTATCTTTTTCACCAATTGCTCATTATCCATTCTCTCCATATGCACAAACCATCGCAACACCCTCTGCTCAACTCTACCAGCCATCTCCCGAACAACTCCATTTCTCCTTCGCACTTCATCCATATGTGTCACTCCACACTTACTTCTCAGACACCTCATCTCCATTACATTCAAACTTTTCCTCTCTGCTACACCCATATTCCATGTTTCAGCCCCATATAACGCAGTCGGTACCACAACACCCTCATACAGCCTTCTCTTTACATCCATTCTAAGCGAACGACATCTAAACATTTTTTTCATTCCTCCCAGCACCTTTCCTACTTCATTTATTCTAAACTTCACTTCTGCATTTATTTTTCCATCCACAGCAACATGTGACCCTAGATATTTAAAACACTCTACCTCCTCAAGCAACTCACCATTCAAAACTATATTCATTCCCCTACCATCTACTAACCTCGTACACTTCATCACTTTACTCTTATTCTCATTTACTTTCAATTTCCTCCTTTCACACACCCTTTCAAACTCCTCTACCAACTGTCTCAATCTCTCCTCTGAATCAGGTACCAGTGCAGTATCATGTGCAAACAGCAGCTGCTTCAGATTCCACTCTCCACCATCAACATTCACCAGACTCAGACCTCCACCTAAAACTCTTGCATTCACCTCCCTTACAACACCATCCATGTAAATATTAAACAACCAAGGCGACATGACACATCCCTGTCGCAGCCCCACTCTCACGGGAAACCAATCACTCACAGCATTTCCCACTCTTACACACGCTTTACTATTTACATAATAACTTTTCATCCCTTTTAGTAACCTACCATCAAGTCCATACAATCTTAAAACAGTCCACAAAACCTCCCTATCAATCCTATCATAAGCTTTCTCTAAATCCATAAATGCCCAAAACACATCCTTGCCTTTCGCTAAATACTTTTCACACACTTGTCTCACAGCAAACACCTGATCCACGCATCCCCTCCCTCTCCTAAAGCCACACTGCTTATCACCAATCACTTCCTCTGTACCCTCTCTAACTCTCATAATTAACACTCTACCATACACCTTACCTACAACACTCAACAGACTTATACCCCTAAAGCTAGTACATTCATACTTATCACCCTTGCATTTATACAACGAGACCACACAAGCACTTGCCAAGTCAATTGGCACCATACCTTTCACAAAGCACACATTCAACAATCTTATTAACTAGTCAACAATAGTCACTCCACCACCCTTCAGGCATTCCACAGCATACCCATCCATACCTGCAGCTTTCCCTGTTTTCATCCTCTTTACTGCCTTCTCTACTTCCTCCTTCGTGATCAAACAATCATTCAACTCTCCCAACACATTTATTCCTTGAACCCTTCCATCTGCCACAATCTCTGCCACCCTTTCCTCCTCTACATTTAATAATCTTTCAAAATACTCTTCCCATCTCTTCCTTACTGCATCCATCTCAATTAACATCCTTCCATCCTCTGCTTTTACTCGTTCTTCTTTCCCAGACTCTCCCTTTTGCACCCTTTTCACCTCCTTCCAAAACATTTTCTTATTCTGTTGAAAATTCTCTGTCAGCCGCCTACCCCACCTCTCATCTGCTGCCACTTTAGCATCACGCACAGCCCTTCTCGCCCTATTCCTCTTTTCCTTATACCTTTCATATGACATCTCATCCTTCCTCTGCAGCCACACTTCATATGTACATCTCTTCTCAGCCACAGCCATACTTACTTCCTCGCACCACCATTCACTTCCTTTTCTTACACCGCCACCCACACGTCTCACACCACACACCTCTTCTGCATGCCCCACCACAACACTCTTAAACAACTGCCATTCCTCCTCCACACTGCCATTTTCCCGATCTTTCACTGCGTTCCACTCATCTTTCAATTTCTCCTGATACTCTGTCTCTCTTTGATCCAACTCACTCACTTTCAAAACCTCCCTGCCACACCTAACCCTCCTAGCTCTCACCCATCTCTTACCTACTCTTAACTTTCCCTCCACCAGGTAGTGGTCAGACATACTTCCACCCTCCCCTCTCAGAACTCTCACATCCAACAATCTTCCTATTACATTTCTAGACACAACCACATAGTCCATCAAAGCTCTATCAACAACCCTTCTAGTCTCCTGTCTCACCCATGTATACTTATAAATATCTTTCTTCTCAAATAATCACCGTAGCCTCACTAGGGTGAATGATTAACATATGAGTAAGAATGACTACTTCCGAGGTACAGATTTCGTCCTCTAGACGATTATTTGATGATTCTGAATTCCTGAAGGTAATGGTTCGATGTTTAGACAACAAATGTGGAACTAGGTTGACAGTAACGTAACTCAGTTATGTTGTCATCATAGAAGTGCCTGAGAAACCACTTGGAAGGATGATTGAGTAATTGCCTGAAACTAAGATGAAGTTTTGGGAAACATTTAGTAGGGGTATGCAGCCCAGCCCAGGGAAGTACTATCGCCAAGGTAACGGGAGACTCAATGAATAGCCTGGATTCCATTTTCTCTCCTAGGCCTTGGTAGCTGGTTACACATCTTTTTGCCTCACACATCAGAGGGCATCAGGCTACCCTTCTAACACAGCACACACATTTACAGCATATCACATTGCCTTAAACCTGCTATCCTCTCTCCATAAATCATCAGTCTTGTTATTGCATATCATGCATATTACACAATGCATCTCTGCCTCCCCCCCCCCCATAAAAAGAACCATGGCTGCTGTTATACTGGGAATTAGTGTGGTGGTTTCTCAGATGACCACCACCAGCAGGGCTGGGTCATCTGCACAGGGCCCTCCCGGTCGTAATCAAGCGACTGTGCCTCTTTCAGTGCTGCGGCACCCCTAAACTATTCATCAATGCAGTAAAATTTTCTTCTGCATTATTGGGGGACTTCACTTCAACATCAACTCTGTTCACAATTTCCTCCAGTTTGAATCCCCAGATCTATTATTATTGACAGAGCCTCAAGTAAGCTCCACCTCTTGCTTAGCTAGATTTAATTTTCCTGGTTATATCTTGATTCAAAATTTCGGACCCAGAGAAGGCGTATGTTGCCTTGCTAAATAAGAAATTGCCCTGGTGGAGATTACTAAATTTAAATTTCCTTATTTCGACTATTCAATATAGAAATTAAATTATTTTGGTAAAATTAAGTATTTATGTTGTGTTTATTGTTCGTCTAATGCCCCTCCAGAACAGAGTTTATTTTATTCTCTGTCTTCACAACTAAGTGTCCTCAACATAAATACTGCATACGAAATCACCATCCTGGGTGATTTTAATACCATAATGATGAACGGCTTACTTATTCAGCCAGAACTGATGACTCTGGTCTTGAATGCGAGCTATTTGCAGACACATTTAATCTCACCCAGTTAGTCAATTAACCTATCCGTGTACCAGACAACCCCAACCAAACTCCCCACCTGTTGGACTTGTTCCTAACATCCAATTCAGATAATTATAATGTCGACGGGAAGTCCCCCATCGGATCCTCGGATCATATTCTGATACAAGCCACCAGTTCAACACCTACCAAACCTTCCTGTGTGAACCGGTCGTGGTGACTAAGTGGCACTACGACAGGGCAGATTGGGAGGGTCTGCAAATTACTTTTTCTCTCAATATGCAAACTCCACATTGGGCCACATACAGAATTTCAATAAAATTGGCATGGAAACACTCATTCTCCACCATAGTTACAGAGAAAGATGTAATTCACCTAAATGGTTTGACCACAATTGTGCTAGAGTAACAGAACATAAAACAATAGTCTATAACACATATACAAGGACCAAAACTAAAGAAGCCAATAGCTATTAAAGAAATTTTAAAAACCATGCCAAAACTATTATCAATCTTTCTAAATCAAACATTCTCCTTAGAGAAGCTAACAAACTACAAAACAACCCAAATGATAACAAAATATTCTGGCCTACCCTTCATTCATTCAAATAACTTCACTACCATCTCTTCTATTCCACCGTTAATATCCCCCAATGGAAAATTAAATCTAGTAAATGACCCACGTGGAGAAGCCAACCTTGTTGATATTTTTTCAACAAACTCAACCCTAAATACAGGAAATCACCATATTCCTGTATTTGATTTTGATTCCCCTCAAATACACACTTTCAAGATTCACACAAGATATGTACAAGCTGCAGTACAGAATCTTTTAGCTCCTGGTCCAGATGAAATTCCTTCAATAGTACTTAAAAATTGCTCTCCCATGTTGGCTCCTGTACTGACAAAATTTTTCCCCTTATGTATCTGTACCTCAAGTTTTCCAGCCTCTTGGAAAGAAGCAAATATCCATCCTGTTCCTATAAAGGGAGGCCACTTCTGATCCATCAAAGTATAGACCAATCGCTATAATTTCCATTCTCGGTAAAATTTTTGGGACACTGTTAAAAAAACACATAGTCAAGCACCTTGAAATCAATAAATTAATCATTGATCAGCAGTATGGATTTAGACATGAACATTCAACTGTAGACATTCTTTGCCTTTTTACCCATTAAATTAACAAAACAATAGACCAACATGGTGAAACACACGCAGTAGTACTTGATATTTCAAAAGCATTTGACAATGTCACCAGGCCCTATTGTTTAAGATGACATATTATGGCCTAGCATCACTGGTTCCTCTACTTTCTTCTTACCTTCATAACAGAAAAATGCGGGTCATGGTAGATGAAATTTATTCCCAGTTTCATTCCATAAATGTTGGTGTACCTCAGGGATCAGTGTTGGCTCCAACCCTGTATCACATTCATATACATGACCTCCTATCTGTCACTCACAACCCGGTACACTCTTATGCTGATGACTCAACACTTCATAGTTCTTTCACGTTTAGCACCTTCTTTACACAATCTGATATTATAAATTCCCCCAAAATACAGCAATTTCCCTGAACCAGGCTTTTTTTTAAATTAATCAATGGGGACATATAAATCTGGTCTCATTTAATGCTCAGAAAACTAAATACATTAATTGCTCCAACAGAAAGAATCCCTCAGACTCCCACATAATTATAAATGATGTCAGTATTCCCATATCCACTACAATTGATATCCTAGGTGTCACACTAAACACCAACCTAACCTGGACAGCTTATGTTAAATATTTTGCTAAAAGTGCTTCTAAAAAATTGAGACTTTTGTGCAGAGTTCGTGAATTCTTTACTGACGAGCAGATGGCCACAATATACAAAAGCCATGTGTGTTCTGAGATCGAATACTGTTCGCCACCGTGGAGTGGATGTGGAGCAGTTGCATTGAGGCAATTGGACAAAATTCAAAACAAAATAAAGCCATTACGTTAATCAATAATCCTGCCATTACACAAGACCTTCCTCCATTATTGGTACATAGAGATGTTGCATCCTGAGCATTATTATACCGATTTTTTTAACGTAAGTGCTCTGACAAACTAGCTTCAATTGTGCCTCCCCTTCACATTTTCTCCTGAAATACTCAGGCAACCGGGAGCACCCATAAACCAACACACTCTCGCCCACAATGCAGAACCTCTGCTTATCAAAATCCATTTATCCCCAGAACTACTACTCTCTGGAATTCACTTCCTGGGAGTTGCTTCCCACAGACATTTAATCCACTTTTATTAAAATTCAGTTGCTATAAATATTTCATGAATGGAGAATGTCTTAAGGCAAATGGACTTTTTTTTTTCTTTGTTTTTCCTTCTTCCATTCATTATCTCTTTTAAATACCATGAAAAAAGAAAAGTGGCCCAAAAAATGAGGACCACTACACAGATATTTGTGTTCAAGCTGTTTTTCATTCCCCATTTTCTAAGTACGTTACTATTGGTGCTCTATACAACAAAGGTAATTAATCCACCACATCCCGTTGACATACATATAAGTCCAAACGATTTCTCACAGTGGCTGGGAGAAGGAGGGAGGTGAGAAGACAGGAAGATTTCAGTAGGATAGAAGTTGTGGAAGCAATGAAAAAAGTTAAATCGGGGAAAGCCCCAGGAATTGATGGAGTGTGTGGTGAAATGCTGAAGCATGGAGGAGAGATAGTAGTAGAATGGATGTGGAAAATGTGCAGATTGGCCTGGGAGGAAGGTAGAGTCCTGGAGGATTGGAAGTCAGGTATAATTATTCCCTTGTACAAAGGAAAAGGGGAAAAAGAAGTGTGTGGTAATCATAGGGGCATTTGTCTTCTTAGTATAATAGGAAAAGTGTATGGTACGATACTTATTGACAGAGTTAGAGAAAGAACAGAGAAATTAGTTGGAGAAGAACAGGGAGGCTTTAGGAAGAGAAGAGGTTGTGTAGATCAGATATTCATTCTTAGATCTTTAGTGGAAAAGTTTCTAGAGAAGGGAAAGAAGTTGTAAGCGGCTTTCATGGATTTGGAGAAAGCATATGACAGGGTGGATAGACAAGGATTGTGGAAAGTGTTAAGAATATATGGAGTAGATGGGAAGTTGTTGAATGCTGTGAAGGGTATGTACGATGGTGCGAAGGCTGCAGTGCGTGTGGATGGTGAACTAAGTGAATTTTTCTCTTTGAAAATTGGGTTGAAATAGGGATGTGTCATGTCTTCATGGTTGTTCAATCTGTACATGGATGGGGTAATAAAAGAGGTACAAGGTAGGGTAGTGGATGTTGGAGTGGCCCTGGTGAGAGAGGATAGTGTTTGGAAACTCCCTGTACTGTTGTTTGCAGATGATACTGTGTTGTTGAGTGAAGACGAAGGGGAGCTGCAAGGCTTGGTGGATGAGTTTGGGAGAGTGTGTAAGAAACGGAATCTAAAGGTGAATGCAGGGAAGAGTAAAGTGATGGTCTTTGAGAGTGGTGAAGTCAGTGAATGTACAGCGAGGTTGGATGGTGAGGAATTGGAAAATGTAAGTACGTTTAAGTACTTGGGTAGTGTGATGAGTAAGGATGGAGGTTTGGAAGGTGAAGTGCTTGAAAGGGTACAGCAGGGAAGAAAGGTTGCTGCTTCTTTGAAAGCAGTGATAAGAAACAGGGAAGTGAGCATGGAAGTGAAAAAGTTACTACATGACAATATAGTGATACCAACTCTATCGTACAGAAGTGAAGCTTGTGCGTTGTTGGAAGGACACAAGTCAAGAGTGAGAGCAGTGGAAATGAGTTATTTAAAAGGAGCCTGTGGAGTCACATGGAGAGACAGGCTGATGAATGAGGATATAAAGGAGCATTGTGGTGTGGATGTGGATGTGATAGGAAGCGTTATGAGGAACACACTGACGTGGTCTGGCCATGTGGAGAGGATGGAGGGTGAAAGACTGATGAAGAAAGTGTATGTGAGTGAGGTGGAGGGGGGAAAAGGGAGGGGGAGGCCGAGGATGAGATGGAGGGATGGGGTGGAGAGGTATATGAGAGAGGGGGGTGTGAGTTGGGAGCAGGGCAGTGAAATGGCGGGGGACAGGGCGACGTGGAGGCGATTTGTTTGTGGCCACCCCAAACGGGATTGAGGCATCTGGCAATAGATAGATAGATAGATAGACTCCCACTGACGTATATAAATATGCCGCAATTGTAAGTTCTGTCATTTGCACATTTTTCAAATTTTGCTTGTGATTTTTGGTACATATACATGGGACACCTTCCTCTACCCAAGGCCTGGCATGGATAATGCCTTACCCCGCATGAAGTTCCCCATCCCCTGCACACCATTGTCTCGGCAATTCACCTGTTACCAATGACCTGGCCAGTAAAGCCATGTTGCACCACTGTACGAAATTCAAGGCCAGAGTGATCCCCCAGTCGTTGACAATGTGGAGGACAAAGTTTACATAGTGTCAGAGGAAGAAACAGTCAGAAATGATGATCAGATAAAGTCACCAATAAAGGTGCAGTATGTTGATGTGTTTGGTGAGTGAAACAACACTTATATCGCCTATATTACTGTGCAAAAACCAATATACTCTTCTACTATATATAAATATGTACTGTACCAAGTAAATAACTAAATAGCTATTATGTAACCTTGCTGAAGTCCTAGAAGGAAGCAGATGACTTTCGGATCCCCACAAATGCTCCATTGACGTGTTTTGTAGGCAGTAACGGTCAACAGAGTACTCATAGTTTCATAACTTTCATTCATTCCACGGGCATGCACAACCGGAACAGAAGGAAGCTCATTTCCATTATGGAGAAAGAATGCCTTCAATGCATTCATCCCAGAATCTATGAACAACAGTCATTTTCCATTTTGATAACGACGAGACTTACAAAGGTGTTGCATTAACGATGCAATATCATAACAGTAACAAATCGTGTCAACCATCTTGAAGTACACTGAGAGCTTTATTGTAGGCTATATGATGGAAAGTGGTGGTACAAACTCCACCTAGTAGCACGTTCCATTGCTTGAGTTGAGATCCAAGGAAATCATTTTTCTGCTTGGGGAGTTAAGATCTCATAAGTTCATGCAACTCTACCTGACTGACGAGTTGTGGCTCCTTGTTCTCTAAACCCTCTTGAAAGTCGGCATCCATGCAACACTCCTCCTCACTAGGTTCTGATTCAATTGTGGTACTTAATGGAGGATTTGGAATTGAAAACTCAAGGCCATGGGGTGCTTGCCTTAGAGAAGGTACATAAAGATACCTGATCTTGGACCGAGTTTTCACTGAATTCCCTTTGGTGTTAGTGAGGCAAGAGTAGCAGTCAGGACAGTGATAATTAGTTTCACGCCAAAGCATTGGTACGGTGAAAGGCATACCTGATAGCCGTTTCATGTGGTTTACACCCTGCTTGCATCCAATAGGGATGCCCACTTCTTGTCTTGATTACCATCAAGACAACTGAGGTAATGTTTATAACCATTTTTAATATTCCTTGTAACTCGTCTTTTCAGGCCTTCAGGTGTAAAGAACCCGCAGATGTAGCAGAAAAGTCTGATGCATTCATACAGTTGCGGTGCTTCACTGCTTGCCAACACAGATCAAGGCACTGTAACAGTAAAGCCGAAATGCAATAATAACAAATATAAGTTTACCATTGCATACATTGTTGTTGTCAAAAAATAAAAAAATCATCTGCTTAAAAGTGGGAAAATTTTACCCGACTTTCCGCTGTGGCTGATTTTTGAGTTGCTAAATATCTTGTGGTTCAGGTACATAACTGAAGCTGACATAACCGCCACAGTTACTAGCTGAATGCAACTTTACAAGGTATATCTATCTTTATGACTGTAGTCGAGTCGGATTTTCCAACACACGAGCAGATTTTCCTATAGTATATTGGTTCTCGAAAACTGGACGTGCTGAGGAAAATTGGAAATCATAATCGAATTTTTGAGGTTCATGTTGCTTAGAATCACCAAAAAATGTACTAGAACCATTACGCTTATAAAATTTTGTTGACCAGTGTAATAATAATAATAATAATAATAATAATTACAAGAAGAAGAAAAAAAACACCTTTTTTATTACAGAAATTGTTGATATCAGTAATGGAAAGGATGCTTCTGATAAGCATTAAGAAGGATACTGATATTTGGTCGGTGGTTGGTGTGTATTAATCGTAAATCACCATGCTCTTCAAGGTTCAGTCTCTTACTCTATTTTGTTAGAAGTTCATTTGCATGGTCAGAACCAGCTTGAACCATGTAAAAACTTGGGAATGCAAGTAAATATAGCTCAACCACTGCACAAAGCTGGGGGGTATTTAGCAACAGTATTTACATTGCTCCAGTAGTCACTGAGGTTTTTACTTCTAAACAAGGCTTTTGCTTCGAGGTCCATGGTCATGTCTAAAAGATCTTCCTGTAATTGAAAGTCAATGTCTGCATTTTCATTTCTAAATCAAAAGGTGTAAAAATCCAGTCAGGCACAAGCATTTTTGCCGGGTCCACAAGTGTACCTAAAGTCCTCCTTTAATTTGTCAAGGTGTGGTGTGCATATCAACAGATCACAGTCTGAGGTGTTTTCATTTTCTTCCAGTTGCCGTAGGTTTGAAAAATCCTGAAAATTTCTACATACCAATGAAGCTTTGAAAAAGGCCTGTTTTAGCATGGAAACCTAATAGAATTCTTCTGGTCTGAATAATTGCAACATCTTTACCCTTCAGACGTATCTGTACTTCATTAATTTTTGAATATAGGTTTGGCAAACAGAAAAGAGAATTCTCACACTTGTTAACCCTTCACATAGTGATGGGTTTACAGTACATATGTTAGTAACTGCACAGCTGAGTTGTATCAGTTTACAAATCTTTACAAACTATCACCGCTAGTCAGCCATCTTACCTCAGTGTGGAAAAATAATGGAGTGTTTTCCAAGCTAGTATTCCACTAGATGGCTCCACGATTAGGACAAAAACGTTCCCCACACAGTGTAAAAATTACAGTTTTCTTTGTTAAATATCTACACTATTGTGTGAAACTGTGAATCAATGTAATGTCATATACCATAATTTAAATAATACAAATAGAACACGTATATATGACGTAGTGTGAATGGTTTATATTTATCATAAACGGAAATTAAAATATCATTGATGGCATGTGATGGCAACGTACCCTTTCAGTGGTCCTATATTATTCAATTGCTGCCACTTTTAGTGCAAGTTAGGTTCTTAATACATTGTTTGTTGAGACTGTAAGTTACACCTAGTGGGTATCTTGACCATTCAGTCTCTATGTGGGCAAAAATTTAATGTTGAGTAAATACTGGGACTCAAGATTCTGCTCACTTCCCTTCACCCATGCGCACCACAAGACAGTCCCGTGTTTTTTTCACGAGATTTGTTTTCAAAACAAACACATGAGGACATAATGCTTTAAATAATACAGATTAGACTACTTGAAGTCTGGTCAGGGTAGCTGAAGTAAGGTACTGTAATTGCTTTGGAGGGTCTGAGGGTTATACAGCTCAGTGGGGGCAGCAGGGGACTGTCTTGTGGTGTGCATGCTTGAAGGCAGTGAGCATTATGTTGAGCCCCAGTATTTACTTAACATTAAATTCCTGCCCACACAGAGACTGCATGAGTCAAAATACCCACTTGACGTAATTTACAATCTGGACAAACAATGTATTAAGAACTAACTTGCACTAAATGTAGCAGAAATTAAATAATATAAGGCCACTGAAAGGGCGGGTTGCCATCACATGCCATCAATGATATTTTAATTTCCGTTTATGATAAATAAAAACAATTTATGCTACTTGTATGTACGTGTTCTATTTGTATTATATATATTATGATATATAATATTACTGTGACTCACAGTTTCACACGACAGTATAGCCACAAAGAAAATATGCTTTTTAAACAGCACAGGGAATGTGTTTGTCCTAATTGTGGAGCCATCTAGCGGAATACTAGGCTTTTCACAAGCACCCCACTGGTTCATTTTCATCATTCTTTTCGTATTGCAAACAATCCTGAGTTCAGTGGATGTGCTTTGATTTCACTAATTATTCTGATACACACAAAAGGCTTCATTCCTTTCGCCAATGAGTTTCTTGGCTACAAGATGGTGTCTGTGTCATACTCAATGGACAGTACGAACATTAGCTACATTTTCCCTAAGTGACAAATCTTCTGAATCGGCCGATCATTACTGGTTCACCATCAGTATATTATAGCTGTTGGGTATACAGTGCATCTCCAAATACTCCTCCAAACACTGGAAAATTGTCTTACCTTTTGCATCAGCTTTAAGACACTAGGCAAAAAAAAAAAAAAAAAAAAATCAACAATGCAATTTTGACTTGGACTGTAATACTGCACATAGGCCATAAGAAAGTTTGAACTGGTGGAAGTTGATTCACCGAGCTGGAGGGAAAACTTGGAATGCTGAAGCTCAGATGTCAAAATTAAATTTATAAATCATCGGCCATCTCATCAATTCATCGCTGCACAGTACTGACACTTAATGACAGACATTTTTGGACAGGCTGAGAGTCTTTTTTCATAACAGTTTCAATCACCTGTTTAACTGGTGGAATTATGGTCTGCTCTCCAACTACAGTAGAACCTTGATTATCCGCGAGCCAATCAACCGGAATTGGCACTGAACCGGACAGTTCAAAGAAAAATTCTTAAATCGATCAACCGGGGAAATTCCGGGACCTATCCAGCATATCAAATTCACCGCGCAACCATCCCGCCCGAATGTTTTCATTCCTTTCGCCGCTAAAATGCATCACCGCAGTTCCCGCCATTGTTTTGAGGGTTAACAGTATAAACACCACAACACACCACTGTTTTATAGCAATTTTCCGTACTATTTGGTGGAATATCAGCTCTGTCTGACCAGGAAATCATCGACAGTGTTCTTTTGCCTGAAAAGAAAAATATGGAAGAGGTGGATTCAAGCGATGAGGAAGAGGAGGAAGGAGTATGTTCGTCTTGTGGAAACATGGTGATGAATCATTTTGAAAGATCATCCGATTCCTGGAGAGAAATCCAGCCTACACAGCTAATGAACTGCTTCATTTCGTAGCCATTATGACTTCCAAAATCGCCGTCATGTAGCAATCAGTCAGACATCAGGGACTTCACTAGGGGTAAACATGCAAAAACAACAAATATTTCATCGTACCCTCCTGTTCATGTGTGGGGTTCCCAGATAGTGATGCAGCAAGTACTCCAGCAAAGATGGCTGCTCCACCAGTCTCTCCCATCAGGCCGTTCAACCCCCAGCCAGCCTATCCACTCGCTTCGATAAGCCTGCATCACCCACAACTCATCCTCCCCCACCCAGTCCTCCCTCTGAATCTGAATCTCATGTGGATAATGTGATGGTGATGAGTGATGATGATGACTCATCATGTACAGTAAATACAGTAAAAAAAAAAAAAAAAAAAAAAAGGAAAATTAAAACAAAGACAAAAATAATGTACAGCTGGCCGCACTCCCGCGAGGGCCACAGTGTTGTCAACGCTGGCCAAGATATTGACTTTGAAACACTAGTAGAGAGATGCGTTCGAAGCATCCACAGCCAGTAAGAGAGAGTCGTACAGAGAGAGTTTGGGGGGAAGGAAGGGGGTTTGAGGCGAGTGGAGGGATACCTATGCACGAGAGGTGAGGGATGACGTCTGAAACAGATGAGTGGAAGGCTGGAAGCTATATATAATAAAAATCTACAATACCTGGTAACAAATCATATATATTTTAATACCTTTATTGTCAAGTTATTACCGCTGTGAAAAGTGGCACAGTTAATGCTTGGAAACCATAAAGCATAATGCTACTGAATATAGCAAATGTGAATCCTTAATACTGCATGCGGTAATTGCTGACACCCCTAGCACACACCTCCGTATCCTCCTTATCAAGCGTTTCCTAACACCCGACAACAAACACCGCATTTAGGGATGCTGTATCACTCTTTTACCTTACTATTTTTTCTACATTCTGATTAATGATACTAAACGCTAAATGCTATAGTCAGATTTTGCTATGTAAAAATTTACATAGTACGAGATAGGCAAAGAGGCACGGACACGATGGCAACAGATGGTTGTTTGTAAAAATGAAATTATGGACGTCTTGACCAATGAGGCTTTAAACAATTTGTGATCTCTCTCTCTCTCTCTCTCTCTCTCTCTCTCTCTCTCTCTCTCTCTCTCGCTCTCGCGCTCTCTCTCTCTCGCTCTCGCTCTCGCTCTCTCTCTCTCTCTCTCTCGCTCTCTATCTATCTATCTATATATATATATATATATATATATATATATATATTTAATCTGCTATCATGTGAAGGTCGATGGGAGCCCTAATAACTCCACGATGCGAGGACGCAACGATGCGATTTTAAACTGCTTGTTAGGTAACGCTAGATATGGGCGATGTTGATATGTGCCAGTGGTGTCAGCAGCTGCCACATTCCGGATGAAGTTACTTACATTTGTTACATGTGATTAATAAACAGCATTCTGATTCATTATTTTCAGGCAGTTTTTGTCTGTATTTTACAGCGTCCATTGCTTGGAAACGACAATAAAATAAAATACGATTAAAGTCTACAATTATGAATCTTGATCGGTTGTCTTCGTTTTGCAGTATAATATTTAAAGTTGATCTTTTTACTTTTCATGATGGCAAAAGTAACAACGAAAAAAAAAAAAAAAAATTATGAATATTACACTTTTCTGTCGCCTCAACAATCGTCATATCTCGCCTCTCGTGTACAGGCACCCACCTACCCACCTCAAACCCGCTCCCTCCCTCAGTCCTGTGAATGCTTCGATCAGAGCTCACTACTAATGATTCGCGGTTACTATCTCGGCCAGCGTTGCCAACACTAAGGTGGCCCTCGCGGGAGAGCAACCAACTGTACGTAGCATAGCTGAAGGATACAATAGTGGTTAACATTTAATTTTTACAGTATTAGCTCAGTAAACATAATTTTATTATACATTATACAGTTGTATTAGACATTTAGTAAAATTATTATAGTAGAGGTTGAGTGGCTTTTGGGTAGCTTGGGAGGTGGATTACTGATGATGGGGAATCGTCCAGGTTGCGAATTGTCCTGACTGGGAATCATCCATGTTTTGAAGGGGAATAAGTCTGACGGCGAATTGTCTCAGATCCGTCTTACACCGTACACTATAGAAGTAGCGTGACTTGCATATACAGTACCACATACATAATTATTTATGTAATAATACATAAAAATAGTGTAACGTGTGTATGTATAGCATCTATCTATTCTCTATCTATTGCCAGACGCCTCAATCCCGTTTGGGGTGGCCACAAACAAATCGCCTCCAAGTCGCCCTGTCCCCCGCCATTTCACTGCCCTGCTCCCAACTCACACCCCCCTCTCTCATATACCTCTCCACCCCATCCCTCCATCTCATCCTCGGCCTCCCCCTCCCTCTTCCCCCCTCCACCTCACTCACATACACTCTCTTCGTCAGTCTTTCACCCTCCATCCTCTCCACATGGCCAAACCACCTCAGTGTGTTCCTCATAACGCTTCCTATCACATCCACATCCACACCACAACGCTCCTTTACATCCTCATTCGTCAGCCTGTCTCTCCACGTGACTCCACAGGCTCCTCTTAAATAACTCATTTCCACTGCTCTCACTCTTGACTTGTGTCCTTCCAACAATGTCCAAGCTTCACTTCCGTACGTTAGAGTCGGTATCACAATACTGTCATGTAGTAACTTTTTCACTTCCATGCTCACTTCCCTTTTTCTTATCACTGCTTTCAAGGAACCAGCAACCCTTCTTCCCTGCTGCACCCTTTCAAGCACTTCACCCCCCAAACCTCCATCCTTACTCATCACACTACCCAAATACTTAAACGTACTCACATTTTCCAATTTCTCACCATCCAACCTCGCTGTACATTCACTAACTTCACCTCTCTCAAAGACCATCACTTTACTCTTCCCTACATTCACCTTTAGGTTCCGTTTCTTACACACTCTCTCAAACTCATCCACCAAGCCTTGCAGCTCCCCTTCGTCTTCACTCAACAACACAGTATCATCTGCAAACAACAGTACAGGGAGTTTCCAAACACTATCCTCTCTCACCAGGGCCACTCCAACATCCACTACCCTACCTTGTACCTCTTTTATTACCCCATCCATGTACAGATTGAACAACCATGGAGACATGACACATCCCTGTTTCAAACCAACTTTCAAAGAGAAAAATTCACTTAGTTCACCAACCACACGCACTGCAGCCTTCGCACCATCGTACATACTCTTCACAGCATTCAACAACTTCCCATCTACTCCATATATTCATAACACTTTCCACAATCCTTGTCTATCCACCCTGTCATATGCTTTCTCCAAATCCATGAAAGCCGCATACAACTTCTTTCCCTTCTCTAGAAACTTTTCCACTAAAGATCTAAGAATGAACATCTGATCTACACAACCTCTTCCCTTCCTAAAGCCTCCCTGTTCTTCTCCAACTAATTCCTCTGTTCTTTCGCTAACTCTGTCTATAAGTATCCTACCATACACTTTTCCTATTATACTAAGAAGACAAATGCCCCTATGATTACCACACACTTCTTTTTCCCCTTTTCCTTTGTACAAGGGAATAATCATACCTGACTTCCAATCCTCCGGGACTCTACCTTCCTCACAGGCCAATCTGCACATCTTCCACATCCATTCTACTACTATCTCTCCCCCATGCTTCAACATTTCACCACACACTCCATCAATTCCTGGGGCTTTCCCCGATTTAACTTTCTTCATTGCTTCCACAACTTCTATCCTACTGATTTCTTCCTGTCTTCTCACCTCCCTCCTTCTCCCAGCCATTCCCCAGCCACTTATACTCGCATTACTTCCATCCCCTACGTTCAACAATTCCTTAAAGTGTTCTCTCCATCTGCTCACTTTTTCTCCGTTCTCCACTAGTAATCTACCATTTTTATCTTTCACTCCCCTGCTAACTTCACTTCCACCCTGTCTTACTCTTTTCACTTCTCTCCAGAACATTTTCTTACAGTCCCTCCACTTTACACTCAAATTCCTTCCAAATTCCTCATCCACTCTCTTCTTACTCTCTCTTACTAATCTTTTCACCTCTCTCTTTCTTTCCACATATAACTCTCTCTTCAGCCTCTCAACTTCTTCCAAGCCCCTATTTCTCATCCATTCATTGTATGCTTTCTTCTTTTGTGCCACAGCCTGTTTCACTTCTTCAGTCCACCACGCTGTTCCTTGCACCCCCGTCCGTCTTCTCTTCCTTCCACACACCACATCACATGCTGCACATATTTCTTCTGTAAATATCTTACACACACCTTCCACGTCTCCCATCTGCTCCAATTCATATTTGCCCAATCGTTCCTCCACTTCTCTCTTATACTCTGCCTTTTTCTCATCCTCTTGTAACCTCTCCACTCTCCTTGCAACTACTCCTTCCTCTCGTCTTTCCCTTCTTCTATTCCTCCATCTTACTTGCATCCTAATTCTGGCCACCACCAAATAGTGGTCAGAAAGTCCACTCCCCCAACCTCTATACACTCTTGCATCCTTTACACATCTTCGCATCCTTTCATCCACACACACATAATCAATCATTGCCTTCCTTTCATTCAGTTCACCACCCACCCTTCTCATCACTCGCCATGTATACCTGTGGATCATTTTATGCCTGAAGAGGGTATTGCCTATCACCAACCCCCTCCCAGCACAAATGTCCACTAACGCACTCCCATTCTCATCTATCTCAGCAGGCACACCCCACTCACCATCCACCTTCACATTACCAACTTTACCATTCATATCACCAATCAAAAAAACTCTCTCATTCCTTCCAAACTTTTCCATGCACACTTCCACATTTGTCCAGAACTCTTCTCTCACTCTTCTAGCACGATCTTGCGTTGGTGCATACACACACACAATCGCCCACATTTGTATTCCAACTTTCAACTTTACCCACACAATCCTTGACCCAACTGATCCATACTGTCTTATGCTCTTCTTCCATCTTTTACTCACAACTATACATACTCCTTCCTTTGCCCTCTCATTCTCATCTACTCCTGCACATATACCCCATCCATACTCCCATTCTCTCACACTTTCTCCTCTCCATTTTGTTTCAGTTATTCCACATACATCCACTTTCGCACCCTCAAGCACCTGGACAATCTCTCTCTCTTTCACCTCATCATATTAATTTTATGTATAGCATACAGTGTACAATAATACAGTAATTGTAATGTGTACTCACCCATGACCTGTCGATGCTCCAGCAGGCTGCAGGGTTCCGAGACATGGGTAAGTACACGAGGAACAAGGTAGTAGTACTGTATTATTGTACATTGTATGCGATACATATACACCCATCCCATCCATCCATTGCCAGACGCCATGTATCCCAAACGGGGTGGACAAGGGCTTAGAGTTAATTGTTTTACAGGAAGGGGCACTAATCCTCCACCAACCCCACTTGACACGTAGGGATGCCAACAGCATCTGGTGTTCCCAGGCGGTCACCCATCCAAGTACTAACCAGACCCAACGTTGCTTATGTTATATTAATTTTATGTATTATTACATTAATTATTATGTATGTGATATTATTACTGTATATGTAAGTCACGCTACGTCTATAGTGTACGATGTAGGACAACAGGTAATAGGTGTTAATTGATTATCCAGAAAAAATGTTTTACCGGCATTATGAATTCCCCGTGGTTCCCGGATAATCGAGGTTCTTCTGTATACGGGATTTTCATGTCTTTGCTATTGTCAAGGAGATACTGTATGACGCATTCAGTCCTCCTTCATTATCAACATTGGCCGGTTCATTTGAAAAATTTCTTTAAATTCGGTTTTTTTTTTTTTTTGCTTTTTCTCTCAGTGCCATAAAAGATACAAGATATTTGTTTTTCTTATCAGAGTGAACCCTTTCAAGGTGGTCTCTCATCTTTGCAGATTTCATGATATCATTATTGAAAGTCTCTTCTCATAACAGGCGCAAAAGCATTGCTTCACTGGTAAACGAAGTGGTGAATCAAAATTTGTAATACTGTTGTGAATATTATCGGCATTTCATCTTGGTATCAACAGCAGCCATTGTTTCTTAGTAAAGGCGTAGCAGTCTTTCCAATGACACCACTTCTGTCGCTATGGGTGGTGAAAATGTACTGGCTCCTCAGAGTCCAGAGTCTGGGCTTGTGTATGGTGGGGGGAGTACGTTCAGCAAGGGAAGTGAACTGAAATGCTACACGTATGTATATCCTTCCTGGGACTAGGAAGATGAGAGAGAGACGAAGGGAAGGGTGAGGGGTACGAGGGGAATGGAACAGATATACAAGAAGTGGACAAGACAAGAGTTATGAAGTTCTCATGTGTAAAGGCAGTATATTTATCCATTATTAGTTGAGATAGTGCACATGACTAAAGAAAATGAAAGTTATTCATCCTTGTGAAAGAGACATTTTAATCAGTGCCGTTTTTTACTGTAAGCAAATTACGCTGTTGCATAGGGCCCCCGAGCTGCCATTATTGGCTTTTTTTTTTAGAAATTAAAATGTGTGTTGAGTCACTCCATATTCATGAAATTTTGTAGGGGGTACAGTGGACCTGCCAATTATTGCAAGTGCCATAAAGTGAGTAATGTAAGTAAGGGACCCCAAACAGCATTTCGTATAGGGCCCCCCAAAGGCTAGAAACGGCACTGATTATAATGGTGTTGTAACATCATGTGGTTCTGGCTAATGATAGATAAATGTAGATATTAATTTGTTTCAGTAAAACTAATCTATAATATAAAATAAAAACTGATTATACATAAATCATGTGGCAATATTTAGCAATTTATTGCATGATATTGTAGGCTATGTATTTACTATAAATTTCTGATAAGCAACGTTGGGTCTGGTTAGTACTTGGATGGGTGACCGCCTGGGAACACCAGATGCTGTTGGCATACCTACGTCAAGTGGGGTTGGTGGAGGATTAGTGCCCCTCCCTGTAAAACAATTAACTCTAAGCCCTTGGCCACCCTGTCTGGGATACATGGCGTCTGGCAATGAATGAATGAATGAATTCCAGCTTTCGATCCTAGTAGACTGGTGGGTCCCCAATCTACCTTTCATCATTCATCGACCTCCTGTTGACCCGCAGCCAGTTATCGACCTTCTTTTGACCCCCCATGCAACGCTAAACAGTCCTGTATCAAGGACATTAAACATTCTGTTTACACACACACACACACACACACACACACCAAGAACTGGTTGAAATGGAGACTCACAACAAACTGGTTGAAAGAGTACATAGGTTGGAGACGGCTTTTCAGAATAAGACTAATGAAATTAAGAAACAGATCCACTTACAAAAGGAAGAAATAGAAAAATTAGGAAAGGAAGTCAACAAGAAAGAAACAACCATAAATGAGCTAACAGTTGAAGTGGGTTCACTTAGGAGGAAACTTAGTGAAATGGCAAGTACAGTAGTCAACCACGAGAGTATTATGGAAGAGTTCAAAAATGATACAGAGACAATCAGGCAAGTAAGCAGTTGATAGATCAGAGCAGTGATATTGAGGAGAAGATAACACAGGTGAATGAAGCTGTGCAAAGCTACAAAAATGATGTGGAAACCACTTATGCTGAAATGGTAAAAGTAAAGAAAGACTTGGAAACAAGGGTGGAAGAAAAAAGCATTAAAAAGGAAGTGAAAAAAATAATCCAAAACAATCCTAAGTTAGTCAGAGATTCAGTAGATATTAACAAATCTATAATAATCACTGGTATAGAAGAGGAAGACATAAAAAACAAGATCTCAAGAGACAAAAAGGAGATGGCAAATGTAATGGGCATATTGAAAGAAGTATCAGAGGAAATCTGTAGTAAAGACATAGAGGATCACAAAAAGTTAGGGAAATACGAGAAAAACAAGTCAAAACCTCTAAAGGTAACCTTCCAGAGTATAAACACAGTGGAGGAGATACTAAAAAATGCAAAGAACCTTATGGAAAAAGAGGAGTTCAAAAATGTATGGATAAAAAGATGCCTAACACAAGAGGAACTGGAATTACTGAAAGAGAAGAGGGAGGAAGCAAAAACAAAAAATGAGGGAAGATCAGAGGAGGAGAAGAATACATTTTTTAACAAAGTAATTGGATTGCAGGTACGAAAGTGGTACATAAACAGGAGGGAATAAAAAGGAACAAGGTAGCAGAACCAAATCATGATAAGTATATAAACAAGATGATTAAGCAGATGTACTCAAATGTGGATGGAATGGTATCTAAATATTTAGATGTCAGAGAAAATGAACCACATTTAATATGCCTAACTGAAACAAAATTAACACCAAGGATATCGAATGACATCCTAAACTTAGAGGAATATAATATATGGAGAAGAGATAGGAACTTAAAAAAAAGGAGGAAGAATTATAATATTAACTAAGAAAAATCTAAAAGTCAAAGAAATAGAATTAGATATACCCTCACAAGTAGAAGTGACTGCAGTAGAGATAAATACATCAGACTAGAAAGTAATTGTAGCCAATTTGTACATGCCACCCAGATCAAACACATGGGAAACTGATGAATATGAGGACCTGGCAGAAAGTACAGTTCAGAGTTTAAGAGCATTACTACATAAAATGGAAGAGAAATCGAAAAGAATAATACTAACTGGAGATTTTAATACAAATATAAATTGGAATACTCTAGATATAATAAGCCAAGAAAGCTGTTGGGACCAAAAGCTACTGGATCTTGTGCAAGAGTTTTTCCTAACGCAACATGTAAGGGAAAGCACCAGAAAAAGAGGACTCGATGAGCCCTCAATGCTAGATCTCATATTTACTAGGCAAGAAAACGATGCTGACAATTTAATATATCACCCTCCATTCGGAAAAGCGACCATGCAAAACCAAACTGCAATTTCAGGATTGCATATGACAAAGATAATAGCAATGAAAGTTAAAAAAGTGCATAAAGTATAAGAAGGGAAAGTATCATGACCTAAAGAAGTACTTCTTTAGAAATTGTTTGGGAAAAGGAGCTTACAGGACAAGATTTAAATGCTATATATGAAAAATTCTGTGAACTTTATGAAATAGGAGTCCAGAAGTACATCCCACAGCACAAAGAAGCAGAAAAGAAAATAAAGAAATGGTTCAATACAGAATATAAAAAATCAAAAGAAAAAAGAGATTTGTTGTGGAATAGATACAGAAGATACAATAGTGAAAGGGCATATAAAAATTACAAACAGGCAAGAAACGATTATACAAGAATAAGGAGGGAAGCCAAAAAACAGTTTAAGGAGGATATCATCAATAAAAGTAGTGATCAACCAAAGCTATTTTACAGCTACATCAGAAACAAAACCAAAGTAGAAGATAAAATACAATCCATTACGGACGATGGAATCACCTATACACAAGAGAAGGATATTTGTTAAGCACTAAACAAGAATTTCCAATCAGTTTTTGCAAAGGAAAAAAAATTTGAGAGGGAATATGTGGTACATCCATGCCCACACATACTACCAGATATACAAACATCAGAAAAAGAAATGAGTGCCTCCGCGACCAAAGGGGGTGAAGCGCCATCCCGGCCAGTTTTGTGTTAGCACCAGATAGCACTACTTTAACCCTTCCTCTAGCGGTTGGCTGTGAAATGACCCCCTTCCGACACTGGAAATAGGGTTGAAATTCATATTTCGTGGAAGGGTGCCGCGTCAAAACCTGCACGCAGCTGCCTCGGCTCGAGAGAAACTCCGCGACCAAAGGGTAGCAAATCCAATGCAGTGAGCGCGGCGGTGGAGGTGGTGGTGGCGTGATGGGTGTCTAGCCAATCAGCGTGCAGGAGGCGGGCGGTAGGTCCGCGCTGATTGGCCAGACCGCTCCCTCGCCATGTTTGTCTGCCTTCTGACTCTGTGCTGTACGGACGCGTCCAAAGGGATTCCTGATTTTGTTGCAATTTTACACGATAACTCGTGGATTACCTGCATTATAGTGCTACTACAATGGCATCTAAGGATGGTGTTCGTGATGAGTGTGTTCCTGGTCCTTCTGGAACAGGGAAAATCATACCAAGGTGGCTGTTTTATGGTAGTGGCAGAGGCGATGAGAGTGGTGGTGATGATAGTGATGATTCGGTAGATGATCCACATTATGTGCCTGAAAAAAGGGGTTATTCTGATGTGAGTGGCAATGATAGTGATACAGTGACGGGTGATGATGATGATAGTGACAATAATGGGAAAGGTGATAGTCCTGGGAACGACGTAAGTGTTGGTGGTGAGGGTGGTGGTGCTGCTACACGTGTTCCCGCCAAAAGAAAGCGTGATGCCGCCACACACATAGAAAAGAAAGGACGTATCAGGAAACGTAATGTGGACAAATGGGGCAAGGTTGTAGCAAAGAAAAAACGTAACCTAGGGCAGGAATACATCAGTTATGGAACAAAAAAGGTGATGAAAGCACGTAAGATTGGCCCTCCTTGCCCAGATGGATGCTTTAACAAGGTGGGTAGGCAAGAAATTGACCAGATTTTCGCTGATTTTTGGTCTATTGGTGATTATAATCACCAAAATGCCTACCTCCAGTCCATGATAAGGAACGTTCCTGTCAAGAGTAAGCGTACCACAGCTGAGGTGAGCAGTAGGACCACCAACTATGCTTACCATGTGCGTGTGCAACACAGTGACGTGCAGGTGTGCAAGACTGCCTTCACTTCCATTTATGGCCTGGGGAAGAAGAAGATGCAGATTCTGTTGGAGAAGAGGAAGGAGGCACCATCTGGCACACCAGTGTTGGATCGACGTGGGTGCAAGCCATCACCAAGGGCCATCGTTGGCACCAAGCTGGATCATGTTCATGAACACATCCAGTCTTTACCTGTGACCAGCAGCCACTACAGCCGTGTGACAACGCCCCATCGACGATACTTAGAGGAGGGAACTAGTATTGGAGAGCTCCACAATACCTACATCATCTGGATGAACCAGCATTACCCTGTGGATGAGAAGGTTTCACAACGTTTTTACCACACAATCTTCACACGGGACTATAACATCGTTTTTAAACCCCCCAAGAATGATGTGTGTGCCACCTGTGAGACGTTCGATGTCAAGCTGAGGAATGGCAGGTGTGACGGCGAAGACGTCTCTGGCATCGAGGAGCAACTTCAGCAACACAAGGATGAAGCCCAGGTCCCTCGTAGGGTCCTGCAGGAGGCTGAAGCAGCCCCATTAGCAGCAGATGATGACTACCTTCGAGTGGTGGCCATGGACCTGCAGCAAACTCTGCCATGCCCACGTCTTCGAGCAGGAGTGGCTTTCTACAAAAGGAAGCTGTGGGTCGACAACTTCTGCGTATACGACGTCAGCATGCAACAGGCCACCATGTTTATCTGGGATGAGACTATTGCAGGGCGTGGTTCAGACGAAATTGCCAGCTGCTTACTGAAGTGGCTGAAAATCAAGGCTGATGCAGGACACGACTTTGTCCGACTACGAGTGTTCTGTGACAACTGTGCAGGGCAGAACAAGAACATCTATGTGATCCTTATGGCCCTGCAACAGGTACACATGCACCGTCTGTGCAGGGTGGAGTTTGTATTCCTGAAGCCAGGCCACTCGTACATGCCCTGCGATCGGGCCTTTGGCAACATCGAGAAGAAACTCAGGAAGACAAACTACCTGCCCAGTACAAAAGATTACATGGATGTAATAGCATCAGCTGTGACAAGGAAGTTCCCCGTTGTGGCCATGAAGAGGGAGGACTTCCTTGACTTCAAGCAGCTTGCAACACATGTCACCAACCGGCACACTCCTGGATTCTCCACAGCCTGTCAACTGGTGGTTGACACTGCTTATCCAGAGGGGTATTACATCAAGAAGGACTACGATTATTCAGATACCCCAGACACCCTCACCAAAGCTCGTTTGATGAAGGGCAGAGGCAGGTATTCAAGGAAAACCTTCGACCTGTCACAGGTGGCACTGTCACCTAAGCTAACTCACGACAGAGTCATCACAAAGGAGAAGACTGCAGACCTCAGGAGTATGCTGCACCTACTTGAATCCACTGCCAAGGAGTGGTTACAGGGCCTACTCGATCGCCAGGAAGCACTACTGGGTGAGGGACATGATGTGGCACCAGAGAACGGGGCATCACCAGAGGACGACCCAGATAATGACACTCTGGACTATGTGCCAGTGCCAGCACCCAGACGAAGATAGTGTCACACCTCACCTGCCCTGACCACCCCTATTGACGACCCTGGCCTGGATAATGGACAACGGATTATGGATAATGGATGAAGACTTTGGCACTACTGTACATGGCACTACTGGCACTGTGCTGCATTCTCCAGTACTAATGGGTGAGTGTGGGCATTAATTTTCTTATTAACAATAATAATATCAGTATTATTGTAATATTTCGCTACAGGAGATGCTTGAAAAGTTCAATAAGTGTGCAACATTATGCAACTGTAACAACAAGCAACAGGTACATTATTTTTCACAATTTTCATTATCTTCCATCAGATTCATATACTTGCGATAGTAAGGTTTAATTTGATATCAAAATGAGCAATGTACGTCAATAAATAGCGAAGTTACAGTTGCAAACACTTTGTTGAACTTTAAAAGCCTCTCCTGTAAAATTTTATTTTTGTCGCTTCGCCCCCTTTGGTCGGGGAGGCCCTCAAATACAGGAGGAGCTAAGTAAATTAGACAAAGGAAAAGCAAATGGTCCTGATGAAATTTCATGTTGGGTGCTACGTGAATGTGAGAAGGAGTTAAGTAAAACATTATTTTTAATTTTCAAGAAATCCTTGAGTCAAGGTAAACTACCTGATATTTGGAAAAAAAAAGCAAACATTGTTCCCTTATTCAAGAAAGGGAATAGACAAAATCCACTTAACTACCGACCAGTATCACTAACCAGTGTTATAAGCAAGGTTTTAGAAAAGCTTATAAGAAAAGCTTGGATAAATCACCTAGAACACAGTATGATAACAGAAAGACAGTTTGGTTTCAGAGAAGGAAAATCATGTGTTACTAATCTTTTGAGGTACTATGACGGTGTAACAGACACATCACAGGAAAGAGAAGGATGGGTGGACAGTATCTATTTAGATTTCAAGAAAGCATTTGACACAGTACCACACCAAAGACTTTTATGGAAACTGTACCATCAAGAAGGAATTCAAGGCAAACTGTATTGTTGGATGCAAGATTTTCTCATGGAAAGAAAAATGAGAACAGTACTAAGGGGAAATTACTCATCATGGAAAGAAGTGACTAGTGGAGTACCACAGAGCTCAGTGCTGGCACCAATCATGTTTTTAGTGTACATAAATGATATAGACAGTAACACTGGAAATGAAAGCTATCTAAATATGTTTGCAGATGATGCAAAAATACAAAGGAGAATTACTAACACAGACTCTTGTAAAGAGCTACAAGAAGAATTAAATAAACTTCATGAATGGAGTAATACATGGCAAATTGAATTCAATGTGGATAAGTGTCATGTAATCAAGTTTGGTAAAAGTGGAAAAAGACCTGATTGGGATTATACATTAGGAAATAAAACCCTACACACATCAGAAAGAGAGAAGGACCTAGGTGTGATTGTCAATAACAGACTATCCCCGGCTGACCACATCAGTGAGAAGGTACGGAACATGTATATACTGCTTGCCAATATGAGAATAGCATTTACAGACATAAATTAAGACATGTTAAGAAAGATAATAACATCATTCATCAGACCAACCCTGGAGTATGCATCAGTAGTCTGGAGTCCTCATCAAAAAACACAGACAAGATTGAAAAAGTTCAAAGGGCCGCTAGAAGATGGGTACCAAGCTTAACCCTTTAACTGCGGGTGTCATTCCAGAATGACATCAACAAAACTGGACCAAACTGCGGGTGTCATTCTGGAATGTTCGTGAATATTTTGAACACCGCGCGTTTTTCCTGTGCGCAAATTGTTTCATGAAAAAGTAGCTGTCGAGTTCTTTCACACCAGCCCTCCCACACCTCCCTTCTCCCACCCCCTGGGGGCCCCCCCACCCCTGCCCTGACACGCATCAGTCAGTATCTGTCCAGCTCTGTGCGTGATAATGGCGCTCTGTCCCAAGTCATCGTTGCTCGCTTCCTCCTCGGAAATTATTAGTGCTAGTGTGCCTTCGACCTCTACACCGAGGAAGGAACTGCCGACGGCGAGGCAGAAGGGGTTGAGTACCCCAGAAATTAGGACAGAGCTGGATAAAACTGTAAGTACAACTCTGGATTATGGCAGTGAGAGTGATACACTTACAGCAAGTAGTAGTGATGACTATGCAGTGATTGGTGGTGAACCGTTTAGGATTGACAGTGACAGTGATGAAAGTGAACATGTTGTCTCCCCCCCACCGCCCCCAACTTACTCTGGGAAAGGGAAGGCGCCTATGGGGAAAATTGGTGTAGCATGTGGGAAGGGAGTGAAGCGTAAACTTATGTCTCCTACACCAGGCCCTAGCAAGCATTTCCCACCACTTTCCCGTTCCCTTAGCCCTATTGCCCTCACATCATCTTCATCTTCTGCCATGCCCTCTCCTCAGTCTACATCATCTGAGGAATATGAATTCCCAGAGCCTGCACAGTGAGGGAAGGCAGGCCGTGCAGGCCGTGCAGGCAGGGTAAGCAGGGCAGGCCGGCCTAGAACAAAGGGGATGCGTGGCAGTAGGAGGGCAAAGCGGGGTGATAAGCGAGGTGATAAGCAGGGAAGAAAGGGTCAGATTTCACCACACACCAGGTCAGTAACCCCCCCGCCTGCCCCCCGCCCAGCTCCCTCACCCTTGCCACCCCCCCACTCACCACCACCCCACTCACCCCCCTCCCGCTCACCTCCTGCCTCACCCATTGCCTCACTCATTGCCTCCACCTCAGCTCCTTTTCACGGGGAAAAGAGTGCAATGCGACCTGCCACTGCCACTGAACCACGCACCGGGAAAGTGGATGCATTTGTTTGGTCTGACGGTGCTGATTTTCAGCCACACAATCTGCCGTTTGACATGACAAATGCGTGAATACAGCCTGCCTTCCCATGCAACGAAGGAGATGACTCTGTTGACTACTTCCTGGCCTTCATGGATGACGAAATCGTGCAGTTTGTCAGCGATGAGACCAATAGGTATGCAGCTCAGTGTGCAACAGAAGGGCTGGGACCTATTGGCTTACCAAAGCAAGTGTTGTGGTTGCCTGTTGGGATCAGAGAGCTGTATGTGTTCTTTGCTCTCATGTTCTTGATGCCCCATATCAAGAGACATGAGTTGGAGGAGTACTGGCTGGTTGATGACATTACTTCAATCCCAACATTCGGCAAGTACATGTCATGAGATCGGTTCTGACAGCTGCTAGGATACCTGCACTTTGCTGACAATGGAAACCCATCCCAAACTGACCCTTTGTGGAAAGTGAGGGATTTCCTCAACAGGATTAGGGATCGATTTATGCGATTTTTCCGTCCTATGCAAAAAGTCGTCATAGATGAATCCCTGGTATTGTTCAGAGGACGTCTCAACTTCATGCAGTACATCCCCAGCAAACGCCACCGCTTTGGGATAAAGTTCTTTGTGCTGTGTGACTGTGACACGGGGTATATCCTTGATTTCGTGATCTACTCTGTAAGTACAATGGACGTGGACAGGAAAGACCCCCTTGGCTTCTCTGGCTCCGTAGTAAAAGTGCTGATGGAGAGGTATTTTGGTGGAAATCATGTGCTGTACACAGACAATTACTACACAGCACCGAAACTCGCCAAATATCTGACTGAACACGGCACCGGCACTGTTGGCACTGTATGGAGCCATAGGAAAGAGTGGCCAAGTTTCCCTGAAGCATCATCATCATCCAAGGGACATGTGCACCTGAAGAAGTCTGACAAGCTTCTGGCGATCAGGTGGCACGACAAGAAGGTCGTGAATATGCTCAGCACCATCCACAAGGAGGAATTGCAGAGAACTGGGAAGGTCAGCTACAGGACGGGAGAGCCAATCATGAAGCCTGATGCCGTCATTGACTATAATATCAACATGAGACATGTTGATAAGTCTCACATGATGATTGGTGAGATAGACTGTCTCAGGAGAAACACCCGATGGTACAGGAAGGCTTGCCTCCACATGCTCGATATGTGCATGCTCAACGCCTTCCTCCTCTACAAGACACAAGTCGGGGGCATAAGGCAACCATCCCTGAGACAGTTCTCCAAGACTGTCGTGCAGCAGCTGCTTGCACGATTTGGTCAGGTGACGGCATTGGTCCCGAGGCGACACTCTGACACACAACCTGACCGTTTTGAGTGCCGCAATTACATGAGCCGGCACCAGCTTGTGAAATTGCCTCTCACCGCAGGCGACAGGTTGTCACAGGGTCGCTGCAGAGTGTGTCATAACACCACACGGAGGCCTCGGACGAGAAAAATGAGCACACACCAGTGCCAGGAATGCCAAGTCGCTCTCTGTGTGACTCCGTGCTTTGCCGAGTACCACTCTCTCAGTAAATACTGACAGTGACAGTGATATACAGTGATGCGACAGTGATATGCTTTACCAATAATTGTATAAGGGATAATGTAGTAATAAGGGATATTTTGCCTAGAAAACAATGTAAATATTGACCAGTATAATAAGTGATATTGAAATAAGAAAATCTGCGACACTGCTGTGATTCTGTGATGCGACAGTGACGTGCTTTACCAATAACTGTATAATATAGTAATAAGAGATATTTTACCTAGAAAATTATGTAAATATAGCCAGTATATAAGTGATATGGTAATAAGAAAATCTGCAGCACTGCTGTAATTCTGTGATGCGACAGTGACGCAATATAGTAATAAGTGCAGTGTAAATATAATGTATATTGCCCAGATTATATGTAAAATAGTAATAGTAGTTAGAAATAATGAAAACATCGCCGCTAACCAAACGTCAGTGAGCGTGTGATGCCGCAGTGAAGTGCGGGCAATTACAGTGCCTTTTACCTACCTCAGTGAACACAGAGTGGATGTTTATCATATGTGCAGTGTTCATATATGTTTATAGTACTATTATCAGAGAGTGGTTGGCATTTGGTACTGGTGTGTGGGGCGTAAAATAGTGATTTTACACCCCTCACTTCTAACGGCACTGCCCGTCCTGTGAAAGTCCACAAAGTCATGAAACCTACATCACTGCAAAGCTGAAGGTTAGTACTTTCTAATGGTACCTTATTTTTTTCTCTAGCTTTGTTCTGTGCAGAGTTATTAAGGTTTAAAGGTTTGTTTACATTTGGCTGGAACCCCCGCGGGAGAGGCCAGTCGGGGCAAAACAATGCCTGCGGTTAAAGGGTTAAGGGATCTAAGCTACGAAGAAAGACTAAATAAACTGTATCTACCAACACTAGAGGAGAGAAGGAAAAGAGGTGACATGATTATGCTCTATAAATGCATATCAGGGAAGGAGAAAATAGACATAAATGATTACTTAACGTATGGGAAAGCTTCAGCAAGAGGACACTGCAAAAACCTGCATAAAAAGAGAGGTGATAAAGATGTAAGGATATTTAGTTTCCCAAATAGAGCAATTGATCAGTGTAATGCACCACCGAATGAAATAGTGTGTGCCAAAACAATTCATAAATTTAAGGATATGTACGATAAATATGGTTTAAGACATGGGACAGTACGAGCTTGACTCATTCCTGTAAAGATACAATTAGGTAAGAACAATTAGGTAAGAACACACACATACAACTTCAGAAAACACCATATGAAATGCTAAAAAATTTTACTGAGTGGTGGTGACCATCATCCACTCACTTAATGTAATGCACAGGTGACTCTACACTAAGTGACAAGCCCAATGATTTAATGTAACCCACGAAACCATATATAGCTCTTGGTGATAACCATATAATCAGGTAATGGAGTCATGTGGAACCAACTATGGTGTCCAAGTTATCTGGGTTGAGGGACGCAAGTGCGGTGTCCATCCAGGACCAGAATCTCTACATTCACCCCTGCACCTCAGGAGAACATTGGTTCATTGCATGAAATTGCCCTACATGGGTAATTGATTGCCTGAGGTTGATGGGTCTCCTCAGCCAGACAGACCTGGGTTGCCCTACTACTACTACTACTACTATTACTACTGTTACAACAACAACAACAACAACTACTAGTACTACTACTACTGCTAGGGAAAATCCCTTGCTCACACTGTATTCAGTTAGGTGATAACAACCTAGAGATTGTTAAAATGTATGGTTATTTAGGTCACTATCTTGCCACTGATCGGAGATGAAAACGATATTGAAAAGAGATTAAATAAATGCTACTCTGGTTTTAATAGTATTTTAAGTAAATTTGTAATATTAGATGTAAATTCTTTTTATTTTTTAATTTAACTATTACTGTATGACTGAATATGGTCTATGTTTATGGAATGACAAAAATACACTGAAATCTTATGTTTAAAACATATGAAACGGTATATGCAAAATCTTTAACCATTGGCGTCCCGTCAACGTACCAGTACGTCGCGCAATTGCAAGGTTCATAATTTGCACAATTTTCAATTTTCGTATGTGATTTTTGGTACATATACACGGGACAACTTCCTCTACAAGATGCCAGGCAGGGACAATGCCTTACCGCACATGACCTCCCCCCCCCATGCCATTGTCTCGGCAATTCACCTGTTACCAGTGACTTGGCCAATAAAGACATTCAGGGCCAGGGTGATTCCCCAATCAATGACAATGTGGAGGACAAAGTTTATGTAGCATTAGAGGAAGAAACAGTCAGAAATGATGATCAGGTAATGTTGCCAAAAAAGGTCAGGTATGTTGATGTGTTAGTGAGTGAAACAATGCTTATATTGCCTACATTACTCTTTGAAAACCAATATACTCTCGTACAACATATAAGTTCGTACCAAATAAATAAATAAATACCATTTATGAGTGGTGTGGAATAGTTACCCTCCCATAAAACTCATTTTCTTTGGAGCCAGCCTGATGGAAAACTCAGTAAGGTAAGGATTACTGGTACCTGTATCGAGTATTTTAAACTTCAGGTGAGCTATTAATCTATGAATTTTCGATGTTTCTCACCAAAAGCGGAGGTTTGAGCCAATTTTTTTTTTTTTTTTTCAAAATTGGTCGAGGTTGGAGGGAGTCAGTGGTGGAAAATCAGTCACGACGGGGCGGGTTAAAAAGAATGGCAGGTACACCTCCCTACACCAGTAGTTATGAGCTGGAAGAAGAAAAGACAAGATATACTATGCTCATGGAAGACTTCAATAGAAAAGTTGGCAAGTCGAAAAATGGAGGAGCCTGTATAGGAAAATACAGAGTGGGAAAGGAATGAGCAAAGTGAAATTGTGGTCAAATGGTGCTAAAATGTAAAACATGAGAATAATGAACACATTCTTTCACAAAAGAACAGGGAGAAATTTGACCCACAAAGGTGCAAATAGAAAAACAAAGAATGAAATCGACTTCATTACAGCAGATAAGAATAACATGATCGTGTCACAGTTATCAACAAAGTAAATATGGGAAGTGACCATAAAATAGTGGGTTGCACAGCAAGATTCTGTTTCAGAAGTGAAAGAAAGAAGATGATTAAAAAGATATACCCAGTAAAAATAGGCGAAAACAAAGCAGCCCTTCAGTTAGAAATAACAAACAGATTTCAAGCTTTATGCTGAGTGTGACACTAATGAGTTGAATGACTGACTAACAAAAGTGCTAAGAGAATCAGTGGAGGGTGTAGGGAAAGTTAATACAACCAGAGCCAACAAGCATTACGAAAAGGCCCTCGAGCTGATGACAGGAAGAAATATGAAAGTAAAAACAAACAAAAATTAAATGGAAAGAGCATAATTAAATACCCTTTTCAACAAGATATGGAAAGAAGTAAAATGAAATAGAAACATGGATGAAATCAAAGAAACCATCTAACAAGCAGGTAGGCGACGGTGGCCAGCTCTCTGGGGGTCTTTGCTAGGCAACAAGTAATTGTCTAGCAACCAGATCCTTGTGGACACATCTGGGACTTAGGGTGGTCACTATGTTCAGGTTTGTTCAAAACCGGTTAACTCTCATGAGTAGAAGTGCCTGCCACAAATAAACAAGACTGCTAGGGATGCTAAGGGCAATCTTTGCAGGGTTGCCACTCGAAAACTAGAGGTGAAAAGGGAAAAAATGGAAGGCACACTCCCGATAGGGAATGACCTCAAGATTACACCTATAAAAGTCAGTGTTTTCTACGTCCATTAGTAATACTTCTACAGTTCAAAACGTGAAAAGTACGAAGAAAGGGGTTTTTCGGCAATTGCAAGGCAACGAGTCGTTGGCAAGCAAAGAAAACCTAGCGGAGACAACTAGGTCATAGGCTGGTCACTGTGTCCATACTTCGTCAGGATCAGTCGATCCTGAAAGGTAGAAGTGTCTGCCACAATTGAATAAGAAAGAAAGAATACATGAATACAAGAGAGAAAGAATGAAAGCAAACAACTAACAACAACGGCAGCATGGAGCTGGCCAAAAAGGAAAACGTCTGAAACAGGTCCGAAGTAAAATGGCTCTAGGGAAGCAACAAATTCTGAAAGACAAAAACGGTGAAGCCATTAAATGCAGAGATCGGATGGTGAACAGAGTTGAAGGACTTTATAAAGAACTGTATGCATCACGGACAACTGTACCAATAGCTAACTTTTCAGTTGACACAAATGAAATACCTGAGGAAACACCACCCTAAGAAAAAATTTCTCTTAAAAGTACGTAAAGAAGGAAAGCCCCAGGAGAAGGAGGAATAGTTGCAGATTTACTGACGGATGCCGGAATAGAAGTGTAAAACAAGCTCGCCCACTTATGTGCTCGATGTGTAAAAAGGAAGAAAATTTCCAAAACATGGTGTAATGCAAACGTTATTTTGCTGTACCGAAAATGCAGCTCAAAAGAATTAGTAACTATCGACCCATTAGCTTAATACCAGTTATTTACAAACTGTTCACTAAGGTCCTTATGAACAGAATAACAAATTTAGAAGAAAATCAACCTCATAAGCAGGCGGGAATCCGAAGTGGGTATTCCACTACTGATCACTTACACAATGAATTAGCTAATTGCAAAAACTACAGAATATAATAAACTACTGTGCTTAGGTTTTGTTGAGTACGAAAATGCTTTCTAACCAATGGAACAGGTGGCAGAGATAAATTCACTGTGGGAACAAGTGTAAAAAAAAAACATTGTAAAACTGCTCGGAAAAAAAAAAAAAAAAGAGAGAGAGAGAGAGAGGGAGATGCTAGAGTTAAATTACATAAAGACTCGGACAATATTAAGACTGAGAAAGGCAAGCATCAGTGTGAGATACAATTTCACCAAAATTATAAAAGTGCTTTCTGAGAGCTAGACTGGGAAAACAAAGGAGTAAACATAGATGGTGAAATCTAAAGTATTTAAGATTTGCAGATGATATTATCCTAATCTCAGAGACCGCAAAGACATTGCAAGAAATGTTAAATGGCCAAAACAGAAAAGTCTCGCAGTAGGGCTGAAGATGAAAGGGAGTAAAAGTAATGTTTGATCGAAATCTATCAAAGTGTGTCATCAGAATAAGTGAAGACATTCCTGCAGAAGCTGAAGAGTACAATTACTTGGGACAAGTACTAAATCTAACGAAAGCCCATGATAGTGAAATAAAAAGACGTATTACAATTGGTTGCAAAGCTTTCGGTAAACATAGAGACCTCATGAAAAGCAGCTTGCCACTATGTATTAAATGTAAAGTTTATAATGAATGTATAATCCCAGCTATGACAAACGATTGTGAGAAATGGAAACTTACATAATCGATGGAGACTCAACTAATCCATTCTCTAAGAACAATGGAACGGACAATTTTGAGAATATCTTTAAGAGATAGGAAATGATCAACTTGGGTGAAAGAGTACACTAAAATCAAAGACATTTTAGAAAATATATAAGAACGGAAATAGAGGTGTGCAGGTCACGTAGCAAGGATAATGGATAACCGATGGAGGAAAAGGTTGGCTGATTGGGCTCTAAGATACTTTATGCATAGCAGAAGAAGGCCAGACAGGAGGTAGAGATGAGACAGAATTTGAAGGCATAATGTGGTAGCGATTGGCTTAGCCAAGGAAGTTGTGGAAAAGGTTATGGAAGGCCTATGTAGACTTGCAATGGCTGCTGCTGCTGATGATAATGATGATAATATGATGAAGACTTACTGTATAATTGTGACGATCCCTGCCACCCCGACCACTTTCGCCACCACCCATTGGAAGGGCTGGGGGGAGGGAGGGATATCCTCTTAGTGCTGCTTCTTCTGCACTGAAAATTATTACTTTCCACACTCAACATTCGTAGCTGTGTATTACATGAAAACAGAACTGTGCATGCGTATGCCAACAAAATTGGCACTCTTGACTTTTGGTAAAGGCAGCTGCATGTCGGATGGCAAATTTGCTTTCTTAGCAAAGTGCTTAGTCTCTGCGCTACCCCCAGTGATGGCGGTCTTATGGTGGGTTTCTTATAGGCTGTAAATACGTAGTTTCTCTGATAATTCCCTGGACGCCAGGCTAAAATCTGTTCGCGCCTCACCTCAGTATGAAAAAAAAAAAAAAAACTTTTAACCTTAATAAATCAGAAACTATAGCACGTTAGGGAAATGAATTAATGACCACATTACTCATCAACTGTTCCTCTTGCGAATGAAAATATCTCCAGGTCTGCAGGTTGTTGCTTTGACAAGTAGTGACGTGAGGAAGAGGACTAATTTTCGTCGCGAGAACAGGATGTATTCATGTGTCTGCCCATGGCCTCGACTATGGCTTTGTTCTCAGTGTAATAGCTTCTCCATTACTAGATAAACTAGACACAGTTGTGTCCAAGGCACACCCTTTTGGCATTATCACTAGTCCTTTCCTAGTATCCCAGGAAAGAGGCTTGGCAGGGGTGGATGAGGCAAAAGTCCACACGAGGCGGGAATGAAATAGGACGAGAAAGGTATAAAAAGATCGTCCTACACCTAGCAACGCCACAGAGACAATCGAGGTATGGTTGGGCAGGCTGGTAGGAGTCTTCCCCCAGCTCTTGGTTATGAGATAAAGTGGCGGCCACTTCAAAATATACCAGAAAAACAAGTGCAGTTCCTACCGACACCCAGCGCCGCTGTGCCACCGATTATTTTACAGTTCCGACCAACACCTGGCAGTTAGGAGTTAAGTGAGTTAAGAAACTGAAAAGAAGATTGACATTTATTGAAGTGTGCAACCTGCCACATATCGCATGTGCATGGTACAGATGACTTCATTTTTTGCAGACAAACACAAAATCACATGACCAGTATAACTATCAACTCAAAATGTACAAATCTCCTTTCTTAGCTGTGAGTTTGACTTGGTGGCTTAGCTGTTCCATGCCCATGTCTACTAATGGCACCACCATGCTATTAATACCTCTTCATTACGTCCTGCATTGCTACAGAATGATACTGCACCACTGTAACACTGTGCACCCTCGATGGAGCGCCTCTGGTGTCCGCACGCTAGCCAGGCCTACTCATAATTATTTCCCTGCACCTTGCCCTGGGAACTCCCCTGTTTCAAACCTAGTAAGGCACTGTCTTTGACAAGGATGTGTGGGTTCCCTGCACAGTGTGTGTATAATACTCTATCATAGGACGGCCCCATAGAACAGTTTTTGCCTGCAGTTGACAGGTCTTTTCAGTGAGACAGACCAGCGTTAAACAACAACAACAGCTACCTCACTCTTTCTCTGTGGAAGAAGGACGCCTTTAAGAAGCAATACAGATATTGGTTGGCAGGTCTGCTATCCAGTTAAAGATGAGTCTCTTAACTCCAAGTGAAAGTAGGAGTGTGTGCTACTGGAAAAGTGTAACTTCAACCGGCATCCACCAGGTTCGTGTTTCAGATGAACCTGGAGCTACAGCTACAACTACACTCATATACACTACTGTTCTAATCACTACAATCTTACATTAAGCGTGGCCCCCAGAAGATCCGAGATTTTGTCTGGGAAGATGTTTGGCATACGTGTGAAGTGTGATCGTCGCCAGGTAGACAAGAACGCCACCCTCTGCTTCGAGTATAGTTTGTTCATGTACACGCGCCACTCACCACCTGACCCAGCCTGCAGGAATAGTTACATCTCATTAATGCAGAACGTAATAAAGGTGCAAAGGTGATTTCATTGTAACTCTTCCTTAGTGTTTTATTTATTTATTTATTAAGAACTTCACATTCTTTGGAGTTCTTATTGATACTGTTGATATTATTTTGTGTGGTTGTGGGGGGGAGGGAATCTAGAGGCTGGCATTCCAAGACCGTTCGAGACAGACATGAAATTTAAAGGAATGATGTATGTTGGTTGCAGGCTTCTTTTGGCACAGAAAAAAAATCCTAGCACTAGCGCAGCACTAGCGCCCTCAATGTTATTTCTTCGATTTTTGCTCTCTTGCACTCCAAAAAATACTGAACCAATTGCTTTGCACATGGTCCATTATGTAGTCATCATATACTGGTGTACGTGGGTATTGATTCTGAGTCCAGCAAATACTTTTTGAGATAGTGAGGAAAATCAAAATGGTCTTCTCATGTCTGAAAATGCTAAAATCAAGAGTATTCAGCCGATTGTGACCAAATATGGTGGAAATGTAGTGAATCATGAGAACATGATTTGCATAATATGAACAACCTAGACCTGATCTCAAGGTCACAGGTAAGAATCTGTAAAAATTTTTGGTCAAACCAAAAGTCCCTCATTATTAGGTCTGCAATTCATTTGGAATGTGGAGTTCTTCGAGTACTGTTTCAGCAATTTCATAATTCTAGCTTATTACCATAACTACTACTACTACTACTACTACTACTACTACTACTACTACTGCTACTACTACTACTACTACTATTACTACTGTTATTATTATTATTATTATTATTATTATTATTATTATCATTATTATTAAGAACTTCACATTCTAGTGAGTTCTTATTAATATTGTAGATTTTTTCGGGGGGGGGGGGGAGGGAGGAGGGAGATCTAGAAGGCTGGCATTCCAAGACCGTTCCAGATAGAGACCTGAAATTTTCCTCAGTGGTATCAGATATTATTAATACACTCCTTTGTCTGAAGAGTGTTAGTCTAACATGACCTTACGTAATTTCACAGAAGTCTCTTAGGAGGATTAGGTGTAACGGATATTTCAATACCTAGTTACTATTCTCCTATCTCCTAGCTAATTCCCCATTGAACTGGCCAATTCGTAAAGGTTACTTAGCTAGAAAGAGTCGGACAACTGATGACGACAAGCCTGATTTTTAGGTCGGTTGCCTGGGCTTCCAAGCCTCCTTGAAGTGCGTAATTACAACGTGCTACTTGAACCAAATCTAGGAGCAGAGTGACTAACATGGCGAGCTTCTTCTCCCTCATAGGATTTGAAGAGGTGCCAGCTCTTAATTAATTACAATGCTAAATACAGTTAGGTTACATCATGATATATACTAGGCGAATCTAACCAATTAATCTTAGTTCTGATTAAACTAAACCCAAGCCAAATATTCACCTTATATATGTAAATATGTTAAACCCACATCTGCTTCTCATGTGAGGGCTTTTCATCCCCAGGACACGCCATCTACCACGCAGACGCAGTTTAGGTCAATGGAAATTTCCAAAGTAATTACATGTATTTACAATATAGTTGTCCACAAGAGTTAAACGCAGTAGCATTTAATTTATTAATATTAAGAATTATTAAAGAGAACGTAATCTCTGGGTTATACAACGTGTTGATTAGTTATTAACGCTCTCCAGGTTGGAAAATATTTCCCACAGTTTTGGGGCTGGGCGAAAAATGATACGCTGTATCATGTAATGTGACCCTTAGTCAGGAGTTCTGTGCATAGGTCTCGAGAACCCTGTGCTGCAGCCCTTCTAGGTCGCGCATCTTGACCCATTTGGTCTCCACCATTCACTGTCTCCGGGGTAGCCGTTAACTCAAGGGGTACCAGGATATCAATAGTTTTCATGTTGGTATGTCCCCTTCATTTTAATTTTACGAGTCTCAGCACACCCTCTGAATCTGGATGCGTGATCACTTAGTTAATGGCCACTGGGATCTTGGTTGTTCTGTTTTTACTAAGACAACATCTATGTTTATAACAGACTTGTTGCTGGCAGCCAGAGCCCCATAAAATCTTTCTCATAGGTTCAAAAGATATTCTTCGCTCCAATGTCTATTCCAGGTGTTTAATACTTTTTTCAGACGTTGATATCCCTCCCACAGATGTTGTCCTAATTCATTATTTTCTATGGTAGGATCATCTATTTCTTCCTGGATATCCACACAAGGCACCGGATAGAGCTTTCTACCATATAACATATGAGCCAGTGTCAAAGCCTCAATCAAAACGCTAGTGTCATCTAGATAGGTTAGGGTCTATCATTAATCCTAGCCTCAGTTTCAGTTATCACTGTTCTTAACTCTTCTCTTGTGATCTTTGTTCTGTGTTAGGTTTTCCCAAGGCATTTCTTCACAATACCAATTATTCGTTCGGTAAATCCATTTTGCCACGGTGCTCTTGGAGCTATGAACTGTCAGGTACAATTTCGGATTCCCAGTGCCGACTTAACCTTTGGGTCATTCCTTATATTTAAAAGTAGAGGTCCTGCTCCAACGAAGTTGGTTCCGTTGTCTCTTATTAATTTATTAGGACTGACCTTGTAGCTGCAAATCTTCTAAATACCTTCAGGAATGTCTCTGAACTTAAATCTTCTGCCATTTCTAGATGGACTACCCTTGTGTAGGTGCAAGTAAACAGACATATATATACATTTATGGCGAGTTCCCTCACCGGTAACAGTTATAGCCCCTGTGTAATCTACTTCAATTACCTTGAAGGGCCGACTTACATTTACCCTATCCCTTGGTAAGGCAGGTAGTCCTGGATAGTCATACGGTCGTTGTTCATACCTCCTACATGTAGTGCAACCTTTGAGATATTTCTTTATGACCTGTCTACCCTTAGGGATCCAATACCTTTCCCGGATTCGGGCCAAAGTCTGCGGCACACCTCCATGAAGAGTCAAATCATGGGCTTCTTTTAGAATTAACTGTACAAAATAATCGCTCTTAGGTAATAATATGGGATGTCTAGTTTGGAGAGGCAAATCAGCCTCTAGTATTCGGCCCCAGCATCTAATTAGACCCTTTCCGTCCAAGAAGAAGCGTAAGTCTCTAATGAACTTATTCTTGTTCCCAGTGCCCTTGCCTAAAGGGTCATAGATCTCTCCGTAATAATTCCTTTGTATCCTTTTCAGCCAATATTCCATGAGATCTAACTTCTGAAACCTCAATTTCTTATTCAAAGATTTAACAACTAATTTAGTAGTATTAATAAGTTGTCTTATTGACGAGAATCTGCTGATGTCAATTTCTTCTGGCTCAGGTACTACATGATCTAAGTTTACTGCACCAACGTCACAATACTATACTGTTTCTGCTCAGGCCAATCTTTAGTGAGTAACCATTTAGGACCTTTAAACTACAAGTTATCTTTGCTCAGTCTCTTTACAGTCGAATCTCTCGAGAGCAGATCAGCTGGGTTTTGTGTAGAGGATACATGCATAAATTTAAATTTTGAAGACAATTCTTTAATAGTCATCACTCTATTGTTCCACAATGTCTCATCCAATTTAGTGTCCCAGTCTAACTTTTCTCGCCAAACCTCTTGCACTAAACATTTGCCCTTAATAACTATAGGACTGACCAATCCCAATGGGTCACATAGAGTGGAGACCTGACTTAACAAGGATCTCTTGGTGAGAGAGACATCGGAGAACTTAATTGGCTTCAAACTTATTTCATCAGCTGTTGTATCCCAGTTAAGACCCAACACATTTTGAGTTTGGGGAATGTCAGTATTTGGAGTCCCCTTGTATTTCATTCCTCAAAAGCGGTGAATTTGTATTCCAGCTCTGTAACGGCAATATTGCCTTCCCACATTTGGAATTGGCTACTTCATAAGCCTTCAACGCTTCCGCCTCAGTATCAGCAACACCTTGCAAATTATCCATGTAAAAATCCTGCCCTATTTCCGGGCATTTGGCATTGCCAAAATGATACTTTAAAGTGTTGCAAAGTAGGAAAGGACTAGCACAAGAGCCAAAGAGCACCGATGAACTATTCTGATTTTGAGGGTCTTGAGGCCAGAGGAAATTTGTAAATTTCCTATCCTCCTCCCTCAATCCTATTCTGAGAAAAGCCTTACTAATGTCTGCTGTAAAAGCATAAGGTTTCTCTCTGAGTCTTAGTAATACAGTCCCTAACTTCTCCATTAGTGTAGGTCCAGAGTATAGGCAATCGTTAAAGCTAGCTGATCCCTTGGGCGCTTTACTGCTACAAATGAAAACTATCCTTATGGGAGTAGTTACTGAATCCTTGCTTACAGCATGATGTGGTAAATAATGTCCCTCCTTATGGCTAACAGGGAATTATACCTCTTCTGTAAATTTACTCTTCAGTTGATCTTTTATAATATTATTGATAATTTTATAATATTATATGGTTAGATGTTCTGGTTTATCTCTCAACTTTCTTAAAAGAGAATTTAACTGAGCCTTAGCTGCTTAGTACTTTGTTGGCAACTCCGAATGTTTTAGTTTCCATGGTAATCCTACCGAATACTGTCCATCCTTAAATTCCACTGACTGGTTATACAAATCCAAAGTTATTTTATCTTCAGGGGTTGATTCCCCAGAGAGTATTCCTGCAATATCTAGATCCTATAAATTGTGTACAGATTCATTTTTTTTTCATTCAGCAAGCCATTTATCTGAGTGGGTTCTAGTTCCGCTCCTATTCTAGCTACCATCACTGCCTGTGTGGGGGTAACAAAGACTGAGTCTACTAGTTTAGCCTCTTGCTTTGGAAAAGGCAACTGACCCATAACAAGGTTACCTCCTGGACTCTTGAACAACTGTACCTTATTCTTCTTGAAGGTCCTATGTAGGAATCTTCCACAGTCCTCAGAACCAATTATCATTTTTTGTGGGACCCACAGTATCTGATTCCACATTCTGTTTAGCCAACTTTATCATTAAGCTTTGTAGATGATCAGAGGTTTCCTTCAGTCCCTTGATATATATATATATATATATATATATATATATATATATATATATATATATATATATATATATATATACTTGTCTCCATATTATTCAGTACAGCTGCAGTTATACGGCATTTATGTCTGCCTAGTTGTATTACAAGTCTAACCAAATTTAAAAGACTGAGCTTCCTTAGTAGTTAAGAATCCTGTAATGGCTAGATTTACCTTGCCAGTAATAGATAACTTTAATTTCTTCACAATGTCTGCAAAAATGAAGGTTTTCTGAGCGTCCGTATCAAAAAGAGTGAATGCTAATAGGTTTCTATTCTCAATCACTATCTTCACATATGCTATTGGAACTGCAGCTGGCATTACTACTGGAGCATTCCCCTTTTCAATTGTCATATTGACACTTGCAGGTACCTCATTTTCCATCCTTGGGCATAAAGCACTATGATGATGATTCCTTTTACATTTGAAATAAAGATTGGTTTAGTCCTGCAGTCTGCAGAAGTATGCTCGGAGTTCATACAGCCACTCTAGAAGCATAATCAGGATAATGTTGACAAGATGCACTGAAATGTTGCTCCCCACAAAATACAAAAATTTTCCTGTCGTTTACCATGGAAGGTTTTACTTTCTTTTTTCATCAGCTTGTCTATTCCTTGTCTTTAATATTTTATCCTCAGCCTTTAAAGAGCTAAGAAAAGTACCTATCTCTTCTTTAGGCACATACTTAGCCTTCTCCGACTTAGGTTTCCCAACCAGTTGGTTAGTGTTTTTTTTCTTTATTTCAGACTTCTGTTTAATTTCAACAGGGTTTACTGTTCCTTGCAAATGTTTACAGAGCTGCATCAAGCGTTCCTCAATCTCCTCACTTGAGAAATCATCCTTTTGATACCTACCATAGAAGGCATCCTTGGTTCTAAGTAGAAGCTTTAAGGACAAAGTTCTAGAAAGCACCCAATCTGCTGCTTCAGTTCCATCTGAGACGATTCCGTTGCTGTTCCTCCATCACTTCCCTCCTCTAACTGCCTCATGGCTGGCATTAAAGTTTCTTCAGCTGATGTATTTTCTGCCATCACTGGCCTGAATACTAACAAGGCATATGGGCCAAATGGAGTCCCTCCTGTTGTCTTCAAGAGCTGTGCTTCTGTGCTCACACCTTGCCTAGGTAAACTCTTTCGTCTTTGTCTATCAACTTGTACCTTTCCATCTTGCTGGAAGTTTGCTTTCACTCAGCCAGTCCCAAAGAAGGGTGACCATTCCCAACTCTAACTACCGTTCAATTGTGTTAACATCCTGTGTCTCACAAGTTTTCGAGTCTATTCTTAACAGAAAATTTTTAAAGTATCTTTCTTATCACAACCTTTTTTCTGATCATCAGTATGGGTTCTGTCAGGGATGCACCACTGGCGATCTCACCAACATTTCAGACTCCTGGTGATCCTCCTTTTGGGACTTTAGCGAAAGCTTTGCCATTGCACTAGACATCTCAAGGGCCTTCTATTAAGTCTGGCATAAATCTTTAATTTCCAAACTGCCCTCTTATGGTTTCTCCTCTTGTATCTGTTCCTTCATCTATAGCTTCCTTTCTGGTCGTTCTATAGCTGCTGTTGTGCATAGCCATCTTTCTTCTAGATCTACCAACAGTAGTGTTTCTCAGGGCTCTGTCCTATCAGCAACTCTCTTTCTTTAACCCGCCCTGTCCTGTCGACGTATGGGTATGTTGCAACATTTTGCATTTGCCAGTCCCAACGACGTACTGGTACATCGTGCAATTGCAAGGTCCCTAATTTACACAATTTTCAATTTTCGCGCGTGATTTTTCGTACGTATACACGGTACACCTTCCTCTATTGCTCTACAAGATGCCAAGCAGGGACAATGCCTTACACCGCATAACCTCCCCCCTCCCCCCCTCACGCCATTGTCTCGGCAATTCACCTGGCCAGTAAAGACTTTCAGGGCCAGAGTGATTCCCCAATCGATGACAATGTGGAGGACAAAGTTTACATAGCATTAGAGGAAGAAACAGTCAGAAATAATGATCAGGTAATGTGGCAAAAGAAAGTCAAGTATGGTGATGAGTTAGTGAGTGAAACAATGCTTATAATGCCTATATTACTGTTTGAAAACCAATATACTCTTGTACTACATATAAATTTGTACCAAGTAAATAAATAAATACCATTTATGAGTGGTGTGAAATAGTTACCCTCCCACAGAACTCGTTTTAATTGGTGCCAGCCTGTTAGAAAACCCAGTCAGGTAAGGAGGTACTGGTACCTGGATCGAGTATTTTAAACCTTAGGTGAGCGATTTCTCTATGAATGTTCGATGTTTCTCACCAAAAGCGGAGGTTTTAGCCAAAAAAAAATTTGTTGAAAATACCTCGGGATTGGGGGGTGTCAGAGGTGCGAAATAGCTCGGGACGTGACGGGTTAAATTCATCAATGACCTTCAAAGCTGTACATCTAACCCTATCCACTTGTACGCTAATGATTCTACCCTTCACCTTTCCTTTCGGTTCCCGCAACGTCCATCTCAGCAATTACTTCAACAAACAAGAGATAAGGATATGGCAAACCTAATGTCTGACTTGGCTCGAATCTCTGACTGTGCGAAAGGAATCTTGTTGTTTTTAATGCATCAGAGACTCAGTTCTTGCACCTATCAACCCGATAAACTCTTCCACAAGGAGTACCCACTAATGTTTAATAATATCCAGCTCAACCCTGCATCATCCTTGAACATGCTTGGGGTTTCATTCACTAGGGACTTATCTAGGAAAGATCATATTACATCTCCTGAAAAATCTGCTAAGCCGACTCCATACCTTCTTTACCCCTCCACAGGTGCTGACTTTATACACGGGTTTTATTCGCTCCCGTGTAGAGTACAACTCCCATGTGTGGGGATGCTCCCCACATGCAGCTCTTCTCAACAGGGTGGAGTTATAGGCTTTTCGTCTAATTAACTCTCCTCCTATTACTGGCTCCCTTCAAACTCTGTCTCTTCACCACACTGTTGCATCTTTATCTCTTTTCTATTACTACTTCAATGGTCACTGCTCCTCTGAACTGTCTGCTTTCATCCCTGCACCTGTACATCGGATGGGTAGCACCCATCCAGCAATAAACTCTTATCCCTTTTCTGTCCAACTCTTTAATGCAAGAGTTTACCCTTACTCCAAGTCTTTCATTTACGCAACAGGTCATCTCTGGAACTGTCTCCCTCTGTCTGTATTTCCTACTTCTTATGATCTCCAGTCTTTCAAACGCAGTGTGTCCATGCATCTCGAAATGAACGGATCTTGAAATAGTCTCTTTTATATATATTTTTTTTCTTTTCTTTTCTTGGAAAACATAGTTTGTGGGTTCCTGGCCTTTGGTTCGTTCTTTCTTGCATAAAAAAAAAAAAATCCTGAAACAATTAAAAGATTAGGATCTTGATTTCTGCCATATACAGCTCCAAGCATTTGTACATATAATCATATGTAAAATATTTTAAGGTATCCACAAATATATGTATCTTGCTGGATGTAGTTTTAAGTATTATAAATGGATTTTTGCAATATTAAGCAATATCGTGACTGTTAATCACATTAATATGTGACCATACACTTGATGAAGTTCCAAGTGGATCAACTTTCTGTGAAAATATGACAAATGTAATAGGTCTAGCCCACTTACGTGCTCGAGCTATCTTGTGTTCCTATTTCCCCGTGAATGTCAACATATCAACGAAGAAACACACACACACACACACACACACACACACACACACACACACACACACACATATACACACACGCAAAATGTATGTAACTATCAGTCTATTTATCTATCTATTTAGACTGATATGCTGTAGATGGATAGATAGGGTGTCCCGGGAAGAAAGGGCATAACTTTGGGAAATGAAAGATGAGGGAATTCTAAGTAAAAACTTATATGGGCATTTGTCCAAATCTCAAAACTAATAAAGCCACAATTACTGCTACCTTATGGAAGCAAATGTTCTCCTCCAAATTTCATCCATAATGTCATCAGTAATTGTAGTTCCCTAACGGCTGAGATTTGAACAAATGTCCACATAACATTTTTTGCTTAGAATTCTCTCATCTATCGTTTTCCAGTGTAATGCTCTTTCCTCCCGGGACTCTCTCTCTCTCTCTCTCTCTCTCTCGGCTGCGGTGAGTCTCCTTGACGTGGTGGTGGGGCTTGAAGCGTGGTTGGCTATACCACCTACTTTGGAAGCATGCCTACCTTTGTAGGGTTCAGCATTTGTCGGCCACATGGACCAAGCACCCCCTGCATCATTGGTGAAGGAGGCCTGTTAGTGATGTTAGTCCCTGCCCATTTGCTATCTAGGGCAGGACTTTTGCCTCCCCACGTGTTCGTTGTTCATGGCGTCCAATAATTCTGGGAGACGGGAGTCCTGGGGGTTGATTGATGCTGCACAATGCATCCTGCAGCTAGCAATACACCTCTTTGGTCCTTTATTCCTGCTAGATGGACGGCCTGGTTGGGCCTGACCAGGTCAATCGGCTGGTCATGCGTTGGCTAAGGTCAAGTGGGCACTGGTGGGCCTGGTGCTCCTATTGTCCTGGAGTTACCTTTGCCTAGGTCCCTCAGTGGTTACCCATGTATACTTCCTCACTACCTCTGGGGTTGCCAGTGGTGTCATCCCTGGCATATGGCCTTCCCTTGTTGGGCTCCATGATGGGTAAAGGGGTGAGGGAATGAAGGTTTTTCGTCCTCGTGTGGGAGATGGCCAGGCCCATGAATCCCCAACAACGCCACATCTTTGCTCCTGCCGACCCTGTACCACATAAGGGCAACAGGGGTAAGAAGCGCTTTTGAGGGAGCGGCACACAGCCCTCCAGGAAAGTTCTCTCACCCTTCACTGAGATGATGCCTGGTGTCTTTGTGCCTGACCAAAACATGAAATTCTAGTTTTGAAGCTGGCTGATGGTTCCTCCTTCAGGGATCTTAATGCATTTAAGGTTCACTGTGACTTGGCCAAGGCTTGTGGGTCATCCCCAAAGGGTTTTCCACAAGCAGATGGATCACTCCTTATAGAGGCCAGGGATGCTGATCAAATGTTAGTTACCAGTCATTCCACCCTGAACCAGACTCGGGATGTTGTCTTCTCTAAGGAGTTCCTTAGGTACTCAGAGGAGGACCTCCTGGATGAGCTAAAAGACCAGAGAGTAGTGAAGGTGGAGAGGATAAAGAAAAAGGTAGACAAGATATTGACAGGCACACAGTCACTGATTGTCACCTTTGATCAGTTGACATTGCCTGATGTCTTAGAGGCGTCTTACTACAGCCTTCGGGTCAATGTATATGTGCCAAGACCTAAGAGATGCTTCCACTGCCAGAGGTTTGGGCTTGTCAGCAGGTCTAGTAGTAGGAACGTGCAAAGTGTGTGTTAATTGTGGTGGTAATTCATATGGTGAGATGGTCTTCCTGAATCCCCCCTCATGTATTAACTGCCATGGTGCTTGCCTAGCTTCACCAACACAGTGTGACCAGTATAAGTTTGTGAATGATGTCATGTCAGTACAAACCCATGAGAAGATATTTTTTGCAGAGGCAAAGGAAAGGGTCAGAGGGATGTTTTTCCACCCTGGGGTCACCATTGCTTCAGCTCTATCACGTTGTAAGGAGGTTCCACAGTACAACGAGACAACACTTCATGCTGCCTCACCTGCTTCTCGGGGTAATCAGTCGTCACAGATATCCCAGTTGAGGGATGCTACTGTGGCGGCAACACATGGAGGAGGCAGTGCCTATTCTGAGGGGGTCCCACCAGTATGTAGTGGTGCCTTCCTTCTTCCATGTATCCCTGCTCCTGGACTGAAGGCTGGACCCTTGGTCAGGGCAGGGGCAACAAATGACAGACGCATGCTACCATCACGTGCATCTTCAGAGCCAGAAAAGACGTGTGGTAACCCAACTGCTTCAACTAATGTTTCTGCCTCCATTTTAGTGACAGAGAGTCGACACCCTTCCATAGTGGTGGTTGATGTCCATGCCGATGCTTCTCCTTGTCCTGACATATCCAAAAAATCTGAGTCTCTCCTGTGCATAGCAAGCAATGCCGTGGCTCCTCAGAATGCTCAGAGACTGAGGCCCTGCCACCAAAGGTTTCAGCTGGGAAGCCCACTACCCATTCTCTTCAGGGTTCTCAGGAGTCTGGGTGAGTGCAGGCTGATGACAGTATTTAGCTGACGATCTGTACCTCACCAAACAGTGGTGATGCTCGGGTTGTTGATGCGCCTCCTCAGTTGCATGATGCCTTGCCTTCTTGCGATCCTAGTACTCTGGGGTGCGCTACTGATCGTGCTTCTCCTTGTGATGGCACTGCCTGCCCTGTTCTGGCTAAGGCAGCTTGCAGTCCCCCTACCAAACCATCTCTCACTCCACCACAGTAGAAGACCATTGCCCGGCCTTCTTCTTCCTCCCCTTTCCTGTCTACAAAACCAGGTATCTTGGGTTCCTCCTCCTGGGGGTCAGCTGTGGTTAGAAAACCTTTCACTAATAACCCTCGTCCAGGTACTCGGACACCCGTCAAGGTTGCCAGTGTCCAGAACTCTGGTACTGAAATTAACACGATATAATGCCACTCCATTATGGGATCTGTATTTCAATGGAATTGTTGTGGTTTACATGCTAATCGGGAGGAATTGCGTAGTCTTATTGTCCGCTATTCCCCAGTGTGCATAGCACATGGATCCAGGAGACCATGGCTAAGAATGCTGCTCCTTCTGGTCCTCCTGGTACCATGTATTTCATTCTGATCCTCTTCCTGGCCAGGGACATCATGGTGGTGCTGCTATCCTAGTTCACTATGATGTCCCATTCACTTGTCTGAGACTTTTAGCTCCACTGCAGGCTGTTGTCATTCAGATTTACCTTCACCATCAACATACATTGTGTAGTCTTTATCTCTGTCCATATGCACCTGTTGAGAAGGTAGATCTTGTCTGCCTTATTCGTGACCTTCGATACCCCTTCTTTTACTAAGTGATCTGAAGAGAGTATGACCAACCCTAGAGATGCTATGCTGGCTTCGTTGGAGGAGGAGGAGGAGTTGGGGGTGTTGAATTCAGGTGAAATGACGTACATTCATAGTCAGACTGATGTTTTTGCGGCCACTGATTTGTCTCTGTGCTCAGCTATTGCTGTTTTAGATTTTAGATGGGATGTGTTGCCAGATTTGCATGGCAGTGATCACTTCCCAATTCTTTTAACTTCTGCTGCATGTCAGTCACAATGTTGTCGTGCTCGCTGGTGCCTGGATAAGGCAAACTGGCCACTCTTCAGGGAGTTATGTTCCACTGACCGCACTGTGGACAGTTTTCATAGTACTGATGAGGCAGTGGCATATAAAACTGATGTAATGCATTCAGCAGCTCTTTTATTGATTCCCAAGACGTCTGGTCGATTTCCTAAACATCAGTTCCCTGGTGGAACCCTGAATGCACCTCTGCAGTGAGGGCCAAATGGGTCGCCATCTTTCAGCTTCACCACCATCAAGGGGACACTCAGTATTTGAGGGCTATTTGGAGGGCACATGGTCATGCACGTCGCGTTTTGAAGGAGGCCAGACATGCTTCATGGCGAGAGGATGTTTCCTCCCTTTTCTCGAGGACTTCTCTCACCCAAGTGTGGAATTGGGTCAGAAATAATTCTGGCAAATTTCCTGTTCCTTCCCCTCTTGTTTTATATGATGCAGGTGGGGTTGTGACTGATCACTTTGCTGCTGCTGAATCATTTGTCAGTCATTTTTTGGTGTGTCTAAGAATGACACTGAACAGCCTTCGGCATGCCAATGTCAGTGACTGGAATCCTGTAGCCTCAGCTTCACATCTTCTTGGGGTGAATTTTACAATGTCCTCTTTTCTGTTTCTGAGCTTGGGGCAGCTTTATCACAGTGCCATGATCATCTCCAGGCTGTGATGATATTTATATGTCTTTTTACGTCATATGTCTGACAAATCATTTTCCTTTTTACTGGCACTATACTGTATAATAGAATTTGGTGTACTGGTGAGTTTCTGTCCTCTTGGTGTGTTGCTGTGGTTATCCCCATCCCTAAGCCCAGAAGGGATCATCTACAGCCAACAAATTATCATCCCATCTTTCTGACCTCTTGTGTTTGGAAGGTGTTGGAGAAGATGGTAAATGGCCAGCTCATGTGGTACTTAGAGGGGCAATTACTTCTTATCAATGCAGTACGGTTTTTGTAAATTGCGATCTACCACTGATGACCTACTGTCCTTGGAATCTTCTGTCTGTTAGGCATTCTCAACTAACTGACACCAGGTCACTGTCTTCTTCGATCTGAAGAAGACATGCGACACTGCGTGGCATCACGGCACTTTACCTTCTCTTCATGAATTTGGTCTTCGTGACTGCTTACGTATTTTTGTTCAGCAGATTTATCTAACTGTTTTTAAACCCCTTACCTGTGGGCTGTCACTACCGTGACGCTCGTTACACAAGTACCATACCATGGGATGTCACTTCTGTGATCCAGGGATTTTTAAAATTTCCCGGGCTTTCAAGTGCGGTCTTGTATCATCTATCAGTACTGTCAGTGTGTAGCTATAGGCAGCGCTGCTAATACCGCTAGCACTCGCATCCAGTGTTACCAGTTTAGCCATTTTTCCTCTGTTTGCCTCACTTCCCCACCTCCCCTCCCCTCCCCCCTCCCCCGCCTAGTTACAGCCTGGCCGCATAACACAACTCCCGGCCGTTTTTTTTCCATTCGCTATTTCTATTTAAATGTGCCCTATGTCCTGTTTTAATATAAAAAAATATATATAAAAAAGGGAACAGGCTAATTGATATTGCCATTGGCCATGAAGTACGGTAGCTAATTTATCACCTGGCAACACCACACATGAACTTGGTCGCTAATTTTCCCTGTTCTTTACCCATTGAAATGTCCCATGTGACCTATTCTTATACTAAAAAATATATATAAAAAAAGAGAAAGAACTAGGTGATACTTACATTGACCTGGAAGTAGCTAAATTATCGTGTATTGCCTAGATTTCCTGCTATCCCTGCGGGAGGGACACAGCATGGTCCAGCCATCCCCACGGGTAAAGGGTTAAGGGTCTGAGTGGGAGGAGTGCTTTTTAATGCTTGTGCACATGAAGATGGGGTACCACAGGTAAGTATCTTTAGTGTTACTCTCTTTGCTGTGGCCATCAACAGTGTAATCAGTGTATTCCTTGCTGGTGTGTGAGGTTCATTATATGCAGATGACCTCTCAATTTCCTTCACCGCATCTAGGATGTCTCTGATAGACAGGAGGTTGCAGCCAGCTCTTAACAGAATTTCGGAGTGGGCTGAGTCTTGTGGCTTCTGCTTTTCTTTACGAAAGACAGTAGCTATGCATTTCTGTTGTCTTTGGGGGGTTTACCCAGACCCTGACTTGTATCTTTATGGTCGTAGAATATCCTGTGTGAGGAGACTCGGTTTTGGTGTCTTCTGTTTGATAGACGACTATCCTGGGTTCCTAATATTCATTCTGTGATGACAACTTTTATGAAGGCTTTGAATTTTCTGAGGATTTTGAGACATACTTGAGATGCTGATCGTCAGACCCCCCTACTCTAGCATAGATTTCTTATCCTTTCTAGACCTGAATATGGATGTGAAGTCTACTCCTCTGCAACAGTTGCTAATCTCCGGATATTAGATTCTGTGCTTCATGGTGGTGTACGATTGGCAGCTGGGGTATTTAGGTCATCCCCGATTTTGAGTTTGTTGGTGAATGCTGATGCCCTCCCACTGGCTTTGCATCACCAATCATTGATGATGAGATGTTGGTATAGTCTTCACCGCCTTCCAGACTCTGTTTCTTGTGCCAATGTCTCCCAGGATTCACGATCACCTATTTATACCTCCTGTCCTAGTTTCCCAAAGCCCTTTGGTTACAGGGTCTGGTCTGTTATGTTAGCCCTCATAGTTCCAAAGCTGGCAGTCTGTCCACATCGGATCCCGAGGGTGAGTTTCTGGCTACTCCCTCAGGTGACATTCTGTAGGTCCATTGTTGGAAAAAATGGCTTATTCCCTCTCAGATGTGTCTCTCACACTTTTTAGAACATGCCTCCATTCATAAGTTTTCTGTCCCTGTCTATACTGATGACTCGAAAACTATTACTGGAGTGGGCTTTGGTGTTGTCTTCCCTTCTTTTAGTAGGAGGGGTAGCCTTCCTGGTGTTACTTCAGAGTGTACAGCAGAACTGACTGCAATTATATTTGCTCTGCAAATCATTTTTACTCTCCTCCAGTATCCTTTTGTGATTTTTCAGTGACTCTTATAGTGCTCTCTCTGCACTGGAGTCTTTTAATGCATCCGACCCACTGGCTTTATTAATTTTAGTCGCTTTTTCTTCTTGGTCGTCGTGGCCATCATGTGGACTTTTGTTGGATTCCCGCACATGTTGGTGTGGTTGGCAATGAGAGGGCAGATACTTTAGCTAAAGCTGCTTCATCTCGATGGCCACCTACCGACTACCTCCCACTTCTGATGTAACACCTTACATGCGATACGTGATTCATGTGTGTTGGCAGAGACACTGGGATCGTTTTGCTCATAACAAACTAAAGGAAATTTTTCAGAGAGTGGCTGTGCCAAGGGTTCTTCCCTCAGTGCCTCAGTGACTGGAGGTAGCCATTACCAGGCTTTCCATTGGGCACTCCCATCTTACACATGCTTTCTTGATGAGTGATGGGACTTGTTTTTTTATGTGAGGAAGAAGGAACCAAAGGCAACAAGCCTGCAAAACTGTACTTTCCAAGGGAAAAACAAAATACAAGAGAGAGCCAAATTCAAGATCCGATCATTTCGAGATGCCTGGACACACTGCGTTTGAAAGACTGGAGATCATAGGAAGCAGGAAATACAAACAGAAGGAGACAGTTCCAGAGTTGACCGTATTGTGACGATTGCCTTGTTCCCCTTACTGCCCGTCACTTGCTGATAGAGTGTCCAAGTCTGGGGGACCTACGTCAGAGATTCCTCCGTAGGCATAAGGGGGCAGATGGTGCCTTCTGTCTGTTCTCGATGCTTGGTGGAGCCTCTAGCGATTTTAATAATGTTTTTAGTTTTCTTCAGGAAGCGGGCCTCTTTCCACTTTTGTAAGTAATTAGTATTTTTTTAACTATTCTCTTATTTTCCCTGTTTCATATATTTTAACGGATATTAACCTTATTTTGAACATGCGTATTTTATTTGTGGCGTCCATTACCTTGTTGTCCGGCGGCATATGACCCTGAAAGTTGCGCCCCCAAGATTTTAACTGTATTCACTCTCTCTCTCTCTCTCTTTCTCTCATATATATATATATATATATATATATATATATATATATATATATATATATATATATATATATATATATATATATATATATATATATATATATATATATATATATATATATGGTGTTCGTAAAAGTCCTTGAGTGGTTTTTAATATTTATTTAACCAAAACCATTAGGGATAGAATGATGCGGATTTTCCATAGTATGGAGTACACAATAGAGTTTTCTTATATATGTTAGAAAAGTTCAATGATGGCTCCTTTTGTGGCCCTTAGCATATCCAACTGACGATCAGTTTCATATGTGACCCCCAGCATATCACTGGTGACCTTATGTTTGGCTTTCGTTATCAGCTCATGAAGGATGCCATTGTTTGGAACAGGTGTTTTGTAGCCTTCATCTTTTACGTAGTCTCAAAGGAGGAACTCCAAGGGGGTAACATCACAAGACCAAGTTGGTCACGAAATCGGCCCATCACGCCCAATCCATCTGCCTGGAAACTTCTCATTGCACAATGAACGCACATCTAAACTCCACTGAACTCCAGTGAACTAAACTCCACAATGAACTTTTGTAACACATATAGGAAAATCCATTGTGTACTCAACATTATGACCAAAAAAAAAAAAAATCATCATACTATCTGCTATGGTTTTGGTTAAATAAATATTTAAAACCACTTAAGGACTTTCCGAACACCCTGTATATATATATATATATATATATATATATATATATATATATATATATATATATATATATATATATATATATATATATATATATATATATATATATATGTACTGAGAGTTCTAAAAATATTTTACATTGAATTTATCTCAGGAATACTTATACGTCACCTGCACAATGCCCACAATGTGCTGAGTTTTCCTTCCTTTCTTCGTTTGAGTGAAATCATCAAATTCTTCAAGGCTGAACCCAACAACGACATACCTGCAGGAGTACAAGATTATCATGAATAGAGGGGTCACTGGGTGACTAATTTTAACTCCTTCAGCATAATGATGCCTTTTTAGTTTTATTCTCACTGACTTCATACATAATTATTAAGCTTGAAAAAAAAAACTTTTTTATAATGGGGTGGTCTGCTCTTTTCTTCACAAGCTGAGTAATGTTGTCTGTCAATTGGCAAACAATAAATATAAGAAGACGGAAGGTGTAGCTTTTAGTAAACCATTTGATATTACAGTAGTAAACTGGATATTAGAAATTGTAAAGTGAGTTTTCCACTCACTTGCCATAGTAGTCCCAGGCTCTGAGGTGGCGGTCACCGAAGGCCAGCAGAGGTTGAGGGTTGTGGAGAAGAAAGAGATAGGCTCGACAAAGCTCACCACTCCACAGGGCTTTCAATAGGTCGTCTGCTTCTTTCACCAACACCAACTTGGAAATTAAGTAACACACACTAACTATTAAATGAGTGTATGAGAAAGCAGGATACTGAAATTAATGTGGCTGGAGAACTAACAGGGAATCGAGTTGATTGGGTCAGTATGCACGGAGCACACACGGGTTTTTGAAGACTTTTTTGTTGTTTTGTTTCCTTCATTAAAACGAGATACTCAGCGAATTTACTATCTGGCAGTTGTATGAAAAAAAAAAAAAAAAGCACGAAATATGTGTAGGTAAAACACGTGAGATATAGAGAAGATTTTGGAAGCGATTTATATGTGAATGACTGACTTCACTACTTCACTGGGCATGCTGTTGATGGTCATCCCTCATTCTTGCTTTGTTTTCTGTTGTTTCTGGATCATTCAAATATCATCCCATCTTTGTGAGGGAAGAAGGGTCATCTTGGTGATGAATTATGATGGCACTCATTAGTGATAAGGATGGCAGTAAATCAGAGAAGACAACTGATGGTTTTACACACACACACACACACACACACACACACACACACACACACACACAGTTTTATAATAGAGGAGGATTCATGTGCACAACTCTTTTTTAAATAAAGGTTAGCAGAGACAAAATAAACCTTTCTGCCCTTCAGAGTACTGTTCATCTCTTAATAATTTCCTTTTGGCTACGAGAGACGATAATACTCATCATATTGGGTTCTAAAAAATGATAGTCCTACACTTGTGAGTTTTTATGAGTGGCAAGCATTATTATAAATTACTATCACTACTGAAATATAGCCGAACATAGCTAAAGGAAGCCCGCCCTCCCTAAATAGTTGAACAATGTGTTGATGTCAGCCAAACTTCAACCTAACCTGTCTTGGGTGAGGTAACGAATCAAGCATTTTTATGAGTGAAGACGTCAGGAACAGATAGTCCACAGCAAACAGCAGTGAGCACTGAGCGATGTCACCGCGAAGCACCCACCCCAGCAAAGCACCCAGCCACACCTTCTCTTTCTCCGCCACGTCCTCCAGGCCATTCATTTTCACCACGGCCGATAATTTGCTCCTTGTGTCAAGAAAAATGCAATCATTATATTATCTTCATCCAAACAAATATTCCAATCTCCATGCGTTGGTGTTACTAGAGTTGTGGTTCACTGTATCTTTGGGAAGAAGGATTAAAGAAGAGACTATAATTAAATGCTTCAATTCCCTCCCCATCTAGCCAACTATTTTGTGAGTGACAGAAAGAAGACCAAAAGACAAGATATAGTTTTATTATTCCAATGATAATGATAAATATGTCGACGATATGGGTGATACTTTCTTGCAGAAGATGGTGATGGAATGGATACTTAATAATAACTTATCCGTTCACACCTCGATTCAAGTTTAATCACTTCTCATTCACGCAGAAAGATGATACTATATACTCTTCACCAAGCCATCATCCCCTTCCTATAACTTCCTACCAGTCCCATATCTTAACCCATTAATGCTCAGCATTCCTGTGCGAGGGATTTTGCTGGAAAAGCACTAAGCGTATTGTCTTCTGCCTGTCGGCTTATAGTGGCGAAACTCATAGGTCCTTACCCCAGGGTCCCCTTCTTTATAAAATTTTGAAAATGCCCAGTTCCTTCCTTTATAGAGGACACAGGGCGCCAATGGATTAAACAAAAACATTTGCCCCCAAGGTCCTCTTCATACTCCCCACATGTCATTTAGCACCTGAATGTCACGACTTACCACTTGAAGACATTTCCATTACACCATCACGTGTAAATTACCACTTACTCCATGCTGGCTACTCGTGCAACAGCTTTACAATCACTTCCGTAATGACGTAGGTGAAGATTGATTTTTAATATCCGCCTTTGTTTTTCACATGATAAATTATCAACTAGAGCAGTTTGTTAAAACTTTATATTAGTTTACTCATTAAAAGATACAATAAGAAAATTGTATCCTTTGTACCTAACCTATGGATCTTTTGGACTTAACTTTGGCATCCACTGAGCCTAAGTGGGTATCCTTCAAAAACGGACATGATCTACAGTGAAAACTTGTTCCTTTGGACGTTACTTTAGCATCCTTAGGAACCTTTCTAAATTTCAGTTTTCATTATTTAAATAAATAAATTATTAATTAAATAATTAATTTGAAAATTGAATAATTATCCAACAATGATGAACAACTGTTTAATCCATAACAAAAGTGAACATTCCAAAAAGCGATCTCTTTTTGCTGAAAGCTAAAGAGACATTATAACGATTTATAACCTCAGTTTACATTTCCTTCCATATTGCACCTCCCTCCCCTTCTCCATACTATTAGCCTTTTTACCAAAGCATGCTAAATTGTACTTCCCCAGGATTATTGTTCTTACTGTTTTAACAGTATTCTAGCCTAACCAAAGCTATTTTCAATCGGGAAACCAAAATGAATAACAACAGACTACACTAACCTACCCCAAACAGATCAGTCTTACATGACCTGGACCTTCTTGTGAAACAAAAAAATAAGTGATGTTTTGGGGTATAATTCAGAAATCTGTTTCCCCATATCAGTTATGTATGGGTTATTCAGCAAACTGGACATACATTGCCCATGGTATTCCATCACAGACGTGGTATTCTTAGTCCTTCTCTTTTCACGAGTCTCTCCCTCATCCCGAAAATCCATCACCACTAGTGAAACCTCTTCCCAACCATGCCTTCTCTCTTCTAACATACTCTTTTGCGTTATTTTTAAGCATACATCTGAACCTAATCCTCCATTCCAACCTCACGGCAAACGTATCACCGACCCCTATTTTACCTCAGTCTTATCTCCAGCCCAACTGAAACTTAACGGCATCATCAACCTTTCTTCAACTCTTCCTTATAACCGATCCAACCACAACTCATCGCCATTCCAGCCTAAAACCAATATTCTAACTGCTCCTTCCTCAACTCACCCTTATTAGCGACGCTACCTCAAACCAAAATTATCACCGACCCAGCTACAAATCATCCTTATCACTGACCCTAACACAACCGTATCACCGACTTTACCACAACTCAACCTCAACATTGCCTTGCTGTCAAGCTGCGCCTTCCATTACGGTGGGAAGGAATTGATCAGTATTTTTTAAAGGCAAAAAAGGAGAATTAAAAAGCCAGAAGCCCTAAATATTATTCCCTCAATAATAAAGTAAATGAATGTAAAATGAATATTTGAAACAAAAGCATTGGGGCGCCGAATGCTAATCGCCCGCCAAAATACGTTGTTGGCTAAGGTACAAGTTACCTACAAACCAAATTAAAAGACAGTTCGCAAAACCCTACGGGATTCAGACGCTGTGTTTCACAAAAAGCCAATCCATATTAAGAAACATATAGCAGCTGGCATTAGGTCGTTTTTTTTTTTTTTTTTTTTTATCAGATCCTAACCGAAAGAAATAGGTTTCTGCATATCCACTTTGTTGCTATTTTCTGAAGGTTTGGTGAAAATTCATCCACAATATTTCGAAATATTTTGGCAACAGATACAGACACACACTGACAAAAACTACATTGCTTTGCCTTGCTTAAGGAGGGCGATAATAAAAGAAAGAGCACTTCATCAGGATCATGACTGAGAAAGACGAAGTCCTCCACGATGATGCTACCCAAACAGTCTCCCAAATCGATGAGATACATTTCAGGAAGGTTTAGAGTGAAGAGAACGAATGAACAAATTTATTCCTAGGAGGACCACAGAATTATGATTCATTTACCCAAGAAGTTTTAAAGTCACTCGTTACAACTGGAATTTGGCTGGACCTAGTTCCCGAACACGACTCATTCTGCTCGGAAGAGATGAGAGAGATCCTGATTTTCACCATTACCTGACAAAGGAGGAAAATTACAACAAGCTGTATGATTTGCTTGAACAAACTGGTATAGCGTATGTCCCCAGACTTCAAAGAACGCGAAAATCAAGATTTCCAGACTTCAAAGATCGCCAAAGGAAGATTTTATGTATCTACCAGAATAAGGCACGACAGTTATGACGAGAGTGGATCACACCAGAGAGGAAGTGGATCCACCTGGAGCAATGCCTGAGGTGATAAGAGTAAGACCAAACAACCATGGCTGCATTTCCACTAACCAAGTCTGTTCTAACTGTGCTAAAGCAGGGAACTTCTACATCAGCTGTACCGCCTCCTCCTAGCCCTGTACAATGTGCCTCAAGGCAAGACAGTCGTCAGTAGGGAGTGCAAAATATGAAACTCTCTTATCCAAGTAACAAGATCCCGCCAGGAAACACCCGCTGCCCAACATCCACCCACTGCACTCCCGCGAATTGCTACCAGCAAGACTCAACCCAGATACTACACAATCTACCCCGAAGCCGCTGCTAAATTTACGTCAGCTGAGTTAGGAGCGACTCAAAACCAACAAGAAACATTGATTTGACTGAAACAGATACATAAAGATGCGACTGCATATACCAGTTGCCGAAACATTCTGGAGAAGAGACAGGGAGCTGATGGCGTGATACATCGATCATCTTTTCCAAGAAAGCGGTCTGTTAACCATCAAAATCCAGATCTCACTATTCCGAAGACCATCACGGTAATGTCAGCCCCATATACAAGAAACTCGTCATCAAGCAATCCATCAGCGAGACCAGACTCTCGGAAACCCCATGTGAGAAGATTCCAACAAACGACCTATCACTGGGACGAGATCCCAGAGTCCATCAACATCATCCTAAGAAGGCCGAAAACGACCCTCAGTTCAATAGGCTCCAGACGGGAAACAGAATATGCATCAGAAATTACCTAAGACATCAGAGAAGACCAAAACAAAGACTTAACCCAAAAGAAGATGCCACAGAGGACTATGCCAAAGAAGATGGAAAGCTGTAAACATCATTTAAGTAGAATCCAAGCTCTCACAAGACGACTCCCATTCCACAATATGGATCATCCAAGTTGTCAAACAGTGATTAAAATGGAGGGCAAACGTTCTAGAAGTCAAATATTAACACCCACGTCCAAAGAAGAATACAGTATCTACGTACCACGCTGAGCACGCCAGCAACAGCAGCAGATCCTTCATGCCAATGATAAGGATAAACAAGGACTTGTTCTTCCCCTTCTCAGTGGAGGAAAATTCGTTTTAAAATATATGTGCTACTGCATTATACTAGCCGCTAATTCGAGGGACCAGCCCCGAAGGAATACTGGCTGCGTCAGCGTGGATCTCAATTCTAATCGTTCAGAGTAACCTGAAGGTTGTACTTAATTTGATTTTCTGTTAAAGCAAAGAATAATCCTCTCTTCTGTGATCAAATTCATTATAATGGTGTCGTCAAGGGTGATTATTATTCGCAATCTTCAATTCATAACTATTTCAAGAGATTGCCAAACTGTTTTCCTTATTGTTTTAGGAGTTACTGAGACTAATGTTATCTACCTACCTATCTATCTATCTATTTATCTGTAAGTAGATATGAGCGTGTGTGTGTGTGTGTGTGTGTGTGTGTGTGTGTGTGTGTGTGTGTGTGTGTGTGTGTGTGTGTGTGTGTGTTCTTACCTAATTGTATCTTTACAGGAATGAGTCAAGCTCGTATTGTCCCGTGTCTTAAACCATATTTATCGTACATATCCTTAAATTTGTGAATTGTTTTGGCACACACTGTTTCATTCGGTAGTGCATTCCATTGATCAATTGCTCTGTTTGGGAAACTGAATTTCCTTACGTCTTTATCACCTCTCTTCTTATGCAGTTTTTTTAAGCGTCCTCTTGCTGATGCTTCTCCATATGTTAAGTAATCATTTATGTCTATTTTCTCCTTCCCTGATATGCTCTTATATAGCATTATCATGTCACCTCTTTTCCTTCTCTCCTGTAGTGTTGGTAGATTCAGTTTATTTAGTCTTTCTTCGTAGCTTAGGTCCCTTAAGCTTGGTATCCATCTTGTGGCGGCCCTTTGAACTTTTTCAATCTTGTCTATGTGCTTTTTGAGATGAGGACTCCAGACTACTGATGCATATTCCAGGGTTGGTCTAATGAATGATGTTATTATCCTTCTTAGCATGTCTTCATTTATGTATGTGAATGCTATTCTCATATTTGCAAGCAGTGTATACATGTTCCTCACCTTCTCGCTGATGTGGTCAGCCGGAGATAGTCTGTTATTGATAATCACACCTAGGTCTTTCTCTCTTTCTGATGTGTATAGGGTTTTATTTCCTAACATATATTCCCAATCAGGTCTTTTTCCACTTTTACCAAACTTGATTACATGACACGAGTCCATATTGAATTCCATTTGCCATGTACTACTCCATTCATGAAATTTATTTAATTCTTCTTGTAGCTCTTTACAAGAGTCTGTGTTAATAATTCTCCTTTGTATTTTTGCATCATCTGCAAACATATTCAGATAGCTCTCATTTCCAGTGTTACTGTTTATATCATTTATATACACTAAAAACATGATTGGTGCCAGCACTGAACCCTGTGGTACTCCACTAGTCACTTCTTTCCATGATGAGTAGTTTCCTCATAGTACTGTTCTCATTTCTCTTTTTATGAGAAAGTCTTGCATCCAACAAAACAGTTTGCCTCGAGTTCCTCCTTGATGGTACAGTTTCCATAGAAGTCTTTGGTGTTGTACTGTGTCAAAAGCTTTCTTGAAATCTAAATAGATACTGTCCACCCATCCTTCCCTTTCCTGTATTGTGTTTGTTACTCTGTCATAGCAGCTCAACAGATTAGTAACACATGATTTTCCTTTTCTGAAACCAAACTGTCTTTCTGTTATCATACTGTGTTCTTCTAGATGATTTACCCAATCTTTTCTTATAAGCTTTTCTAATACCTTGCTTACAACACTGGTCAGTGATACTGGTCGGTAGTTGAGTGGATTTTGTCTATTTCCTTTCTTGAATAAGGGGACAATATTTGCTTTTTTCCAAATATCAGGTAGTTTACCTTGACTCAAGGATTTCTTGAAAATTAAAAATAATGGTTTACTTAACTCCTTTGCACATTCTCGTAGTACCCAACATGAAATTTCATCACGACCACTTGCTTTTTCTCCGTCTAATCTACTTAACTCCTCCTGTATTACTTTTTCTGCTATTTGTATATCTGGTAGTATGTGTGGACATGCATGCTCCACATAGTCCCTCTCAAAATTTTTTTCTTCTGTAAAAACTAATTGGAAATTCTTATTTAGTGCTTCACAAATATCTTTCTCTTGTGTATAAGTGATTCCCTCGTCCGTAATTGATTGTATTATATCTTTTACTTTGGTTTTGCTTCTGATATAGCTGTAAAACAGCTTTGGTTGATTACTACTTTTATTTATTATATCCTCCTCAAACTGTTTTTGGGCTTCCCTCCTTATTCTTGTATAATTGTTTCTTGCCTGTTTGTAATTATTATACGCCCTTTCACCATTATGTCTTCTGTATCTATTCCACAACAAATCTTTTCTTTCTTTTGATTTTTTACATTCTGTATTGAACCATTTCTGTATTTTCTTATCTGCTTCTTTGTGCTGTGGGATGTACTTCTGGACTCCTGTTTCATAAAATTCACAGAATTTTTATGTGTGTGTGTGTGTGTGTGTGTGTGTGTGTGTGTGTGTGTGTGTGTGTGTGTGTGTGTGTGTGTGTGATCCCCCTCCTTCCTATACATTTCCTGTCATTTGTATTAGTTAGTCCCTTGCTGTAAGGTTAATTATCTTAAGAAATTGTGCAGCACATAGTGTGGAGGGAGTCCTGAATGCAGTCGAGAAGAGCCCCTCATTACTCACTTTGTTCTTGCCTGTCAAGAGGCATTATGCACTTCAGTGTCTCAGGTATATAATCGTGTTTCATATTCTCTCTGATGTGTTTGTGTGTGTGTGTGTGTGTGTGTGTGTGTGTGTGTGTGTGTGTGTGTGTGTGTGTGTGTTTCTTAAAATTAATCATCCATTCATTCTGCTTTCCTTATGTTATGCCTGGCACAGGTAGTGAGGCATTCTTCGGTCCAATTATTAGGAGCAAGCGAGCGAAGCGGGTCAGCGACGTTTACTTTCAGCTATGTATGGAAGTGAGTGGCCCGACCCGAACCAACCGTCACACTAGGCAGAAGCTAATATCTTTACTCCTATGTGAAATAGAGTTGAAATTCTTTCAGCATGTGATACACTCATTCAGCAAATTTTGTTATACAAAAGTCTATAAACTCACCCATAAAGGTGTAAGAACCCCTTGGAATCTTGAGATTTTGAAGTGGGTGTTCGGGTTTAATTGGTGAATACCCCTATTATGAAATCAAAATTAAACATAGATAACACTACGCTGTTACAACTCTCCATTTGACTAAGCACATACCCTCAACCTCGCTGCACACGTAACTAATCGTATAACGACCCTCACCTCGCCACCCCTTGTATAACACAGAGTCAACAGTTATCTCAGAAGAATTACTGTATTTTTATTTTTCATTATTAAAAAAAAAAAAAAAAAACTACTTAAGGCATTGCATTCTATCTATCAAAAGGCACCAGTTCACTATAAGACGCATAACTATTTGAAATTTCATGGCTCTAATGTGAATACGTTCTGGTTCTGGCTTCAGATACCCTATACAGATTGCACTGAAATCTCTTAGAAAAACTTTTTTTTTTTTTTTTTTTTAATGATTGACACAACATTCTACCTATCAAAAGGCATCAGGTCACTGTGAGACACATAACTGAAGTTTCATGACTATAGTTAATACTTGCTGAGATTTCATCCAGAAATGAAATCTCGACACCCAGCCACCCAATTCTACAGACAGACACCAGCGATAACAATACCCTCCTCTAACTTTGTGAGGTGGAAGGTAAAATGATTTTACGGTGTAACACTGCATTTTTTGGCATCAATTTAAGCAATTAAATATCAGAGATTCCGCCTATAATTTTATATAAGAGGGAAATTGTGATAATATAACGCTTGCTCTCTCGTCACGCGCTCACAAAGCGCACTTTAATGGTTACGTTTATTAAGTTGCATAATTTTTTAATTGTCAGACTTCTGTCCATAAGAGGATCCACTCCTTTCCTCGATTTTCGGCTGTCTTTCCCATCTCCCCTACCTTCCATCATTTTCTCCATCTCCACGACATATTAGCCTATTTTTCCTTCCTATTATTACACCCCCCAAAAAAACAACATACATTTCTCTAATCGCCAGTTTAACCCTTGCTTTTAATTTTAGTGCTTTCCCTCCCCTCCCAGATGATATTTCTTTCCATTCTCGCTTTAAATATCGCTCTCCCACTGTCCTTGTAGTTGTCCAGCGAATCCAGTCTTCCTCTTTCTCACTGCATATTCTCAAAACTTATCCTGCAAAATCCATCAAAGCAACATTTTTTCTACTTCTCATTGTATTAACCCAAGTGCAAAAGTTCCAGTTACTTTTGTTTACTATTGCATCCATATCCTTGTATTTGCAATTCCTATAAGTTTGTCACGCCCTTTACTTATGCTGTTGTGAGTGCCTGTGCACGTACAGTACTGTAAGCTATGATGTCTTGTGGTTGTCCTAAACTCAGAGTGAGCCGTACGGAAATTACTTCGGTTATAAATGAAGAGATTTGATGACTGACAGACCTAATAAAAGATACACATCAGCATTATTATTTTATTTTTTAAATATCCATATTTGTTATTGGCTAGTACAAAAATCATTTCATGACCGTTTAATTTTACCACTTACCTTCGTAAAGGAGAGTCTAGAAGCCCCAAACCAGTTATTACAGCTGTTGTGGGTACTAATTTATCCGAGATGTTATTATGGGTTTGGATAATTCCTGGATGTGAAGTGTTGTGGACAAGCAGTGGTTGTTGAGAATGGGAGAGTGTCCTTCCCTTCGAGGCTGATTCGGGTGATGCATGGGCGTGATATGTCATTCCAGCACACAGCAGCAGCAACATACTCGACCAGAAGTAGCAGTGCCACTTCATTGTGCAGTTCAGCCTACCTGTACCCAGTACTCTAATAAGACTGATATTCTTCGATAGAGTGAGGTCTTATTAGTTACTTCTACTACTCCTAATATCTTCCAATAACAGGGTGCTCCTCTTGTGAAAGGACAAATGAAGGATGCATCAACTCTATCCAATCCAAAATCTTTCTCCCAAGCTTAACATAATATTCTAGAGATAATATGAATTATTAAAGCTACTGTGTGTGTGTGTGTGTGTGTGTGTGTGTGTGTGTGTGTGTGTGTGTGTGTAAACTTGCTGAGTCATCCTGTTGGCAAAGCTAGTGAAATACAAAACATAACTGGTTAGAAAATGTTGACATAAAAGGCCTCCCAAATATCTAATCATCCATAAAATTTTGTTGCACCCATATTGTGGCAAAATCAAGTGTGTTCCAAACTGTGCCACCAAATCACTGGATCACTGGACTTGTTTTTTTTTTATGTGGTGTGTTGAGGATGAGGGATACTGGTAGTATGTTTGCTGTGTAAGTGGAGCATGTTTGAGATGTGTCAGAGGTGCATGCAATGTACATTAGTGATGTGTCTGTGGAGTATCTGAGTGGTGGGAGGGTGTATCGAAAGACAGGACAACTTTTGAGATGTCTTGAGGTGATGTACAAGGCTGGCTGTGTGCTAGTGTCAAACTTGTTGTTTTTCTGGTAGGTTGTCCATTTTCCACTCAATTAACGCCGGAATGCCGCAAGGATCAGTTCTGGCTCCAACCCTATTCCTAATTCATATTAATGATCTCATATCTCATATATGTTACCCATAATCACATCCATTCATATGCAGATGACTCAACACTTCACAGTTCATTCATACTTAAACATCCATTCACAAACTTTATTATCTCTAACTCACAACTCGGTGTAGCAATATTTATAAATCAAGATCCATCAAGGATCAGTGAATGTGGACAAAATAGCCTTGTCTCATTTAATGCTAGTAAAACCAAACATACACACTTTACTAACAGATAAATATTGCCGAATTTCTATAATACCTTCAGTGCTACTAATATTCCAGTCTCACAAAGTATTGTATTCTCGGTTTCACTTAACAGTGCCCTCAGCTGGACGTCTCATGTCAGATCACTTGCTAAAACTACCTCAAAGAAACTTGAATTATTGGCCAGAGTTCGTAGCTTCTTCACTGATGAGTAGTTGGCTATAGTTTATAAGAGTCATGTTCACTCTCAGCTGGAATATTGCTCACCCTTGTGGAATGGATGTGGAGAGGTTGCACTAAAGCAAATAAACAAATTTCAGAACAAAGTTGTTAGAATTGTTAATAACTCTTCTGTTATAAATGAACTACCTCCTCCACAGGTAAGAAGGAATGTTGCTTACCTTGCATTGTTTTACAGATGTTTTTATGGCAAATGCTCAGACAAAGTTGCATCCATTGTGCCACCTCTCCATTCCTTCCCTTGTGCTACACGGGAATCTGGTAGCGCTCATGACTGGAATGTCACATGTCATATTGCAGAACTTCTGCTTATCAGAAATCTTTTATTCCCCGAACTGCATCTCTTTCGAACTCGCTATCCCAGAGCTGTTTCCCCAGAACTTCAACCTACATCTGTTCAAGCACAACTGTTACAGACTTTTTATGAATGGAGGACACCATTAATCTGGTGTATGGATTATTTTTTTATTCATTAGTTTTTCCTTACTCTGTTCTGTTATCTATATAAAAAAAAAGTGATTATCTATTTTCTACCGTCTCCCCCTTCCACCTATTACTATAAGATATAAGCTTTATTAACACATTTATACTTATAACAGGGTACTGAAATGACAAGCTTCAGGATGTGTATATTATTGACAATATGTCGGCACTAAGTAGAATCAAACATTGCAAATTATCAGCAACACTGTGAATAACTTAACTTTAATGTTCAAAAAGTCATTAAGTCGAATGTTCGTTACGGTGTAACTAATGATATAAAGGTGGGACTCTGAAGTATAATTAAGATCAATTCCTTGATGATTTTTTTTTTTTTTCATTAAAAACAAGGGCAATTGACAGCACTGTTTTCCTATATACTCTGCTCCTCCTACAAATATCTTAGTAGAGGAAAATTGTCGTCGGTTGTTTTAAGGGCAGCGAGGGAAGGGAAGTGCAAAATCTTCCTGTATGTGTTTAGTTCTTCCAGCAAAAAACAAGTCTAAGTTACGACAAGGAAGCGATCGTAAGTATGTTTGAAAATCCCACCCTAGTATTTCAAAATGGCTCAGTCTTTCACTGAAAAGTTGCCGAGTACTATGGCGCATTTTTTTCTATTCTTGCTACTTTCAGACGATATTATTCAAGCTGAAAAAGACCTCTAACTGAAAGGGTTAATGAAATGGATAGATATTTACTTCCTTCACGTCGAAAGACCTTCCTCAGTTGAATAAAGAAGTATCGAGAGAGTAAAAAAAAAAAAAATGGCGAAGCTAATGTCTTGTATAGGTCAGGTTTAACTCCCTCAGTCCTATGACGTGTTTGTCATTTTATTCATGGTACCTTCGGAATCGAATAGAATTATTAAATATTAACTTGACGGAGCAACAACTCGGTCATAAGGCGCCGGAAAAACATATAGAAACCTTCATAACAGAACAAAATAAATAACTTCTTCCATGATTAAATTACAAAATGATTTTTCCTACTGAATATACATATCAATTAATTGAAAAAAGTTGAGGAGGTGTGCTTCCTTCAGAAAATAAAAAAAGGAAACCGACCATGGAAGACAGACAGAAAGCAACATCTGCCCGGGTACCTCCGGACGATCTGACTTAGCTTGGGAGAGACTTGGAATTGGAGGGATTAGAAAATACGCTTCAGTAAATCCTGCAGTATGAGAGGGCCGTCCATAGCTGAATACCATCTCCTGGTGGGATTAAAAATAAAACAAAAAGAACATCATCCATTTCAAGGGGTTAACAACGTGAATGACTGTCTCTACGCAATGAATTTAGGTTCAACATCAGGGTACACTTGTTGTGCGGCAGCAATGACATTTGTTGTTGTGCTTCCATGTTCTTTATAATTTAAACAACCAGTGTGGGTACAGTGTTTGCATTTGAACAACTCACGACTTATAGAACTTCAGAAACATTGACATTTTTCCCTTGGTACTTTCACGCATCCCTAATTTGTGTTCCACGGTGCCCTAAGTATTGTCCCTCCATCCCTGAGATATCCATCACTCTTCATAAATACCGAATTATCTAAGCAGTAAGGGTATGAGGAAGAGCACGTCGGACTGTGGCCTACAAACATATCATCTGCGTACTGTAAATGTCGTCCCAGTAATGTCTCTCTAGGTCTTGGTAAGTTAACTCTCCATCCGAATGAATAAAACTATTACTGTCCGGAAGTGGATAGGGATTGTAATAAAGTTTGTTCTTCGAGTTACTTGAAGGGTCACTTCCTTTCTTCCGTGGTCTTCCACTTCTAGATTTCGTGTTAACATTTCCTTCCCGCTTCCATCGCCTGATCCACCTGCACACTGTGGTGACGCTCGTACCACAGTCTTGAGCAATAACGCGGGCTGACAGTCCACTGCGCCACATCCACACAAACCTCTTCCTTTCTGACAACGTTGTGGGTCTATAACTGTGCAGCTCTTCCATCATAGATGCTTCTGTTTAAAAGCCAAACACAAACTATTAATTGCTGAGGGGAAAAAGTAGAACAACTGAAGTGATGTATTGCCTGTTCCTCTTAACATGTGAGCACGAGACGTCCCAAACTGGCTAAATAAATCGTTTGGCATTTCTCGAACAAAAAAAAAAAAAATGCTTTTATCTCCTTCACACTGAGGTGGTTAAGATGTTATTTAAGTTATTATTCGGTGCCATGTGGAGAAAGTGGAGTAATATATATACACAGTATATTAGGGTGGCTGAGATTGTGGCGGATGGAAGGGTGCAAGGAATAAATGTGTTGGGAGAGTTGAATGATTCTTTGATCACGAAGGAGGAAGTGGAGAAGGCAGTAAAGGAGATGAAAACAGGGAAAGCTGCAGGTATGGATGGGTGTGCTGTGGAATGCCTGAAGGGTGGTGCAGTGACTATTGTTGACTGGTTAGTAAGATTGTTGAATGTGTGCTTTGTGAAAGGTATGGTGCCAATTGACTGGGCAAGTGCTTGTGTGGTCCCGTTGTATAAAGGCAAGGGTGATAAGTATGAATGTACTAGCTTTAGGGGTATAAGTCTGTTGAGTGTTGTAGGTAAGGTTTATGATAGAGTGTTAATTATGAGAGTTAGAGAGAGTACATTTTCGTTTTCGTTTCGTTTTCGTTTTCGTTTTTAAAGGCTCCAACATGCTTGCATGTGTCGGCCTTGGTCACCTAATGGCGGCTCTCCATGCTGCACGATCCATTGAAGCCTCCCTGTTCAGTCCCTTAACCCTGAGGTCACGCTTAATGACCTCGTGCCATGTCTTTCTCGGTCTACCCCTCATAACTCCACCCCCAATATTGACAGTTCTCACCTTCCTCACCCAATTATCATCCCCCATCCTCTCCACATGTCCAAACCATCTCAATCTACCCCTCCTCATCACAACACCAATACACTCCAGTCCCATCCTACCTCTCAACTCTTCCATCGTAAACCCAGCCCCTCCAGGCCTTGGACGCAGGGATGCACTGCACATCCACCTAATCATTGTCATTTCTGTACGTATGAGCCAGCGAATATCTTCCTCCTTCACTGCCCAGGTCTCGCTACCATACAGCATTACACTCCTAACACATGCTGCATACAAAGACCCCTTAGCACGTAGGGAGAGTCCTCTCAATGTCAGGAGAGGCAAGAGCTCCCTGAACTTCTTCCAACCACTTCTCACCCTAGCCACAGAGCTAGCTCCAGCCCCACCTCCAGCACACAACATGTCTCCCAAATAACAAAATTCTTCCACACACTCAAGAGATTCACCAGCAAGTTCAGTCCTTTCATGTCTGACAATCTCCACCTGCTTACCTTGACACGCCATACACATAAAATCAGCATTACAGAGGGAGTAATTGGTGATAAGCAGTGTGGCTTTAGGAGAGGGAGGGGATGCGTGGGTCAGGTGTTTGCTGTGAGACAAGTGTGTGAAAAGTATTTAGCGAAAGGCAAGGATGTGTTTTGGGCATTCATGGATTTAGAGAAAGCGTATGACAGAATTGATAGGGAGGCTTTGTGGACTGTTTTAAGATTGTATGGACTTGATGGTAGGTTACTAAAAGGGGTGAAAAGTTTTTATGCTAATAGTATAGCGTGTGTAAGAGTGGGCAATGCTGTGAGTGATTGGTTTCTCGTGAGAGTGGGGCTGCGACAGGGATGTGTGATGTCGCTTTGGTTGTTTAATATTTATATGGATGGTGTTGTAAGAGAGGTGAATGCAAGTGTTTTAGGTAGAGGTCTAAGTCTGGTGAATGTCGATGGTGGAGAGTGGAATCTTAAGAAGCTGCTGTTTGCACATGATACTGCAGTGGTGGCTGATTCAGAGGAGAGATTGAGACAGTTGGTAGAGGAGTTTGGAAGGGTGTGTGAAAGGAGGAAACTGAAAGTAAATGAGAATATGAGTAAAGTGATGAAGTGTACGACGTTGGTAGATGGTAGGGCGATGAATATAGTTTTGAATGGTGAGTTGCTTGAGGAGGTGGAGTGTTTTAAATATTTAGGGTCGCATGTTGCTATGGATGGAAGAATAGATGCAGAAGTGAAGTTTAGAATAAATGAAGTAGGAAAGGTGCTGGGAGGAATGAAAAGAGTGTTTAGATGTCGTTCACTTAGAATGGATGTAAAGAAAAGGCTGTATGAGGATGTTGTGGTAGCGACTGCGTTATATGGGGATGAAACATGGAATATGGGTGTAGCAGAGAGGAAATGTTTGAATGTAATGGAGATGAGGTGTCTGAGGAGTATGTGTGGAGTGACACGTATGGATCGAGTGCGAAATGATGAAGTGCGAAGGAGAACTGGAGTCGTTCAGGAGATGGCTGGTAGAGTTGAGGAGAGGGTGTTGCGATGGTTTGGGCATATGGAGAGAATGGATTATGAGCAATTGGTGAAAAAGATAATTAGATCTGATGTGAGAGGTGTAAAGCTGAGAGAGAGACCACGAATAGGATGGATGGACAGTGTGAAGAGAGCGCTGGATGCGAGAGGGATGTCTGTTGAGCAAGGAAGAGTGGCTGTGCATGACAGAAATAAATGGAGAGAAATTGTGAATGAATAAATGATGACGCAGCCCTGAGGGGATATTCTCCCGCATTTGGTCTGATCAGCTAGTCAGGTCAGGTACGAGTAAGGGGATGGGCCTATTATGATGTGGCAGGGTTAAACCAGCTCTACTGTCGGGCCCTGCTGCGGATGTCACTGATTGCACTGCGCAGTTGACCCATGTTTGGTGTGGTGCAGTGAGGATCTGTCTCTTCTCCCCTTTGGGGCTAAGATGCGAATGACTGTTTGAATGGATGAGTAAATGGGGAGTGTGTCATCCTGTCTCGGCTACCTCCCTTTCCTTGGGGGAAGTAGCCTAGGTATATAGATAGATAGATAGATATTAGGTTGTCCCCAATATTCATTACAAAAATTTTGAAAATGCTTTGCATTATTTTGGTTGCACCCACGGAACTACTGACTTCTGCAAAATTTCATTTTCTTTAACTTTTACCAGTGTCACATGATCCTGCATTACCCCGTATCAGCCGCGTGAGACGTAGCAGAGTAGTGTTACGTCATGTCTTTTTTTCATTTTATCACAGTATTCATAAAAATTTACAGAATCTTAGATTTAACAACTTTTAGTTTAAATTAGATATACAATGTTAAATTAGTTAGATTTTATATATTTAATGAGTCACAACAGCCAGCCTATGGACAATGTCTTAGAACATTCTATCATGGCTTGGCCTAGACAGCCACACCCGCAATGTATATAAATGACCAGCCACAAACCGTTCATCAGTAATTTGATATTCTCACTGTTGATTACATCATTTCAAGTTGAGTATATCAAAACACCGTCATCAACGAACGTCAGCTAAACAAGGTTAGACTCTTAGATTGTAAAGCAGTTGTTATGTTGAAATGGTGAGTAGTGTTACGTCAGGTAGGGCTTTCGGTTTTGGACATCTCTAGTTCTCTCATGGCATGTTCGACCCCAAAACAGGATCATGCTTGGCTGATTGGCTTTCCAGCTGACGTGATACCCTAAAGTCGTCTCCCATCTTGGGTAGTAGTCCTGGGGTGGTATTTCAAGATATACCAAGATGAAAGTAAAAAGTGCAACATCTAAGTTGTTGACGAATCAGTGTGCATCTTGGAGATGAAGCGAATCCCAACTACAGAAGAGCAGAATGGCATTTCTAAGTTGGAAAAGAGGGTGAAGCAGTACTGGTCTATCCTTAACCCCTACACCGCGGGCTTGTTTACCAATGACTTGCGTGTGCCGCGGGGTTATTTGGGCTCCGACAGACTCTCAAAAAATATTTGCCAAAAATCAGTTATTAGTCCTAGAATAATAAAATTACATATGCTTATGGCACATACCTTCAGCTTTCTCCTGGAATGATTGTTGAGCCTTCGTCAGTTACCGTAGGACTTGTGGAGACCTCTGAAGTAGGGTAACGAAGTCTCCACTTTACACTTCCCGACAACCCGTAATATGATTACCACAGCCAGATACAAACACTATAAACACTATTCTACAATTTTCAAGTAGTTTGGGATCCATACTAAAAAAAAAAAAAACACTGTGAAAGCAATGGAAATTACGAGCGCATCTGATCGTCGCACTGGCACTAGTTTGCTCTTAGTAGTCTGTCATTTATTATTCATAAAACCCCTCACACTTTATATTTCTATTACTATATAACACTTATATATATCTACAGTCTTTATTAATAAGTTTCCTTCAGTAGTATTAGTTTATTGTCACTGTAGGGATTCAATTTCTTTCAGTAAAATACGTAGCATTCACTTTCTCGTCCTGTATACTGGCATTGAGAGTGAATGTCACTTTCATCTTCACTCTCATAATTCATAGCATTCAGACATGCTAGAGTGAAACTTTCACTTTCATTACTCCTAGGGTATATACTCGTATTCGTATAATACTACTCATTTACATTTCTATTTACGTTCTCTATTTTATTTACGTTAATTACATTTCTATTTTATTTACACTGTGTTGTGCAGTCACTTGAAATAACTTATAAAACTGTTTTCCATTGTTCACGTATATTTACATTCATTACTTTCACTTGCTGTTTACACATTATTTACACATTATTTACAATTCCACTTGCACTGTTTTACTCAATAGAAAGATCGTAGTCACTCTTTTATCAATTGTCAGCCCTTTACCTCTTTCCACACGAGGTTTAGTAGGGGGTAAAGGTCACAGGGCCATTTGCATGGGGGTGAAAAAAGGCCTTGAAGTCAGCAAGAAGAAACATACGTACTCTCACTTCGGAAGTTGAGAGTAACCTGATAACGGAGGGCTAGCGTGGAGGCCTGCTAAGGGGTTATTCAGGGTTATCAATATTACTTCTTGAAACAGCTAAGTCTAGCACTGATATGATTGGCAGGAAATCTAGACAATACTTTATAAAATTGGTAGTTCCAGGTGAATGTAAATATCACTTAGGCTTCTCCCTTCCCTCCTTACATGTATATTTATTTCGAAAATAGATTAGAGGCCTACTTAGGAGATATATTTTCAGAGCTACCAATGTTAGATCTTGAAACATCTTTGTTTAGCACTGATATGATTGGCAGGAAATCTAGACAATACATTATAAATTAGGTAGTTCCAGGTGAATGTAAATATCACTTAGGCTTCTCCCTTCCCTCCTTACATGTATATTTATTACGAAAATCGATTATAGGGCATATTTCAAGGGGAAAAAGACAGCGAAAATTAGCGAACGAGTGCACGTGAGGTGTTGTCAGGTGATAATTAGCCAATTCCAGGTGTTTGGCACTCTCACTTACCTTATTTCTTTCTTGTATATATTATTTGGTATAAGAATAGGACATAGGGCTTATTTCAATGGATGAAATCAGTGAAAAATTCCAGGGAAGATTTACTTAGCGTAGCATGGCCGGGCAGGCGAGAAGATAGGGTAATGGAGGGGGGGTAGGAAGGGGAGTCAAGAACGGGGAGAAATGGCTAAATTGTCAACAATGGATGGGAGTACAGATGAGATTAGGAGTGCTGACTAGTGTTGGACATTGGCAGTACTGATAGATGATACAAGCCCCCACTTGGAAGCCCGGGTGAATTCAAAATAACACAAAATCACAAAAGCGACGCCCCACGGTATGATCCCTTGCTCCCAAGCGTCACGAAAGTGACGCCCCGCGGTTAAGGGGTTAAGGGAAAAACTTGACGATCTACACCACAGATAAAGAAAGATGAGTTTTAGGAGACTCAGCGCTTTAATTGATACTGCCCACGTCGAGGCTTTTCAGCTGATTAAAGTTCCAGAGGATAACAAATTCCACGGAGTGCAACGGGAGCCTAGGAATCGGGGCTCCATAGTCAGCGAGGACAAGAATCCTAGCATAAAAAGAGGAGCAGGCTCTTCAACATAACCAGTCGATGACAAAGAGAGTGCAGCAGTAAAAAAAAAAGTAACAAGCAGTGAGAGAGAAGACAGTCGGGTTGACATACTCACCGAACAGCAGTGACAGCTGCAGTTATTAAGCCAATGATAGAGAGAGTGGTAGCACTGCTGCCACTGTAAAGAGGTTGTGCCATACAAGGAACATTGTTACATCAGAGCTGACTGCAGTACTTGACCGCACACTAAAGTCAGTGACCGATCGGCAGTTCACGTACTATCCATAGCAGCTTCTGCCTTGGGTCATGAATGATCAGAGTTGGCAATCAATTAGTCGTCAATCAGAAGATCTATGTGAACCCAACAGAGGGCAATCATGGATTGATCCTGGAATCTTTTGCATGCAACAGGAGCCTAATCGTCCAATGGGATGGGAAAATCCTTCCAGATGAAGGTAAGGAGAAGGTTGCTGTGTTCCTGTCACTGTCACTGACACAAGAGGAACTGAAAAGCTTCTTGGTGTACCGAAGATTTCTACAAGGACTGGACAAGCTACTGCTGTGATGTAATGTCTTAAGGACTGGGAGTTATCAGAGAAGGTTGTCGGTATGAGCTTTGATACAACGTCAAGTAACACTGGATCAGCATTAGGTGCATCTACTCTTCTGCAGCAACAGCTGTGATGCCCACTGTTTCATTTCGTATGCCGTCATCACATCTTGCAATTGGTTGCGGGAGCAGTTTTCTCAACGTGTTTTGGCCCATCTTCTGGTGCAGATATACCCACATTCAAGCGTTTCCAGTCAAGATAGAAAACCATTGATCAAGAGAACTTTGAGCCATTGATGCCTGTTGTTCTGGATCCTGCGGTGGCCAGTACGTTTCGCCGTTGCAAAAAACAGGTTGTGTCATTTTGCATTAAGGAACTCAAAATTGTTCAACCTAGAGATGATTACCGTAAACATCCTGAGTTAGTCATCATTCTCTTTGGTAAGCGTCCACCAAGGGCGTCTTTCAACTTCTTCCGGCCAGGTGCCCTTCACCGTGCAAGATGGATGGCCCACATGATCTACAGAATCAAGATGTATTTGGTTCGAGCTCAGTTTCAAATGGCTGCTGCTGCTGAGACAATTTGTTACACTCATAGGAGTAATATATATAAAAGCCTGGTTTGATGCTCCGTCACCTACTGCTGCTCCAGCTGGACGTCTAGCATTCTTGAAAGGACTGCTCTCCTCTCCTGATTTCAGCATTGCCTCGGTCGCTAGCAAAAACTCGCCAATCACCTGTGGTACCTGAGTAAAGAGGTAGCCAGACTCACTATATTCAATTGGACAGTTCCCTTTTATTTTAAGAGCAAGTGTGGTCGCGCATAAGGGGGAACACAATGAGAAACTTCAACCAAGAGCACATATTGACCTAGTAACAAAGGAAGTCATTGCAGAAAAGAATGTAGCGAATTTCAACACATCTGCCTTAAACCGGATTTTTTTAGGAATTCGGCATCAGTATGGACTTCCTAAAAAGACACCCAGCTGATTGGGAGGACGGCTTCTTCTAGTCAACACGACAGGTATTGTGCTCGATTGACGTTGTAAGTGACTTTGCAGATCGTGGAGTAGCTGTTATACAGGAATATAATCAAGTCATTACAAGAGATAAACAGTAACGACAATATCTACTGCAAGTTTTAAGTGCCATCGTCACTAATTCCCTGGCACGATCAAAGCAGGAACTCCATCAAGCTGCTCCCGGAATTAATTATTGCTTGTGAAATGCGATGGTTTGTAATTCCTTGGTGGTGTTTTGTTTTTACTTGTCTAGTTGTCGATAAACCAGAAGTACACGAATGAAGTGTTTTTGCTCCTCGGTTATTCCACTGAAATAAGTAACATCTCGACAATTTTCATTTCAGTACCGAAAACTGCAACATTGCTATCCTCTGGCTCGGAGACCAAAAACCCACAATATTCACCGCACATGTGACAGTAGTTAATGAAGTCATTTAAAGAAAATATTTGGCACCAAGCATTTTCTTATCTGTATGAACTATATTTTAAGGGAGTGCCTTTAGAAAACTTCTTTTTCGGTTTCGATGTACTGAGGAGGACAACACTAATATATATATATATATATATATATATATATATATATATATATATATATATATATAGATATAGATATATATATATATATATATATATATATATATATATATATATATATATATATATATATATATATATATATATTTATATTGTGTTTGAAAACGACACCATCAATATTTTGTGGTGTACTGTATAGGGCAAAAAGAGTTAAGACAAAAATTCCATGTAATATTATGTCCTATGTTGATTCATTAACGAAATACATGTCTGAATAGTTATGTAGCAGAAACAGGGGTGTAAGGCGAGCATAAAATAACAATCATAACATGATGAATTACATAATGAGAATATATTGTATCACCAAACATACTTCATGAACCTTCATTATACAATATTAAACCCCATCAAAAATAGAAAACATCTTAGACTCACTGAAAATAGCAACACTATGGATAAACGTAGCAATCTCGTTGGAAGACATGTGCTACATAATTGGCAACGCTTTTTACACAGCAAGACAGGAAACCAAAGTCGGTGTCTTACGAACGGACATCACTCCATCACACCCTCACTGTGTTTCTTTCCTCTTTATTGTATGTGAACCTTTGTTCTGTACATCATAAATGGACACTTCTTAATGATATGGGAGCGCCATTAGATCAGTTTTCTAGATAAAATGCTACTGTTTCTTTATATCAACGCACGTAAGCCACTGGTGTTCGAAGCATTTTTTTGAGACGTGAAGCAGAATGTGAGATCTTTTACTTTGCTTTGCTAGGTGAATGACGTGATGAAATTTTTTATAAATTTAATGTGTATCATACTTACCCCAGATCTGCCTCATGTACAGTACCATGCTGGTCTCTCTCTCTCTCTCTCTCTCTCTCTCTCTCTCTCTCTCTCTCTCTCTCTCTTTCCTAAATCATATCATTAAATGTGGCCTAAAACCATTTACATAATACCCTATGAGTCCTATGAGCCTTATGAAAAAAAGTATATTTCTCAAATGAATATTATTTTCTGCATCCTTACTCCTTTCAATACGGGACACGTCCTTTTCATTATATTCTGACCACTATTAGACGATTTACTCAATGTAGGAACGACCCCTAGTAATTATTAGGCTACAAAATATCTCAGTTAACACTTTCAACTGCCACAGATCATTCCAAAGCTGAATAAAACCTCTGAGTGTAGCCAGAATAAATACGACATGCATCACCGCACTGAGAGTCTAATTATATCATGTTTTAATGTTTTCCCTACACTGGCAGCTTGGCACCATGCAGAGGTACATACACATACCAGGAGATGGCCGATATGCACATGGCATACGGTGCTGCATACGGCAACAGCAGAGAAGCTAGGTGCATCTACGAACAAATGTATCCTCATCGACATCACCCCTACTTCACATTTCATGCCATAGATAGGAGACTGAGAGAATGTGGTGACCTACGTGTACGACTGATACATGACGAGGCCGGTCTGTTCAAACTGTGGATTTTGAAGTACAAGTGCTGGAAGCTCTTGGAGAGAACCCTAGGACAAGCACACGGAACATCGCTAGGGCTTTAGGAGCAAACCATTCCACAGTGTGGCAGTTTCTACATGAGCAACTCTTACATCCATTCCACACACAAAGGGTTCAGGCTCTAATCCCAGAAGACTATCCAGCTCGTCAACAGTTTTGTGAGTGGTTCCTAGGCAAAGTAAGACAGGATGACGATTTCCCACAAAAGCTTATGTACACTGATGAGTCAAGCTTCACTAGGACGACTAGGACTGGGATATTCAAAGCTCACAATATGCATGTGTGAAATGATGTAAATCCACACATTACTGAGTCAAGGGGGCTTGAGTGGAGATTTTCTGTCAATATGTGGTGTGGAATAATGAATTATGTAATAGCCCCTATGTTCTCCATGGTCGTTTAACAGGTCAGGTACATCTATCTTTTTTGGAGAATGACCTGCCATTGCTTCTTGAGGACGTACCTTCGTTGTCAAGAAGAGGAATGTGGTACATGCACGATGGAGCACATGCTCACACAAGCAACATCGTCCGTGATTTTTAAAACACAAATTTTGTCAGTTTCGTGGCCAGCACGGTCACCAGACCTAAACCCTCTTGATTATTTTGTGTGGGGTCATTTGAAACAGCTTGTGTATGAAAGGCCAGCTGACAGACTCGACGACTTGCTCTCCCGCATCCAAGGTGCCCGTGGGACTCTGTGGTCAGACTATGTAATCTGTGCATTTAAGTTGGGGGAAGGCATTTCGAACATTAATTGTAAATTACCCTGTATGTATCATGACTCTGTGCACAGTAGAAAAAAATTACACATACTGTATAAAGGTGGAGAAAAATGTAGGTTTTCATAACCTAATTTCATGATGTATGACTTTTAGCCAATTGTAGTTTATGAGATGATATCCATTATAAAAGTGATAGTTCATAATAGTACCGTAATGATTATGCTGGTGATAGTGATAATAAAAGGCCACGCTATTACTACAACTAATAACAAAACAACAACAGTAACAGTAACAATAATAATAATATTAATAGCAATATTCACGCGCGCGCGTGTACGTGTGTGTGTGTGTGTGTGTGTGTGTGTGTGTGTGTGTGTGTGTGTGTGTGTGTGTGTGTGTGTGCGTGTGAGTGTGTGTGTCCGTGTGTGTGTGTGTGTGTGTGTGCGTGCGTGCGTGCGTGCGTGTGTGTGTGTGTGTGTGTGTGTGTGTGTGTGTGTGTGTGTGTTGTTACGGAACAGAGAAAGATAATGTACACTTTAAGTGAGAATACTAAAAATCATTACTGTCCCGTAAAGTTCCAGGTTCAAAACAAAACAGTTAGGTAAAATTACAAGTTAAAGTTTAATGCTCAAACTAACAACAAAACATTCAGGACTCATAAGGATAATGTAATGGCAAAAAACAGGTTAAATATATAGTTAACTGCAATAGCCTCTATTAACACGAAATTAGCATGAGTAAATTTATCTAAGTCAGCCCTGATAAAATGAAATACCAGATAATACTCAATGAAAGCAAGATATATTATTACAGATACAAAATATAATTAATAAGGGCTGACACCCAAAACACATGAATCACAAAAACCTTACTAGGCCTAAGAATTAACACCTTACGCTACACAGTACAAGAAAAAATGCAATAACAGTTATACTCAAATTACACAGCTGCTAGATGGTTGGAGATTTCCTGAGCACTCACAATAATAACAACTGTACAGGGGAGGACAGAGATGTGAACAAAATGAGGAGTAGATCTAAGTGGCAATAATGCAGAGACTGAGCTCATTATATAGGGGCCGGCAGAGCTTGATACAACTTGTAAGAAGGACGCGCAAATGAAGCCAGAGGGCAGAGACTGAGCTCATTATATAGGGGCCGGCAGAGCTTGATACAACTTGTAAGAAGGACGCGCAAATGAAGCCAGAGGGGACAAAGAGTTGACAATCCTGCTCTGAACAACAGAAAGAACGACTTACTCTACTATTACGGTAGAAGGGGGGACTGAGGTAGAACACGCTCGTGATCAAACATGCAGCATACTGTACGTTAGAATTACACAAAGGATGATGAAATCATAGGCTATGTAACACCTCCCCAGAAAGAAAAAGAAATTTACAAAGGAAATTTCTTATTACTCTAAAACAATCTGTCTAAAGTCTAGATAAGCAATCTGCAATAACATTTTCTTACCCCTTGACATGTTGTATGTCTAATGAATACTCCTGAAGAAGTAGGCTCCATCTTGTCAATCTCTGATTTTTATCTTTAAACTTACTAAGGAATTTCAGTGGGTTATGATCGGTATAAATGAGTATGGGGTCAAAACCAGAACACAAATAAAATGAAAAATGCTGTAAACCCAAAATCAAGGCCAAAAGCTCTTTCTCAATAGTTGAGTAGTTCTTTTGAGGTGGCGTGAACTTCTTACTGTAATAAGATACAGGATGTTCAATACCCTGATCATCCTCTTGCAGCAAAACAGCCCCAGCTCCTGTATCACTTGCATTAACAGCCATCTTAAAAGGTTTAGCAAAATTTGGAGTAGCGAGCACTGGCTGACTTAATAGAATAGCTTTAAGTTTGCTGAAAGAGGATTCACAGTTATCGGTCCAGACAAATTTAACTCCCTTTTTCAGTAGGTCTGTAAGTGGTGATACAAGAATTGAAAAGTTAAGAACAAATCTCCTGTAATAACCTACCATTCCCAAAAATCTTTGTAGCTCTTTCCTACTTTTAGGTCTGGGAAGATCACTTATAACCTGAACCTTAGCTGCTGGTGGTGCAACATGTCCATCACCAATTACGTACCCAAGGTACTGAACTTTAGCTTGACCAAACTCACACTTTAACAATTTAGCTACAAGATTAGCCTGAACCAAACGCTCAAGAAATTTACTGATATGGCATAGGTGATCTTTCCAGTTGTCAATGAAGATTAATACATCATCAATATAAACAACACACCCTGCCAAACCCTCTGTTACAACATTCATGAGCTTCTGAAATGTGGCTGGTGCATTCTTCATACCATATGGCATTACAGAACATGCAAAAGTCTTTCCTAGTGTTACAAAACATGAGATCTCCCTAGCACGTTCAGTCATAGGTACTTGCCAGTATCCCTTTAACAAATCAAACTTACTTATGTACCTAGCCTTTCCGATCTTGTCTATGCAATCTTCCACGCGAGGGAGAGGGTAAGTGTCTGTTTTGGTTATCTGATTAACACGTCTGTAGTCAATGCAAAGCCGCTGTGACCCACCTGGCTTAGGGACTAGAGTGACAGGAAAACTCCACTCGCTCTGACAGGGCTCAATCATCTTGTGGTCCAACAGGTAGCCAAGCTCCTTCTAGATGAGAGGAACTTTCACTGGGTTCACACGGTAAGGAGGCAGTTTAATTGGCTTTGCGTCTCCAACATCGACATCATGCATCAACACAGTGGTTCTTCCTGGAGTGGCACGGAACACTTGCGGGTACTCCTGCAGTAATGCCGAAAACTCCTGCCTTTCCTTGGGAGCTAGATGAGAAAGCTTAGTCTGGAGATCATTCATGATATCAGGATTCTTCCCCAGACTATCACTCAGGCTCATGCTGCATGGGAGAACTTCACTTGCAGACTCGGGTGGAACAGCTACAGTGCAGACTGGGTTATTTTCGTCCCGCCTGTGATATAACTTTAGCATGTTGATGTGACAAAGTTGCTTGTTCTTTCTACGATCTGGTGTGGCGATGACATAGTTGACATCACTGAGTTTCTTCTCCACGAAATAAGGACCACTAAACTTGGCTTGAAGAGGTTGCCCATGCACCAGTAGCAGAATCAAAACCTGATCTCCTGGCTGAACGTGGCGTAACCTGGACTTCTTATCATACCAAGTCTTCATCTTCTCCTGAGCAGCTCCTAAATTCTCTCTCGCCAGCTGTAAAGCAGTGGACAGCCGTTCTTTGAACTTCATCACATACTCCAGCAGGTTGACGTCATCTTCCTCCAATAGCCAGCATTCCTTGAGTAGCTTAAGGGGTCCTCTTACTTCATGGCCAAACAGTAGTTCAAAAGGTGAGAAGCCCAGTGATTCATTTGGAGATTCTCTTGCGGCAAACACAACGAATGGAAGACCTTTATCCCAGTCTTTCTGATGTTCCAAACAGTATTTCTTGAGCATCGATTTGAGTGTTTGATGATATCTCTCCAACGCTCCTTGGGTCTGGGGATGGTAAGCTGAAGACGTGATCTGGGTGATGCCCAACTCTTTCAGAGACTGCTTGAAAACATTTGACATGAAATTACTTCCCCGGTCTGACTGTACCTCCTTGGGCAGACCAAACTTTGTGAAGAACCCTAGCATTTCCTTAACCACGTTCTTTGCTGAGATATTTCTAAGTGGAATGGCTTCAGGATAACGAGTAGCCATATCAATCATGGTCAACACATAAGAAAATCCTGAAGAAGTCTTAGGAAGAGGGCCCACAATATCCACCAACACACTGGTGAAAGGCGCCTCAAAAGGAGGAATGGGAACTAGAGGTGGAACCTTTTCGGTCTGATTACACTTCCCCACAACTTGACAGGTGTGACATGACTTACAATACCAGGAAACATCCCTGAAGATACCTGGCCAGTAGAAGTGTTTCAAAATGCGTGCCACAGTCTTCCTCACTCCAAGGTGTCCTGCCAAACTGGAATCATGTGTCACTCTAATGATATCCTACCTACAAACACGAGGGATGACAACTTGATGTACAACCTCCCATTCACAGTCGGCTGATGCTGTTGGGGGTCTCCACTTCCTCATAAGTACTCCTGACTTTATATAATAACAAGTAGAAGCACCGGCTGACTCTTCCTCACCGCAAGCAGAGTTAGCTAGACCTTTCAACTCAGGGTCAGCAACCTGCAACTCAACCAACTCTTGACGAGACAAATTATCAACACTACGGGGTACTGCCTCATCTGGTGAGTGGTCCAAATTAGCAAGAAAAGTGTCAGCTAGGATAACATTAACATCATCATTATCCTCTAAGTCACCAGTAACTTTAGACTTAGCCCTTGTGACAGCACATGCATAGAACACATCAGGGACATCACAATCCTGGGCCGCAGCCACTGGCTCACTAGACAACTGAGGAGCTGGACACACTTGACTTCCACCAATATCATTTCCAAGTAAGAAAGTTACACCTGACATTGGAAGTGTCTCAACCAACCCAACCATAACGGAAGCATTAACAAAACCAGACTCTAAATTCACTCTGCACAGAGGGACGGAGAAGTAATTATTCCCTACACCTGGTAAGATTACAGTTTCATCAGAGGAATTAACATTAGAGCCTAGAACACTGGTCAGCATAAGAATTGGCAAGCACCTGTATCACGATATATTTTAACTGATTTCCTGTCATTACTGTCCAGAGGACTGACAAAACCATCAGACAGGAAATTAGCACATGAACTCTTGAGAGTGTCACCCATGTTACTGCTCAAAAGAGGAGCTTCATCATGAGAATTTAATTTACCCCTCAAAGCTGGTTCAGTTAACTCAGTTAAAGAATTCTGGGAACTCTCAAGGGTGGACACTAGACCAATTGACTGAATATTTAAAGACTCCTTTTTGTTCACATCACGCTGTCTCCTGAAACATTTCTCCATAGTATGACCAAGCTTACTACAATAAGTACATTTACTTTTCTGAAATCTAGAGGTGGAGCTGGTATTTACTTCCTGAGAAACATCATCTTTATTCTCTTTCCTGTTACCTGTACTCTGAGTAGAGGCATCGTACTTACTCTCAGCTTTCCTCTTTTCTTCAGAATATCTCTTGTGAGTGAGAACATAATTCATTAGCTAAAACTGCAGCATCAGACAAATTATCTATTCTTTTCTCATCAAGATATAGGCTTACATCTTTATTAATACACCTCTTGAAGTCCTCCTGCAAAATCATCTGCTTAAATTTGTCAAAATCAGATTCCACATTCTTAGAATTTAACCACTGCTCTAACAGATCTTCTTTGATTTTTGCATACTCAACATGGGATTGCTTATCTTGCTTATAAGTTGTCCTAAATTTTACTCTATAGGCTTCAGGAACAAGCTCATAGGCCTTAAGAATCAAGCTCTTAACTACATCATAATTATCACATTGATCCTGAGGCAAAGATGCATAAGTTACTTGAGCTTTACCGGTGAGAACAGCTTGAAGGAGTACTGGCCAATACTTTTTGGGCCAATTAAAACCTGTAGCTACCCTCTCAAACAACTGAAAATACTTTGTTAAATCAGATTCATTAAAAGGAGGGACAAGTTTAACATTTTTAGCCACATCAAAATCATCAGAGCTAGATGATCCAGTTCCACCTTGTTTCATGCGATACTCATGGTCTGCCTGAATCCTAGCAAGTTCAACTTGTGCCTGAAACTCAGCCCCCTGAATACGAGCCTGAGACTCCGCCTCCTTAGCCTGAGACTCAGCCTCCTTAGCACGAGCCTGAAACTCAGCTTCCTTAACACGAGCCTCCTGCAGAGCTAGCTGTAACTTAGCTATTTCAATCTGCATTTGCTCATTTGGAGGAGTTACATTAAACAAGCTTTCATTAATCATGTCAACAATTTGATCTTTAGAATGATGAGAGCGAACAGCAATTCCCAATTGTTGAGCAACAAGCTTAAGTACATTCTTTGTTCTGTTTTCTACATCACACACTGTTTGCACATATGACAAAAAATCTTTGGCTTCATCAAGTGTAGTAATAGTAGACATCATGAATAAATCACAGTCACAAAATATCAAGCAATATCCTTATGATAATATCCTGAATATCCTGATAAGAGGTCCCCAAATTTATGTTACGGAACAGAGAAAGATAATGTACACTTTAAGTGAGAATACTAAAAATCATTACTGTCCCGTAAAGTTCCAGGTTCAAAACAAAAGAGTTAGGTAAAATTACAAGTTAAAGTTTAATGCTCAAACTAACAACAAAACATTCAGGACTCATAAGGATAATGTAATGGCAAAAAACAGGTTAAATATTTAGTTAACTGCAATAGCCTCTATTAACACGAAATTAGCATGAGTAAATTTATCTAAGTCAGCCCTGATAAAATGAAATACCAGATAATACTCAGTGAATGCAAGATATATTATTACAGATACAAAATATAATTAATAAGGGCTGACACCCAAAACACATGAATCACAAAAACCTTACTAGGCCTAAGAATTAACACCTTACGCTACACAGTACAAGAAAAAATGCAATAACAGTTATACTCAAATTACACAGCTGCTAGATGGTTGGAGATTTCCTGAGCACTCACAATAATAACAACTGTACAGGGGAGGACAGAGATGTGAACAAAATGAGGAGTAGATCTAAGTGGCAATAATGCAGAGACTGAGCTCATTATATAGGGGCCAGCAGAGCTTGATACAACTTGTAAGAAGGACGCGCAAATGAAGCCAGAGGGGACAAAGAGTTGACAATCCTGCTCTGAACAACAGAAAGAACGACTTACTCTACTATTACGGTAGAAGGGGGGACTGAGGTAGAACACGCTCGTGATCAAACATGCAGCATACTGTACGTTAGAATTACACAAAGGATGATGAAATCATAGGCTATGTAACAGTGTGTGTGTGTGTGTGTGTGTGTGTGTGTGTGTGTGTGTTTGTGTGTCCATGTCATGATAATTTTCTTGAAAGTTCCATTCAGCTGTGCAGTTGTGGATGTCTTTGTAAAAGGTTAGAGCTGTCATAGAATACCTACTCTTGAAGTGGGCTGCTGCCTCATCAGTCCACAATGATACATGTATAAAATGAATACCAGCAGAATTCAAATAATCAGCTGGAGCCACTGGGGACATGATGGTAAAGCACGCTCACAAGGTACCAGGCAAAATCAATTTACTGTCTGGAAAGAACAAAAAATTAAAAGAAACATACTGAACAACAAACACAGGGGTTTTATCATTGGACTTCAGTGCAGCAACTTTGATTTTTTGTTCAAAGGTGTGCATGAGAAACGTTACATCATCTTCCGGTAACGTTCCTCACAGTGGGCATGTAACGTGTGTGACGGATCATATGGCTTACCAGGGTTTGTTTCAAAGTATCCCTACGTTACATTATTAAGGCCTTGGGATGCCTATTTATAATATAAAGTTATGTTGGTATTCTCAAGTTTGTTAGCTGTGTTTGGGAAAAATGGGGAAAAAAACGTGAGACACGTTACTCCTGAATTACTTCCATTTAAAGGTCATGCTACATTCTGACCACAACATATATGTAAACAACTGTAGTGTCAATCACAACTCAAATAGACGCATTTTCAATAAAAAACACAATGTCAGCATTCCAAACAATAACATACTCTGGTCAATGATGTTATGAGAAGTGCTAAATTCAGCACTGATTTTTCTTCGGTGACATAACATGACAATTTTTTATGCGGTTCCCTTAGTTGACAATATAGGCTCCTTTTCTCTTCAGATGCATAAAATTTAATGATTAAGCTTTAAAATGATCTATAATTTATATACTTGTAAGCTATTCTGATTTTGACATAAAAAGTTGACATCTTCGTGGAATGACCCATATACAAAATGTTAAAGCAATGAGCCTGGACACGTATTTTTATTTTCCTTCTACTCAACATTTATTATATGTAGAAAGCAATACAAATCATTATTACGTAGATATTTACTAACTTGGCTTGTATAGGCTGAAGTATGTCATACGTCTGCCATGCGTGCACATACTCATTGCCCGTCTGCATGTGTGTTGCCGACTCTACACCATTCTCTTACATTTTAACTTAATGAATTCGGTGCCGGATGATAAAAAGTACTGTTTTTATGCACAGAGGCCAAACGATCTAATTAGCTTTTATTATCTCTAGCACAAATTCTAATATCTGTGTCTCACATAACCGACACTGACGGGTTTGCGGTACAAACTTTCCTGTCCCGTCATTCTACAACACTTCGTCGTTGTGTCATAGTGCATACCTCTGAAGGGTATCGATAGTTTTTCTTATGACTGTACTTCATTGTAAGTGCAGTTCATCTCCTACGGCGTAAGCACTGCTTGCAGGTGCTGCCTTCCATCGTTGTGATTATTTCATGATCCTATATTGGCGATTCGAACAATAACAGTTCTCTGTTGCGTATTTCTCTCAGAATTGCATAATCCACCTTTCTACGGTTATACTTACACCGATTGTTTGAACTATTTGTACGGTATTCTCTACCCCTACGTAAATGAAGATCATGCCACCCGTCATCTCCCTAGTAGTTGGCCACATGTTGCTTGACCTCTCCCTATCAAGGAATATACTACAGCTGCTTGACGTTTCTGATAAGGTGTCAGAAGAAACGATCAGGCGATCATTTCGTCTCACTGAAGTAGTAATTCTCGCGAATCGATGTTGAGGTTTCGGAAATTCTTGGATTCGTTCATACCGTCATCCCATCAGCAGATATGAAGTTTGAGGAGGTCAGGCAAGACAAGCACGAATATGTTTAAAATGGTAGAACTATCATAATGTTTCACGATTCCCACTTAATCTGAGGAAAAAACTGCGACATGACTTTCGGGTGTCATTGTAAACTTGCATGGAAAGTTATCCGTACGATCTTGTGCTAAACAACAGGACACAAACGTTGATGGCAATGGACGTTTAGGCAAGGGCCATGGAAACTGCTGGTAACCCTGACCATCACATAACGCATCATGTCAACCCCGAAGCATACTTGAAGCATCGTGTAAGAACTGAAACATTTGGGGACCCTCTTCAAACATAGTTCGTATGATATACAGGAGTATGGGCGCGTTGTGTTTTTTCTCAGATATGGTGCCCGAATCCTTTGTCAGTCTTATTATAATCATCACGTTTACAGTCTTGGGTGGTTATTTAAGGATACGATAGTTTATGAATATTACAAGAGTTTTTCCAGGATCCTAGATGCCACGTTAAATACGCCAATGATATACAGTAGTGGCTGTATGTATTACTCAGTGAATGTGTGATATATATATATCACCTTTTTGGGTTATTAGGCTACTGTATGGCAACCATCGACTCCTTCATGGCAGCTCCTACCATGATGTAATTGCCATGATTCTTATAGAGCGTCAAGCTTTCTGTGAAATGATGAATACAATACTTTCATGATGTTAAATAGTTAATGCATGACTAGAGTCCATAGAAAGTAATGGATAACTACCGTCTTTATTAGCTGAGATGTCTACCACGCATGAGTACCAACCCTTCCAAGGCAGCAGTCTTCGTGGTGCTCCTTTTCGTATCCATTGGACTCCTACGAAGGATACTTTTCTGTGCAGGTGTACACCAATGTTCCATTTCTCACTGGAGTAATAATGAAGTCATCTTCTTACTTCCCGTTAGTTACTTGTTCATTTCCTATGACCCTTTTTGCGATTTGTCGCCAATTCAGAATATTCCAAATAATTATTTACGCTTTCCTTGGGAGGCAACACACAGCGAAAAAGAATCATGTTAATTATATACTCTTGATAAGTCTCCAGCTTATATTCCCTTTTCCTTGTTTCTTGATCCTACGTCACCCCATAGGTGGGAAACAGGGTCAGGATGATGATGATGATATGATGGTGATGATGGAAATGAACTTCGAGATTCTTTATTAACAAGTATGTAGAAATTGTCACTGATAAGACTGAGAGTTTACAGCCATTATCGCTGACGAACAGCCGATTCCTTAATACTATTTTTGTGCCTCAGCTTAGTATTGAGGCACACGTACTACATATTTATCTCTGTGGTGGGTAACATAGTGTCATGTCCAGTAACATTATTCATTATGGTGAATTACCGCAAATAACCTTGGTGGCAGACGGTGCCGACCATTATCCACTTATTTGATGTAGTGCTATCTACTTCTTCCTTCACCTTCATCATCCTTTTACTGTCTCTGCCCCCTCTCTTGCTGTTTCTCCGAACCTTTCTGTCACTTTTTATTACAGTTCTATCCACTTCAGGTGATTCTACACAAGTGACAAAACAAATGGTTTTATGCAACACAGGATGCCATTGACAACGCTGTGTGGTAAATATATAGCCAAATAATCGGGCGATATGGGGCCTACAATGATGTTCCTGTTAAATGGCTGAAGAGACCCAAATGTGACATCCATCCCAGAGCCAAACTTCCATACCCTTCCCCGTGCCTCAATATAGCGAGGCGTTGTCTACCGCAAGGGAAATCGGCTCACCACGTGGGACGACCCTATGGGGACAGTTGCTTGCTTGCCGTTTATGGGTCTGCTCGACCAGAACAGTCTTAAGTTACTGAACAAAATTTCAGTTTTTCTATACTGAGTGACAAGCCTAAGGTTTTCCTGTAGCCCAGGAAACCCATTACATTGCTGGATGGTAACCATTGTGGGGTGAAGTGTACCCTACAGTACCATGGTGCCCAGTTCACTTGGTGGGGAGACGCAAATGCGGCATCCACTTGGAAACAAAATCTACATATATAATTCCTTGCGCCTAACTGTGGTTAGGCGCTGTCTGCAGCTACGAAACCTCTATTCACAGGACGGGGTAATCCTTCAGGGGCGGTTGCTTGCCTGAGGTTGATGGAGCTGCTCGGCCAGACAGACTGGGGTAACGCATCAACAACAACCTTAACTAATGCTTCCATCACCATATTAACCCCTTCAGCCTAAGATTTACATCTCAGGTGGCATCAGGCCGTTTTATTCAACTCGTGATGGCCTCAAGTCGCAAAAGAAGTAAAGACCATTTCTAACCCGCCAATTTCGGGGGAGGGGAGAGGGATATGGAAGCTGGGTAATAGCGTTCAGATATAGTCTATCTATCTATCTATTGCCAGACGCCTCAATCCCGTTTGGGGTGGCCACAAACAAATCGCCTCCAAATGTAGAGGTGTATGGTATGTAGGAGGACTGCTGGGCCTTGACAGCAGGCTGTGAAGCCTATGCCCAGAGTCGGACACATAAAAAAAAAAAAAAAAAATCGCCCTGTCCCCCGCCATTTCACTGCCCTGCTCCCAACTCACACCCCCCTCTCTCATATACCTCTCCATCCCATCCCTCCATCTCATCCTCGGCCTCCCCCTCCCTCTTCCCCCCTCCATCTCACTCACATACACTCTCTTCGTCAGTCTTTCTCCCTCCATCCTCTCCACATGGCCAAACCACCTCAGTGTGTTCCTCATAACACTTCCTATCACATCCACATCCACATCACAACGCTCCTTTATATCCTCATTCGTTAGCCTGTCTCTCCATGTGACTCCACAGGCTCCTCTTAAATAACTCATTTCCACTGCTCTCACTCTTGACTTGTGTCCTTCCAACAACGTCCAAGCTTCACTTCCATACGTTAGAGTTGGTATCACAATACTGTCATGTAGTAACTTTTTCACTTCCATGCTCACTTCCCTGATTCTTATCACTGCCTTCAAAGAACCAGCAACCTTTCTTCCCTGCTGTACCCTTTCAAGCACTTCACTCTCCAAACCTCCATCCTTACTCATCACATTATCCAAGTACTTAAACGTACTCACATTTTCCAATTCCTCACCATCCAACCTCGCTGTACACTCTCTGACTTCACCTCTCTCAAAGACCATCACTTTACTCTTCCTACATTCACCTTTAGATTCCGTTTCTTACACACTCTCCCAAACTCATCCACCAAGCCTTGCAGCTCCCCTTCATCTTCACTCAACAACACAGTATCATCTGCAAACAACAGTACAAGTTTCGAAACACTGTCCTCTCTCACCATGGCCACTCCAACATCCACTACCCTACCTTGTACCTCTTTTATTACCCCATCCATGTACAGATTGAACAACCATGGAGACATGACACATCCCTGTTTCAACCGAACTTTCAAAGAGAAAAATTCACTTAGTTCACCATCCACACGCACTGCAGCCTTCGCACCATCGTACATACTCTTCACAGCATTCAACAACTTCCCATCTACTCCATGTATTCTTCACACTTTCCATAATCCTTGTCTATCCACCCTGTCATATGCTTTCTTCAAATCCATGAAAGCCGCATACAACTTCTTTCCCTTCTCTAGAAACTTTTCCACTAAAGATCTAAGAATGAATATATGATTTTCACAACCTCTTCCCTTTCTAAAGCCTCCCTGTTCTTCTCCAACTAATTTCTCTGTTCTTTCTCTAATTCTGTCAATAAGTATCCTACCATACACTTTTCCTATTATACTAAGAAGACAAATGCCCCTATGATTACCACACATTTCTTTTTCCCCTTTTCCTTTGTACAAGGAAATAATTATACCTGACTTCCAATCCTCCGGGACTCTACCTTCCTCCCAGGCCAATCTGCACATCTTCCACATCCATTCTACTACTATCTCTCCTCCATATAACAATACAATTTAAAAGACGCCATTGTGTTGAAGGCATTTGAAAATACAAGGCAAAAACTAACCTTAATTGGATAATTTACTAATGAATAGCATCGAGCCATAACTGCACTGTTAACAGAATAAACAGCTGAAGCAACATCGTCGGAGGGCAGTTATACTGTATACATTTTACTGGTGATGAACGGTTGACGATGCTCTATCTGTAGATTCTTTTGAAATTTTATTTGCATTGTGTTTTTTGTCTCTCTGGCTGACAGCTAATGTGCAGGATTACCATTATTCCTCTTTGACCACTTCGGTGAAGAAAAAAGGAAGACTGTAGTCCTCTCACATTACCCTGGCCAAGGTTTTGTCGTTCTGAATCGTATTTCACATAGCTCAATGGCACAAAATCAATGCAACGGCTCTACATCAGCTCCAAAGCACTTCCTCATGACTAGCATCATAGTCTAGCGTTGAACTGCAAATACAACATAAGTTTTAAGATAAAGAGTTGCCAGTTTTAATCCACGTTGGAGTAAAAGAGTATAATTGACACTAACCGACCTGGGAGTAAAACCCAGCAGATGCCTGGATGAGGTGGTGTCAGTGCTGGCAGTGAGACCACTTGCCTCAGTCTGGAGTCTGACATTCTGTTCTCAGGGTTGTATTAATCCTGTGCATGGGGATGTGGTGGGCGGGTGTGTCTGTACGGGGAGATGGGCGGGACTATAAGCAGGGGAACACAACGCAGACGCTTATCCACAGATATTGATTAAACATTTTCTTGTCAGTTTCTGATGCCCTGTCGCCCTAGGTTTTTTATGGATATGGCTGTTTAATGCTGAAGAATTATATATGACTTTAAAAATACATGCTTGAACAAATCATCGTTTAATATTACCATATGTATTATACATTACTGTAGGTCCTTGATTAATGATAAGTACTTGATGTCACTAACTTTATCACTCAAATATCCTGAAGCACTACATGGTTTCCCAGCACGGAATCATTTAAGAAGTGGACTATAGGAACTACTTATATCTCCATTAATATCTATCTATCCATCTACCTATCTGTCTATCTATCTATCTATCTGTCTGTCTGTCTGTCTGTATTTTCTCTCTCTCTCTCTCTCTCTCTCTCTCTCTCTCTCTCTATATATATATATATATATATATATATATATATATATATATAGAGAGAGAGAGAGAGAGAGAGAGAGAGAGAGACTCTATGGTACAGTGGTAAAGTGTGTGTTTTCATACACTGAAGAATGAGGGTTCGCGCCCCGCCAGGGTAAAAAACTTTGGGAGGGTTCTTCTGGCCACGTACTGCATTGGCGCACATCAGGGGTGCTGTGGTTGAACCAGTGTCGCATTCTATAAAGTGTGCTTGCACCCAGTCGGCTTGCACGGGCCGATTACACGTGGTTCATAGACTACACACACATCCAAAGCCACTCCAACACTACAATACACTTACAAGCACTTCTCACTCTACATACAGTTTCTACCAGACAGCCTAAGCCACTTGGTATACATACATTGGCTGTATCGTCCCCGCTTCGTGTGAGATAGGCCAGTCCTGCAGTGAACACTCAAATGGCTGATGATTATATATATATATATATATATATATATATATATATATGTGTGTGTGTGTGTTGTGTGAGCCTCTGTGGTACAGTGGTAGAGTGTTCATTTCGCACGCTGGAGGACGCGGGTTCACCCCCTGCCAGAGTTGTAAAAACTTTGGGAAACGTTCACCGAGCCACTTGCTACATTGGAGGACAAAAGGGGTGCTGTGGTTGAACCAGTGTCGCATACTAGTATGCTTGCACCCAATCGACTTAAGGCGGGCAGATTACACTTGATTCACAGACTACACACACATCCAAAACCACTACAACACTACAGTCACACTTTCAAGCACTTCTCACCCTACATACAGTCTCTACCAGACACCCTAAGCCACTGCCTAGAGATACAATGGCTGTATCGTCCCTGCTTCGGTAGGAATAGGCCTGTCCTGCAGTGGACCTCAACGGCTGATGATATATATATATATGCAAAACATGAGTCTTTACCAACTGAGGTCCGAACAACGGTTCTTCGTGAGGAGGGGGATGCGAGGTGCCGGGGTGACAGGAGACGGGGTCAGAGGAAGGCATCCAGTGTCCATATCCATGGGAAGATAAGCAACCTATATTGCCATGACCTCAATATGATTCACTAATATGATTATAATATTAAATTAATAAGTATGAACATGATATACAGGTAAGTGTAAACTCCACGAGACTTTATTTTTAATAAGGGGATTTAGATAATTTTTTTTTAGTGCTATGATGTTGCTCAGTCCTCGTACAATAGCATCAACTAGTTTGTTTTTCATTTTCTTAATCATCGTTTGCATAACTGTGATTCGTTGGATTCTTTGAAGAGGGGCCAGTAGTCTGTTGGCATTGGATATTAAACTTTTCAGTGAATATGATGGTCACATTTTTCTTTCTAATAAAGTTATAATTCATACCATTCTTACAGGCCTACCACCATCAGTTTGAGTCTCTTCAGCCAAGGAAAAACTTTATGGTAAAAGCCTGATCATTTCAATCAGTTTCAGGAGAAGGTGCTTAGGGTGAATTTTGAGAACTTAGCAGCAAATTTTTCTTAAGTGAAAAATGAAACACGAGTTAAATGAATTTATATCAATCAAACTCTGTTAATGACACAATAAAAAGTATAGTTTATTTATGATACAGAATTGGAATATTAATACTTACATATACAAGTAACCCACCTTGACTGTATTAAGAAAAATACATTCATATATAATTACACTAATTTATGATAACCCTAGATACCATTAACCCTCACAGAGGAAACATAAGGATGATATTGACATACACAAAAATAATGCCAGGCATTGGCTAATTCACTGCCCACAGTATTTACATATAGAATACATACAGTACTTCCTCTCAGTACCCTTCACGGAATCAGAGAAAAATACATCATCAAGCATTCGGATGATGCAGATACATCAATACAAGATGCAGGCATCATGAACTTGAACAGTTTCATCAACCCTCCTGGGTAGGGATGCCACTACAGTAAATTAATACAAATATTTGGGCGGTTCCTCACAGACTCCCAACCCTTGGGAGCTTTACGTTCTACAACTTGAACACTTATATCTTCACCCATGTTCCAGTCCTTGCACATAGTGGCTCATAAATTCTCGATTGGGTTTAGATCATGACCCTTTGGGCCCAATAGAGGACTTCCACTTCTGGGTGCTGTTTTAATCAAACCTTTACCACACTGCACGTATGCACAGACTCTTCTCGAGAACACGTCTAATTGGTTGAGGATCTGGGACAGCCATATTTCGTATGGATTGCAATAAGACATTTTGTGACACATCATTGCATTTTTGCCCAGCAAATCTTACTTCTATTTTCGTCAATTTTCCAGGCCCATTGGCCCACATCCATCCCCCAAATGGTAGGCTCACTCTACCACTCTTGCCCTTCTCCTGCATATTATTCATTTCATACCGTGTGTTTACTGGTCTCCAGCACGTTCGAGTCCCTGCTTCCGTCGACGTGAAGCATGTCTCGTCAGTAATTATTACTGGTCAAAAAATCTACATCTGTTCCTAAATACTGTAAAGCAAAGTCTAGTCTACACTCTTTATTTGCCTTTTTTTTTCTTTTCTTGGCCATTCTGTAACAGTGAACGCCCATCTCGTGAATACGTCTTCTCGTCGTCCACTGATCGCCGGGAAGCTGTAGATCCGAGTAACCTGCAGAACACTTTGACTGCTCGCTAACCACGTCCGCTATACGGCGACATCTTGAGTGAGAACTCGAGGTCATCCACTGCGGGGCTTCTTCTTCATTGAGCCTTCATTTGTTACTGACGCACTGACGAATCCATCGAGCCACATTCCTTACAGAGACACATGTGAGAAGGAGAGTTTCTCTTGATGACATTCCCACTTCCCACAACCTGAAGATACGACCACTGAGGGTTATGACCTCAGGATCATTTGCACTTTTCACTTCATCCACCGCGTTGCCGCGTCTGCCATTTCTTCAATGAAAACAAATTAATACAAAAGTTGGTAATGTAGTCTTGGACTATTCACAGTTCACTATTGATTACATTGCAAGAAAACGTTGGTAAAACCACCTTGCACTGCCACTCCGTTCTACATTCAAAACAACCTTTTCTCTCTCTCTGCCTATCACTCACACAAAATCACACTCACTTTCAGTATCTCTGTTTCGAACAACCACTCAAGGCCTTTCACTAAATAACTATGGGGTTCTGCCCTCCTGCCACTGCCACATTCTTGCCTTCCATAGTAACTTGCAAGGTTTATTAAACCATTCGCATTGATTCAATAGTTAATATTGTATTTTTTTTCTGCAATTGTTAAGAGAAGGTTTGTAAAATTAGTATTTATTTTCATAATCAAGAGGCTACAAATAATACTGGTCATACTGTCTCTAGATAATATTTATGCAATGAATGTTGTTGTATACGCTGTAAAGAGAAATTTTCCACTACCACTGGTCTTCGGATCACCAATTAGCTCTCCCTGCATTGATTTACACATATAGCACTGGCTCCAAACAGATGGTCCATGGACCCCCAGGGGAGGGAGTAAGTAAATAGGAAGAGTGAAAGTGGGAGCAGAGGGGTAAAGATGAAATAGGAAAGAGGTAGGAGGTTGACAGGAAGCGAGAAACTGGGTGGATATGGATTAGAGATGTTAAGAGAGAATGATGGAGAAACAGGGGAATACAACAAAATAATAACCAGAGCTACTTATTTTCATTGAAGTTGATAGCAGTCTAGGATAGTTCAATAATCTGCTTAACCTCACCACTTCGTGCTGTCCATTTCCTCCATCACTAAACTGCAGAGGCTGAAATTTGCCATGAGTTTGCCAAGGCTGACATTCACGCATGTTCAGAACCTCATGGAATTATTTGACCATACTCATATTACTGTATTGTAAGTCTTCATTATCACAGCCTAGCCATATCGGTGAATGACACTGAGGTAATGGCAGTGTTGGTTGCTTATTTTTCCGTGGATCTGGACACCTCCCTCTGACCCCGTCTCCAGCCACTCCAGCACCTCGCATCCCCCTCCTCCCGATGCACCGTTGTTCGAAACTCAGTTGGTAGAGATTCATGTTGTGCCTGGGATCAGGAGAGAACTTTTGACCGCCAATGTGTGGGCCCAAATAACAAAATTCGCAGTTTCTTACCATTCTGATTTTTATTCAGGTTCCTATGATAACATGAAGAAGATAATCTAGAGAGAGATAATTTAAGACAATTTGAAGACTATGCGATAACTGGGTGAGTATTTTTTCTTAAAACATATGATTGTGTAAATATAAGTTTTTCCAGTGTAGGGAAACATAACATAACGGAAAGGAAGGAAATGGTGGGTCAAAATGTCTGAAATTTGGCTTTGAACTGTATCCATGATGAGGTTGATGGTGTCAAAGTTTCAAACTTCTATAATAAATAGGGAAGGTCACAGAACCTCCGGGGCAAGTGGGCCCAAATAAATTTTGTTTGAGATTTTTCTTATATTTTGCCATTTCATTAAACAGGTGATCATTGTGCGCAACTACAATCCTGTGGGAGGTATGACACGTGTCAAGAACTCCATGACAGAGGATCTGCTTGCTGCTATTGCTCGGATCAAGGCTGGTAAGAAGATAGGAAAGGTCTCGGGAGCCACAGCCTTACCAAGATGCACGCCACACAATCATCTATCTGGATCCCGTGGTCAGACATTGTTCACTGGCGGTCATCCTACAGCTTTGTTACCTGCAGAAGAGAAATGCATAGCCCAACATCTGGCAGTATTATCCGATTATGGCTATTCATTCGGTAAGTTGGAAGTGCGTCTCTTTGTTTAAAGTTTCATGGAGAATGCAGGACGAAGTGTTGCCCAGTTAACAAACAATCTATCAGGTAATTTGTTAGTCACCATAAGAGCTTTCTCAGGAAGCGCATGTGCCAAAATATCAGTTGCAAAAGAGCAGCCATCAGTACTGAGGTGGATAATATTTTTTGGTAATTTAGAAACGATTGATGTTGGCAGTTCACCTCCCGAAAATGTTATAAATTATGATGAGACGAATTTCACTGATGATCCAAAGGCCAACATAATGTATTTGTGGCAGGGAACAAAGCACCCAAAAAGGATAATGTACATATCAAAGACCATTATTTCAGTCATGTTTCCTGGCATTGCCTCTGGTGTTTGTCCTCCACCCTATGTGGTTTACAAGGCCGGGCATCTCATGAACAGTTCGGTTAATGGTGGACCAATTTCTGCTCAGTACAACAGAACAAAATTCTGGTGGTTTGACGGCTGTTGCTTTGATGACTGGTTTCAGAAAGTGATGTTACCATACTTTGCTAGTCTAGGCAATGATTCTCCAGGAGCAATGATCGGGGACAACCTAGTGTTCCACATCTCAGCCAGTATCGATGTGTGAGCAGCACAACATTAAGTTCATTTTACATCTTCCAAACACCACCCATCTCCTCCAGCCACAGGATGTTAGCGTCTATGGACCTATGAAGAAAGCATGGTGGACTGTCTTAGGTGAATGGAAACGTGATCCTGGGAAACATTACACCATCTTGCCAAAGCAGTGGTTCCCATATCTGCTAAATGAACTTTTTGTCATGACTAACCTGGAAAGTCTTCTGGTCAAGGCATTCCAAATCACAGATATTAGCCCGGGAGATAATGGCAGAGCTCTCCAGAAGTTGCGACACTCTGATACCCGGGGTATCTCGTAAGCCCATTGGTGTTTGATCGCATCCAGGCCTTCAGAGAAGAAGCCAGCATAAAACCATGGGTAACTGTTCAGTTCACTTGCCTCTAGTGTTTTTTTTTTTCCTGTTGTGGCCCACTTCCCTTCATTGAGTTTTATGTTCTGGCCCACTTGCCCCAAAGTAAGCGGTATTTAGGCCCACGTACTCGAGCTCATGAGCCATAAAACCCATTAAATTATTTATAACCCATTTTACTATCATAATTAGCTACAGAATAGGCTTGCATGTTTATACAATAAAATCAGTATAAGTCCTACATGTATTAATTTGCCTTCCACAAACCCTGAGAAAATCTGGCCCAATTGCCCCAAAAGTCGATATACTGAATCGGTAGAGAGGCGATAGAGAGGCGGCCTGCAGTCCTAATGGACCCAGGATCGAATCCCAGCTGGGGCAGGGAACAGTTTAAGGATTTGAATTTCCTAAAAGGCAGACTTTTCTGATCTACCAGATGACCTGCCGACATGTCGTAAAAATACCCCCGCTAATACCAATACACCAGTCCTGTATGAGACAGCCCTAGCATGTATTCAATATGGGTGTTAGTGCCGAAATGGTGACATGTGGAGGTGTAGGAGGACTACTGGGCCTTGGGATAGGTGACTGCCCCCAAGAAATGGGCCCTGAGCCTTTGCCCAGAGTCGGACACGTAAAAATATATATATATATATATATATATATATATATATATATATATATATATATATATATATATATATATATATATATACATATATACAGTAATCCCTCTTATATCCAAACACCCAATATCCGAACATCCCCACTAACCGGACATAATCGTCCTGGGATCCAACATTCCCAAAATGGTCTGAAAACCACAAAAAATTCGGAAAAAAAAAAAAATTTTCCCGCCCGTAGTTTGAACTTGCCGCGCGCGGTGCGGGACAGCTTTGTTGTGGCACGTCATTCCTCCGAATTCCGATAGAGCGTCGCTGCATCCTCCCCACTTTCCAGCTGTCTCTCACCGCGAGTGCATGCTCGTCATCATGGCTGCCCACATGCTCGCTTTTGTGTGGTTCCTTACCTGCTGCAGGCACTCCTGCTCCTCTCGGGCCTCTTATAGTGTGTGTGATGATGGCCCCGCCACCTGAGAAGAGGAAGAGAGTGGTGTTGACTCCGGAGAAGAAACGGGAGATATTGGAGAAAGTAGATGCGGGGTGGTCTTCTTCCCGCATCCTCCGCGAGTTCAACCTGGCCCGATCTACTTTGTTCAAAATCAAGAGATCCCAAGACAAACTCATGCAGTACATGGCTGACTTCTCGTTGAGAAGCAAACGCAACGTGGAGAGGAAGGTGATGTTTGCTCCCAAGTTTGCTGAAATCGACCGCTCCACGTTGATTTGGTATCGATAGCAACGTGCTGCTGGTGTGATGGTACGTGGAACGGAGCTGAGGGCTGCTACTGAGAAGTTCGCCAGGCTTCACGATGCCCTAGACTTCAAGGCATCCAAGGGTTGGCTCTTTGTGTTCAAGTTACAGCATGGCCTTACCAACCGTAAAGCTCGTGGCGAAGCTTTGGACGCTAACGAGGATGGAGTTGATGAGTTTCGGCACAAGGTGAAGGGCTTGATTGACAGGGAGGGCCTCACTCTTGGTCAAGTCTACATTGCTGACGAAACTGGTTTATTCTATCGCTCTTTGCCAACAAACACTCTAGCCGAGGAGATGGAGAAACGTGTACCTGGCCGCAAGCTCTTCAAGCAACGGCTATCTGCTTTGTGTTGTGCCAATGCTAACGGCATGCACCGGCTTAAGCCCGTTATTGTTGGCCGTGCAAAGCAGCCTCGGTGTCTTCGTGGGGTGATGGATGTCCTTCCTGTCGTCTGGTACCATTCTTTGAAGGCATGGTTTACAGACCAGATCTTCAAAGACTGGTTCCACCGCCACTTCGTCAAGGAGGTCATCAATTACCAGACGAAGACACTGGGAATCCCGTGCGACCAGGTAAAGGCCTTCCTTCTCCTCGATAATGCACCTGCCCACCTGTGCGACAAGGACTTGGTGGCTGAGAATGGCCGGATTAAGTGCATGTTTCTGCCACCTAATACGAATGCTCTCATCCAACCAATGGACCAAGGAGTGATCGTGGCAACAAAGCGCCTATACCGCCGGAAGTTCCTGGACGAGGTGATGGTTGTTCTCGAGGACGAGGACGAGCGCAGGGAGGCACGGGACATGCGAGGCCAGCGGACTTTGGAAAACCTTCGCCGCTACAACATCAAGTCTGCAATCTACAACTGGGCCAGTGCATGGAAGGAAGTCCCTGTCAAGACTCTAGAATGGTTGGTCTCATATGCTTCTTGGGACGGATGTGGAGTACGATTTTCTAGGATTTGACGTGGATGACTTTCGTGCACGGCTACGTATGCATGGCGACGATGTTGATGTGGACGATGTGCGTGAGTGGTTGGATGACGACGAGGGTGATCCTGGGCATCAGACATTGTCTGATATCGAGATCGTGTCCTCAGTTGCAGGTGTCAGTACCGAGCTTGAAGATTCCGACGAGGACGACGACGATGATGCAGACTCCTCTCACCATGACACTACTCCAGCCATCCCCAAGCTGAGCGCACTCTGGGAACACTTAGAGTTCGTTCTTGACTACCTGGAACACCCGGACTGTGACAGGAAGATGGGGCCCTTGGAACTTGTGGAGGAAGTGCATGCTTTCAGGCAGCACATCATCAATCGTCAGAATCGTTGGTCCTTGTGTCAATCAACGATTGACAGTTTTTTCAGGCCCGTGACCCCCGCTGTGCCCAGACCTGGCTCCATTCCATTGCCCCTCCAAGACAGGCCCTCATGCTCCGAGCCACAGCCCAGCACATCAGCCACAGTGGAGTCACCGCACGACGTGAGTTTGCGTCTGTCTTCAGAGTCGTCTGCAGTGGGTACGCCATCACCATGACCCAGCGACGCACCCCTAGGTCACCTGCCAGTGATACTCTCGGACTCTGACAGTGATTAAACAGCAAGAACTTCTCCACTAGACCACATGGGAATTTACAGTGTTGTGCAGTGAAAAAAAACATTGTGTTGTGTTAAGGATTTACAGTTGTGAGTGAAAATACTAATTTGGAACAAAATTTAACATAAATAGACTTGTTTGTTTTTGCTTTAGAAAATGGTTAGAAGAGTGGGAAAAGTTAAAGTGCAGAGTGCAACACTTAGTAAGTTACAATGGAGCATAAGTTAGACAAGAGTGCGCACTGTGAGGAGAACGGACTTCTGAATGTGATTGACTAAGTTCAGTGCAAGACTTCAAGAACAGTGTACTGGAAGTGCATCAGGAAATCCTTCTTACTGTCAGAGTCCGAGAGGAGGTGGTTATTCATCGAGATGGCCATGGACTTGCTGTAAGTAGGCAGAATGTTTCACACTGTACTTTTTTCCATACTATACTTACCTCAAACACCTCATTTCACTCTTTAATGTCCTTTATTGGTGTGAATAGGGTGTTAGGAGCTATGCATGTGCAGTAGGAAGGTGTTTTTCTGAGTTAGGCTAGGTTAGGGTCCATAAGTACCAGTCCAGGAGCCAGTAACCAGAATGTTTAATATTGTATGAACCTACCTCTAAACCCTCATTTTATGCTTCTTTTGCATTTATTTCAGTCATTTATGTGCCTTATTGGTGTGATTTGGATCTTAAATAGGTGCTATGCATGTCCAGAGTGAGTTGTATAGGTGTTTCTCTGAGTTAGGGTCCATAAGTACAAGTCCATAAGCTGGGGCCCAATATCCGGACAGGACCACTATCCGGACCTGCCTATGGCCCTATTACGTCGGATTTTGGAGGGATTACTGTATATATATATATATATATATATATATATATACAGTATAAATATATATATATATATATATATATATATATATATATATATGTATATATATATATATATGTATATATATATATATATATATATATATATATATATATATATATATATATATATATCCCATTGGTTCCTGGGAGAGGCATTGGGCTGGGAGGGTACTAAGCATACCGCCCTTCACCTATCAGCTCATATTCGCGAAGCTCACAGGTCCCTACCTGGGGGTTCCCTATTTTATCAAAATTTGGAAATTCCCAGTTCTGTCCTATATTGAGGACACTGGACTCCAATGGGTCAAAGAAGCTGACTCGTTTCCCAGTCATTAACCAATTGGATCCCAGGGTTCCTGGGTGAGACATTGGACTGGGAGGGTACTAAGCACATCGACCTCCACCTATCGGCTCATAGTCGTGAAGCTCATAGGTCCCTACCTGGGGGTTCCCTACTTTATCAAAATTTGAAAATTCCCAGTTCTGTCCTATACTGAGGACACTGGGCTCCAGTGGGTTAAATATATATATATATATATATATATATATATATATGTATGTATATTGCCAGATGCCTCAATCCTGTTTGGGGTGACCACAAACAAATCGCGTCCAGGTCGTCCTGTCTCCCGCCATTTCACTGCCCTGGTCCCAACTCACACACCCCTCTCTCATATACCTCTCCACCCCATCCCTCCATCTCATCCTCGGCCTCCCCCTCCCTCTTCCCCCCTCCACCTCACTCACATACTCTCTCTTCGTCAGTCTTTCACCCTCCATCCTCTCCAAATGGCCAAACCACCTCAGTGTGTTCCTGATAACACTTCCTATCACATCCACATCCACACCACAACGCTTCTTTATATCCTCATTCGTCAGCCTGTTTCTCCATGTGACTCCACAGGCACCTCTTAAATAACTCATTTCCACTGCTCTCACTCTTGACTTGTGTCCTTCCAACAATGTCCAAGTTTCACTTCCATACGTTAGAGTTGGTATCATAATACTGTCATGTAACTTTTTCACTTCCAAGCTCACTTCCCTGTTTCTTCTCACTGCTTTAAAAAAAACAGCAACCTTTCTTCCCTGCTGTACCCTCTCAAGCACTTCACCCTCCAAACCTCCATCCTTACTCATCACACTACCCAAGTACTTAAACATACTCACATTTTCCAATTCCTCGCCATCCAACCTCACTGTACATTCACTGACTTCACCTCTCTCAAAGACCATCACTTTACTCTTCCCTACATTCACCTTTAGATTCCGTTTCTTACACACTCTCCCAAACTCATCCACCAAGCCTTGCAGCTCCCCTTCGTCTTCACTCAACAACACAGTATCATTTGCAAACAACAGTACAGGGAGTTTCCAAACACTATCCTCTTTCACCAGGGCCACTCCAATATCTACTACCCTGCCTTGTACCTCTTTTATTACCCCATCCATGAACAGATTGAACAACCATGGAGACATGACACATCCCTGTTTCAACCCAACCTCCAAAGAGAAAAATTCACTTAGTTCACCATCCACACGCACTGCAGCCTTAGCACCATCATACATACTCTTCACAGCATTCAACAACTTTCCATCTACTCATATATTCTTAATACTTTCCACAATCCTTGTCTATCCACCCTGTCATATGTTTTCTCCAAATCCATGAAAGCCGCATACAACTTCTTTCCCTTCTCTAGAGATTTTTCCACTAAAGATCTAAGAATGAATATCTGATCTACACAACCTCTTCCCTTCCTAAAGCCTCCCTGTTCTTCTCCAACTAATTTCTCTGTTCTTTCTCTAACTCTGTCAATAAGTACCCTACTATACACTTTTCCTATTATACTAAGAAGACATGTGCCCCTATGATTACCACACACTTCATTTTCCCCTTTTCCTTTGCACAAGGGAATAATTATACCTGACTTCCAATCCTTTGGGACTCTACCTTCCTCCCAGGCCAATCTGCACATCTTCCACATCCATTCTACTACTATCTCTCCCCCATGCTTCAGCATTGCACCACACACTCCATCAATTCCTGGGACTTTCCCCAATTTAACTTTCTTCATTGCTTCCACAACTTCTATCCTACTGATTTCTTCCTGTCTTCTCACCTTCCTCCTTCTCCCAGCCATTCCCCAGCCACTTATACTCGCATTACTTCCATCCTGTATGTTCAACAATTCCTTAAAGTGTTCTCTCCATCTGCTCACTTTTTCTCCCTTCTCCACTAGTAATCTACCATTTTTATCTTTCACTCCCCTGCTAACCTCACTTCCACCCTGTCTTACTCTCTTCACCTCTTTCCAGAACATCTTCTTACAGTCACTCCACTTTACACTCAAATTCCTCATCCACTCTCTTCTTACTCTCTCTTACTAACATTTTCACCTCTCTCTTTCTTTCTACAAATAACTTTCTCTTCTGCCTCTCAACTTCTTCCAGGCCCCTATTTCTCATCCATTCAATGTATGCTTTCTTCTTTTGTGCCACAGCCTGTCTCACCTCTTCAGTCAACCACGCTGTTCCTTGCACCCCCTCCGTCTTCCCTTCCTCCCACACACCACATCACATGCTGCACATTTTTCTTCTGTAAAAATCCTGCACACACCTTCCACGTCCCCCATCTGCTCCAATTCATATTTGCCCAATCGTTCCTCCACCTCTCTCTTATACTCTGCCTTTTTCTCATCCTCTTATAACCTTTCCACTCTCCTTGCAACTACTCCTTCCTCTCGTCTTTCCCTTCTTCTATTCCTGCATCTTACTTGTATCCTAATTCTGGCCACCACCAACCTGTATAAGCTCTTGCATCCATTACACATCTTCGCATCCTTTTATCCACACACACATAATCAATCATTGCCTTCCTTTCATTCAGTTCACCACCCACCCTTCTCATCACTCACCATGTATACCTGTGGATCATTTTATGCCTGGAGAGGGTATTGGCTATCACCAACCCCCTCCCAGCACAAATGTCCACTAACGCACTGCTATTCTCGTCTATCGCAGCAGGTACACCCCACTCACCAACTATTCCATCCACCTTCACATTCCCCACTTTACCATTCATATCACCGATCAAAAACACTCTCTCATTCTTTCCAAACTTTTCCATGCACACATCCACATATGTCCAGAACTCTTCTCTCACTTTGCTAGCACGATCTTGCGTTGGCGCATACACACACACAATCGCTCACATTTGTATTCCAACTCTCAACTTTACCCACACAATCCTTGACACAACTGATCCATACTGTCTTATGCTCTTCTTCCATCTTTTACTCACAACTATACATTCTCCTTCCTTTGCCATATATATATATATATATATATATATATATATATATATATATATATATATATATATATATATATATATATATTATATTATATTTTATATATATATATATATATATATATATATATATATATATATACATATATATATATATTGTATATATATATATATATATATATATATATCTATATATATATATATATATATATATATATATATATACCCGGTATATAGATCATCATCATCATCCGGACCTCCTTTCCCACCCACGGGCAGGGTGAGGAGTAGCAATGTGCAGACAGCAGAAACTTGCCCAATCCAAATAGGCCACACTTCCATTCACTCATCATTCAAGCCCCCGGAATCCTGGGTCTACCGGATATGCCAAAAAAAAACATTCATCACATTCTGCAGCTTCACACAAACATATCCAGTTGAGTCAATCTGGACGCTGCCATGCTCACAATGGGTGCCATAATCCCCGATCATGCATTTCTCTTCACAACATTAATCCAGCCAGCTCGATTCCTTGTCATTTCCTGAGCTTCACCGACTTCCAAATCTCTCTTCCTCAGACACTCATCCACCATATCTCTTCATCTTTTCCTTGGGATATCTCGTCTCCTCCCTCCTTCAAATTCGCTCAGGTAAGCCTTTCTCACCACTCTATTGTTATCCATTCTTTCCACATGACCATAGCATCACATGACACTGTCTTCGATTCTGGTGTCCACCGACTTCCTCATTCCACATCTTTCACAAATCACACTATTGCGTATCCTATCCACCCTCTGTACTCCACATACATTCCTCAAAAGTCCCATCTTCACTGCTGTTACTCTTAGCTTCTCATTTTCATGCCACACCATAGTCTCACACCCATAAGTTTGAGTCGGCACTAACACTCCCTCATGTAAGCCTCGTGCAGCTGCAGCACTCAAGCCTCTGTTTCTTATCAAGGCCTTCATTGCACCATCTACTTTTCTTCCTTGTGTCACTCTACTTTCAACTTCTTTTGCACATTTTCCTCTCTTTTCTATCACTACCCAAGTATTTGAACTCTCTCACCAATTCCAGTTTCTCTCCATTCACTGTGACATCACACTGGGAGTCACCTTCTCTCTCAATAACCATCACTTTACTCTTCTTTACATTTACTCTCAAGGCACCATGCTTACAGACATAAAAAAAAAAAAAATCTCCACTAGCTTACGAAGTTCCTGTCCGGTACTAGCTAGCAGTACTGCATCATCAGCATACAACAAATTTGAGGTATTCCACCCATCACCATTGATTACCAATGCCATACCTCTCTCCATTACTCGTGTTTGCACTTCTCTCATCACACCATCCATATGTATATACTGAACAACCATGAGGACATCACACAACCCAGTCGCACGCCCACACCGATTGTGAACCATTCACTTAGATGCCCATTAACCTTTACAAATGCTTCGTTACCATCATAAAAACTCATGACAGCATCTTGCAGCTTACCATCTACACCATATATGCGCAAAACTTTCCACAGTCCCTCTCTGTCTACTTTGTCATATGCTTTTTCCAGATCCATGAATGCCATAAACACCTTATGGTCCTTCTCACAAGCCTTCTCTGCTATCTGTCTGACTGCAAATACTTGATCCACACATCCTCTGCCATTCTTAAAGCCACCCTGTTCATCACTCACTAGGACTCCTGATAGCTCTCTTACTTTCTCTATAATAATTCTTTCATATACCTTCCCTACCAGACTCAGTACGCTTATGCCACGATAATTCTTGCACTCACTTCGCTCTTCTTTATTTTTGTACAGGGGTACAATCACAGCCATTCTCCACCCTGCAGGCACAGTTTCACTCATCCATGCCTTCTTACATATCTCCAGCAAGCACTTCATTCCACTCGCTCCACTACACTTTAGCATCTCTGCATACACCTCATCAACCACAACTGCTTTCCCATTTTTCAGTGGTTTCACAGTGCTCTTCACCTCTGCAAGCGTCACGTCTCCTGGCATTGCATTCCTTCTCTGCACACCCCCTAAACCAATCATGTTTACAGCCGCACTGCTCTCTCTATTACCATTCATCAGGCTTTCAAAATATTCTTTTCATCTGGTCCTTACTTCATCTCCATGGGTTAGTAACCTACCACCTGCATCCTTCACACTATCACATTTCGTTTCGCTTTCACTTCTACATTTCCGCACCTCTTTCCAGAATAACTTCCTATTTTCAGAGTAGTTCGCATTCATTTTTCTTCCCAGATCATCATTTACCTCCTCATTTTTCCTCTTCACTAGTCTCTTTACATGCTTCTTGCTCTCGATATACTCAGTTATTATTTCAACTGAACCCTTATCCTGTAACCACTTTAGCCACTTCTTCCTCCTTTCCTCTACCGCTCTCTTAACCTCCTCATCCCACCATGCCATACCCTTCTTTTTTGTTGATACTCTTGCCACACCACACGCATCTTTAGCATTCCTAACTAAGCAATCCCTATATGCATTCCACAGGCTGTCTAGATCTAATTCATTCCAGTTCACTGAATGTAACTCGTCCTCTACTTTGGTCCTGTAATCATCTGCCACTTCTTTGATCCTCAGCTTCTCAACTTTCAGTCTTTCACCCTGACTGCTCCTCTCTCTCTTGATCCACCTCACTCCTCTCAGCTTGATCTTGCATACCACGATCATATGATCTGACAGACCTCCACATCGTCCTCTCACAGCTCTCGTATCAGCAACCATTCCCATCATTGACCTCTCTAGAGCACGTAATCAATCAGGTTTCTTTCAACACGATCCCCGTTTCCTCTATACCATGCATATTTATGTGCATCTTTGTGTTTAAAATACGAATTACAAATGCACAACCTCCTCTCCTGACACGTATCCTTTAGTCGATTCCCACTATCATTTTCTGGTATTCCATACCAACCTATTATGTCATATTCTGGACCAGTGCCTACTCTTCCATTCATATCCCCCATCATGATCACTTTATAGCTCCTGGGCATTTCTCCCACTACTTCACCCAGCTCATCCCAAAACCTGTCTTTCTCTCTCTCACTCCTGTCCTCACACGGTGCATACGGTACAATCACTGCCACTTTCACCTTCTCAAACTTGAACTTGACATACATACACCTCGAGCTGACGCATTTGTAGTCTCTCATTCCACTTTGCCATACCTCATTCATCAACAAGGCAACTCCTTCCTTACATCTTCCTCTCCTATTCATTCCCGATCGTAAACATTTCACACCCTCCCACTCCTCCACTTCGCACCCTTTCATCTTTGTTTCACACATTGCCATCACGGCATATCTCGCACTCTTGAACACATTCACCACTTCCACCCCCTTGCTCTCCTCATTCACACCTCTCACATTCCACATGGCCACACAAGTCGGCCCATTTGGCTGGGGCCCTGGGCAGGTATTGGGCCCTCTGAGGCTCTCTGAAACGACTGCAATGATTAAGTGATTTTGGATAGGGGAATCTGGGGGACAATTAACCCTGCCAGAAACTCCGGTTATATGGTTATCACCCAGCATATTAAATGGTTTCCTGGGTACAGGAAACCATTTGGCTTGTCACCCAGTGTAGAGCTCATATGGCATCACTCTACATTGAGTGAGTGGATGATGGGCATCCCCACCTACCCCACGTAGGGTAGTGTGTAATAAAAATAAAAAAAAATCTATATGAGCGATTGACAGACTTTTCGTTATCCTTTAGACAGAATGACGTGGGAAGTCATAACTATAAGATCAGTCTCTGTAACTATCATTCCTATCGAACATTACAAAACGAAGGCAAAGAAGCATACCTCTGACAGTTAAAATGTATTATATATATGCAGTACTGTAGACAGATTCAAAGGAGAGTGTAATACCATACAAACAACATACTGATTTTACACTTTGAGAATACGTTGGACGCATTATCAGTGGCTACTGATACTGTGATGTAAGCAACTCACCAAACCATCCCACCCCCGGCCACCTTCCCTCCCACTCACAGTTACCAGACAAGTGGGGTATGGCAGCTGCTTCGTGCTGTTTGTCGACCACCAATACTCCGAACAGTGAGTAATAAGGCACTTTCCCTGACTGTACGTTCTGAGATATTGTGCCCCTCTCTAAAACTAGTTTGTTCCTGTTTTTTTGTTTTTTTTTTTTGTGTGTGTGTACCAGAACTTGACTGGCTCTCCTATAAAGTTGCAATGTTCTTACTTCTTGCTCCTACTCCCCTCCTTAGCTATCCTAAAGTTGTGAAAGGAGGATGTATGTGGCTGATGGCATTGCCTTGTATATTTTCTGTAATCTGAATACAGGGGGACAGTGAATTATGAAATATATGAGAAGAAAGTAAAAACAAAAGTTTAAAGCTTTTTATATAATTTATTATGTTGTAATTTTCAGGGTTACTTTGTAAACACAAAAACTGTATGATATGAGAGAACAAGTCATAATATTAACAGATTTAATATTGGTGTAGTATACGTTTTAGTTGAACTAGTACCATACCACTTTAAATATTAACTATAGTTATTTGTGGGGCTTAAATGATGATAGCATCATCATTTCACTGATACAGTGACTACATAATAGAATCAGCAGGATTTCCATAAGTTGTTCTGTTTTGTGAGAAGTGCTAAGCAAAGAATACACTTGTTTTGATCTGATCAAATCACGTGTTAGGCTAATTGGAAATCTAATTGTTAAGATCAGTATCAGTGATTATGAATGATAGAGAGAAAGAGAGAGAGAGACAGACAGACAGACAGACAGACAGACGGACAGACAGAGACTGAGACAGAGACAGAGAGAGAGAGAGAGAGAGAGAAAGAGAGAGAATATCAAGAACTGCTGCGAGGGGAGTGCAACTGGTTGTGAATGGTGGGAAGTAGGATGATTGAAATACGATATATGGAGAGGATGATGCGTTGCCTTCCAAACTTGATCGGAATCTGTACGCACTGATTCATTGCTTCGTGAAAGTTCAGGAAAGGCGTGGTCTAAAATTCAATGCCGATACAAGTGAAACAATGGATGTTGAAAGAGCAGTTGACTCCCACTGTAATGTGTTGGTGAACAGACACAGACTAAGTGAGGACAGGGCTAAAATAAACGAAATGTAGAGAAGAGTAGCGACAGATAGAAAAATTTATGACATTATATTGGTCTTGATATGGAAACTGAAAGACTGCAATAGGACTGTATGAAAATGTGATAGTGCCCCCACTAACATGACAGTGAACTTTAGAAGGACAGGGACCTACATAATCAAGAGTAATAATCAAAACTAGACATTTTAAAAAAAACATATGGTGTTCATATTGGACTGAACAATGAATTTAGATTTCCCAAAAATTTGAAATTGAGATTATTGATCAGTGTGTAGAAGATAGTGTGTTTCAGTAGTATGGAGATACAGAGAATGGATAGGAAAAGGATGTTGAAATGGGCGTATTATCTACGATTATGTTTTAGCATTGGAGAGGCAAGGACACGAAAGACTAGGGTGGAAGGACAAGACAAATGAAAGTTTGAATTTTGAAGTAATAAAATAACTGAATAATAATGAAAATAGATGGATGAAGTTTGTATAAAATTGCACGACATAGATTTCAACAGAATTCTTCCTGTCCTTGATCAATATACTGATCAATTGCAGTGTATATGTATATATATATATATATATATATATATATATATATATATATATATATATATATATATATATATATGGAGCCTCTGTGGTATATATATATATATATATATATATATATATATATATATATATATATGGAGCCTCTGTGGTACAGTGGTAAAGTGTGCATTTCGTACACGGGTGGACCAGGGTTCGCGCCCCGCCAGGATAATAAACTTTGGGAGTGTTCACCCGGCCACGTACTGCATTGGCGGACACCAGGGGTGCTGTGGTTGAACCAGTGTCGCTTACTGTAAAGTATGCTTGCACCCAGTCGGCTTACGCCGGCCGATTACATTTGGTTCACAGACTACACACACATCCAAAGCCACACCAACACTACAAATACACTTACAAGCACTTCTCACCCTACATACAATCTCTACACAGCCTAAGCCACTTGGTAGAGATACATTGGCTGTATTGTCCTGACTTCGGTCGGGATAGGCCGGTCCTGCAGTGGATACTCAAACGGCTGATGATGATAATATATATATATATATATAATGGCTTTTTTGTGGTAGGTGGGGGGCTTACCATCCACTCACTAGATGTAGTGCTGCTGTCGGGTCTCTGCCCTTTCCTTTCCTTTATCCTTCTTTCCTTCCATCCTCTTCTGTCTTCCTTTACTTCATTCTTTCCTTGTGCTTCTGCCTAAGGGAAACTTTACACTCCTTCTTCTGTCTTTCTTTCCTTCATTCTTTCCTCTTCCTTCTGCCTGTGGGTGACTTTACACTGAGTGACAAGCCAGTTGGTTTCCTGTACACCAGAAAATCATTTACTATGCTAGGTGGTAACCATATAACCAAATTTTGGCGCCTGGTGGTTTAGTGAGTAATTATTGCGCTCCAGTCAGACTGAGCCGGTGAAGGTTTATATCCAAGGGGTGGTTGGGGTTGATTGGTCATGTTATTTGGTGTATAATGAATTACTGTAGGTCAATTAGGGCCGATTTTATGGTACTCGAAAGGAAATTATCTTACGCTCGAGCAAGGCTCGCAGCGCACTGACTGGGGCTGTGGGGCAACACAGCGCGGCGTGAGGATACACGGGAACTCAAGTAGTGCTTTGTCCTTGCCCAGAAATGAACAGAAAATCATTCCATAACCAAAAAAATAGGGGCCAAATCATTCAATGCAACCGGCTTCTAATGGTAATGAACAGTTGAAATGTGTGCAGACGCGGCCTGCGTCAAATGGTAATGAGTACATGAAATTTTCTGTGGCTGAATCGGTAGAGAGGTGGCCTGCAGTCCTAATGGACCCAGGATCGAATCCCGGCCGAGGCAGGGAACAGTTTAAGGATTTGAATTTCCTAAAAGCAGACTTTCCTGATCTACCAGATGACCAGACGACATGTCGTAAAAATACTCCAGCTAATACCAATACATAAGTCCTGTATGAGACAGCCCTAGCATGTACTCAATATGGATGGTAGGTGTTAGCGCCGAAGTGGTGACATGTGGAGGTGTAGGAGGACTACTTGGCCTTGGGATAGGTCACTGCCCTCGAGAAATAGGCCCTGAACCCTTTGTCCAGAGTCGGACACGTAAAAAAAAAAAAAAAAAAAGTACCCATAAACACCAAAGGGTTAAGATTCATGCCTTTTTGCTCCTAATCATGACTTTCTCTCATACCCTGTATAGTGATGATGACTGTGATGAAGTTATGTTGCAGGAATGCACTTGGCCATTCTGTGTTGGTGTGGAGCGATAAAGCTATTCACCCCTGAAGTCGACGTTTGACTCTGTCATCAACAAGATAATAGAAAGCGGACTGGTCTCTTACTGATTCAAAGAATCAGTTCAGCTGTAAATGCAAATAAGTTAACAACTGGAGAAAGTAAACTCTGAATGCATTATATGTTCCACATGTTTTCGAGTACTACAATAATGTTTCCACCATCCTCCTCCCTCCCCCATCACATGGTCGCAAGATACCAGAGTTGTGAGGTGAAGGAAACAATGAAACCATGATTTTTCTTTCTTACTTTGCCCTACAGATGTATGCACAGTTGTAGTTATATATTTTTAGTTCTGATTCAAAGGCTGCACAATACAATTTGATGATTTCTGGCACAAATGTCATACAGCACAGTAATTCCTGGCAGAAAGGCCACACAACACAGCTACTAAGTGGGGGGGTTAATGTCCCAATTCTGTCATATGTTCTGGGTGAAACCCTATGCCTAGCCTACCAGTACCACAACATCCACTGGGCAATCAGGTCTGCTTCTGACAGACCTCCCGTCAACTTTCTGTCTCTTATTTTTCACCTCTCCAAATCACCTCAGCTGGGCATTATGCGTAACATTAACGAATATTTTAAATATTCGGTAATAAAGTTCCTGATCCCAGATATCAAAATGCTACATTAATAACAAATTAACACTGCACTCAAGATATATCTGCCTACACAGAACAGAAAACATATGTTAATTAGACAATACAAAGATGAGTCGAAAACCTCCATTCATCGACTCTATAAATCAGAGCACTGACAATTAAATATGGGTAACAAAAAGAGACTACTAGGTATATAACTAAAGTACAACATTAACCCGTCACGTCCCGAGGTTTTCCGCACCTCCGACATCCCCCAGTCCCGAGGTATTTTCGATTTTTTTTTTTTTTGGCTAAAACCTTCGCTTTTGGTGAGAAACATCGAAAATTCATAGAGAAATCGCTCACCTGAGGTTTAAAGTGCCCAATCCAGGTAGGAGTTGCTCCTTACCTGAGTGGGTTTTCTAACATGCTGGCACCAAAGAAAACGAGTTCTATGGGAGGGTAACTATTTTATCCACTCATAAACGGTATTTATTTATTTACTTGGTACGAATGTATATGTAGTATGACAGTATATTGGTTTTCAAGCAGTAATAAAGGCATTATAAGCATTGTTTCACTCACTAACTAATCACCATACCTGACCTATTTTTGCCACACTACCTGATCATTATTTCTGGCTGTTTCTTCTTCTAATGCTATGTAAACATTGTTCTCCACATTGTCATCGATTGGGGAATCACTCTGGCCCTGAATAACTTTACTAGCCAGGTCACTGGTAACTGGTCCTTTGCCAAGACAATGGCATGAGGGGGGGAGGGGGGAGGTTATGCAGTGTAAGGCATTGTCCCTGCTTGGTATCTTGTACAGGAATAGAGGAAGGTGTCCCGTGTATACATACGAAAAATCACTTGCAAAAATTGAAAATTGTGCAAATTAGCAACCTTGCAATTGCACGACGTACTGGTACGTCGCCGGGACTGGCAAATGCAAATCTTGCAACGTACCCATACGTCGTCGGGACGGGGCGGGTTAAACATAAATATACACATCATTAGATCTTTACGGGTCCTATGGCTTATGGACCTCATAACATCCCCTACAATCGCCATTCATCTTCAGCACTTCCATTTTTCTAGTCCCCTTCATCTTTCTCAGTCTCTCTCATCTACAGTATAATGATCCGATTTCTGTATGTTTGCTGGTTTGTTGGTTTGTCCGTTTGTGACCATAACACAGCAAAAACGGTGCACTGTAGTGCAAGGTGCGGCTATAATGTTCTAACTTGAAGAAAAAAACAATTTCCAGTCCAGTCGGGCCACTGGTTTCCTAGTTATGACAAATTTTTGACCTTCTGACATCAAGCAGCTTCGGCAGCCTTTAGGCGGATTGCTTTCTTTGAGGACACTGAAGTTACCATAATATATCCAAAACTGCACAATGTACAATAGTGCATTTTTTTTTTTCATAACAAGGTACCACTGAAATGCTGTAATTTGAAGAATAAAGAAGATCCAGTTCAATCGCGCCATCAGTTCCTGAGTTATGACTCCATTCTAGCCTTTTTAAATTGAGAGGAAAGGCCTCCTAAGGCGACGTTTCAGCGATTTATGTTAATAAATTTCGTTTCCAACCTGTGCATTTAAAAATAAATCTCTATTAGTATCTTGTCTCACAATCAATCTCAGTACATTCTACTTAGCAAAAAGCAAATCTTTCATAAATTCTCTCATGCACGATAAGTTTCGGTAAGTTTTCCGGTGCACGATTTTTTCTGCGAGGCCGCCCGGCCCGGCTGCCTGTGCGCAGCAAATAACACATATTCTCGCCTTATTTTCGCCACCCAAACATCAATATACCGCCATAAAACCTATATCATCTTATTCGTCAATGTTTGTTCTAGTTGATAAGCACCACAAAAAAAAAAGGAAAACACCAATAAAACAACATTAGGCGGCGATGAATAAACATTTCGCTACGTCAATTTCATTTCCAAACATCACCATTCGAATGCTTTCCATCATACAGGAAAATGTTATTTGAAGATAGAGAATTTCATCAGCTTTCTAAAGAGACAAATCCGGTTGTAATACGGTTTGTAGTTTTCGAGAAAATAGCCAAAAACTGAATGCCATTTTTGAAAAAATTCATGAGCTCTCATTCAGAACTTTTCTTGCACACCTTATGTTTTTATTGCATAATATTATGCAGAATTTCACGAGCTTTCTAGTGAGTCACCTTCGTGATGCGCACACAGCATATGTAATATTCCCGCCTACATAACAACTAATTTTTATCACAGATATTACATTGTTATGTCTTGTACATACGTAGAATTTACTGCTCTTTATCATGGTTCTTACAGGAAATCGATATGTCCAATAGTTTTCGAGTAACTGGCCGACCAAGTGAGATTATTCCTCGGAGCGCTTTTGACTTTTACCTCAAGCAAGGAATAAAAAAACATAGTCTGTTCCCCCACCTTTTCCTACAAAAAAACAAAAAAAAATGCTCCCAAAGGCTTATATTCTGCAAATGAACATACGTAGAATTTACTGCTCTTCATCATGGTTCTTACGGGTAATCGATACATTCAATAGTTTTGGGGTAATTGGACGACAAATGTAAAATACTGCTCCTCACCAGCACGCGAGATAAAAAATATTCTTTCCCTGCCTCACCCACGGCTACATATTTCGCTCATTACATTTTATTATTTTCTTTTTTTACTCAAAGTATACACGTAAAATATCATAAGGTTTTTTTATAGTGCTCTCAGAAACTCGACATGACCACTAGTCTTCTTGCTAGGTTCTGATACTGAAGTTGAACTTTCGTCCGTCACATATGTCTGTATGTAAAAAGCATTACTTATTTGTGTAAAAAATATTGAACTATAGAAACAGGTCAATATACAAATAAAAAAAATAAGGGTAACTTACGTCTTTCAGAGGTGTTGAGATGCTGGCAGTAGCTTGAAGATGAGGAGTTATGTAATGTGTGAGCGTGTGCATGTATGGGTGAGTGTGTGTGTTCTTACCTTACCTAATTGTTCTTACCTGATTGTATCTTTACAGGAATGAGTCAAGCTCGTACTGTCCCGTGTCTTAATCCGCCCCGTCCCGACGACGTATGGGTACGTCACCACGATTTGCATTTGCCAGTCCCGGCGACGTACCAGTACGTCGTGCAATTGCAATGTGCATAATTTCGACAATTTTCAAATTTCGCGCTTGATTTGCGGTACGTACCCTCGCCTGACCTTCCCCTACCTGCCACCAGGCGGGGACACTCGGCGACCCCGCGCGACCCGCGCTAGCCCGCCGCTCGTCCACTCACCTGGTAGCCACGGTCCTGCTCAGACATGGCTAAGAGAGGTCTCTCAGAGAGCGAAATTCAAGTCGCCCTGGACACCTTTACCGGCGACAGTGATTCCCCACTGGATGACGAGGAGATGGACAAAGATTATGTGCAGCCAGACGAGGAAGAAACCACCAGCAGTGACGAGGAAGTTCCGTCACCAAGGAAACGGCAGTACGTGACTTACCGTGCTGCTAGAGAGGGGCAGGAGGCAAAGAAGGCACGTGGTATGTCATATCCCTATCCCCAGCATGCCTTGGAAGCCGAATTCGAGGTCGAGGACGAGGACGAGGACGAGGACGGAGACGTGGGACGTGCTGCCACGTGGTATGGGCGGGAGGTGATTACGCATCGTGGCCCAGAGCGCACACCATGTCGTCTAAGCAGGTATGTGCCAAGCATTCTGTTTGGGGCGGTAGGAAGTGAAGTGGAGGGAGTGGGGAGTGAAATGGACATTCCTGGGATTAGGGAAAGTGAGAGTGAGGTGGGCGAGTCATTGCTCTCCCTACGCAGTGTGAGGCGGCAGAGTGGATTACGTGGGCCAGTGCGGGTGCGTTCCTTATCACGTGGGGTTGTGAGGGAGGGGGAAGGTGGGGAGGAACCACTCCAAAGCACGTCTTATGCTCCCCAATATCCCCTAACACGTGGTCGAGCAAGGTTGCGTGAGAGAGCACGTGGTGTGGTAATGGAGGGGGAAGGTGGGGAGGAACCACTCCCCAGCACGTCTTCTGCTCCCCAATATCAAACTATTTCATCCCCACAGCCCCCTAATGTTCCTCAAGGCCGTAAGGGTAAGGGAAAGGGAAAGGGTAAAGGCAGAGGGAAGAGGAGTGACAGTGGGGAAGCCCTCCGTACTCCTTTTCCCCAACCTCCCCAACCAGGATCTCCTCCACACCCAGACGAAGGCGGTGATGGGGACGAGGGATTTGTGTCGTGGGATTGGGAGGATGGGAGTGATTTTTCTCCCCTCATTCACCCCTTCACTGAGCAGGGGCGATCTGGCTGCATTGCACCAGGTATTCACTGTAATTCAAGCAGGTTGGATTTTTTCCACCTGTTTTTCAGTGAGGCCTTCGTTGATCAGATTGTGCTTCAAACAAACCTGTTTGCAAGCGGCCAGCGGCTAGAAAGTGAAAGATTGGGAACAAGGAGTAGGCATTCAATGATTTATGATTACCCTGTCTCCATTCCAGAAATGTTCTTATTTATTGCCCTTGTCCTTTTGATGGGTATAATAAGAAAAAATAGAATTCCTGCTTACTGGACTAGGGACCCTGTTATGTTTACCCCCATATTTGGTCAAGTGATGAGCCGTAATCGGTTTCAACAAATTCTAAGTCGCCTCCATTTTTATGATGCTAATGACCCTGCAAATACAAACAACACGGACAAAATGAGGCGAATTAGGCTGGTCTTTGATCACCTCAGGCAAACCTTTCGATCCTCATTCTATCCCTATAGAGATCTCGTCATAGACGAGAGTCTCGTGTTGTGGAGAGGCAATATTTCATTCAGACAGTATATACCCAGCAAAAGGCACCGTTTTGGGTTCAAGATCTTTGTTATGTGTGACTGTAGGACTGGATACGTGCAAGACATAGTCTTGTACACCGGTGCACAGACAGACATAATAGAAGATCGAAGTATAGGACTTTCTGGAGCAGTGGTAAAGACGATGATACAAGACTACCTTCATCGTGGTCACGTTCTCTACCTCGACAACTGGTACACTAGCCCTCTTCTTGCTCGTTATCTTCACAGACATGAAACGGGAGTATGTGGAACCGTAAAGGTGAACCGGCGTCACAAGGTCAAGGTAGGGCGGAAACTTGCAAGGAGTGAGGTTGTCTTCTTCAAAGCAAACAACATCCTTGCAACAATGTGGAACCACAACAGAGAAGTAAGCCTCTTGTCCACGGTTCACCGCCCCTTGATGCACCGTACTGATTCTGTTGATTACCATAGCGAGAGCAGGCGTCGTGTTTGGAAACCTGAATGTGTCATGGACTATAATATAAACATGCGCCTCGTGGACCAGTCAGACTCCATGATATCGACGGTAGAGTGTGCCAGGACCACGATGAAGTGGTATAAGAAACTGTTCTTTCACTTGCTAGATATCACTGCTCTGAATTGCCACCACCTTCACGCCATGACCACAGGAGTTCAGGAAACCTTTGAAGGGTTTGTGAGGGAGCTCACACGAGAAATCTTTGCAAAATATGCGGTTGAAAGGCCCCAACAGCGCCCCCGCACTGCCCCTATTACCCACACTCCCCAGAGAATATCCGCCCGCCATTTCCCCACTCCTATCCCGCCCCAGCCCAACAGACCTAGGCCCCAGCGCAGGTGTCACGTGTGCAGTAATTCCCAGGTGCGACTCACGACACAGAGGAAGGACACCCGCTATGAGTGCGTGCAGTGTGACGTGGGTCTGTGTAATCACCCATGTTTTAGTGAATACCACACGTTGCTGCAATTTTAGCATGGTGTGATTGCGAAAAGACGCAGAAATTATGATGTAAATGCGACAGACAGACGCTCTGTGAAAAAATCAGTCATGTGGATCGCCAAATATTAGTATAAAGTGCCTACGGGTAGAACATAAGTGCAAACATTGGGTGTAAGTATATAAATCTGCCCTAAGTTGAAACTTACATAGAGAGGGTTGTTTGATGCGATATTCTATCGCTCAGTGCAATAAATACGGCCCCTTATTATATATTTTCTATTATGTGACATTCTTACTGGTATAATATAAGTTCAAATTATTGTATATGATGATGTATTTCCTAAGTCAAATATTCATAGCGTGTCTATAAAGATAAGATTTCCTGACGCCTAGTCGAATGAATAAGGCACGTATTAGTCAAAATAAAAGTCAGCAAGTGATAAAGTGAATAATTAGTATATAAGTGTGTGCGTGAATTAGTATATAAGTGTGTGCGTGAATTAGTATATAAGTGTGTGAGTATTATGTATGACGTAACATTCCTTGCGAGGGTATTTTCAGGCGATATTCTCACGCTCACTTGAATAAATAATGGCAGTAAGTATGTACAGTGCATTGGAGGGGTGTAAACGTGTGTAATGTAAGTGGGAAAATATAATTGGAGTGAATAAATAAAGTAGATGATGAAACACGAGTGTTTGAGATCGTGGTTGCTACGTGAATAGGCGCTAGCATATCGCTAAATGCCCTCGTAATGAATGAAAATAATTGAAAACCTTCACAGTGGTGGGGGAAAGGTTCTATGTAAATGGGAAAATAATTAGAAAGTGATAAAACAATTTGGTATGTTGAAATACGAGACATAGCGAGTGCGCTTACTAAGCTGATGTGCGCTAAACTTATGCTGCATGTCATCAAAATGAATGAAAACATCTGAAATCACTTACAAACAGTTGTAATTAGTAAACTGTCATTGAAACAGAAGTATACAAGTAGAAAAAATGATCGGTAGACTCATAACAGAAAATTAGCAGATAGCATGATACGACTCGGACCTAACTCGCTATGCTCGCGCGATGGTACAATGCTTATTTTTCCTATATATGTGTCTGAAATCCATTATATTGTTACTGTTATTGTTTATTAGTACAAATTCAATAAATGTAGAGGTGTTGTGTGTTGTTTGTCCCATTACTCCTTACCATAGAAAACGTTTACGCATATCCAGCCCATTACAGAATACGATACCTGCGGGGGGAAACCGCACCTGTATAGACCACTTATAGACTGCAGAGACAACTTTCTTCAAGATTTTCCATAGTTTCTCGACCTAAGCGGAAGTTTCATAAGAAAAAAAAATTTTCCAAAAAGGCTCGGGACTGGGGGATGTCATAGGTGCGGAAAGGCTCGGGACGTGACGGGTTAAACCATATTTATCGTATATACCCTTAAATTTGTGAATTGTTTTGGCACACACTATTTCATTCGGTAGTGCATTCCATTGATCAATTGCTCTGTTTGGGAAACTGAATTTCCTTACGTCTTTATCACCTCTCTTCTTATGCAGTTTTTTGCAGTGCCCTCTTGCTGATGCTTCTCCATGTGTTAAGTAATCATTTATGTCTATTTTCTCCTTCCCTGATATGCACTTATATAGCATTATCATGTCACCTCTTTTCCTTCGCTCCTGTAGTGTTGGTAGATTTAGTTTATTTAGTCTTTCTTCGTAGCTTAGGTCCCTTAAGCTTGGTATCCTTCTTGTAGCGGCCCTTTGAACTTTTTCAATTTTGTCTATGTGCTTTTTGAGATGAGGACTCCAGACTACTGATGCATATTCCAGGGTTGGTCTAATGAATGATGTTATTATCCTTCTTAGCATGTCTTCATTTATGTATGTGAATGATATTCTCATATTTGCAAGCAGTGTATACATGTTCCGTACCTTCCCGCTGATGTGGTCAGCCGGAGACAGTCTGTTATCCTTCTGCTGTGTATAGGGTTTTATTTCCTAACTTATAATCACAATCAGGTCTTTTTCCACTTTTACCAAACTTGATTACATGACACTTGTCCACATTGAATTCCATTTGCCATGTACTACTCCATTCATGAAGTTTATTTAATTCTTCTTGTAGCTCTTTACAAAAGTCTGTGTTAGTAATTCTCCTTTGTATTTTTGCATCATCTGCAAACATATTGAGATAGCTCCCATTTCCAGTGTTACTGTTCATATCATTTATATACACTAAAAACATGATTGGTGCCAGCACTGAACCCTGTGGTACTCCCCTAGTCACTTCTTTCCATGATGAGTAGTTTCCTCTTAGTACTGTTCTCATTTCTCTTTTTATGAGAAAGTCTTGCATCCAACAAAACAGTTTGCCTCGAATTCCTCCTTGATGGTACAGTTTCCATAAAAGTCTATGGTGTGGTACAGTGTCAAAAACTTTCTTGAAATCTAAATAGATACTGTCCACCCATCCTTCCCTTTCCTGTATTGTGTTTGTTACTCTGTCATAGTAGCTCAACAGATTAGTAACACATGATTTTCCTTTTCTGAAACCAAACTGTCTTTCTGTTATCATACTGTGTTCTTCTAGATGGTTTACCCAAGCTTTTCTTATAAGCTTTTCTAATACCTTGCTTACAACACTGGTCAGTGATACTGGTCGGTAGTTGAGTGGATTTTGTCCATTTCCTTTCTCGAATAAGGGGACAATATTTGCTTTTTTCCAAATATCAGGTAGTTTACCTTGACTCAAGGATTTCTTGAAAATTGAAAATAATGGTTTACTTAACTCCTTTGCACATTCTCGTAGAACCCAACATGAAATTTCATCAGGACCACTTGCTTTTCCTCTGTCTAATCTACTTAACTCCTCCTGTATTACTTTTTCTGCTATTTGTATATCTGGTAGTATGTGTGGACATAAATGTTCCACATAGTCCCTCTCAAAATTTTTTTCTTCTGTAAAAACTAATTGGAAATTCTTATTTAGTGCTTCACAAATATCCTTCTCTTGTGTATAAGTGATTCCCTGGTCCGTAATTGATTGTATTATATCTTTTACTTTGGTTTTGCTTCTGATGTATCTGTAAAACAGCTTTGGTTGATCACTACTTTTGTTTATTATATCCTCCTCAAACTGTTTTTGGGCTTCCCTCCTTATTCTTATATAATCGTTTCTTGCCTGTTTGTAATTATTATACGCCCTTTCACTATTATGTCTTCTGTATCTATTCCACAACAAATCTCCTCTTTCTTTTGATTTTTTTACATTCTGTATTGAACCATTTCTGTATTTTCTTATCTGCTTCTTTGTGCTGTGGGATGTACTTCTGGACTCCTATTTCATAAAATTCACAGAATTTTTTATATACAGCATTTAAATCTTGTCCTCTAAGCTCATTTTCCCAATCAACTTCTAAGAAATACTTCATTAGGTCTTGATAATTTCCCTTGTTATAGTTTAGGCTCTTTTTGTAACTGTAATTGCTGTTTACTATGTCATATGCTATCCTGAAGTTATAATTAAGTACTGCATGATCGCTTTTGCCGAGTGGAGGGTGATATATTAAACTGTCAATATCATTTTCTTGCCTAGTAAATATTAGATCTAGCACTGAAGGTACATCAAGTCCTTTTTTTCTGGTGGTTTCCCTCATATGTTGCGATAGGAAGAACTCTTGTACGAGATCCAGGAGCTTTTGGTCCCAACAGCTTTCTTGGCTAATTATATCTTGAGTATTCCAATTTATATTTGTATTGAAATTCCCAGTTAGTATAATTCTTTCTAATTTCTCTTCCATTTTATGTAGTAATGATCTTAAACTCTGAATTGTAGTCTCTACCAGGTCCTCATATTCATCTCTTTCCCATGTGTTTGATCTGGGTGGCATGTACAAATTGGCTACAATTACTTTACCTTCAGATGTGTTGATCTTTACTGCAATCGGTTCTACTTGTGATGGTATATCTAGTTTTATTTCATTGACTTTTAGATTTTTCTTAGTTAATATTATAATTCCTCCTCCTTTTTTTTAAATTTCTGTCTCTTCTCCATATATTGTGTTCCCCTAAGTTTAGTATGTCATTGGATATCCGTGGTGTTAATTTTGTTTCAGTTAGGCATATTATTTGTGGTTCATTTTCTCTGACATAATCATTCATCTCTAGTAATTTAGATACCATTCCATCCACATTTGAGTACATCAACTTTATCTTCTTGTTTATATACTTGTCATGACATGGTTCTACTACCTTCCTCCTTTTTATTCCATCCTGTTTGTGTACCACTTTCGTACCTGCAATCCTATTACTTTGTAAAAAATTTCTTCTTCTCCTCTTCTGATCTTCCCTCATTTTTTGTTTTTGCTTCCTCCCTTTTCTCTTTCAGTAATTCCAGTTCCTCTTGTGTTAGGCATCTTTTTATCCATACATTTTTGAACTCCTCTTTTTCCATAAGATTCTTTGCATTTTTTTAGTATCTCTTCCACAGTGTTTACACTCTGGAAAGTCACCTTTAGAGGTCTTGTCTTGTTTTTCTCATATTTCCCTAACCTTTTGTGTTCCTTTATGTTTTTACTACAGATTTCCTCTGATACTTCCTTCAGTAAGCTTATTACATTTACCATCTCCTTTTTGTCTCTTGTGATCTTGTTTTTTACTTCTTCCTCTTCTATACCAGTGATTAATATAGATTTGTTTATATCAACTGAATCTGTGACTAACTTTGGATTGTTTTGGATTATTCTTTTTGCTTCCTTTTTAATGCTTTTTTCCTCCACCCTTGTTTCTAAGTCTTTCTTTACTTTCACCATTTCAGCATACGTGGTTTCCACATCATTTTTGTAGCTTTGCACAGCTTCATTCACCTGTGTTATCTTCTCCTCAATATCACTGCTCTGGTCAATAAGACTGCCTACTTGCCTAATTGTCTCTGTGTCATTTTTGAACTCTTCCATAACACTCTCGTGATTGACTACTGTACTTGCCATTTCACTCATTTTCTTCCTAAGTGTACTCAATTCCACTGTTAGTTCACTGATGGTTGTGTCTTTCTTATTGGCCTCCCTTCCTAGTTTTTCTATTTCTTCCTTTTGCAAGTGCATCTGCTTCTTTATTTCATCAATTTCATTTTTGAAAGCCATTTCTAGTTTGTTTACACGTTCAACCAGTCTATTGTGAGTCTCCACTTCAACCAGTATTTGGCAGAAATCATCATTTTGCTTTTTACTTTTATCCCTTTTCTTTTCCAAATTTGCTTTACTAAAGTATGTATCCATTTTGCAATACTAAAAGTGCAAAATATATACTTACAATCCCCGTGTTGTTGTAGTCTAAACAAACCTCAGATGACTCAGCATATTCTTTCATCTTGTTTTTCTTTCCTGTTTGAACAAGTCTTGTTTAAACTTATTATTTTTTTCCTTTTAATAATGAAAAATCATTCAGTCTAACCTAGTACAGAGCTTGACTCATGCGAAGATACTAATTTAGGTAATGCCACCGGCCGTGTTGGTTCGGTACGGAGCGCCGATGTCGCACGTCCTACTCGGTTGAATCCCTCAGTGTGTGTGTGTGTGTGTGTGTGTGTGGGTGTGGGTGAGGGTGCGTGTGTGTGCGTGTGTGTGTGTGTCTGTGGCTGTGGTATATTATCTTCTCTCCTTGCGATACGTTTGCCTAAAACACATGCGATGCACACAATAGATTTCTCCACGAACATTCGCTGCACGACATACGTATGTATATGTGGCTGTGGCATATTTCTTGTCTCTGACACTTGCACTATGTTTTAGCTAAGTCAGTTAGTGCATGAAATATTTCTCTGTGAACACTCGCTGCACGATTTTATATGTATATTTCACACTAAACCATACGCAATATAAAACACTATCACATGATTCCATCCCAACCTCCTCTATTATTCCCGACTCTGGCGTACGTGACCACCTGTTTCCTTAGCAACTGTTGCATATCTCCGTGGCGCGCATAATGCCTGCTATGGTAGGTCAGTTATTTCACCAAACTAGGTACAGTATGTTTCACAAATATAAGTATTGGCTTCACTATATATAGAATCCTCACATCATTTACGGGCAGGGTGCAGCAGAGTGGAAACCTCATTATAACAAACCACACTCCTTCCTGAAGGCTTAACAGCTGATAAAGGGCCCTAATGATTTTCAGACAATATATCTGTGTTCCATAGACACAATCACTTCACATTGTAGTAAAAAGCACTGTACAAATACAATACTTCAATAATGGCTTCTGCCTTGGGTGGGAGGGGGAAAATGGCATGTTTAAAGGGACACTGACAGCTGTGCTACTCTCCTGCCTGGCTGGTCGTGAGATACTGAGATATTTCTGCTACGCATTGTCTCATCAGAGCAGTCACAGTGTTGCCAAATGCTTACCTCGGAAAAGAGATGCACACACTAGAACACACCAAACTTTGACGCAAATCAGCCGAAAACTTTTCTTTTGACTGCGTTCTTTCTGCTTAGGAACACGATTCGTGTGATTGTGCTTCTTTGTAACAAACCACATGGAACGCGATTCACGTGACTGTGCCTGAGAGGGTTTATATATCACTTTCCCTGCACACTTGTTCGCTTTACTACTAATCTGTCTACATACCTGCTCACCAACTCACCTGCCTATCTAACTGTCTGCAGTATCTGACTATTTATCTATATCTATCTATCAATTCTCAGTACATTGTACTTAGGAACAGGCAAAGCATTCATTAATATATCACTTTCCGTGCACACTTGTTCACTTTTTTACTAATCTGTCTACCTACTTCCTTACCAACTCAGCTGCCTATCTATCTGTCTACAATATCTATCTATTTATCTATCTATCTATCTATATCTTTATACTGTATATATGGGAAAGAACCTGGAATCTTCAAAAGTTAATAAAGCAGGGAACCCCTGAGTAGGGACCTACGAGCTTCGCAACTATGAGGGCAGTACGCGTAGTACCCTCCCAGCCCAATGCCTCACCCAGGAACCCTAGGATCCAATGGGATATATATATATATATATATATATATATATATATATATATATATATATATATATATATATATACTGTATATATATATACATATATATATATATATATATATATATATATATATATATATATATATATATATATATATATATATATATATATATATATATATATATATATATATATATATATATATATATATATATATATATATATGCAGTATATATATATATATATATATATATATATATATATATATATATATATATATATATATATATATGCAGTATATATATAATAGTTAATCGTCTTTTGGGGCAATTGGGCCACTTTTTTTCAGGGTTTGTGGAAGGCAAATGAATGCAAGTAGGACTATTATTGAATTTATTGTTTAAACATGCAAGCCTATTCTGTAACTATGACAGTAAAATGAGTTATAAAAAATTTTATGGGTAATATGACTCATGAGCCCAAGTATGTGGGCCCAAATACCCCTTACTTTGGGGCAAGTGGGCCAAAACATAAAACCCAATAAAGGGAAATACGCCACAGCAGAAAAAAAAAAAAAAAACTTGAGGCAAGTGAACTGAACAGTTACCCATGGTTTTATTCTGGCTTCTTCTCTGAAGGCCTGGATGCGATCAAGCACCAATGGACTTACGAGATCCCCCTGGTATCGGAGTGTCGCAACTTCAGGAGAGCTCTGCCATTATCTCCCGGGCTAATATCTGTGATTTGGAAAGCCTTGACCAGAAGGCTTCAAAGGTTAGTCATGACAAAAAGAAGTTCATTTAGCAGATATGGGAACCACTGCTTTGGCAAGATGGTGTAATGTTTCCTAGGATCACGTTTCCATTCACCTAAGACTGTCCGCCATGCTTTCTTCATAGGTCCATAGACGCTAACATCCAGTGACTGGAGGAGATGGGTGGTGTCTGGAAGATGTAAAATGAACTTAATGTTGTGCTGCTCACACTTCGATACTGGCTGAGATGTGGGACACTAGGTTGTCCCCGATCATTGCTCCTGGAGAATCATTGCCTAGACTAGCAAAGTATGGTAACACCACTTTCTGAAACCAGTCATCAAAGCAACAGCCGTCAAACCACCCAGATTTTGTTCTGTTGTACCGAGCAGAAATTGGTCCACCATTAACCGAACTGTTCATGAGATGCTCGGCCTTGTAAACCACATAGGGTGGACGACAAACACCAGAGGCAGTGCCAGCAGACATGACTGAAATAATGGTCTTTGATGTGTTCATTATCCTTTCTGAGTGCTTTGTTCCATGTCGCAAATACATTATGTTGGCCTTTGGATCATCAGTGAAATTCGTCATAATTTATACCATTTTCAGGAGGTGAAATGCCAACCCCAGTCGTTTCTAAATTACCAAAAAATATTATCCACCTCAGTACTGATGGCTGCTCTTTTGCAACTGATGTTTTGGCATATGTGCTTCCTGAGAAAGTTCTTATGGTGGCTAACAGATTACCTCCCCCAGTTTACACCTGATAGATTGTCTCTTAACTGGGCAACACTTTGTCCTGCATTCTCCATGAAACTTTTAACAAAGAGACTCACTTCCAACTTACCGAATGAATAGCCATAATCGGATAATACTGTCAGGTGTTGGGCTATTCATTGCTCTTCTGCAGGTAACAAAGCTGTAGGCCGACCGTCAGTGAACAATGTCTGACCACGGGATCCAGATAGATGGTTGTGTGGCGTGCATCTTGGTATGGCTGTGGCTCCCGAGACCTTTCCTATCTTCTTGCCAGCCTTGATCTGAGCAATATCAGCAAGCAGATCGTCTGTGATGGAGTTCTTGACACGTGTCATACCTCCCACAGGATTGTAGTTGTGCACCATGATCACCTGCTGAATGAAATGGCAAAATATAAGAAAAATCTAAAACAAAATTTATTTGGGCCCACTTGCCCCGGAGGTTCTATGACCTTCCCTATTTATTATAGAAGTTTGAAACTTTGACACCATCAACCTCATCATGGATACAGTTCATAGCCAAAATTTCAGACATTTTGATCGACCGTTTCCTTCCTTACCGTTAAGTTATGTTTCCCTACACTGGAAAAACTTATATTTACACAATCATATGCTTTAAGAAAAAATACTCACCCAGTTATCACATAGTCTTCAAATTGTCTTGAATTATCTCTCTCTAGATTATCTTCTTCAAGTTATTATAGGAACCTGAAAAAATAGAAAAAAATCAGAATGGTAAGAAACTGCGAATTTTGTAATTTGGACCCACACACTGGCAGTCCAAAGTCCTGTCCTGATCCCAGGCACAACATGAATCTCTACCAACTGAATTTCGAACAACGGTGCATCGGAAGGAGGAGGATGCGAGGTTTTGGGGTGGCAGGAGACAGGGTCAGATGGAGGTGTCCAGATCAGACTGGTTGCTTGCCTTATTGTCTCTGAATCATTTGTGAACTCTTCCATCATACTCTCATGGTTGACAACTGCACTTGCCATTTCACTAATCTTCCTTCTAAGTGGACCCACCTCAACTGACAGCTCATCCATTGTTGTGTTTTTCTTGTTAACTTCTTTTACTATTATTTTCATTGTCCTCCCTTCGCATGTGCAGTTACTTCTTGAATTTCACCCATTTCACTCTGAAATGCCTTCTCTAATCTGAGTACCCATTCCATCAGTTTACTGTATGTCTCCATTTCAACCAGTTCTTGGTAGAAATCATCATCCTGCTTTCTACCTTTATCTCTTTTCTTAACTCTTTCAAAATTTGCTTTTTTAAAGATGGTGGTCATCTTGTGGTACTAAGAGAAAGATTCTACTTACAGTTTTGCATTTTTCGCCACAGACTGAACAGCTGATTAGCTTGCTTGGTGCATTCCTGCACTACTTTGTTCTATTCTCTTATTTGAACAACACTTTTATTTAAACTCTGTCTTTTATAATAGAACATCATTTAGTTTAACCTAGTACAGAGCTTGACTCATATAAAGATACTATTTAGGTATGGCCATTTGTGGCCAAGATTGGTCAAGCACGGAGCGATGTGTGGTACATTCTGCCTTTCACGCGTCTCAAGTGTGTGTGTGTGTGTGTGTGTGTGTGTGTGTGTGTGTGTGTGTGTGTGTCTTGTATTCTTATTGGTTTAACCCGCCCCGTCCCGACCACTTTTTGACCACTGGTACCCCCCAATCCCGACCATTTTTCGACCCTTTTTTTTTTTGCTAAAACTTTCGCTTTTGGTGAGAAACATTGAAAATTCATAGAGAAATCGCTCACCTGAGGTTTAAAATACTCATTACAGGTAGGAGAGCCTCCTTACCTTACTGGGTTTTCTATCAGGCTGGCACCAAAGAAAACGAGTTCTGTGGGAGGATAACTATTTCACACCACTCATAAACGGTATTTATTTATTTACTGTTACGAATTTATATGTAGTACAAGAGTATATTGGTTTTCAAGCAGTAATATAGGCATTATAAGCATTGTTTCACTCACTAATACCTGACCTTTTTTTGCCACATTACCTGATCATCATTTCTAACTGTTTCTTCCTCTAATGCTATGTAAAGTTTGTCCTCCACATTGTCATTGATTGGGGAATCACTCTGGCCCTGAATTTCGTACCGTGGCATGACATGGCTATACTGGCCAGGTCACTGATAACAGGTGAATTGCTGAGAAAAGGGCATGCAGGGGGGGGGAGGAGGTCATGCTGGGTAAGGCATTGTCTCTGCCTGGCATCTTGTTGAGGAAGGTGTCCCGTGTATACGTACCAAAAATGACTCGCGAAAATTGAAAATTGTGGAAATTATGAACCTTGCAATTGCAGGACATTGAAGTACGTCCTCGGGATTAGCTGTGACAAAACGTGAGGACGTGGAAGTACGTCCTCGGGACGGCGCGGGTTAAGGACTAACCAGCACCTCTTCTTTAATGATATAATTTGCAAATTACATCAGAATAAATCTTAGTTGCCAGAATGCATAAATAATATGGCAAGGAGGAAGTGACGGAGTATCCATAACCAATGAGAATATCAGCCAATGATGTGCAAGGGTGGTGGGCGAGTGGAAAGTGCTGGAAGTAGGGGAGGGAAGGGATGGGCAGGGGTTTAGATAGGGCCAGATTATCCATCCCTGGTTGGGATTTTAGAGGTTGACCTACCGGAGGGGGAATCGGTTTCCCCATCTCGGCTCAACTCATGACTCCTCTCCTTTCCTTCCAGTTTTGTACCCTTTTCTTCCACCACCTGGCAAACTGCAGTGTGTTACCCCTCCCTCAACCACCCAAAACATCCATCAGGAGTGATCTTACTCCTTCTCTCATCCTACCAAAGATGGTGGGGGTGGGTTTTATTGACTAGGTCAGCAAGGTCATGGAGGTTGTGTGGCGACTTCATGTGCAAGGCTTGACCAAGGTATGCTGAGTGACTCTTTGTGTTGACAGCTCAGGGCACAAGCTCTAGGCATTTCATTTTATATGTATTAACCCATGAGCTTCGAAAAACCCATATCTGGACATTTCTGAGTGTGTGCAATACACCCATATCTAGCCCGGACCTACTTCCCAAAGTGGGACTGCAACATCTGTCAACCCCTTCTCACCGTCTTCCGGGTCAGCTACCTGCCAGTCACGAGGGAGGGTGGATATAGCGAGCAGTCACGGGAGTATTCTACCTCCAACCATATTATTCCAATACATGTTATGTTCTATTTTATATTTTTTTAGTCTCAGTGTATTAAAAAAATAAATAAAGTAAATAAAATAATCCCTGAGAAACGACCCCCCAAAAAATACTCATTGCAGGTTCTTCAAAATCGTGTCATTTTCCTGAGAAAAGTGAACTCGTGTCATTTTCCTCAGGTAAATGACACAAGTTTGTAAAAACAAACTATTTAGATATCATACAATAATTTTACAAAACCATCGATGTACTTCCACAGCCTCTGTCAATCGTTTACCACTGAGCTACCAAGGCCCTTGGAAATGAAAATCAGACATTCAAACCATATCTTCCCATATGCCTTTGAGTGAAAAAAAAAAAAAAAAGTGTAGAGACTATAATACAGTACCTACTTTCTTGAACCATTTCGTGATTTACAGCTAGCAATTATCCTCTGTACAGTTATATGTGTGTCTGTATGACTTGACCACAACTCTTTAATCCATATCCATGCTTATTACATTCATTCAGTACTATGCTGTTTCTAATGAATGTGAGGAAGGCAGGATACTTTATCTGAACCTTGACCCGGCTTTAGTGAAATCAACCTTATATAAGCCGCCACAGTATAATATACAGTAGACGACATTTTAGATGGCTGTTATTACATCTAGTTATGTATGTGTGCCTATATGACTTGAACATAACCCTTTCATCCATATCCTTGTCTATTATAGTCATCCCGGACTATACAGTATCAAATGAATGCAAGAAATGCAGGAAATCTGAAACTTGACCCCGCTAAAGTGACAACCCAGATATATCACCCACAATATATGAACATTAGGCTTCCTCGACTTCATCCGTCAACAGATTGTTAGTAATCTTCTATACTCACATCTCATGAGTATGGAAATATATACAGTATATTAGAGCCAGGAAATAGGTGCAATTCACTTTGTACACTTGATTTCTGGCAGCCCTGCCTTTGTCCATTTATACTGTATCTTACCCTAACCTGTCCTGTGGAAATGGCCTTCACCTGATCAACGTCTTTGTCTCTCCCATCTCCCACCTGTGTTCTCTCTCTCTCTCTCTCTCTCTCTCTCTCTCTCTCTCTCTCTCTCTCTCTCTCTCTCTCTCTCTCTCTCTCTCTCTTTCTCTCTCTCTTTCTCTCTCTCTCTTTCTCTCTCTCTCTTTCTCTCTCTCTGGTTTTTAGAACCACCTGTGGTGTTATTATATTTTTTTCCTTATTTTTCATGGTACACATCAGCTTCTTCATCAGTACACCCTTTCTTTCCCCTATGGTTTGTTTGCATATCCGTATCCACATAGTTTTCATCCATCCATCCATCCATTATCCAATCCTACATTACCCCATGAGGAGCACAGAAGCCTGGGGCTAGGCACTTGGTCCCGACAAGATGAGAGTGACCAGCCTCACTCATCCCTGAGTAACATTACATGAGCAACCAACCCCCACCACCACTTGAATATAAACCTTCACCGGCTGAATCCGATTGGGAACAATAATTACCCACTAAACCACCAGGTGCCAAAATTTGGTTATATGGTTACCACCCAGCGTAGTAAATGGTTTCCTGGTGTTCAGGAAACCATTTGGCTTGTCACTCAGTGTAGAGTCACCCACAGGCAGAAGGAAGAGGAAAGAATGAAGGAAAGAAAGACAGAAGAGGGAGTGTAAAGTCACCCGTGCGCGGATGGACAAGGAAAGAATGAAAGAAAGAACGACAGAAGAGGATGGAAGGAAAGAAGGATGGAGGGGAAGAAAGGGCAGACACCCGACAGCAGCACTACATCGAGTGAATGGATGGTGAGCGCCCCCACCTACCACTTAGTTTTCATATATATATATATATATATATATATATATATATATATTGATATTGTGAGTTTTACGCTAGGTCCCCCTTTTTGGATAAGGGCTAAGGCGTTGTCCCCACCTACCACTTAGTTTTCATATATATATATATATATATATATATCTTGATATTGTGAGTTTTACGCCAGGTCCCCCTTTTTGGATAAGGGCTAAGGCGTTGCCCCTGGGTAGAGGACTTTGGTTTGGAGCGCGTAGCATTTTATGACCGGATGCCCTTCCTGATATCTACCAATGACTCTTGGGTGGATTCGATTCTCCGACCCTTCAGTCAGAGCGGAGCACTTTAACCAACTGAGCCACGGCTGCTACACCTGGGTAGAGGACTTTTGGACTGGAGCTTGTAGCAATTTATGACCGGATGCCCTTCCTGATGTCTACCAATGATCCTTGGGTGGATTCGATCCTCCGACCCTTCGGTCAGAGCGGAGCGCTCTGACCCACTGAGCCACGGCTGCTACAAACTGTGAGGATTCGAACCAGCGCTGGTAAGTACTTGGATACAGCAGCTTACCGACTGAGCTATCCACCTACCCAAGGAGGATCATATCATGCAAGTTGAAGGACTGAACTCGGTACACCTGTAACAGAGTCCCCGGCCACTCCAGCTTGCTCCATCTCGCCTATATATATATATATATATATATATATATATATATATATATATATATATATATATATACATATATATATATATATATATATATATATATATATATATATATATATATATATATATATATATATATATATATATATATAGTTGGGTAGCACTAGTAGAGTTATTGACACTGGGTCTTATTTTATGAATCAGGATGGATTCGGCAGTGATGAGGTCAGAGTAAGACTGACATGAGGTTAGTATCCGAAAATCTGCAGAAGAGAAAGGGTGATCAGAAAGGTGAGAGTGCTCTCTGATTGAAGAATAAGAGGGTTTAGAGAGGAACCTTCCAATCCTAGTGGATTTACCTTAGTGCTCAAGAATTCGGTGGAGCAGCCAACGTGAGGTCGACCCCACGTATCCAGCAGGACAGCTACAACATGAAAAATAAACCACATTGGACCGGAGGTTAGTATGAAGACAAGATGAATGCATAAGAAAGCTACCTATAGTGTTCTTGTTTAAGATTATCTTAAAATTAATTTGTGGATAACAATCACGGAGAAGTTTGTTTAGTGTTTTCCTAATTTCGTAACTTAATGAACCTAGGTATGGGATCTTGATATACAAACACTCCTTATCTACAGTGTGAACAGGCCTGATTGAGGAAAACTTTGAATTTAAAAACCTGCTTAATAGTTTCTCGAAAACACTGATGGGGTACTTATTATTGGCAAAATAGGTTCTTAAGAAACAAATTTCGGAGTGGAAAGTAAGCCAAGAGGAGCAACAATTGTACGCTCTGTTGAACAACGTTGTAATACTGTTGATCTTAAAACCGTACGGGATGTAACTGAGGAAGTTTGTGCCTAGGCCAGTGAAAGTAGGTTTCCGGTAAACACTCGTGGATAAATGAGAGGGGTGATTGATAACTAGAATGTCCAGGAACGGAAGGCGTTTGTCTTTTTCAGCTTCATGAGTGAATTTTATGTTAGGATGTTGGGAATTTATATAATCCATAAACTTATGAATATCAGCAGGGTTTTTAATTATAACGAAAGTATCGTCCATGTACCTTCGGTAAAAAATGGGTTTAAAATCAATGGGACAATTATTAAGCCAAGTTTGTTCATGGTGGCAAAGAAAAGCATTAGCATATGAAGGGCCCAGTGGTGACCCCATCGCCACTTCATCTGTTTGAGTAAAAAATTTTCCATTAAATGTAAACAGGGATTGGTGGGTTGCTATCTCCAACAGGTTGTAAAATGATTTTCTGTCCAAGCCAACTGAAGTAAGAGTAGAAACACTGGTGTTATCTGTGATGAGCCGAGTTGTTTCATGCAAGGGAACATTCGTGAAAAGGGATTCTACATCAAAGCTAGCCAGGGTGACAGGGTGATCAAATCTCAGAGAAGTGACTTCCTTAACAAACTCTGCAGAATTTTGAACCGTATATTTATTTGTACATAGGGAACTGATCAGGGGAACCAAAAATTTTGCTGTGTTATATCTGAAGAATAAGAGGGTTTAGAGAGGAATCTTCCAGTCCTAGTGGATTTACCTTGGTGCTGGAAGATTCCTCTCTAAACCCTCTTATTCTTCTATCAGAGAGCACTCTCACCTTTCTGATCACCCTTTCTCTTCTGCAGATTTTCGGAAACTAACCTCATGTCAGTCCTACTCTGACCTCATCACTGCCGAATCCATCCTGATTCATAAAATACGACTCAGTCTCAATAACTCGACTAGCGCTACCCAACTATTCACCCAGTAACTACTTTTAACAGGTTAACTCCTACTCTTTTTATTTCATTTTTAATATATATGTTTACCATAGTTAGCCTTTGTCCTGATCTTCAGATTTTGCAAGGATTTAACATACTACATTTATACTTTACCCCCTTTTTATATCACTTCCCTCTTTTTTTTCTTTTATGTAAGTTTATGTTTTGTACAGTTTTTTTTTTTTTATGTCTTATGACATTGATCGATGACTGTTGTCTTTTAAATTTGTAGATCCACTGAGATATTGTCTCCGAAACGTTTGGATTAATAAAGATGCTGTACATCACAACATTGGTACTACTTTTCCTGACAAGACTAAGGTTCCCAAGAGGAAGATCTATTTCGGATATTTTATTAAGAAGATATGGCCAACCCACACTGCGATGCTATAGGAGCACTGAGAAAACAGCATTCAAGGTCAAGAAGGTGGAAAGGGACCTCATTTTTTTAAGGACATGCAGGGATTATGGCCGTGCCTAACTTCATTAGAATTAAATTACATGATACAAGGTTTTATGCCACATCAACATATAGATCTTGGCTCTTTCACCTTTTGGATGTTGAAATAAGGAAGCAGAAGAACAAACTGCTGAAACTTAATAGAGAAATTGATGCATCGAAATATAAGCTGAAAAACCTTGTTTCATATTTTGATTTCAAATGTCTCAGTGTAATCATTCAATGTTTTGTGGAGAAAAATATCAATAAGGTTGTAGCATCACATTCACGTAAGCTTAGGGGGTTAGGAATTGACATCAATAGTTCAGTTGATGTACATAGTCATTTCTAACCTCTCTTCAAGGTCTTTGACTAAGGAAGAGAAGGATGTTTTGTCGTTAGGCTTGGATTTTGCTCTCCCTCCTGTTCTTTTAAACTATGTTAAGTTCTTTTTACCTTTTGAGAGATCATGTTCAGTTTTAAAGAAATGTAACCTTTACAAACAAGACTGGACTTACGTGTGGCATAATGTATCTGCTTTAGCTAAAAAATTCTTTTAGACAGCACCCTGCACATCTCGAAGAACAAAAAGAGGACTGTGGATATAGTAAGATTTTGAAATCTCTCAATAATGATGACGGCATAATTATTACTCGTCCTGACAAAGGAAAGGGCGTAGTTATCATGAACAAGGATGATTATGTATTAAAGCTTAATCATATTCTTAGTGACACCTCTAAATTTAAGGTCATCAGTTCTGATATTCCATCTACCATCCTAAAACATGAAGACAAACTAAATCGATTACTGCGAAACATTAAAGATAAAGTAGGTGATAGTATCACTAATAGTCTATATGCTTCTGGCTCAGTTCCTTGTTATCTCTATGGTCTCCCCAAAGTTCATAAACCTAACACACCTTTAAGACCCATCATTTCATCTATTGGTACCTTCAGTTAGAACACAGCAAAATTTTTGGTTCCCCTGATCAGTTCCCTATGTACAAATAAATATACGGTTCAAAATTCTGCAGAGTTTGTTAACGAAGTCACTTCTCTGAGATTTGATCACCCTGTCACCCTGGCTAGCTTTGATGTAGAATCCCTTTTCACGAATGTTCCCTTGCATGAAACCACTCGGCTCATCACAGATAACACCAGTATTTCTACACTTACTTCAGTTGGCTTGGACAGAAAATCATTTTACAACCTGTTGGAGATAGCAACCCACCAATCCCTGTTTACATTTAATGGAAATTTTTTTACTCAAACAGATGGAGTGGCGATGGGGTCACCACTGGGCCCTTCATATGCTAATGCTTTTCTTTGCCACCATGAACAAACTTGGCTTAATAATTGTCCCATTGATTTTAAACCCATTTTTTAATGAGCAAAATACTCCACACCAGCAGCCACACTGGAGGAAGATGTGTTAGCAAAGTTTGAATTGTCAGTGATCTTAATCAGACTTAATAATTTATGGATGAAGTCAGATAACTTCAGTCTGGAAATATTAATATTCATAGGTGAGTTTTGAATAAATGTGTTCAGCTCGTTGATGTGGGTGAATACATTTGCCAGATCTGCTAGAGACAAAATGATATCATTAATTTCAAAGTGGCCAGAAAAATGGGACGCACTGACAGAACCTGAAAATAAATATAAATAAATAATTGAATGTACTGTACATATATATATATATATATATATATATATATATATATATATATATATATATATATATATATATATATATATATATATAATGTCCTACATAGTACACTCGTCAAAGTAAAACATAGAAAACAGACGACTACAAAGATCTCTAAAAATAGCGTATGTTAATCACTTAGTTCTGTAAACATGTTACTGAACTGGCAAGCAGAGTTAGAAATTAGTAAAATTAGACAAGTAGCTCACTGAACTACCAGATATAGAAAACATGTAGTCTGCATAGACTTCAGTCAGTCCTGATATTAGTATATTGCCTGAATTTATACTGAATTTTAACATTACAACAGGAGTGTTCAGGAAGAAATACAAGAAGGGTGTTAACATTTAAATATAGCTCATTGATTATGAACCCATAACTCATGGATGGGCAGTTAGGCTTAACTAAAACCCCGTGTCAAGAGCCTGAAACATTGCCATTACCTCTGCCTATAGGAACTACTCGTCTTTTGGATATATTGATAAAACATGACAAAACAGTAAGTTTTATTTATATAAAAGACATTCTGAGTAAAACTAAAAAAATTACTAATGCCCGATCTCCTCGACCTAAGTTATGGTAAAATTGATAGCAAAAAATTCAAACATGAACTTTCTGTGAGTTTAAATGCCCATTTAAATTCATCAAGTCGACAAATGGGGTTAACAAAATTTATCTGAATATAGACGAAGGTTGGTTAGCGTTGCGTTGTGCTGAATTGTCGGCAAGGGAGAGGGCGAGAGTTCAGAGGAGTCCAGTCGGCATGCCAAACTTGATTACTCTCATTTTCTAGAAATAAATTGCTCTCTTAGTAATTACTGAAAGCCGCATGGGTCTCGTTACCCCCAGAAAACTTGAATTACCCCCGACGGTGTAATTTTTCCCTAGTTGCTGACTCCTGTCATAACTGGTACTTTATTTGATGTTTTACTGAGGGGAAGGTCTTGTGGATTTCAGTAATATATTGGCCTACCTACACAGAAAATATTGTAGTCCGTTGGCATTTCCAGTAATACCGAACGTACGGACTACCACCAGTTTCAAACGCTCCTGAGAACCATATTTCGCACTTTCAGTTTTGAGAACCACTGCTATGAGACCAAAATACTCGTAGACAGCATTATTAAACCTCAGATACTAGTGATGTGCGAGTATGACTGAAGCAGTTTTGATTTTGATTGTAATTAAATCGTAAGTCAACTGAGCTGGATAATGAGTGAAAACGTGAGTGTGTAAGCAAGTGTATCTGTCTGTCAGCGAATACCTTTTGTGAAATGGTATGAGAGAGAGAGAGAGAGAGAGAGAGAGAGAAAAAATGTGTGTGTGTGTGTGTGTGTGTGTGTGTGTGTGTGTGTGTGTGTGTGTGTGTGTGTGTGTGTGTGTGTGTGTGTGATTAATTGAAAAATCTTTGCGTCATAAGGGATGTGTAGGAGAATCATATAGCATTATAAGGTGTGAATAGAAGAAAAAATGTGAATAGCTGTTAGAACAGATTAGGAAATCGAGAATGTGAATAAAAATTGGAGTAAGTGAAAGAGTGAAGAATGATACAGGCAAATGGAAGTGTACGTATGTGACAGTATGAGTGAATGAATGAGAGTAAATGGAGTAAGTAAAGGTGCGCATACGAGTATTTGATCCTAATAGCATGTTTATAAAATTCTTACACTAAATAATAATAGACTCTTTATATTGATGCATCAGCTGATGCAACAGCTGACGTCAGATCAATGCAAAATTTCAAGCTGAAAGACTTTGTAGTTCATAAGAAAGTCGCTAAAATAAAGTGTTATAGCCAAAAATGAAAATCGCCTAATAATCAGCTGATGCGTTTGCTGACGCAACAGCTGAGATGTTAAATCAACTCAAAATTTCAAACTTTGCAACTTTTCATTTCATAAGAAAATAGCTCAGAACTCTCGACGAGCAGATATTCGACCTTTCTTTGAATGAGGAAAAAAATAAAGATACCCCGGGTGTACCACTTATAGCTGAGGATTTCGCCGCAGGTTAACACTGCAACTGCCTTATTTTTAATATGTATGCTTTTAAGATAGTTTGAACTCGTCCTCTGTTTCCATTTATGGTTATTTTTTTTAATTTTCCATCAGATTACTCTTATGCCATAGTAAATTCTGATGGATAATCTGTATAGGCAATTTAGCACAATATATATTTTTTACATTGTCCTTACCTACAGGTGATATCTTTACTGTTATATAAAGAAGTTTTAAATGAAAGAAATAATATTTTTAATCAAGCCACTGCTGAAAACAATAATGTACCTACTACTGTCCTTATACGAAGAATATCCACAATTAATCATCTACATTATATCCTTTAAATCATTTGTTTATACTTCCTAAATTCGTTCGACAACAGTGCATCTTGAATAAGTCAGTCGAAAGTGAGAAGAAATTGCTCTATCAGTATTGGTCGTCAGCGTCTGCGTGTTCTTCTTGCTTACACACTCACCCGGACACGCCCACTCAAACTCCACATGCGTCATAGCGCCACCTTCCCCCCCCCCCTCCCCAAGTAACCTGTCCATCCGCTTTCATCCGCCAATCCCCACTTTACCTTTACACCCCTACACTTACCAAATCCCATCCTTCTCCCCTTTCCTTCCTCCCCCCACATACATATAGCTTGGTGAGCAGACTGGCGGACTTCAGGTTGAAGTCGGTGCTCCTGCTGCCAGGACCCAAGTCCACCTCAGCCAAGCGGCTGTTGTCTTTCCCACACAGCCTGTGAGTTTAATTTTTTCGTTATCGAAGTGTATTAAGGAAGAAAACAGTAGAGACTATAATACCCACAAACCTGCTGAAGAGTCTGTAGGGAAACTGTGTTAATACTGGCACAAATTATACCTTTGACTTGATCGACGGTGTTTTGTTAGGAGAGTTATTTCGTTTCTTGTCCATATGTAAATGTCTGGCATCTATCTAAGTTTTCTGAATTTGGGATGACAGTTAAAGTATTTCCTGATTCATCTGTTTTTTCATACGAGTACATTGATGCCCCATATATTAATGTATGTGCATTTATGAATTTAGAGAAAGCATATGATAGAATTGATAGGGAGGCTTTGTGGACTGTTTTAAGATTGTATGGACTTGATGGTAGGTTATTAAAAGGGGTGAAAAGTTTTTATGTAAATAGTAGAGCGTGTGTAAGAGTGGGAAATGCTGTGAGTGATTGGTTTCCTGTGAGAGTGGGGCTGCGACAGGGATGTGTGATGTCGCCTTGGTTGTTTAATATTTACATGGATGGTGTTGTAAGGGAGGTGAATGCAAGAGTTTTAGGTGGAGGTCTGAGTCTGGTGAATGTTGATGGTGGAGAGTGGAATCTTAAGCAGCTGCTGTTTGCAGATGATACTGCACTGGTGGCTGATTCAGAGGAGAGATTGAGACAGTTGGTAGAGGAGTTTGGAAGGGTGTGTGAAAGGAGGAAATTGAAAGTAAATGAGAATAAGAGTAAAGTGATGAAGTGTACGAGGTTGGTAGATGGTAGGGCGATGAATATAGTTTTGAATGGCGAGTTGCTTGAGGAGGTAGAGTGTTTTAAATATCTAGGGTCACATGTTGCTGTGGATGGAAGAATAGATGCAGAAGTAAAGTTTAGAATAAATGAAGTAGGAATGGTGCTCGGAGGAATGAAAAAAGTGTTTAGATGTCGTTCGCTTAGAATGGATGTAAAGAGAAGGCTGTATGAGGGTGTTGTGGTACCGACTGCATTGTATGGGGCTGAAACATGGAATATGGGTGTAGCAGAGAGGAAAAGTTTGAATGTAATGGAGATGAGGTGTCTGAGGAGTATGTGTGGAGTGACGCATATGGATCGAGTGCGGAATGATGAAGTGCGAAGGAGAACTGGAGTTGTTCGGGAGATGGCTGGTAGAGTTGAGCAGAGGGTGTTGCGACGGTTTGGGCATATGGAGAGAATGGATAATGAGCGATTGGTGAAAAAGATAACTAGATCTGATGTGAGAGGTGTAAGGCTGAGAGGAAGACCACGAATAGGATGGATGGACAGTGTGAAGAGAGCGCTGGATGCGAGAGGGATGTCTGTTGAGCAAGGAAGAGTGGCTGTGCGTGACAGAAATGGGTGGAGAGAAATTGTGAATGAATAAGTGATGACGCAGCCCTGAGGGGATATTCTCCCGCATTTGGTCTGATCAGCTATTTCAGGTCAGGTGCGGGTAAGGGGATGAGTCTGTTATGATGTGGCAGGGGTAAACCAGCTCTGCTGTCGGGCCCTGTTGCGGATGTCACTGATTGCATTGCACAGTTGACCCTTGTGCAGTGTGGTTCGGTGAGGATCTGTCCGTTCTCCCCTTTGGGGCTAAGATGCGAATGAATGTGTTTGAATGGATGAGTAAATGCGGAGTGTGTCGTCCTGTCTCAGCTACCTCCCTTTCCTTGGGGGAAGCAGCCTAGGTATATAGAGATATAGAGAGAGCCTTACCTGATACCAAGTGATGAGTCCAGGTGTGTAATGTAGAGAGCCATTACACGTTCGTTGGTGTTCTGTTGGTCAAGGTATTATAATCTTTAGTGTATGCAGAGGTCGGGGAACAGGGGTAAATTACCCCAAATGGGGTAATTATATAAATTTGGGGGGTAATGTATGTGCGGTATGAAAGATAATGCATGCGGTATATTACCGATTTTTCACGTAAATAATGTAAGTTTTAATAAAGAAGACCTAAAACCACCTATCGTTTATCATAACGTTTGTTGCTTTTGTATACCATATGCAACAATTTTTGGAGCAAACTGGCTCCTTTTTGTTTACTTCGAAGTCTCGGGCTAATTTAATTTTACTCAAATAAAATTTTGGGTAATACCGTAAAAAAGCTGCCCGACCTTTGTTGTAAGGATTCTGGTTATTATGTTAGGTTATTATATGCATCTTCAGGCGTTAGGGTAGAGTAGCACTTGCTTTTTTCTTAAGTTAAGCAGTGTTAGGATGTCACATTCGTTTTTTTATTTGTTTTTCTCAGGTTATTATGTCATTCTCGAAAAATTAAAATAAAACAAATAAAAACGTAAAAGCAGTAAAGTCAAAAATAAAACATTGCCATAATTAGCTGGGCCTTCAAGCCAGTGCTCGACAGAGGAAGAAAAAATTTGAGGAAATCGTTGGTGCAGAAGAAGCGCATTGAGCTTGTAGCTTGAAGGGAAGATGCTAGATTCTTGGGTTGTTCAGACTCTTGACGAAATCTGTTCCACCCTTATCTCTTTTCACATATGAGTACAACTCAGGACCTGGATACCTTTTCAGTTGTTACATATCATACTGTGTTGGAGGTTTGGTCCTTAGTAACAAAATATCTGCCGTAATGACCATTTGTGCAGTGGACAGGCATTAATCCTTTGTGCTGTCTTCCTTTGACGTAGGGCGAAATAACGAGGGATATGTGAGCATGTTGATTTACTGTAATGAATGACATGAGAGAATGAAATGCCAACAACATCGCCTTCTATCAATATATATATTTACGTGTATGAGGATATTAAACCTTATTTAATAATTCATGAATAATTTTTAAAACAGAAAGGGAAGGTAATGGGTTTCATTCGAAGGGCTTACATGGACAACAATTTCTACACTGATTGTTTATGAGGAATCCTGTAGGCAAGTTAATAGAAGTAAATCATATCTGGTTTAGCTTAACACTGTAATAAGAAAAAATCACAAGCTGGTTTTCAGAGTAAAATAATAAGTAAACGATATGAAAGGAATAATTCACAGGAAAAAGGGGGAAGACAAGTTAGGTCAGGGAAGAGGATTATAATAATGTCTGAGCATTGTGGTTAAGTAATGTGTGATTGATAAAGGTATATTGGCATGGTGGATCCTATGCTGCAAAAAGAATACCTAGTGTGATTTTAAATTATTAGATTTTTCGTGGATATTAATGATAGAAAAGTGCCTTAAAGGCATACAGAGGTACCGAAGATCTATTCAACCACACTGGTACTAAGAACACAAGAGGAAAAAGATACGCACATCCACAGAGGGAAAGCTATCCAGTAAAGAATATGGAGCGAATGAAACAAGGGGAAATCAGACGGAAAACATAGGAAGGTTTCGCAATAATGAATGAGTGTACATTTAGGATGTATAGATTATTTTACACTTTGAATCCAGTGACGTAATTTTCGTCGACTGTCGGACAAGACGTGCATCACTCCCGTAAACTTCAGTGATTTTAGCAATGTTACATCACCCACACAACACAACAAATCACTCTTCAACATCACACCACACCAAGGACATTAACCGAAGGGCCATGAAACTACTGCATGTAATATTTTGTACATTTTCTTTTCATTATGGCTATCCAAGAGAGAAGGAAATTCAGTTTCGTGGAGACCTAACATGGTGTACAGGTGGGTGAAGGCTACCTGTAACTTTTTTTATTTCGAAAAGTTCCTAAATTATATGGCTTAATGTGCCTCTGGTAGTAGCTGATAGAGAGGTGGCCCAACGGTAAGAAGTTAAATGGTACAGATACTAGCACTGACCTTCTTTTGAGTCAGTCATCTGCATGTCTTCTTTTTTCTTTTTTTTTCTTTTCTTTTTTAATGGCTGCAATGCAATGCGAAAGAAGAAAGATCTGAACACAAGGGGATAAACTAATTACTGACAAATAATTGTGAACTTGAGGCTGTGGCGTGTCTTCGGGAAGAAAAGAAAAAAACAAGGTCAGCAGATTATATCATCACATGGAAACTGAACATGCTGAAAAGATAAAACCCGTTTATTTTCCCAAGAAACATAATTTTTGAGTTGTGGGGATAATTAGTCCACTTGAACAATTCCCGACCCTGTTAAAAAATTACAGCCAGGCCAGGAACAGTGGTAGATGAAGATAATGCATATAGGAATCCTAGAGAGAAAGTATTACATGCAGCAACGGAAGTACGGGGAAGCCATGGCTGTGGGTAGCGTCATATTTAACGAACCAAGTGACGTGTCTTGTGTGTTTATGCTTGCAAATTCCAAGAGACTTTGTTTAGCTTCGTGAAGATACTTAGTACTGAAGGGGTGAAATAAGGTCCTTTAAAACACATTATTTCCAAAATTCTTCTCAAGCCTAAATATTCACATGGAGACAGCACCCAGATTTTCTTCTATTAATGTCATGTTACACTTTCAGCCATTACTTATGCAGTACTTAAGACTTGTTAGTGAGTGAGTAATAAGCCATGAAGCGTCCCATGTCATTAGTCACCAATAAAAAGTATGGAAATGAATGATCTCGAGTATTATTGACAGCCTCTTCACCATCTTTCGTCATATCAGATACGCTTTTCTTATAAACACATCATAATATTTAGGGGAATAACACTGGAAAAGAAATAATTATAAGGGCCAGATGTCCAGCACCTTGACAAGATCTTTCAATTCTACACATCACGACACAAGTAGTGCTTCAGATGTAGACGCAGGATGACATTTTCTCTATCTGATAAGTAATTAATAAATAAATAAATTTATTTATTTATTCCTTAATTAAGAAAATTGTTAATCATTATGATAAATACAGCTTTATTGATCACTGAACCCTGAAAGTGCGTCACCAATGACAATGTCTTCGGGCACTGAATTTTCGTGACTGCTGACCTCTTCATCAGTACATATAACAATGTCTTTATACGGTATATCAGTTCATCTTCCATGACACCAAGGGCATTAATGAAACGGTTTTCTAACAGACATCATTACACTCTTGGTTTTAGCTTCATGTGCCAAAGACACGCTCGCAAACCTCTGGGTTATTTTTTGGTGTGAACACATGATGGGATGCCACCATCCACTTAATCCACTCATCACGCTTCAAAATCTGAAGGATTTATCCAGTGGTAGGCACAGCTAACGGAAAAGTTAGCTTCGATAACCGCTAATCCACTAACACAAAAGCTAACTTCAAGAACGCCAAACCGATAAACCACTAAAAATAAAAAAAATAGTGGAAGCTAATGATAACCGCTAACTGCTGACTTTTATTATATGAATTTAACTTCAGTTTGTTTGTTTGTTTGTTTGTTTTTGGCTCGTTAACCCTTAAAGAGAGCTGAAACTTTAATGTTGTAGCTTAGACACAGAGGCTTCAAAGAGGTACCGGTATAGCACGCTAAGATCAGATGATGATCAAGGTGTATGTAAATAATTGAATGGAGAAATGAAACTGAGCACTAATTTACATTCAACATACAGTTTATTTACAGTAAAAAAGTATGAAGCCAATCCAAAATATTAAGAAGTAAAAATACACATGAAAAATAACTTTAATAACCTAGTTAATGCATTCACTCTGGCTTGGCCCACAGCTCCTTCTCCGTTGATTAGTGGACTTAAAGTTAGCGGAACTAAATTTAGCGGTCGTTAATTGGTCAGCTAATAGTTTTCAAAGTTAGTGGAAGCACTAATCCGCTAACAAAAAAAAAAAGTTTACTAATTAATGGTTATTGGATTAGCGGAACCGTGCCCACCCCTGGATTCATCTAAAGAAAATTCATTAGCAGAACTGTTGAAGTTCTTCCCCTACATCAGTTATGTGATTTTGTGTCGATTATGGGCACTGGCGTGATACCATTCTAGCACTGCCTTCTTGTTTGCCCTAACACAAGGATGGTTTGGCCATAGATTTCCCTAAAACCTGACGCCAACATTGTTCATCAGTACTCAAGGATGTGTGTGATCTCAACTCGTCAGTACATTAGTTATAACCTGATTTGAAAGTTAACATTGGCGGGAGTTTAATTTCATCAACATAATATGGCTGGTCGTTTTCACCATTATCGTTTTTATGCTTTTATGTTAATGCTTGTATTCGATGCTACATGAAATTTCAAACCAAGCCAATTTAGTACTGAAAATTTCTTCAAGTTTGTAATCTCTGTTCTTTCTTGCACTGATCACAAGTTCATGGAATTGAAGGATTTATTGTTCATATTCGTCCTGCATTCAGTAAGATACTCTTCTTACACAAGAGACCAACTAATGGCTTTTCATTAGGGGATGGCACCTAGCTAATGTACCATTCACGTCATCCAAACCACTCTCTGCTGAATGTCATCATAAGGCAGTGCCCGAGCTCTCATGCTCTATTGCCGTATTTATAACGTTTTCTTTCAGTTATAGTAATTTAGGAGGAGGTCCATGAAGTGCAGTGCCGGACTACCCAATGTGCACAATGTGAATGTACCTAGTTGTTCAAAACATCATGAGGCCTCAAAAACATGTGATTCTTGTATAACAAAAAATACTAAATAAAACAAAAGAAAACAGTATATGTTTTATCTGGATAAGTAATGTCTAGAATTCCGTACGCATTCATACCATATATAAAGTCTATCGTCACGGTAAAGTGTTCTCATATTTAACTGTTGGGAATTATTAATATTATTTTTTTCCCTAATGCGACGAAGGAGGAACCAAAGGCAACAAGCCCGCAATTATTGTTCCTTCCAAGAGAAAAACAAAATATAAGAGAGAGCCAAATTCAAGATCCGATCATTTCGAGATGCTTGGACGCATTCCTTTTGAAAGACTGGAGATCATAGGAAGCTGGAAATACAGACGGAGGGAGACAGTTCCAGAGCTGACCTGTTGCATAAATGAAGGGCTGGGAGTAACGGTTAACTCTTGCATTAGAGAGTTGAACAGAAAAGGGGTGAGAGTTTGCTGCCAGACGGGTGCTACGCGCCCATCGTAGAGGTGGAGGAATGCTTGCAGACAGTTCAGAGGAGCAGTGACCATTGAAGTAGCGATAGAAAAGAGATAAAGATGCAAAAGTGCGGCGAAGAGACAGAGGAGAGTTCATGAGACAAAAAGCCTTTGATTCCACTCTATTGAGAAGAGCTGTATGTGGGGAGCCTCCCCACACATGGATATCATTTCCTGCTCCACGTTCAGCTTCATACTGTAAAGTGGGTGTGTACCCTGAATTCTCATTAGTACGTCAGTTATCCTGTATGTTTTTACTTTAATATACTGCATTATACTACAACTAGTTAAGACATTTGAAACAGCTGATCAGTTGAAAATCAGTAGCCTACCCATCCAGGTCATGTACTAAGAAGGCTATAATTTGCAATTATCCCAGGGGCTGTTCATATGACTGAATAACAGTGTGTTTTTGGAGATGAAAGCAAATACATCATAATTTTTTTCTCAATGGTTGTTAATTGTTTAACATAATATTAATGCATATTTACTGCCTATGGCATATTGAAAGGATAGGCTAATCTAATTTGGGTAAGAAAAATTATAATTTTGGACTACAGTAGATATAATGTTAATTATACCCTTCCGACCTGAACTTGCCATAGAATTGAATAATTGTAAGTGCTCATTTTTTTTTATAATGTCAGAAAAGTGTTACAGCTCTGTGGGATTTTTGCATTTCATGGAAGCCCGTTCCATTACACAGTCGTGGCAGAGTTCATTATCGAATTGACGAGGGATACTATATCTTGGCTTTCTTACAGTACATTATAATAATATTAAGGTCTGAAAGATTTGACATTCAGACTGATAATGAATTTTTAGTTTTTATTGTCTATGATGATGATGATTTTATATTTAATGTATAATGCAATATTGTACTGTGCACTTCGAATTTGCATAATTATTACTTTTCTTATATAAAGAATTATTGCCCCTCATTCTGACAAAACATATTTATTATTATATTCCAGTTTGCTAATACATTGTGTTTCAAGTGCTGATATCGTAATAGTCATGTAAAATCACCAGCAAAATATGTGATAGTTTGTTTTGAATTCTGTTGCAGTGTCATTTCTCACATCTGTGTTTAAACAAACAAGTTTACTTTAAAAGTTATGTTTAGTAAATAAGTTGTAACCCTTACTGAATGTTTAAAAATTGTGTACAATTTCAACTGTAAATATAAGAAAGAAACTTAGCTAGCACACATACATTATAGCACCTCCCTTCCCCCAGAATTGGGCTTGGCTCCACCTTCTCACCACCTTCCCTGTTGTGAGAACCTGCTAATGCCACTGCATGTATCACAACATGTTGCCAGAAATATTGTTATGAAACCTCTAGGAGGTAATGTTTATGGTGTAACTATTAATTTGTGCTAGAAATGGTATCTTCACTTCCTGGTCTGGTAGTAATGCACTCTAATGAATGGAATTGTCGCCAGCACTGAAATACAGTTTGACCTGCACTTGGGTACGTTAGTCTTAAATAAGGATCTCTAATCCTTCCAGCCACTACTCATCATGTTTCTGGTAGAACTTTAATATTCGTGTGGGATGCTGAGGAAACTGTATTGTTGTTTCCGCAGTGATATGTGGGTAATTGAGATAGTTAAATGATACTACACTGGTGCTGTACTTAGTCATAGGGAGGGTAAGTAGAAAGGTAGCAGGCAAGGGTAATTGGGAGCTGTGTATCTAGCTGGATGAGAGGGAAAGCATGTCTTGGTTCGCTGTGTAAACTTATTATCCTTACCAGCATGGCACGAATCTAGACAAACGTAAGTATCTGTCCTAAGTCCAAACCATTATTGCATAATATGTTCCCATTAGACCAGGATCGACAGGAGAAATGGTAGACATATGAATTAATGAAAGACAAGCATTCGCTAGCCGAAAGCTAAACACCTGCCGGAATATGCTGTTGGCAAGTCCAAGATTTAGGCCATATCATGATACCCTGAAGGTTTCATGTTGATAGCTCAAGCCGCTCATCAGATATAATGGTACTTAACCCTAGATAGGTAATCTTGATTTTGTTACTATATTAGGTAACGTGGGGTCTGACGGACCCCACGGAAAAAAAAAAAAAAAAAAAAACTTCCGTTTGAGATATTTCAAAATGCTTCAATACACGAATAATTCAACCCGTTATCTTTAAATAGGGCCAGAAAAAATAAAGTTTAATTGAAGAAATATATATTTTTTTAAAGTTTATACAAAAATGATTAAATTTTAGGTATACAAATTTTAAAATTAAATCTTGCAAAATTGAAAAGTAATATCATGATGTTGGGACCTTCTGTATACAAAAGGAGAAAGACAGCAAATTGAAATAAAAAAATCACAAGAGGGCTCAACTGAGGTTACATTATAGGTAATCTGGGGTCTAACATACCCTAATCGCTCTATAGAGCAAAATCAGAGCCAGGTACAGCTATGACCCCATCATCCCCATGAAGAGCATCACTAGGCAGGAAGGTAATGAGACGGACAAATCTGTAGACCTTATGCTCATATTTTTAAAGATTTAATTTCGGGGACTGGGGTTTCTGAGACCCCACATTACCTATCTAGGGTTAAGGTGGGCAATACAAACCAGTTGGCCTTTAGTAGACACTTTGGTAATCTTGACTTTGGCTACGAGTGTCCATTATGGAACTTATCCAAGATTTTGGCCATATCTTGATATCCTGAAGGTTTCATGTTGATAGCTCAAGCCGTTCATGAGTTATAATAGGAACACACACACACACACACACACACACACACACACACACACACACACACACACACAGGCAGGCAAGAATATTACCGGTATCATTCCCCCTTCTAGAAGAGGGCAATAACTACTCTAAACAAACACTGGGGGCTCACATATAAGGCATATCCTCAAAATTATATAAGAAAATTCAGTTTTTCTTATCCTAAATTAGACGTGAAAATTTTTTTATCATCGTGGTCCAATTGTCAGTAGTAAAAAATTTATGATGAGGGCTACTGATGATATAATGGATCAGTTAGGAGGATTTGTATCGCACACATGATCAATGGTAACTGTAGCTCTGTATTGGGTGTGAATGGGGCATATGTTCATCACATCATACTGTACTCAAAATTATTTGGCGAAGAACCTCCTGAACTTTCTCACACACGTTTCGGGACGTCCTATATACTTATACATGGTGAGCAAGGTCCATGTAGGCAGGTCAGCCAGCCAGCTGACCAGTTTTCGCTCGATTTACGCAGTGACGTCACGTGGGAACCTCTTGGCTCACCCGAGCTCCGTTTTCTTCTCTTTTTACCTAATGTTTAAAAAAGAAAATGAGAAGAAAGGAGAGGAAGTGTGCTGTATTTAAGGGAAAGCAAATTATTCCAGTAACTTTACTTTTATTCACTCATATATTAGCTGCTTACATCAAAAGACAAGCACTCAAGGCAAAGTGTTATCCTATTTCTCTTACACCGACAGTTTCATTATTTTTCTGGTATTACTTCTGCAGTTCTTGCTTTTTCTCTTATTCAGCTTTATGTCTCTGTTTAATTTCCTAAAGTACACAAATATTTTGACAAAAAAGGATATAACTTCATCTCGTGCATCAACACCAACACTTTTTATCTCGGATACAGTTGTTTTGGGGCAATCTTTACCCTCTGTCAGACTGTCTCTATGTACAGCCTTGATTACTTCTTATAATTGTAAGCTGACAAGAAAAGTATTCAAAGGAACATATAGTTCTCCTCTGTTTATTTGGTCAGTCCATGTTTTGATCATGAATTTGCATTTACTAGCCTTTTGGCCCAAGTGAGGGTACTTTACGCTAAATTTCCTAACATCATAGCCACCAATGTACCTTAGAGCTTCCTCGTCTATCACGGACTCAATTGCTTTACTTGCAAAACCATCAGCCTGTACTCCGTTTTCTAGGTTTTCATCAAACTCATTATCTATTCTTAGATCTGATTGATCACCAATATCCAATACTTTAAAACAGAGGATTGTTATATAAAGTTCTACTGCCAGCTGTCTATCCCTGATTATGCTAGTGCCATTTTTTGCTTGTTTCATCACAGAGTTACTTAACAAATAACCCAAAATATCTGCATTAGTGTTTGGTTTCTCAGCTGTTTGTACAACATCTCTTCCCAGGACCATCTTTTTTAGCCTATATTTAATATTCATACTATTTGGATGGTCATATGTACAATTCATCTGTCTTATGCAACCAAAAAAGTGCTGTAAACAATCTTGATTCAGTTTTCTTGTTAACATATAGTCAAGGTTAAAAGACTTCTGTAACTTGCAATACTTTGGTGACAGAAACTCCGTGTACAAACAGCTAGATAAGCTGTTTATTACAAGCTCACAGTAAAATAGTCTGCCCGTCTTGGCAGCCTGCTAAGAACTGATGCAATAACGCCTTCTTCCCAGGCTTCTGGTCCTGGGAAAGCATGCTAAGTCAGCAAGTTTAGTGGGGGCATGTATGCATTGGGGGGGAGACATATTGTGAAGGGGGTACACTACTGGGGGGACATATATACATCGGGGGTAGACATATTGTGGAGGGGGTACACTACTCCCCCGGGTAGCTGAGTGGTGTCTCCTGACACCAGGAGTTAAAGGATGTTTGATTATAGTATGAAGACAAGGTCGGGGAGGGTTGTACAAGGGATAAGTATGATACAGGGGCAGTAGGGGAGACATGGCCATGTTGAGGGGAGAGAATTAGAAGGATATATACATATAAGATATACAAGGATTAATAGGTACGAGTCCAGTAAGTGTCGAAGGTATACATAGACATAATGGGAATTACACAATAATAGTTTGGTACATGATAAACAAGGAGTAGATATGAGAGTTCTATTGTTCGTCGTTCATTTTTTTTTTTTTGTATTTTCTGTAGGATACACTGTCACTCAGTAATGCATTAAAGAAATACCATCATTTTCTAGTAGGTAGAGTTCTGTTCACAGGTTAGTTAACTGTCAGATGGCATTGGTAGTCACGGAATGTGAGGGCACTAAGTACGGGGAGTTTCTACGTCATGTGTAAGGCGTACTACGCCTGTAGCGACTCTGATTTCCTGGAGTCGACGTTCCATTTTTCTGATACAACAATATGATGAGTAGAAAACCTATGAAAGCGATAACCACAGGGGGAAACACAACTGTTGGATGAACCCATGAACGGCTGAAGGCCAGAGAAAATTGATCCATAATGAAATCACTGTCATTGAGAAAGGTGAGCATGCGCAAGTTAGGGGAGGTGATGGTAATGTTGGCAGATGGTAGGGTTGAAGGCATGTCGAGTGGTTGAAAGATGTCATAGGAGTGTTTACGGACAGCTTGGTGATAGCGAGTGGCGTAAGTGATGACGGACTATGATTTGACGGTACAATAGTCAGGTGCTTTGTAGAGACCACTAGCAGGGATGGATCGAACCGAAGAACCAGGACACATGATTGTGACAGAGATGGGAACAGCAAAGAAGAAGTACTGGACATAGTTGAGGTGAGCATGGTGGACCGGGAGGTCAGGAGCTGGGACAAAAGAACAGGCCGAGTAGATGGAATGGTTGCGAACTAAAGCAGACTCGCAGGGTGTAGCACTGCTAGGGAAGATAGCGAAAAGGTGGGCAGCACAGAGACGAGAGGTCGGAGGAAGGGAGGAACATTTCTGGAGGTCTGTGGAAGAAAAGAAAGCAACGGAAAGATGATCATGGGAGAGGAGGAAATATTCTGAAGGAACAGATACTTGTAACAAGGAGTTGTTGAGGTGGAAAGGGAAAGGAATGATGTAGAAAAGGTTAAAGGTTATGGCAGAACGGAGAGGAATATGAACGACGACGTCTGTGGGGAGAAGAGTGGCTTCGAGAACAGGATAATAATTTTCAAGGGAGGAGTAGGGGAGGACTGGGGAGAGACCGAAGGTGGAGTGAGCCCATTCCAGGACAGAACGGAGAGCTGAGACAGGGACTAAGTCGGCAGTGACACGTCCATTGATAGCATCGACCAGGATACGAACCAAGGTAGAGCAGCGGTGTTTTGAACCATCAGATTCTGACCGCCTCCTCCGATTTTTAGTGACATCACAAGATACACGACGTCTCGCATCTCCCAGCCTCGCAACTCCTCAGTGCCTCTAGTGGTGTAATACCTGGCTGTGCTTTCTGAGTGTACAATTTTTCTCACCAGTGCTCACCTCTCAAACAACCCCACCCACACGCCTTGTTCCTGACCACAAGTGTCACCGTCGCCGACCTACACACCTGTTGCACCTGTTCCCAGCACCTGTTCCCAGCACCTGTTCCGAACTCTTCATAACTCCTGCCCCCACGGTGCCACTTATCACTGTCTGCCCACTGCCTGCCCACCACCATTCTCTGCATTTGCAACTCAACAGCTCTACACCTGCCTTGAACCAACATCTGCCCTCACCACCCACCACCGGCCTCCGCCGCTGCCACATCTGGTCTGCATTACGTGAGCCTCCTAAGACCGCCACTCCCTGCCGGTGACTCATCGCGGCGTCTCTTCTCCTCTCCGCCCAGCTGTCTCTCCACCGCCGCCCCGCCTCGCCCCGCCTTGCCCCGCCCCACCCCGCCCCGCCCCGCCTCAGCCCAGCTCCGCCGAGCCACTCCTGCACGTCATACGTCTCAACACTCCCGTCTCTACTGTGTAACTATAGTATATCTTTCCTTTCCATAGAGATTATCCTCGATTTTCTCTACAGATTGGATATTGTAAATATTCCATCTCATTTCCATTACCCCGTTTTCATCTTCACCTACGTTATTTATACTCCATCTCATCCTTCGCCTTTATTTAAACCATCCATCCCCGCACCTTCATTCATTTTCACACCTCGTGTATTCCATTCTCTCATTGTTATATTATACATTTCCACCTACGTATCCATCTTCATCCTTTCATTTTCCATTGCCGCATTAAATGTCATACTTTCCACATCACCCGCTTAACACCAGCCCTCTCGACCCGGAAACATCACCTGATCCTACCCTGTCTGCCGACTCTAACACAATTACTCATTTACGAAGTGGCAAAGAGTACCACCGCCCTGTACCTGAGACTCCCGTTTCACTTCCCGCAGAATCACTTCCTACCCATCCTACACTCGTAAATCCAGATACCTTCTCTTCTACTCCTGCCTCTACACTCCCTTCTTCTTCCTCTACTCCTTCCCCTCTCATTCCCTCTGCTGCCTCCCTTCATACCCCATCTTGCTCGCCCTTAACTGCCACTACCTTCTCTCTCTCCCACACCTCTCCTGCCACCACTTCTGCACTTCCAGCCATGGCCAACCCTCCACAGTCTATCTATCTCGACGATGCCAATCGTCCCAAATTTACCGGCCAGGACCCAACTTGGTCTGTCTATGATTTCCTCAAAGAAGTCGAAACAGAAATCCACAATAGACAAATCACCGATGCATCGCTCAAAGTAGCCTACCTCATGGGTCGCTTGCACCACGGCAAATCGGACATCGGATCCGCGATCCATGCAGGACATTTCGATAGCATTCGTACCTTTGCTGATTTTCGTACAGAACTCATCAGCCTTTGTTGCCAGCATTCAAATACCGCGTCTCTCATGGGATTCATTAATCTCCTAAACCAACTAGATGAGGACTTGCGAGTCCCAGCGCAATATGCCAAGCTCCGCGAAGCTGCCGCCACCATGAAAGCAACTAGTAGCGAGATGCTCCAATTACTGGTAGGCACGAAATGGTTAGAAGACAAGAATGGCGTTCCAATGCTTTCACTCACCAACTTTGCTGACTTAATTGGTTACCTGAGATTCCTTCACTGGCTTACTCCTAAACAGCGAGAGCTAGCCTTGGAAATCGGTTTCAATCCAGGAAATAAAATTATTCAGGTCACTAAAGCCATTCATGAAAGAACAGGTTCGAACTACACGCGTCAGGGCACCAACCAACCTTTGGCCTCCTCAGTCTGTCACACCTCCACTACCCCAGATCAATCTCGCTCCCGTCCCACCACATGCGGCAGACCTGCCACACATCCTTCTCCTACCACAGGTCGTGATCAATCTAGCGTCCGACGAAACAGACAATCTTCGATTCTTTGCTGGCACTGTGGTCATCCTGGACATCAAGCATCCAGTTGCGACTGTACATACAGACGTCCTCACTCCCAAACCAGACAGCGTACGCCTTCCCGCTCACGTCATCCACACTCCAAATACCACAAATCAAGCACGACCCACACCACTGAGGAATGTCGTTACCTCAACCGCCAACAGTCGGGGGAAGCACCGTGCCCGTATCAGACCAATATCACGTAGAACCAGACACCCAACTCCCCATCCGCCATGTAGGTCCCATAACATCCTCGGGTTTAGTCATTCTCGGATGCAGTCATGACATACCAACGTCATTCTTCTTGGACACAGGATCTATAGTAAATCTCATCTCCGACACTTCCTTACAAATTATTCATTGACATCACAACCACGTCAGTTTCCTAGAACCGCCAGCCATTCGCCTTTGTGGTGTCAAAGGCTCTGAGTTTAAGGTTAAGGGAAGAGTCACCCTTGAAGTCAAACTCCACAGAGATTTGTCCCCTATCCCCATTGAATTTCATGTTCACTAATGACTTGCAGTATCCCACCGCTGCCACCAAATGTAACCTGCAATACTTTGGTGATAGAAACTCCGTGTACAAACAGCTAAATAAGGAGTTTATTACAAGCTCACAGTAAAATAGTCTGCCCATCTTGGCTGCCTGCTAAGAACTGATGCAATAACGCCTTCTTCCCAGGCTTCAGGTCCTGGGAAAACATGCTAAGTCAGCAAGTTTAGTGGGGGCATGTATGCATTGGAGGGGGGACATATTGTGGAGGGGGTACACTTCTGGAGCATTTCATATAGTTCAATAAGTGACCTAGAAGATAATAACACCCCTTTTTGAAATTTATGTAGGCCCTTAAACTGTGGTGATTTTACTCTCAATGTTGTCATCACTTCAATCATTCTTTGTAATACATTCGTTTGTTCATGTAAATTCATTCCAAATGCATTAAGTGATTGTTTTTCACCAAAATAATGTGCAGAATTCATTAAATCAAACCACTCATCCACAGGAGCTATGAAATTAGCAGTTTCCCTCCAACTAGTACTCTTGAGTAAGTCTCTTTCCCCAAGATATTTAATTGATCTAGAGCATGGCATTGATATAAGCTGGACAGCATATTTAACCCTCTGTCTTTGGTGACCACAAACATTCAAATGCATTTCGTTTCACTTGTAAGCAAGACCATAATCTGTCTTACGTGCTGCCATCATTTCACGAATACAGGAATCAGATATAAAACTTCCATCACTAAGGTAATATCCTGAATCCAGAAAAGTATTCGTGATTATTTTGATCAGATGTGGAACATCTGCAGAAATAAAAACATCCCTATCAGCACTTGGATTTTTGAAGGCACATTTTTTTTCCTACAGGATCAATACCAAACTCTTTCCAGATCTTAAGATTACTAGTCCCTTAGTCATGGACAACTGCAACAACAGGGTAACCTGCAAGTTCAATTTTCCCTGTTAAAGATAATAAGGACGTGGTAATTGGAAGGAATGTAAGGGAGCGAATGATGAGGTGAAAGAGAGAGAGATTGTCCAGGTGCTTGAGGGTGCGAAAGTGGATGTATGTGGAATAACTGAAAAAAAATGGAGAGGAGAAAGTGTGAGAGAATGGGAGTATGGATGGGGTATATGTGCAGGAGTAGGTGAGAATGAGAGGGCAAAGGAAGGAGTATGTATAGTTGTGAGTAAAAGATGGAAGAGGAGCATAAGACAGTATGGATCAGTTGGGTCAAGGATTGTGTGGGTAAAGTTGAAAGTTGGAATACAAATGTGGGCGATTGTGTGTGTGTATGCACCAACGCAAGATCGTGCTAGAAGAGTGAGAGAAGAGTTCTGGACAAATGTAGAAGTGTGCATGGAAAAGTTTGGAAGGAATGAGAGAGTGTTTTTGATTGGTGATATGAATGGTAAAGTTGGGAATGTGAAGGTGGATGGAATAGTTGGTGAGTGGGGTATGCCTGCTGAGATAGATGAGAATGGGAGTGCGTTAGTGGACATTTGTGCAGGGAGGGGGTTGGTGATAGCCAATACCCTCTTCAGGCATAATATGATCCACAGGTATACATGGCGAGTGATGAGAAGGGTGGGTGGTGAACTGAATGAAAGGAAGGCATGCAATGATTGATTATGTGTGTGTGGATAAAAGGATGCGAAGATGTGTAAAGGATGCAAGAGTGTATAGAGGTTGGGGGAGTGGACTTTCTGACCACTACTTGGTGGTGGCCAGAATTAGAGTGCAAGTAAGATGGAGGAATAGGAGAAAGGAAAGACGAGAGGAAGGAGTAGTTGCAAGGAGAGTGGAAAGGTTACAAGAGGATGAGAAAAAGGCAGAGTATAAGAGAGAAGTGGAGGAACGTTTGGGCAAATATGAATTGGAGCAGATGGGAGACGTGGAAGGTGTGTGTAAGATATTTACAGAAGAATTATGTGCAGCATGTGATGTGGTGTGTGGAAGGAAGAGAAGACGGAGGGGGGTGTAAGGAACAGCGTGGTGGACTGAAGAGGTGAAACAGGCTGTGGCACAAAAGAAGAAAGCATACAATGAATGGATGAGAAATAGGGGCGTGGAAGAAGTTGAGAGGCGGAAGAAAGAGTTATATGTGGAAAGAAAGAGAGAGGTGAAAAGATTAGTAAGAGAGAGTAAGAAGAGAGTGGATGAGGAATTTGGAAGGAATTTGAGTGTAAAGTGAAGGGACTGTAAGAAAATGTTCTGGAGAGAGGTGAAAAGAGTTAGACAGGGTGGAAGTGAAGTTAGCAGGGAAATGAAAGATAAAAATGGTAGATTATTAGTGGAGAAGGGAGAAAAAGTGAGCAGATGGAGAGAGCACTTTAAGGAATTGTTGAACGTAGAGGATGGAAGTAATGCGAGTATAAGTGGCTGGGGAATGGCTGGGAGAAGGAGGGAGATGAGAAGACAGGAAGAAATAAGGAGGATAGAAGTTGTGGAAGCAATGAAGAAAGTTAAATCGGGGAAAGCCCCAGGAATTGATGGAGTGTGTGGTGAAATGCTGAAGCATGGGGGAGAGATAGTAGTAGAATGGATGTGGCAGATGTGCAGATTGGCCTGGGAGGAAAGTAGAGTCCCGGAGGATTGGAAGTCAGGTATAATTATTCCCTTGTACAAAGGAAAAGAGGAAAAAGAAGTGTGTGGTAATCATAGGGGCATTTGTCTTCTTAGTATAATAGGAAAAGTGTATGGTACGATACTTATAGACAGAGTTAGAGAAAGAACAGAGAAATTAGTTGGAGAAGAACAGGGAGGCTTTAGGAAGGGAAGAGGTTGTGTGGATCAGATATTCATTCTTAGATCTTTAGTGGAAAAGTTTCTAGAGAAGGGAAAGAAGTTGTATGCGGCTTTCATGGATTTGGAGAAAGCATATGACAGGGTGGATAGACAAGGATTGTGGAAAGTGTTAAGAATATATGGAGTAGATGGGAAGTTGCTGAATGCTGTGAAGAGTATGTACGATGGTGCGAAGGCTGCAGTGCGTGTGGATGGTGAACTAAGTGAATTTTTCACTTTGAAAGTTGGGTTGAAACAGCGATGTGTCATGTCTCCATGGTTGTTCAATCCGTACATGGATGGGGTAATAAAAGAGGTACAAGGTAGGGTAGTGGATGTTGGAGTGGCCCTGGTGAGAGAGGATAGTGTTTGGAAACTCCCTGTACTGTTGTTTGTGGATGATACTGTGTTGATGAGTGAAGACGAAGGGGAGCTGCAAGGCTTGGTGGATGAGTTTGAGAGAGTGTGTAAGAAACGGAATCTAAAGGTGAATGTAGGGAAGAGTAAAGTGATGGTCTTTGAGAGAGGTGAAGTTAGAGAATGTACAGCGAGGTTGGATGGTGAGGAATTGGAAAATGTGAGTACGTTTAAGTACTTGGGTAGTGTGATGAGTAAGGATGGAGGTTTGGAGGGTGGAGTGCTTGAAAGGGTACAGCAGGGAAGAAAGGTTGCTGGTTCTTTGAAAGCAGTGATAAGAAACAGGGAAGTGAGCATGGAAGTGAAAAAGTTACTACATGACATTATTGTGATACCAACTCTAACATACGGAAGTGAAGCTTGGACATTGTTGGAAGGACACAAGTCAAGAGTGAGAGCAGTAGAAATGAATAATTTAAGAGGAGCCTGTGGAGTCACGTGGAGAGACAGGCTGACGAATGAGGATATAAAGGAGCGTTGTGGTGTTGATGTGGATGTGATAGGAAGCGTTATGAGGAACACACTGAGGTGGTTTGGCCATGTGGAGAGGATGGAGGGTGAAAGACTGACGAAGAGAGTGTATGTGAGTGAGGTGGAGGGGGGAAGAGGGAGGGGAAGGCCGAGGATGAGATGGAGGGATGGGGTGGAGAGGTATATGAGAGAGGGGTGTGTGAGTTGGGAGCAGGGCAGTGAAATGGCGGGGGACAGGGCGACTTGGAGGCGATTTGTTTGTGGCCACACCAAACGGGATTGAGGCGTCTGGCAATAGATAGATAGATAGATAGATAGATAGAAAATTAATAAGGTTTTGTGTTTATTCATCAAGTCAGAATCATAAAAAAAAAAAAATGGCCTTCCTCCAGTTGCCTACAAGTCCTGTGAACATGGGAAGCTGGACTTTCTCATGGGGCTTGTAAAGTATGCCTTTTCCTTTATCATAATTCCATTCACTTTCTATACTCATTTCGTCAAATGACATTACAGCTAACTTTTCAAGAGGACTAAAAGTATCAGCCTTTGTCTTCATTAGTGACAAAATAGAATGTAAGATACTACAGTAGGTTCACATGCAAAAGTTCTGGCTTTTTCATTTCTTGTTGCCTTACAGGGCAAGGGAAATCCTTTCTTATTACTGAGGTATTCATATCATTTTGGACTAATACTTCTCAACGTGAAAGCTGCAGATACATCTTCATCTGGCCAATGCCTAACACTCTTCTTGTTTATAATGGCACTGATTTGTGTTTTTACTGAAAATCGGCCCTAAAATGCTTTCTACTCTGTCATTTACTTTGCTGTTGCTTAGTTCTGGATCCGATATACTCGCATTTGCTTTCGGTGCAGAATTTTCATCCTGGAGCTTAATCCTCTCGTCTCCTAACTGCTTAATATTCAGCTGTAACTCTTCACGAACAGACTTTTCACTTTGAACGCTGGTAATTTGTCGGTTTTCAAGGTTGCCCATCAACATATTACCTGACATCATGTGAAGACCATAATCAATTTCCTTAGCACCTTGTTCATCATCACATTTACCAGAATAATTTTCATTGCTAGGTATCATATCTTGCACTGTTTTCTGAAGGTAACTTTGTTTTGTCTTGTCACATCTCATACTGGACTCTTCAGTTGGAGAAATAGATATTTCATTACTACCAGCAGAATTCAGGGTACATGATTTCTTTTCAGCATCAGACAACATATACTGTATGGTTCTTTTTAGTCCACGTTTGTCTGCTCTCCTAGACCTCTCACTGGACTTCTCAGCTGTACTTGTAGCTAAATATAACCTGCATGATTAGCAAGTCTTATTTTCCTTAATGAGCGCACGGGCGCACGCACACACACACACACACACACACACACACACACACACACACACACACACACACACACACACACACACACACACACACACACACACACACACACACACACACACACACACACACACAAACACACACACACACATACAACACCAGCCCACCATAAATTCCCTTCTGCACACACATCATAACACCAGCCCACCATAAACTCCCTACTGCACACATCATAACACCAGCCCACCATAAAAACCCTACTGCACACATCATAACACCAGCCCACCATAAACTCCCTATTGCATACTCATCATAACACCAGCCCACCATTAATTCTCTCCTGCACACATCATAACACCAGCCCACCATAAACTCCCTACTGCACACATCATAACACCAGCCCACCATAAATTGTTCACAGCACACCCACCTTAACACTAGACCACCAGATATTACCCACTGCACATACGCCCTTCATAAAACCAGCCCAGCATATGTACAGTATACAGTTTAATGATGTCACAATATACTAAACACATCACAAAATGGAATATACCTTCCCAATAACACAGTACATTCACTACATCACACACATTGTAGTATTGTAGATAAACCATAGCTGACACATCACTACAGCCACAAACCCACTGCACAATGCTTGCAGTACAGTATCAATGATACTAACATACCACGAGGCAGAGAGTTGGCACAGCATCATCCTTTATTGGCCTGTGAACTTTTGGCGGTTCCACTCCAAGGAGACGGTGTTTCAGTTCATATTTGTAGTCAGAAGCTGAGAAATGTATCGATCATATCGCTGCATTGTCTGGGTTAAAATCATCACCACGGCGATAGGAAATAATCCACTGTTGTCTGAGATGTGTTTCGTTGGGAAATCTGAAATACCGAATGCTGGATCCTGCAGTGGTTTTCCTTCTGTTATTACAGCCGTACTCTACAATGCACAACTGCTGGGCATGTTTGCAACATAAATTGAGATCTGTTCATATAAAATTGTTAACTGGATCACAAAATATTAGTTTGGTATATGTCTCAGAGAAAAGTGTGCACACGAGTGTGACTTGGGCCAACCTGCCCACTGGCCGACCTGTCTACGTACATGGACCTTGATGGTTAGCTTGGCCTTCACCCTTTACAAAGCGTTGATTACACCTGTGCTCAAGAAAAGATAGCAGGTGTTTCAGTACTCGCGTATGTGTGTGTGTGTGTGTGTGTGTGTGTGAAGAAAACTACTGTTTAGTTTTTATCGAATTTTAACCAAATTTAGTGGAAGAATTAAGGGAGTTCCAGGAAGCTTACCTCGTATTTATAAGAACAATGGATCAAAAGTCAAGGTCACAGGGTTGGCTAAAAATTTGACTCAACAAGGTCAGAGTAAGCAATTATTATCCGATTTAGATGAAGCTGTCACGGAGGGGAGGGAAATAGAATAAATCGCCGCCCATTATCACTGGGAGGAAAAGAATATACAGAATATAATTTTCCACTACTTGTGGAAGGAAAAGGAAAGTCGCCTTCTATGAAAGGAGGAATCGACTTATGAAATAGCGTATTAAATTTTATCTTTATTCTGGGTTACGATGCCGATTTTCTTTAATCTGGCTTACATCGCCATTTCTCTATAGAGCTTTTCCATGTGACGTCACGAGTCATGTGACTTTTATTTTCGGCGCCACATTGGACGGCAAATTGTCGGACGTCTAGAGATATAGAATTGCAAAATCCACAATGGTATTCCACTATTGTGCCTTCACCTGTAAGACAAGGCAGAAAACTGTAAGTGGGGTACACTTCTACCTGTTTCTAGCCAATGAGGAAAGGCGACAGAAGTGGGTAGCTGCCGTGAAGAGGGAGAACTGGCAGCCGACGGCTTACTCCCTCCTCTGTAGCAAGCATTTCATATCAGGTGAGCCGATGATTTGTGAGTAGATACGGGTGTATTTACCATTCTTAGCAGTTGTAGGTGTCATGTGTTATCCTAAGTATGTTAATGTCACAGAGCACAAGACCCATACGGTCATATGTGTGCGTGGGAGAAGAGGGGGAGGGTCCACGTCACAGGCCTTGTTTTGATATTATTCCAGAGTTTCACCCAAACCAAATCGGACATAGCAGTGATGATCAGGAATGTTGGATGCGTAAGTAAAACCGATTAATACACAGGTTAGGCCATACTTAAAGTTAGGTTAGGTTAGGTTAAAGCTTTTTTTTTGTGTGTGTGTTTTTCAGTGTGATTCATTTGAGATTGATAATTGTGTCATGGTGGATTATTTTGATAATAGTGCAGTACAGAATATTATTCACACTAGTATGAAACTGTCATATACCACCGTGAGCCTGTGTGCTAAACAATGTTTCAGTTACAACTGAAGCATAATTACTAGTGCTGCTATTTATAATTTGCTCCAGTTAAATATACATTTTTCCCTTAGTACAAAAATATTTTAATTACAAATAAGAGGATAAATTATGTACTTATATCAACAGCCCCCTATATTTATCTTTTACCAGGTATGTGGCTACTAAGATTTTTGTTAATATACAATGTAAAATCATTTAAACTATGTTGCTGAAGTCTTTTAGTTTTATGTTGTGGTACTCATCAGCATGAAAAAAATAATCTTAATCTCAGTTTGTGCCAATATTATGTTTCAGCTGTAATATAAAAGTAAACTTCAAGAATAATTTTGTCAGTTTTGGCATATATTGTCAATTATGAATTTTATGTAAAACTACTTTAAACATACAGTATATAGGCTGTGTGTATGTATCTAGGCCTATACTTAATGAAATTTCCATCATCATCATCATCATAATACGGACCTCCTTTCCCACCCAAGGGCAGGGTAAGGAGTAGCAATGTCCAGACAGCCCAAATTTGTCCACTCCAATGGGCCACGCTTACATTCACTCATCATTCAAGCCCCCGGAATTCTGACTCTATCAGATACGCCAAAAACATTCACCACATTCTGTAGCTTCACATAAACGTATCCGATTGAGTCAGTCCGGACGCTTCCACGTTAAAAAGGGGTGCCAAATCCCTGATCATGCACTTCTCTTCACAACATTCATCCAGCCAGCTTGATCTTTTGTCAGTTCCCTAGCCTCACCAACTTCCAAACCTCTCTTCCTCACACATTCATCCACGATATCTCTCCACCTTTTCCTTGGCCTACCTCGCCTCCTCCCTCCTTCAAATTCGCTCAGATATACCTTTTTCACCACTCTTTTGTTATCCTTTCTCTCCACATGACCATACCATCTCAGTACACTGTCTTCGATTCTGGTGTCCACTGACTTCCTCACTCCACATCTTTCACGAATCACATTATTTCGTATCCTATCCACCCTCTGTACTCCACATACATTCTTCAGCACGAGACTTACATGGAGGAGTGTTAGTGTCAACTTTAACATATGGATGTGAGACTATGGTGTGGCATGAAAATGAAAAGTCAAGAGTAAGAGCAGCGGAGATGTGACTGTTGAGTAATGAAATATCATAAGTAGGTTAATTTTATGGTAAATTTCCAGAAATACACCCAACTTACTTTGCAGCTTAAAATTTTCATTTATTAATGTTTTATACTGTGATTACTTTGATTCTGATATTCATTTCTGTCGGAAATTACTTTTTTTTTTTTTTAAATTCCAAACCAAGTTAACCTAACCAACCTAACCTAACCAAAACTAACTTAGGACCTAACTTGAAGAATAAGAAGAGAGGATAATTGCAGTAGGCAAATAGGCCCATGCTAGTCAGCACCCACAAGAGTGTGACTAATTTACCCTGCCTATGATAGCCCATGCAGGCCCATGCTAGGCAGCTCTCACGGGAGTGTTAGTACAAGAATGACAAATTGTGTATGCAGCCCATCCATGTCATACGCTGAATTAGCCTATGCTTGAATCCTTCTAAATAGGGGGCAGCAACTAATGTACATCACTGGGAAACCTATTCCATTCATCAACTACTCGATTCTCAATGTATACAATTCCCTCCCCCCTCGCTTGGCCCCACGTCAATAATTAACTGATTACTAAGACGATTTACAAGCACAATATGTCAATTCCATCTATCTGCATTGCACATACACAATATAACATGACTGTTTACCTTGAAGGATGCCCCAGTGAAGTTTGATGGAGTGTTTACCAAATAGTGATAGAGATCGCCATATCTGAGATCTGGTTTCCGTCCCTAATCCTTGAAACTGGTGAATTTCTCTCTAGATATGGTGTAAGGATCTAGCCCCAAACAATTTATCTTGTTCCTGTACAGATCTTGGTGGCGTTGATTCAGATTTCTGCATGTGTCTGACAGTTTTGTCTCTGACAGCCCTGTCTGGACAGCCATTACTGCGAGGAGTTTGCCGTCCAATATGGAGTCTTAAACAAAACCATGTGATTTCTGTGACGTAACTGGAAAAGGTCTATAGTGGAAAATCTATAAGCTTTCTCAAAAAACAGTACACAGCGGATAAAATTACTAAAGAATGCTGAATTAATAGTTCAGTTAGCCTCTGAAAGTGTCCTTACCCCCTTACAATCAATAATAACACTAAAGAGATTCATACTTTCGCAAACTCCTAGCTGCACAAACGTTTTTATTACGAATTAAAATGGAAGAACTGGCTTAACAACTAATCGTGATTAATATCGAGGAAAGTTTGTACAAACTGGAAGTATGCAAATTATTGTAAATATGGAAAATGAAATACGATTATTACATTTAATCAAGCTCAGAGAGAACCGTAAATTTATTAGTTATAGCAAGATAACGTCTTACATAACAGGAATTTGGTGGTAGATGGGAGCACTCACCATCCACTCACTCGATGTAGTGCTGCTCTCGGGTGCCTGCCCTTTCCCCTCTTCCTTCATTCTTTCCTCTTATCATTTTTTCCTTCAGTCTTTCCTCTTCCTTCTGTCTATTAGTGACTCTACACTGACTGACAAGCCAAATGGTTTTTGTACACCAGGAAACCATTTCCCATGCTGGATATTAACCATATAACCAAATTACGTCACCTGGTGGTTTGGTGGCCTACCCTTTCCCCTCTTCCTTCATTCTTTCCTCTTCTGTCTTTTTTTCCTTCAGTCTTTCCTCTTCCTTCTGTCCATAGGTGGCTGTACACTGAGTGACAAGTCAAATGGATTTTGTACACCAGGACACCATTTGCCACGCTGGGTGGTAACCATATAACCAAATTATAGCATCTGGTGGTTTGGTGGGTAATCAAGGCACTCCAATCAGAATGAACCGGTGCAGGTTTACATCAGTTGGGTGGTTGGGGTCTGTTGCACACATAATGCCATTCAGGGATAAGTGAGGGTGGTCACTCTCGTCTTGAAAGCCAGGACCAACTTGCCAAGCCCCGGGCTCCTACGCTTCTCATGGGACAACACTGGAATAGATGATGAATGAATGAATGAACAAGAATTTTTTAGTCAAGTTAATTCTCTTCCTTCATCAAGCAATCAAGTTAATACTCTTAAACCTTGAAAACAGAAAAATGATACCGTTAATTGGAGATGTGGAGTCAAGGGGCTGTTGACTGGAGTCAACAGACGTGGGGTAATCTTCGAGGATCTTATTGTCTGCTCCTCCGTCGCTATGTCCACCTCCCTCAGTGCTACTCAGCAGCAACATTTAACTACAGTGACTGGAGAGGCTGGCGTCCCAACGGTGGGCTCAAAGCTCGAGAGACACGAGGGTGTAATCTCCGGGGATCCTCACACGTCGTGACACACCCATCCCCCGCAGGTGTCTCTCTCACACTAACTGTGTTTATCGTGTATGTCCTGTCCCTGTGGCTTCGTGGGAAGGGGGCAGAGCTTTCTCTCTACGGTTACGGGCAGGGTGAACAATATATCACACAATAATTAACTCACTGATGCACTAATGTCGCGCATAAGAACACTCATGAAACAATGACCAATGTTTTGAAAGACCATCCAAGTCGGAGTGCATAGTGGGCTCATAATCATACAATGCCACGAAGTGGCATAATAACACAATCTCCCGAATTCGTGACACAAGCTAATATAATAAGTTAAGATTAATCCAGAATGAAGAAAGTTGATGCTGAGAACATTATTCAAACGTCAGGGTCACAGAACAATGTGACGCTTTGACCTGTGTGTCTGTGTGTGATCAGAATAACTAAAAAGAGTTTAGATATGATTTGGACCAACAATGGTGGAACGGTCGAGGATCAGCCTAGAGTTTTATTTATTTATTTTTAAATGGAAGGTACATGGATAAGGTCACATGCCTGTGTCAACTTAAGCAGCCGTTATTCGATTTCTAAAAACGTTTTGGGAAGGAGAGGAAAAAGTAATTCGATTTTGATAATAATCACGAAAAAGGGACCATAAGAAAAGGCAAAATTCGAGTTCACAAGGTAAGGTAAACTCAAACAGTTCTGATGCGTTTAGATAAAACTTGATTCACTTGATTTTGATCAACTGGATGAAGTTCAATGTCACAGGGCAAATTCAGATGATCAGTTGGTCGGTGTAGGTGTTGTACTTACGAAATGTTGTGTGTGTGTGTGTGTGTGGTGTGTGTGTGTGTGTGTGTGTGTGTGTGTGTGTGTGTGTGTGTGTGTGTGTGTGTGTGTGTGTGTGTGTGTGTGTGTGTGTGTGTGTGTGTGTGTGTGTTCTTACCTAATTTTTCTTATCTAATTGTAGGCTATTTTTACAGGAATGAGTCAGGCTCCTACTGTCCCGTGTATTAAACCATTTTTATCATACATATCCTTTACATTTGTGAATATTTTTGGCACACACCGTTTCATTTGGTAGTGCATTCCACTGATGAATTGCCCTATTTGGGAAACATCGTGCAATTGCAAGGTGCATAATTTGCACAATTTTCAAAATTCACGCTTGATTTTTGGTACATAGGGTCGCTTGACCTTCCCCTACCTGCCACCAGGCGGGGACACTCAGCGACCCCACACGACTTGTGCTCACCCTCGGCCGGTCACTCGCCTGTTAGCAGTGGCCCTGGTCAGACATGGCACATAGAGGTCTCTCGGAGGAGGAAATCCAAGCTGCCCTGGACGCCTTCACAGGCGACAGTGATTCCTCACTGGATGACGAGGTTGTGGACAAAGATTATGTCCAACCAGAGGAGGTGGAAACCAGCAGCAGTGATGAGGAGGTCCCGTCCCCCAAGAAAGCGGTGCTATGTGACTTATCGTGCTGCTAGAGAGGGCCAGCCTGCACAAAAAGAACGTCCAACATGCTTTCGGCAGCCCCTACGTGATGTGGAGCCCGATTTCGAGGACGAGGACGAAGTCGAGGACGGAGCCGTGGGACGTGCTGCCACGTGGTACGGCTGAGAAATTATCACCCATTGCGGCCCCGAGCGCACACAACGTCGTACAAGCAGGTATTGGCCTAGTCTTTTGTTTGGGGAGGCCGGAAGTGGTGTGGAGGGAGTGGGGAGTGAAATGGAAAGCGCAGGGGAGAGTATAGAAAGTGAGAGTGGCGGGAGTGAGTCATCGCTCTCCCGTGGTGGTGTGAGGCGGTGGGGCGTATCACGTGGGGCAGTGAGGGTGTGTGATGAATCACGTGGGGTTGTGATGGAGGGTGAAGGTGGGGAGGAACCACTCCCCAGCACGTCTTATGCTCCCTAATATTCCCAGACACGTGGGCAAGTGAGGGTGCGTGATGAATCACGTGGTGTTGTGATGGAGGGGGAAGGTGGGGAGGAACCGCTCCCCAGCACGTCTTATGCTCCCCAGTATTCCCAGACTTCATCCCCACAGCCCCCTAATGTTCCTCAAGGCCGTAAGGGTAAGGGGAAGGGAAAGGGTAAAGGCCAAGGGAAGAGGAGTGCGAGTGGGGAAGCCCTTTGCACTCCTCCTCCCCAACCTCCCCCACCAGCATCTCCTCCCCACCCAGACGAAGGCGACGATGGGGACGAGAGATTTGTGTCATGGAATTGGGAGGATGAGAGTGATTTTTCTCCCATCATTCACCCCTTCACTGAGCAGGGGTGCGCTGGCTGCATTGCTCCAGGAATTCTCCCTAATTCCACCAGGCTGGATTTTTTCCACCTTTTTTTCAGTGTGGGTTTTGTGAAGCAAAAAGTGGACCAAACAAAACGTTTCGCTAGCAGCCAGAGCCGTGAGAGTGAAAGACTGGGCACAATGAGCAGGCATTCCATCAAATATGATTACCCTGTCTCCCTTGCAGAAATGTTTTTATTTTTTGCCCTGGTGCTTTTGATGGGTATTGCACGAAAAAACAAAATTCCGGTATACTGGACAAGGGACCCTATCCTGCTGACACCAATATTTGGCCAAATCATGAGCCATAATCGCTTTCAGCAAATTCTAAGTCGCCTCCACTTTTACGATGCTGATGATCCTGCAGATGCAAATGACACAGATAAGATGAGGCGAATTAGGTTGGTTTTTGATCACCTAAGGCAAACATTCCATTCTTCATTTTATCCCTATAGAGACCTTGTCATAGACGAGAGTCTCGTGTTGTGGAGAGGCAATATTTCATTTCTGCAGTACATACCCAGCAAAAAGCACCATTTTGGGTTCAAGATCTTTGTTATGTGTGACTGTAGGACTGGTTATGTGCAAGACATAGTCTCGCACACCGTTGCACAGAGAGACATAATAGAAGATCGGAGTATTGGACTGTCTGGAGCACTGGTAAAGACAATGATAGAAGACTACCTTCATTGTAGTCACGTCCTTTACCTGGACAACTGGTACACTAGCCCTATTCTCGCTCGTTATCTACACAGGCATGACTCAGGAATCTGTTGTGCCGTCAAGGTGAACCGGCGTCTCATGGCCAAGGTGGGGTAGAAACTTGACAGAAATGAGGTTGTCTTCTTCCAGGCGAACAATATACTAGCAACAGTGTGGAACCACAACAGAGAAGTCAGCCTCTTGTCCACGGTTCACCGCCACTTGATGCACCGTACAGAGTCCGTGGATTACCGGAGCGAGAACAGGCGCCACATATGGAAACCTGAGTGTGTCCTCGATAACAACATCAACATGCGCCTGGTGGACCAGTCAGACTCCATGATATCCACTGTCGAGTGTACCAGGACCACGATGAAGTGGTACAATAAGCTCTTCTTTCACCTGCTAGATATAACTGCCCTGAATTGCCACCACCTGCAAGCCATGATACCAGGAGCTCAGGAAACCTGTGAAGGGTTTGTGAGGGAGCTTACATGTGAGATTTTCGCCCAGTATGCGGTTGAAAGGCCCCAACACCGCACACGCACTGCCCCTACCACCCAAACTCCCCTGAGAATATCAGCCTGCCATCTCCCCACTCCTATACCTCCCCAGCCAAATAGACCTAGGCCCCAACGAAGGTGTCATGTGTGTAGCAATTCCCGTGTGACCCACCACTCAGAGAAAAGACACCAGCTACCAGTGCATTGAGTGTGACGTGGGTCTCTGCATTCACCCTTGTTTCAGTGAGTATCACACCTTGATGCACTTCTGATATGGTGTGAATGCGATATGACGCTGATACTCAGAAAGAAATGCGACAAACAGACGCTCAGTGTAATTATAAGGCCCGTAGATCTGTAAATAGTAGTATGGAAGTGGAAACGGGTGTATTATAAGTGGAAAAATCTGTAAGGGCATAAATATTTTCTAAGTGGAAACCTTCCCATCAAGTGTATGTAGATGCGCTATTCTGACGCTCAGTGGAATAAATAAGGCCCGTAAATATGTAAATATTAGTATGAAAATTACAAATGGGTGTAATAAAAGTTGAAAGTTTTGTGAATGCAGAAATTTATTCTAAGTCAAAATATTCCTAGCAAGTGTATATAGATGCGATTTTCTGACGCTCAGTGGAATAAATAAGGCCCGTAAATATATAAATAGGAGTATACAAGTGGAAACAGGTGTAATATAAGTGGAAAATTAGTATGTAAGTGTATGAATATTATCTTAGTAGAAACATTCATTGCGAGGGTATTTTGGTGCGATATTCTGACACTGAGTGGAATAAATAAGCCCTGTAAATATGTAAAGTGTAGTATAAGGTGGAAACGGGTGTAATGTAAGTGGGGAAGTATATTGGGAATGAAAAAATAAATTAGAAGTTGAAACAAGAGTGGTAGAGAGTGTGCTTGCTACGTGAATATGCGCTAGCATTTCGCAAAATGCCCTAGTAATGAATATAAATAATTGAAAACATTTACACCGGTGGAGGAAAGGTTCAATGTAAAGAACACAATACTGTGAAAGTGATAAAACAATATGGTATGTTGAGATACGAGTCATAGCAAGTGTGCTGAGTAAGCAGATGTGCGCTGTAGTTATGCTACATGTCATCGTAATGCATGAAAAGAGCTGAAAACATTTACATACAGTACAGAATGGTAAAACGGCATTGAAACAGTATTATACAAGTAGAAAAAGTGATATGTTGACTGAAACAAGAAACTTAGCACATAGTGTGTTACCACTCTGACCAAACTCACTATGCTCGCGCTAAGGTACAATGCTTATTTTTCATATATATGTTAGTGAAAACCAGTATATTGTTATTGTTATTGTTTATTAGTTCAAATTCAATAAATGTAGAGGTGTTCTTTGTTGTTTCTCCCAGAATTACCTACCATAGAAAACGTGAGCGCCTGACACGTCACTGACAGAATATATTACCTGGCGTGGTCGACCTCACCTGTTCCGACCACTACTTAACTCCTCTGCACATGCATGTAGCACTCAACATAAAATTTCGTCAGGACCATTTGCTTTTCCTTTGTCTAATTTACATAACTCCTCCTGTGTTTCTTTTTCTGATATTTATATGTTTGGTAGTATGTGTGGGCATGCATGTTCTATATCATCTCTGTCAAAATTATTTTCTTCTTTGAAAACTAATTGGAAACTCTTGTATAGTACTTCACAATTATCGTAACTTGTGTATAGATGATCCCTTCATCGGTGATGGATTGTATTTTATCTTTTACTTTGGTTTTGCTTCAGATGTAGCTGTAAAATGGCTTCGGTTGATCACTACTTTCATGTGACGTCTTCCTCAGACTGTTTCTGGGCTTCTCTCCTTATTCTTGTATAATCGCTTCTTGCCCGTTTATAGTTGTTATATGCCCTCTCACTATTGTGTCTTCTTGTCTTTTTTCTTTTGAGTTTTTTACATTCTTTATTAAACCATTTCTTTATTTTCATTTCTGCTTCTTTGTGCTGAGGGATGTAATTTTGGACTCCTATTTCATAAAGTTCACAGAATTTTCTAAATATAACATTTAAATCTTGTCCTCTAAGCTCTTTTTCCCAATCTGTTTCTAAGAAGTATTTCTTTAGGTCATGATAGTTGCCTTTCTGTAGTTTAGGCCCTTTTTGTAACTTTCATTATTTTTAACTATGTCATATGCAATCCTGAAGTTTCAGTTTAATACTGCATTGGTCGTTTTTGCCAAATGGAGAGTGATATATTGTAATGTCATGATCATTTTCTTGCTTAGTATATATAATATCTAGTGCTGATGGTACATCAAGTCCTCTTTTTCTGGTGCTTTCATTTATAAGTTGAGTTAGGGAAAACTCCTACAGAAGGTCCAGGAGCTTTTCGTCCCAACAGCTTTCTTGTGTGTGTGTGTGTGTGTGTGTGTTCTAATTACTAATTAAGGGATTCAGACCTTTAGGGAACTTACCAGACCAAATACTTTCATGTTTATTAAGTGATTATCTATTTTTGGCTTCCACACAGAAACATCTAGAATGGAACGGCTGCATCACTATAGGCCAACAACTTTGTCTGAACGTTTAAGATTTGTTTGGATGTGGCGCTGCGGACTGTCAGCTCGCGCTATTGCTAGAGACAACGGTCTGAGTGTTACCACAGTGTTTCGGTGGATCAGGCGATGGAACCGAGAGGGAAATGTGAACACCAGATCTAGAACTGGCAGACCACGGAAGAGAAGTGTTGATGATTCTAGTAACAAGAAAGAAAAGTTAGATCACAGTCCATTACAAATACCTAATGATTCATGTAAACTGCAGCCAAAGGTGTTTCACAACGCGTATAACATTCCAAATATTCCATGTGTGCAGCAAAACTTACATCATGATTTATATGTAATTCTAGATGCTTCATGGAAAGGGCAGCAGGCCATATCCAGTCCCAGACAGGATCGTTTTACTCATTATGATGAAAATACTAACTACTGAGATCTTCTCAGAATGGTAATTACACAGGACCTTATTGTGCTGTGATGCACGAATTTTGGATTCATGACAGCATCCAAAGAATTATGTTCATTTAACCGTTTCCACATTATACCACCATTTTTATTTTATTCTGCCTTGAGCCGATTTAATTCGAGATAAATATCACAAACCCTTTTACCCCAGAGGTATTTCTTTAGCTGATAAAAAATTAACTCGCCTCAGAGCAGTAAGACGTCATCAAAGTAAAGCATCGTCCTACCGGGAGCTACTTTCATGGAAAGAAATTGTTAGAATTCGGAGATACTTTAAGATGGACATGCTTCTTGCTAGACTACAGAAGGGAAAAGAAAGACCTATTGCTAGTCCAAAGCGTCTGCAGATTTTATCAGATCTTATATATACTGTTTTACAACTCTTCTAACTGCCACATTACCAGTGGCCAATAGGACTTCGTTTGATATGAAACCCTGGCTCTCCGGCCCAGGGAGAGGCTAGAGAATAAACACAAAGTATGGTTCACGGTTGTTTTTGTTTTTGTAGTAATTTCTTCAAATCTGCACACCATTGGCATCATTTCCTTATTCGGAAGTTGCAAACACTGAGCAGACTAGTCTTACTGATACAGAGTTAAAGTTCTTTTCATTCACGATTCTTTCTTGAGCTTCTAAGCCCACTGAGGGCAATCTTGTATTACAAAGGCAAGAGACATTTCTTTTGTGGAGCGAGTGGATACATAACTGTATGTGGAGAATGATCCTTCTTGTTAGGGTTAGATTAATTAGGGAGGAAAGCTACTGTATAACCTGTTTATTATGAAGGTATGTGTGTGGTATATGGGAGAAAGAGAATCAGGCAACTCCAGGTAGTATATTCTGTTTACTGGCCCGAAAGCAGACGGGAAGAAAAAAACTGCCCTACCTGGAGTATCTGCACTGTGAAGTTCCCTATGAAATTCAACAGGTTAAATATACAGCTGCAGTCAACACTTCTTTTACATTTTCTTGAACCTGTGTCAAATCCCATTGATATTTGCCCCCCTCCTAAAAAACAATCAAGTGAGTTCGTAGACTTGGAATCTGGCTTCACTGTTTTCTAGAACCCCCAATATGTTAAAATTTTATTGCCTGCAACTCTTTTTTCTTGTTCATATTATTGTATAATCTGCATTTTATAATTCTTTTGTCCTATACCTTCTTTGGAATAATTTATTTCATTTGTCAAACGAATATGATATACTGAATGTACTGTAACAAAAAAAATAAAAGAAATATCCCTTTCTTGGCTTCTTTCATCAATCTGGCACAGCAGGATGGTATAATATTCGGAACCGCACGCGCATGCATGTGTGTGTGTCGGTTCATTTGCGTACTTGATAATGTCCACCACTATATCAATTTTTCCACCATTATTTTTAGGGTGGTCAGCCCTCCTTCAAAACTTAATCAGGATGCAAAATAGTGGAATGGGGACAGCTATGGTTTTGATATCGTAGTACATTTTGTACAATGGACTTTATCTGTAACGCGATACATGAGAAGCGTGACCACACACCCAATGATTCTTGGGGGGTTGACCCCCTCCCCAAAATAACGATCACAAAAAGGGAAAATATTTGAATGATGCTTCTCAGGTGAGTTCATCTGGTTAATCCAAAGGTTTTCCACTATATACAATTTCTTAGTCCTGACTTTTAAGGGTTCAGTCCCCATCATCTAACTACTAATTCTCAGATATGGTGAAAGGAGTGCATGTATGGTTCTCATGTTTTAGTACATGCTGTACCATGAACTCTCATCTGCATTGCGATATTTGGAAACTGAGAACCCCTAATGATTACTGACGGGTCGGCCTCTTCCCAAAAATAAAATCTATCAGAAGTAACTGACAGTGAGCACATGGCTTTCAAGAAAATCAGCATAAATATCGCAGGATTAGGTATGCAGTTTCCATGTATTGTTTGAATGCACAAGAAGAGGCTGCACACTAGAATTTGGGGAGCGTGATTCCCCCCCCCTCCTCCCTCTTTGATATTATTTTCTTTGGGTAATCAGCTCCTGCCAAAAAACAAAAAAGGTAGATATGAATGAAACATCCAGGTGACATCATCTGGTTACTTCAAAGGCTTTCCGCTATGTATAATTAATCCAATCATGATTTTCAGAGGGGTCAGCTCCCACACAAATAGTATTCTCAGAAACACTGGAAGGAGGGCAGATGTGCTTTTGATATCTTAGCACATTTTGTACGATGGACTCTCATCAATAATGCGATATTAGGGAAGCGCGAGTCTCCAATAATTCTTAGTAGGATCAGTCCCCCTCCCAAATATAAAAATGAATCGAAACTGGGGAAAAATTTGAATGTCATTTCCCAGGTGAATTCATTTGGTTACTGGGAAGCTTTTCAACATTATGAAGTTTTCAGACCGTGATTTCTAGGGGGGTCTGCCCTCTTCAGCAAACTGGAATTTCTCAAATAGCGATTCTTCAGCAAATTAAAATTTCTCAGAAATGGCGAAAGGCGGGCTGATATGTTTGATATCTTAGTACACGTTGTAATCCAGTATCTGAGGAGCGTGGCCCCTTCCCAGTGATTGTTGACGGGGTCAGATTCCCTCCCCCCCCAAAAAAAAAAAAAAAATCAGGAACAGGTGAAAGTGATCACATGGATTTCAGCAAAATCAGCATACACATCACAGGATTGGTTATGCAGCTCCCGTGATTTCTCTCTATACACAGGAAGAGACTGCACATCTGCTTCATAAATTTATGCTGTTCCCATATCCAGCTGTGACGCAGAATTGACAGTGAGAATGTACTAAAGACTGGAGATCATAGGCAGCAGGAAATACAGACAGAGGGAGACAGTTCCAGAGCTGACCTGTTGCATAAATGAAAGACTGGGAGTAACGGTTAACCTTGCATTAGAGAGTTGGACAGAAAAGGGATGAGAGTTTGCTGCCAGACGGGTGCGTAGTAGCACCCGTCGTAGAGGTGGAGGAATGCAAGCAAACAGTTCAGAGGTGCAGTGACCATTAAAGTAGCGATAGAAAAGAGATAAAGATGCAACAGTGCGGCGAAGAGACAGAGGTTGAAGGGAGTCAGTAAGAGGAGGAGAGTTAATGAGACGAAAAGCCTTTGACTCCACCCTATTGAGAAGGGCTGTATGTGGGGAGCCTCCCCACACATGAGAGTTGTACTCCACACAGGGGCAGATAAAACCCCTGTATAGAGTCAACAATTGTGCAGGGGTAAAGAAAGAGCAGAGTCGGCTTAGCACACCCAATCTCTTGGAAGCAGATTTTACAAGAGATGTAATATGATCTTTCCAAGATAAGTCCCGAGTAAATGAAACCCCAGGCATGTTCAAGGATGATGCAGGATTAAGCTGAATATTATTAACCATCAGTGGGTATACCTGTGGAAGATTTTGTCGGGTTGATAGGTGTAAGAACTGAGTCTTAGATGCATTAAAAACAACCATATTATTATTACCCCAGTCAGAGATACGAGCCAAGTCAGACATTAGGTGTGCCATAGCCTCATGCCTTGTTTGTTGAAGTAACTGTTGAGATGGGCGTTGCGAGAACCGAATGGAAAGGTGAAGGGTGGAGTCATCAGCGTATGAGTGGATAGGGTTAGATATACAGCTTAGAAGATCATTGATGAATAAAAGGAAGAGAGTTGGTGATAGGACAGACCCCTGAGGAACACCACTGTTGATAGATCTAGAAGAAGAACGATGGCCGTCTACAACAGCGGCTACAGAACGACCAGAAAGGAAGCTAGCGATGAAGGCACAGATAGAAGGATAGAAACTGTAGGGGGGCAGTTTGGAAATTAAAGATTTATGCCAGACTCGATCGAAAGCCTTTGAGATGTCAAGTGCAATGGCAAAGCTTTCTCCAAAGTCCCGAAAGGAGGATGACCAGGAGTCTGAAAGGTAGGTGAGAAAATCGCCAGTGGAGTGTCCCTGACGGAACCTGTACTGACGATCGGAAAGAAGGTTGGGATAGGAAAGATGCATTAAAATTTTTCTATTGAGAATTGAATAGAAAACTTTTGAAATACAGGACGTTAAAGCAATTGGACGATAGTTCGAGGGTTGGGAGTAGTCACCCTTCTTTGGGACTGGCTGAATGAGAGCAAACTTCCAGCAAGAAGGAAAGGTACAAGTTGACAGACAAAGGCGAAAGAGGTTGCCTAGGCAGGGTGTAAGCACAGAAGCACAGTTCTTGAGAACAACAGGAAGGACCTCATCAGGCCCATATGCCTTATTAGTATTGAGACCTGTGATGGCAGAAAATACATCAACTGAAGAAATTTTAATATCAGCCATGAGGAACTCAGAGGGGGGAAGTGATGGAGGAACAGCACCGGAATCGTCTAAGGTGGAATTGGAGGAGAAAGTCTGTGCGAAGAGATCTGCTTTATCAGTAGAAGAAATAGCTACAGAACCATCAGAGCAGAAAAGAGGAGGGAAGGATGATGAGGTAAAGTTGTTAGAAAGATTTTTGGCAAGGTGCCAGAAGGAGCGGGAAGAATTCGAGTTGGAGAGTTGAGAGCATTTAGTATGGATGAAATTATTTTTAGTAGAGCGAAGAACGGACTTAACACGATTCCGGGCAGAAACGTAAAGATGATGTGATTCAGGGGTGGGTTGGCTCCGGTACCTTTTGTAGGCCCTCTCCTTGTTGCGGACATCATTAGAACAAGCGTGATTAAACCAAGGCTTTCTTGCGTTAGTCAAAGGATATGAGAAAGGAATGTATGCTTCCATGCCCGAGAGAATAACCTCCGTAATGAGCAAGGCACACTCAGATGGCTCCCGGCCATGGAAGCAATAATCATTTCAGGGAAAATCAAAGAAGTACTGCCTGAGGGCCTCCCAGTCCGCGGCTCCAAAATGCCACAGACGACGTTTCCCTGGAGGGTCAACAGGCCGTACCGGAGTGATAGGACAGGTTAAGGTAATAAGGTTGTGATCGGAGGAGCCCAACAGAGAGAAAAGATTAACAGAGTAAGCAGAAGGATTAGTTGTGAGGAAGAGGTCAAGTATATTGGAGCTCTCTCCAAGGCGGTCAGGGATACGGGTAGGGTGCTGTACAAGCTGCTCTAGGTCATTAAGGATAGAAAAGATGTAGGCTTGTTCACTAGGTGGATCCGTGAAAGGAGAGGAGAGCCAAAGGTGGTGGTGAACATTGAAATCTCCTAGAATGGAGATTTCAGAGAAAGGAGAAATGGATAGAATGTGTTCCATCGTAGAAGTAAGATAGTCGAAGAATTTTTGATAGTCAGTAGTCAGTTTGAGGTGATGTGACTGGTATGGCGATAAGGTGGTATGGTTGTCGGGCAGTATGTGTGAGGTGTATGACAATGACGTTGGTTTGAGATGGTATGGCTGAACGGTCGTGATAAGTTATTACAGGAGCAGCCAAACAAAAAATTACCATCAACGTGAAGAAAAATGAAGCTTAAACTTTACCAAGATATGAAATGAGGAAACTGTGTGGAAAGGAAAAGCATGGAAGAAATTATATGGAACCCTGGTAATAAACAAACAAATAAATAAATAAAATTTGTTTGCCTTTCCTCAGGTGACACAGAAATGGCAGACACAAGGATTCCCAGCATTAAAACAGACTGAAGAGAGTAAAACAAACAATAATGGTCACACCATGGATTTTTTTAAAGATCCATTTGACTTAACATTAAAAGAAGTAGCAAAACTGTTTACAAAATCCTTAGAAGTAGAAGTAATACTTAAATCATGAAAAACTGCATTTACTGTATGCGTCACAGGAAACTAACACAGCCCTCTTATTCACTGAAAGAAATCCATGCAGCCAATGGCTTGACACTCTCCTGATTAATCCCTCAGGTTCTGAGAAATGGATAATATCGCAGACTTTTGCCCCAAACCAACAACCGAATACATACATGCCAACGAAGAAGAAAGGAAAATTAATTCAGTAAGTCTCCAAGTCGTGTACAAGCATATAAATAAAAACTTTACAAATGAAATTTCTCCAACACTGGATGCAGACCAGCCAAATGAAAAAGCTAAATTCCATACTTCTAATTGAACAACAGTCTGATTTCAGTACATTTACTTACTTATCAAGCAACTGAAAAAGCTTCACACACAAGAGATATTGTACATAGCCTTTTATTTTTTTTCTGATAAAGTAAGAATTTGATTCAACTTCATCAGCTGCAGTAATGAGGGCATTTTGAGGACAGTCTGCAGCCGAAGCTCATGCTAAATAGAAGTTATATTACAGAAGTATCACCGCTGCTTCCAAGTCACAGACTTAGCAGAACATACCAGGAAACACAGTATTATACATGACTACACACTGTCACCAGGTTTACTTACTATATGCTTATAAAACGTTCTCAGAAATTTTGATTTGGAGAATAACTTCATACTCTTCTTGAATTCAACAAAAAAATAGTACATTTTTCTCGAGGCATTTGCAGACTTCAGTGACAAATTTCGAAAGGCATAACGAAATACAAGAATTTTAAAAGAAAAAGGAGAGTTAAAAAGTATATGTTCACAGTAGGTTATGACTGTTATGCATCACAGCAGGTAATGAATCTATAGATATTATGTATGATTGTACAAGATGTACAACATACTGTACCGAGATTAATAAAGCGCTGAACATTGCTAACTCTAAAGAAATACACATTAAACATAGTATAATAAAAGAAATAAGTATATCCTTGGCGTATCACTAGATAGTATGATTGGTTGCTTCATTCCAATGAATAATTTATAGTCTTACTGTCTCTTGGCGACTTGTATTTAGCTTAGGGCAAGTTTTTCGAACTGGATAATTTAGATATTGCAATTAACCGTTTCACTGCTATAGGTTCAATTGTGGATGGTAAAAATAAGCTAAAAAAAAAAAAAAAACGCCACTTGACTCAAGGCATCTATAGTTTATTCCATCCCCTCTGAAAAGAGACGAGCCTTAGGCTTTTGAAAGCCGGCAGCTGATTGGTTGTCCAAGTGCATTCATTATTCACGACCCATTTTAAGTTAATGTATTATAAAGGTTATAATAACCGTTTGACGAAAAGATTACCCAAATAAAATATTATATATAATTATTTGAACTGACTAATTTGAAAACAGGGTCTTACAAAGTTTATCACATGGTCTAGGTACATGTGAAGTTTTAAATTCTCTGGACAGATTAAAACACATCTAGGTAAAGTTTTACGAGCACCTTGATTTTCTTTTTCTCATGTTCATGCAAGTTAAGGTAAATTACATCATTACTGCGATAGTTTGTAAAATCTAACCAGTAACACATCGGAATTCAAATGAAATGTGACACATTCGCTGCATTCTGATGAATCGTAGTCACGGGGTGGGGGAGGCTGCATGTGGTGTGCCAACGCACTTGATTAAGCAGACTAGTATTCGAATTTACTTGAGAAGGTTTTGCTGTCACATCAGTTTGCAGTATGCTTTCTACTTTCGCATCATCAAGAAGCTTTCTGTCTTTCAGCTTCAAATATCTAGTTACAACTTACGACAGAGCTGTGACAAGGTATGGGCTGCTTGATATTTAAAAGTGACGATGACATACTCATATAGCTTATTCACCCGTGTCTACCAGTCATATTTCTTTTGAATTCCAATGTTCTACTAAGTCAGATTTTACAAACTGTTGCAGTAGTGACATAATTTACCTTTACTTGCCTGACCATGAAGAAAAAAAAAATCAAGGTTCTCGTAAAACTTTACCTGGATATGTTTTGATTTGTCCCAAGAACTCAGAATTCCACACGTATCTAAGCCATCTGATAAAAACTGCATCACCCCTTTTTTAAAATTAATCTACACAAATAACTATACATAATATTTTATTTTGGTAATCTTATCATCAAACGGTTATTCTAACCCTTATAATAAAAATTGCTTCAATTCCATCGTCAATAATGAATGCACTCAGACAACCAATCAGCTGCAAGCTTTCAAAAGCTTAAGGCTCATCTCTTTTCAGATCAGATCGTATAAGCTATAGTAACATCCCAACACTATGCAGCAAGTTATGGATGCCAAACAACAGTAACAGGGCTATGTTTACCTGTGCAACATTATGCACAAAGACAGTCTTGGTAAAGGTGCATATCTGGTGATACTGAAATTTAGTTCCTGGTTGCACCTCTACCTCGTCTGTCTGCACCCCACTCTGTATCACACTCTGTCAACTGTGTCTCAATAACTGGACCTTATTTAGACATGCAGCTTCAGCCATAGGATAGATTAAGGAAAAGATTAACAAACTGACTTTCATTTTTGCCACTTCCTTCCCCCCCTCACGCGCACATCAAGGTGGTCGATGTAACCAGTTTAGCATGCCAACTTTAACCCCTTAACCACGGGGCATCACTTTCGTGACACTTGGGCACAATGGATCATACTGTGGGGCGTCACTTTTGTGATTTTGTGTTATTTTGAATTCTCCCGGGCTTTCAAGTGGTGGCTTGTATCATCTATCAGTACTGCCAGTGTCCAACAATAGTCAGCACTGCTAATGTCATTTGTACTCCCATCCATTGTTGACAATTTAGCCATTTATCCCCGTTCTTGACTCCCCTCCCTACCTCCCCTCCATTACCCTCTCCTCTTGCCTCCCTGGCCACACTGCGCTAAGCAAATTTTCTCCGGAATTTTCCACTGATTTCATCTATTGAAATAAGCCCTATGTCCTATCTTATACAAAATAATATGTACAAAAAAGAAATAAGGTTAACTGATAGTGCCATACACCTGGACTTGCCTAATTATCAGCTGACAACACCCCACGTGCACTCGTTCGCTAATTTTCCCTGGTAATTTCCCCTTGAAATATGTCGTATATTTATTCTCATAATAAAAATATATATAAGAAAGGAAGGGAGAAGCCTAAGTGATATTTACATTCACCTGGAACTACCTAATTTATTATGTATTGTCTAGATTTCCTGCCAGTCATTTCATAGCATATAAATTAGCAGCTGTCACCCTACTGACATTGTTAACCCTTGGCTGCCCATATATGCCGCATCACTTAGTTCCTTGTCATCCTCTGAGGTATGTCGCACTCGTGCCCTGCCATTTCTGCCGCTTCTGCGCCCATTGCAAAGGGCCCTGTGACCTCTACCCCTAGAAAACCTAATGTGGGAAGCAGTAAAGGACTAAGTGACTCAGCAGTTGAATGTGAACTGGCTGAATTATCTATGATAATGATGGATAGTGACTTTGATCCTTCCAGTGAATCGTGTGATGAGCCTGGAGAGGAAATCGTGACAGAAACTGTAAGTGCGAGTGCTTCAGTGTCCCAGGTTCGTCCTAGCTCCAAGGGAAAGGAGCCCTTAGTGCAGCAGGGGAAGGAATTTGAGAGGGGAATGAAGAGGAGGCAGGTTAGCCCTGGAACAATGGCCCCGAGTGACCCAGCCCGCCATGAGTCCCGAGGTGAATCACCTCCCCGCTCTCCCAGCCCCACTCCACTAATTTCTTCCTCCTCTTCAGCGGAAATTTCTCCTGAGTCTTCGTCGTCAGACTCTCCACCAGCACCTACAATGAAGGCAGGCCGTAGGGGAGGAAGTAAATCCCTGACTCATAAAAGTAGAGTAGCAACTAGAGTAAGGGCTACTAGTGATACACGGCAACCTAGGGTCAGTCAGAGTGACCTTGAAATAGCCCAGTCTGCCTCACAGCCACCCTCCACCCTCACCCACCCTACACCGCCACGAGAGGGAACCCTGGACGCCTTCGTGTGGACGGAAGGTTCCGATTTTGTCCCTGAACAACTCCATTTTGACGAGAGTTCCTCAGGGATACAGCCTGTCTTCACTCTTGATGGGGATGCTGAGTGTGTGGACTTCCTTTTGGCCTTCCTCGATGACAAAGTCATGCAGCACATATGTGATGAAACCAACAGGTACGAGTCACAACGTGCTGCAAGTGGTGCAGGTGCAGCGAAAATGCGACAGTGGACCGTGCTTGGAGTGCAGGAGCTTTATGTGTTCTTCGACCTCATGTTTCTCATGCCACATTCAAAGAAGCATGAGTTGGAAGCTTACTGGTCCATATATATATATATATATCATCATCATCATCATCATCATCCAATACAATATATATATATATATATATATATATATATATATATATATCATCATCATCATCATCATCATCATCATCATCATCCAATACAAGTCCACTGTTGAACAAAGGCCTCCCCCAATCTTCTCCACGGATACCTTGACTGAGCCAATCTTTGCCACGTTTTCCCTGCAAATTTCTCTATCTCATCCCTCCACCTCATGTCTGGCCTTTTTCTGCTACGCTTACAATCTCTTGGTGTCCAGTCAGTCAACCTCTTGCTCCATTGAGTATCCCTTATTCTTGCTACATGGCCTGCCCACCTCCATTTCTGTTCTTTTGTAACATCTATGATATCTTTGACTTTAGTCTGCTCTCTCACCCAAGTTGATGTTTTCCTGTCCTTTAAAGATTTTACCAACATTGACCTTTCCATTGCTCTCTGAGAACGAATTAATTTGTTTTCTATCGATTTTGTCAGTTTCCAAGTCTCACAACCATACGTCATAGCTGGAATTGTACATTCGTTATAAACTTTTCGTTTCATACAAACTGGCAAGCTACTTTTCATAATGTCCGTATGTTTACCGATAGCTTTCTATCCAATTGTAATGCGTCTTTTTATTTCGCTATCATTATCTTTCATTATTTTTAGTATTTGTCCCAAGTAATTGTACTCCTCGACTTCTTCAAGAATTTCTCCACTTATTCCGATGACGCTCTTTGGTGTTTGAGCATTAAACATTACTTTAGTTTTACTCCGGTTCATCTTTAGCCCTACTTTGAGACTTTCTCTGTTCAGGTCATTTAACATTTCTTGCAATGTCTCTGCTTTTTCTGAGATTAGGACAATGTCATTTGCAAATCTTAAATTGGTTTAGCTTTTCTCCATCTATGTTCAATCCTTTGTTTTCCCAGTCTAGCTTTCTGAAAATACTTTCTAGGCATGCTGTAAATAACTTTGGTGAACTTGTATCTCCCTGATGCACGCCCTTCTCAATCTTAATTTTCTCTGAGTCCTTATGTAATTTAACTGTAGCAGTTCCCTCTTTATATATGTTTTCGAGCAGTTTTACAATGTTCTCATTCACTCCTTGTTCTCGCAATGAATTTATAATTGCTATGTGCTCCACTGAGTCGAAAGCCTTTTCGTAATCAACAAAACCTAAGCACAGTGGTTTATTATATTCTGTAGTTTTCTCATTTACCTGATTCATTGTGCGTAGATGATCAATAGTCGAGTACCCGCTTCGGAATCCTGCCTGTTCACGAGGTTGGTTTTCCTCCAAATTTGTAGCTATTCTGTTTGTAAGGACTTTAGTGAAGAGTTTGTAAATGACTGATAGCAAGCTGATGGGTCGATAGTAAATAAGGTCTTTTGAGTTGTCTTTTTTATAAAGTAGAATAACTATTGCATTACACCATGTTTTGGAATTTTTCTGCTCTTTTATACATTGGGTAAACAAGTGAGCAAGCCTATTTTGTACTTCTCCTGCATCCAACAGTAAACCTGCTACTATTCCGTCTTCTCCCGGAGCCTTCCTTCTTCTCATATTTTTAAGAGAAATATTTATTTCGTCTTGTGTTACCCCAGGTATTTCGCTTGTGTCAACTGAAAAGTTAGCTATTGGTACTACCGTCTTTGATGCATGCAGTTCTTCGTAAAATTCGAAGACTCTCTTTAACATCTTATCTCTGCATTAAATATATATATATATATATATATATATATATATATATATATATATATATATATATATATATATATATATATATATATATATTTTTCAGAGACATGAAAGGAGCGACAGTGAGTACTTTCGTATATTACATCTTCACACAGAGTGAGACAGAAACGTAAAGGGTAGAGGTCTTTTATGCACACCCGCAGCAGGTAGTGGCACACAGAACAATGGATGACCTGAATTTTTACCTGCGGCTAAACTTATGGTCACCTGCAGCAGGGAGTGGAACACAACAAAGGATGACCTGAATCTAAAAATGCACGTGACAAAGGAGGAGGTAGTAGGAGGGGAGGAGAGGGGAGTGGGAGGGAAGGGGAAGGGGGAGGGGAGGAGGGGAAGGGGGAAGGGGAGAGGGGAGAGGGAGGAGAGGATAAATACTGCTGCTTAATTTAAGACCTAGAGGATTAATGCTTGGTGTGGCCCACACAGGTGTGACTACACCACCAGGAGATGACAGGGAACAATCAGTTGTTAGTCTGGGGGATACTGCTTTAAAATTAATTCAGTTAACAATTTATCACACTTAAAATGACCATAGCTCATGTTTACATTCTTTTCATATGTGCCAGAAATTAGACAAGATTCTTTTACATTTCTTTCATCTAAGCTTTGTGATCTTTCAGCATAAAGCATCCAGTGATCACCATATTGACTGGACAGGCTCCAAGATTCTAGCAAGATCAAAAAGCTTAGATGTAAGAAATGTAATAGAATCTTGTCTAATTTCTGGCACATATGAAAAGAATGTAAACATGAGCTATGGTCACTTTAAGTGTGATAAATTGTTACTGAATTAATTTTAAAGCAGTATCCCCCAGACTAACAACTGATTGTTCCCTGTCATCTCCTGGTGGTGTAGTCACACCTGTGTGGGCCACACCAAGCATTAATCCTCTAGGTCTTAAATTAAGCAGCAGTATTTATCCCCTCCTCCCTCCGCCCTCTCCCCTTCCCCCTTCCCCTCCTCCCCTCCCCCTTCCCCCTCCCTCCTACTCCCCTCTCCTCCCCTCCTACTCCCTCCTCCTTTGTCACGTGCATTTTTAGATTCAGGTCATCCTTTGTTGTGTTCCACTCCCTGCTGCAGGTGACCATAAGTTAAGCCGCAGGTAAAAATTCAGGTCATCCATTGTTCTGTGTACCACTACCTGCTGCGGGTGTGCATACAAGACCTCTACCCTTTACGTTTCTGTCTCACTCTGTGTGAAGATGTAATATACGAAAGTACTCACTGCCGCTCCTTTCATTTCTCCTGTGGTTAGTTTGCATATATATATATATATATATATATATATATATATATATATATATATATATATATATATATATATATAAATGTTTCTGTAATTTTGCAGGATTCAGCTGGATGGAATATAATCAGTGATGGGTAACATCAGCTACCGGACGAGTACATTGTTGCTGGTGTGTGCTGGGATGACATTTCCTGGTTACATGGCATTATCTAATGCAGCCTCAAGAGATTTGTTCTTGCCTTCTCACCAACTACTGCCAATCCACGGACAACAAGAGCAAGGAATTATTCAGAACTACAACGATAAGAACATTCCTGACAAATCAGTATTCATAATTACGTCAGGGCAAGGTTCATCGTTCCTAGGCTCTGCTTTACGGAGGTAGGTACAATGAACTGTCAATATACTTACTCGTATACCAAAAAAGATTAGTAAAGTAATAAATTTATCAGCTTTCAACAGATACAACCCATAGAGTTTTTTTTTTGTTTTTCTGTCCCAAACACAATGACTGGCAAAGCCAGACAATCCCCTACAGCTCCTGGTAGTTGGAAATCAAGTGTTTAGTGGCCCAATGCGGCCAGTAAGCGCTTGCCCTCGAGACACACACTAACACCAAAGTTGACATAGGCCTGCCCTGACATACCGGGCATGTGTATGCAATATTTAAGCACATTCCTCGCAATGGTATAACCTTTAGAGGGTCTCCAATGCCTTGCAAAATATCTGGCATAAAAGTGAGCTTGGCTCGGGCGCAACTGGCCGCATGCAATTTCATCATCATTGTCAGCCCATCATTCGGCATCTTTTGATGTATGGCACACAGAAATCCAAAGGGACCAAGTGTGGAATGACACCCAGACGACGCTCACTGTGTCTGCATTGTATACAGCATGTGATAAAAAGGCACACCAAGCCACCTGCCAAATCCACACCTCGTTAATAGGAATCATCATCATTATCATCCAGATGTTTCCCACTAGAAAAAAAAAATGATAGAACCAGATACTGCTACATCAACACTGGTACTGCTACTGCTATTCTCACTGCTACCACTACTACTACCACTGAATAATAATAATAATAATAATAATAATAATAATAACAATAATAATAATAATAATAAGAGTAATAATAATAATAATGATAATAATAATAATAATGTTGATAACTAGTTACCTGTTTTTATTCTGTAGCCACAATAAGAAAGCTTTGCCTTGTGCCGTGTAAGGTAAGGTATGTGTAATACAGGTGCTGCATACCAGTGAGACTATTCAATCAGCGAGCAGTTAAGATATCAAACCAATTTTCCCCATAAGATACTGAAGAAAAGCCACTAATGCATTCCAGACCCAAACTTAAACTCTGATATACCTTTATCAACGCGACTGACACAGAAACATCAGAGGTAATGTTATCCTCAAAACAATACTGTTGGTAAAAAATGGTAAGGTGGGTGGGACATACGGTGTTGAGATGCTTCAGGGGGAGGCGGTGGCCAACTTAGTAGAGAACTGGCCTGCAGTCCTATCGGACCTAGGCTTGAATCCCTGCTGGGGTAGGGAACAGTTTAAAAATTTGAATTTCATTAACCTGTACCGCATGGGAAAAAAAAAAAAAAAAAAAATATCCCTCTATGCTGGCCAATTTTGATTTTTTTGCTGGCTAAATAGGCTCAGTACACCAATATAAGGTCCCTGGCATCAATAAATAATCATTAAGGCCAGATAATTGGTTAAATCGAGTCAGGTTGATGCCAGTCTACCTCTGAAATCTTCAAGGTTACTGAGAGACCAGTGCAGCTGTCAGCTTGTGAGCCAATTTTTGATTTTTTCTCGCTAAATGGGCTTAATACCTCATTATAACATCCCTGGCACTAATAAAAGTAATTAGCAAAACCAGGTAGTTCGTTGAATCGAGTCAGGTTGGTGTCACTCTACTTCTGAAATCTTTGAGGTTGTGGAGAGAGCAGAGTGCCTGTGAGCTTGTGAACTGGTTATCTTTTTTTTTTTTTTGAGTGTGTGTGTGTGTGTGTGTGAGCTGGCACTAATAAAGTATTCACCAGAGACAGAAAGTAGGTTGAATCGAGTGAAGTTGGTGTCACTCTACCTCTGAAGTCTTCAAGGTTTCAGACAGAGATGAGTAGGTGTTAGCCTATGAAGACTTACTCACCTCCCGCGCTCCTAAATAATTGTAAGCGTAGTGGAGAAATGTTTGAAGTTAGCGAGATATGATATTACCTTCCATTTTACTTTAGTTGCTTGCAATGACGTCTCAATTTTGCAGGATGCAGATCTATGTCATTGGTGTTTTTGAAGGGGACGTAGCTGTGCATCACTAGTGTTGAATGGGTTAATGCAGGCTTTACTGATCTACTAGATGACAAATCGACATTTCGCTAGTGTACCCCCACTAATACCAAGACACCAGTCCATTATGAGACATCCCTAGCATGTACTTAATATGGACAGTGAGTGTTAGAGCCAAAGTGTGACATGTGGAGGTATATGGACGTAGGAGGACTACTGGGCCTTAGTAACGGGCTGTGAAGCCTCTGCCCAGAGTCAGGCACATAAAAAAAAAAAAAAAAAGACAGCCAGGCAGGCACCTGTCAGCGAACCAAGCAGGAGTGGAGGATGGCAGGGGGATGTGAAGGGAGGCAAGCAAGGGTGGGGGAGGGTGGGGGGATGAGGAGGGAGACAAGATAGCCAAACTGCCCTCCCACGTCCCCCCCCCGGTCTCACTCAGTGACTCACTGACTCACTCTCACTCACTCATACTCACTCTCACTCATTCACTCACACACACACACACACACACACACACACACACACACACACACACACACACACACACACACACACACTCACACCGCTCGCTGGCTAAGTGGTAGCGTTCTCGCTTGCCATCTGGTAGACGGGAGTTTGTGCCTCGCTCAGGTTGCAAAAAATTTAACTGATGAAGTGGGTGGTTACTGTCCCCGCTGAGCAAGGGGACGGGTGTGCGCATGTGTGAAGGCCACAGCCTTGCCCTTAGATTGGACTATATGAGCTCTCAGCTCCCACCCAGGAGGGTAAAAAGTTGACGATCACGACCATCAAGTGATCCTGACCAACCCGGTGAATTACACACACATACACACACACGAGACACGAGAGTGAGAAGACGTGCCGTGCATCACTCCACACCACACCGGGTCAAACTCGGCCCGCAAATGGCCATACCTAATAAGTATCTTTATATGAGTCGAGCTCAGTACTAGGTCCAACTAAATAGTGTTCTAATGTAAAAAAAAAAAAAAAGAAAGTTTAAGTAAAAGTGTTGTTCCAACAGCACAACACAACGAAGTAGGCAGCAGTGCCGAACAAGCAAATCAGCTGATTCAGTGTTCACTGTTTTGTCTCCGATGGAGATGAATGCAAAGCTGTAAGTAGAAGCTTTCTCTTATTACCAGGAGATGTTCACCATCTTTAGCAAATCACCTTTGGAAGGGTTTAAGAAAAGGGACGGTATAACTTTAGAAGTAACCAACGTTACCAAATTTCATTATATTACGTCCCTGAACTATTCTGAGACTTACCTTTTAAGCCTAGTTTGAGTTGGGGGAGCAAATTTTGTAGGGGTAGTCATATAGGCTAGTGGCTTAGGTTAGGCTATCACTCAGTAGCGGATGAATGTCGCGTCATATTGGCTGGTACAGGCGTGTGCACTCGGTCTATGGCCCTAGGTTAGGTTAGGTTAGTTAGGTTAGGTTAGGTTAAGTTAGTTTGGGTTAGTTTAATGCAAAATAGTGTGTTTTTAATTAATTTTGATCTTGATTTTGGGGGATAAACCCTCTTTTGGAAATCTTACTCAAAATTCGAAAAGGGGGATTTTCCCCCCAAAATGAAGATCAAAACTATTTAAAACACAGAATTTTGCATTGGAAAACATAAAAAGAAAAATAAATGAAAACGTTGGTTACTTCTAAAAATTCACCAAAGGGACAAAGGTAGAAAGCAGGATAATGATTTCTACCAGGAACATGTGGAAATGAAGATGCATAATAAGCTGGTAGAACGAGTGCACAGACTAGGGAAGGCTTTTCAGAGTGAATGCTATTACAAAGCAGTTGCACATGCAGAAGGAAGAAAATGAAAATTTAGTAAGGAAAATTAATAAAGACACAACAATTGATGAATTATTACTTGAGGTAGGTACACTTAGAAGGAAGATTAGTGAAATGGCAAACGCAGCTGTCAACCATGAGAGTATTATGGAAGAATTCAGAAATGAAACAGAGACAATAAGATAGGCAAGCACCCTGATCGATCATAGTAGTGATATTAAGGAGAAGATAACCCAGGTAAATGAAGCGATGCAAAGCTACAAAAATGATGTGGAAACCACATATGCTGAAATGATGAAAGTAAGGAAAGACTTAGAAACAAGAGTTGAAGAAAAGAGCATTAAAAAGGAAGTGAAGAAAATAATCCAAAACAATCCAAAACTGGTCAAAGATTCAGCAGACAACAAATCTACAGTATTGTAATTACTGGTATACAGGAGGAAGAAATAAGAAACAAGATTTCGAGAGACAAAAAGATGGCAAATGTAATGAACATATTGAAGAAAGTGTCAGAGGAAATCTGTAGTAAAGACATAGAGGAACACAAAAGGCTAGGGAAATATGAGAGAAATAAATCAAGGCCTATGAAAGTAACCTTCCAGAGTGTAAACACTGTGGAGGAAATACTAAAAAATGCAAACAAACTTATAGAAAAAGAAAACTTCAAAAATGTATGGATAAAGAGATGCCTAATTCAGGAGGAACTGAGATTACTAAAAGAGAAGAGGGAGGAGGCAAAAACAAAAAATGAGGGGAAATCAGAGGAAGAGAAGAACACATTTTTGTTTACAAAGTAATTGGACTCCAGGTTCGAAAGTGGTGCATAAACAGGAGGGAATAAAAAAGAGAAAGGTAGTAGGCCCAAGTCATGACAAGTATGTAAACAAGATGATTAAGTTGATGTACTCAAATGTAGATGAAATAGTATCTAAATTACTAGAGATGAACGATTATATCAAAGAAAAGGAACCACATATTGTTTGCCTAACTGAAACAAAGTTAACACCAAGGATATCAAATGATACACTAAACTTAAAGGAATACAATATGTGGAGAAGAGATAGGAACTTAGAAAAAGGAGGAGGAATTATAACATTAACTCGTCACGTCCTGAGCTATTTCGCAACTCCGACATCCCCCAATCCCGAGGTATTTTCGATTTTTTTTTTTTTTAGCTAAAACCTCCGCTTTTGGTGAGAAACATCGAAAATTCATAGAGAAATCGCTCACCTGAGGTTTAAAATACTCGATCCAGGTAGCAGTACCTCCTTACCTTACTGGGTTTTCTAACAGGCTGGCATAAAAAGAAAACGAGTTCTGTGGGAGGGTAACTATTTCACACCACTCATAAACGGTATTTATTTATTTACTTGGTACGAATTTATATGTAGTACAAGAGTATATTGGTTTTCAAACAATAATATAGGCATTATAAGCATTGTTTCTCTCACTAACTCATCACCATACCTGACCCTTTTTTGCCACATTACCTGATCATCATTGTTTACTGTTTCGTCCTCTAATGCTATGTAAACTTTGTCCTCCACATTGTCATCGATTGGGGAATCACTGTGGCCCTGAATGTCTTTATTGGCCAAGTCACTGGTAACAGGTGAATTGCTGAGACAATGGAGTGCAGGGGGGGGGGAGGTTATGCGTTGTAAGGCATTGTCCCTGCTTGGCATCTTGTAGAGGAATAGAGGAAGGTGTCCCTCGTATACGTACGAAAAATCACGCGCAAAAAAAATGAAAATTTTGCAAATTATGAACCTTGCAATTGCACGATGTACCAGTACGTCGACTGGACTGGCAAATGCAAAATGTTGCAATGTACCCATACGTCGACGGGACGCCTCGGGTTAACAAAGAAAAATCTGGAAGTCAAGGAAATAGAACTAGATGTACCATCACAGGTAGAATTGATCGCAGTAGTGATTAGTACATCTGAAGGGAAAGTAATTGTGGCAAATTTATACATGCCGCCCAGATCAAACATTTGGGAAAAAGGAGAATATGAAGACCTGGCAGAGAAAACAATTCAGAGTTTAAGAGCATTACTACATAGAATGTAGGAGAAAACTGAAAGAAATATACTAACTTTTGATTTCAGTACAAATATAGACTGAAATACTCTAGATATAATTAGCCAAGAAAGCTGTTGGGAACTAAAGCTCCTTGACCTTGTGCAGAAGTTTTTCCTACCACAGCATGGAAAAGAAAGCACCAGAAAAAGAGGAATTAACATACCATCAGTACTAGATCTTATATTTACTAGACAAGAAAATGATATTGACAATATCACCCTCCATTTGGCAAAAGTGACCACGCAGTACTAAGTTACTACTTCAGGATTTCATATGACATAGTTAACAGTAATGAAAGTTACAAAAAGAGCCTTAACTACAAAAAGGGCAACTAAAATGACCTAAAAAAATACTTCTTAGAAATAGATTGGGAAAAAGAGCTTAGAGGACAAGATTTAAATGTTACTGTATATATAAAAAATTCTGTGAACTTATGAAATAGGAGTCCAGAAGTACATCCCACAGCACAAAGAAGCAGAGAAGAAAAGAAAGAAATGGTTTAATATAGAATGTAAGAAATCAGAAGAAAAAGAGATTTGTTGTGGAATCGATACAGGGGACATAATAGTGAAAGGGCATACAACAACTATAAACAGGCAAGAAACGATTATACAAGAATAAGGAGGGAAGCCCAAAAATTGTTTGAGGAGGACATCGTAAATAAAAGTAGTGATCAACTGAAGCTATTTTACAGCTACATCTGAAGCAAAACCAAAGTAAAATGTAAAATACAATCCATCACAGATGAGGGGATCACCTACACACGAGAAGGATATTTGTGAAGCACTAAATAATAATTTCCAATCAGTTTTTACAGAAGAAAATAATATTGAGAGGGATTATATAGAATTTGCATGCCCACACATACTACCAGATATACAAGTATCAGAAAAAGAAATACAGGAGGAGCAAAATTAGACAAGCGAAAAGCAAATGGTCCTGATAAAACTTCAAGTTGGGTGCTACACGAATGTGCAAAGGAGTTAAGTAAACCATTATTTTTATTTTTCAAGAAATCCTTGGGACAAAGTAAACTACCTGATATTTGCAAGAAAGCAAACATTGTTCCCTTATTCAGGAAAGGTTATAGACAGAATCCACTCAACTACTGACTGGCATCACTAACCAGTGTTTTAAGCAAGGTATTAGAAAAGCTGATAAGAAAAGTTTGGGTAAATCATCTAGAAGAACACAATATGGTAACAGAAAGACAGTTTGGTTTCAGAGAGGGAAAATCATGTTACTAATTTGTTGAGCAACTATGACAGAGTAACAGTAACATTACAGAACAGAGAAGGATGGGTGGACAGTATCTATTTAGATTTCAAGAAACCATTTGACAAAGTACCGCACCAAAGACTTTTATGGAAACTGTACCATTAAGGAGGAACCCGAGGCAAACTGTATTGTTGGATACAAGATTTTCTCAAAAAAAAAAAAAAAAAAAAAAAAAAAAAACGGGAAATGAGAACAGTACTAAGAGGAAATTACTCATCATGGAGAGAAGTGACTAGCGGAATTCCACAAGACTCAGTGCTGGCACCATTTATGTTTTTAGTGCATATAAATGACACAGATAGCAACATTCAAAATGAAAATTATCTAAATATGTTTGCTGATGATGCAAAAATACAAGGGAGAATTACTAACACAGACTCATGTAGAGAGCTACAAGAAGAATTAAATAAACTTCATGAATGGAGCAATACATGGCAAATGGAATTCAATGTGGACAAGTGTCATGTAATCAAGTTTGGCAAAAGTGGAAAAAGACCTGATTGGGATTATAAGTTAGCAAGTAAAACCCTACACACCAGAAATAAAGAAGGAAGTAGATGTGATTATCAATAACAGACTATCTCTGGCTGACCACATCAGTGAGAAGGTACGGAACATGTATACACTGCTTGCAAATATGAGAATAGGATTCACATATATAAATGAAGACATACTAAGAAAGATAATAACATCATTCATCAGGCCAACTCTGGAATATGCGTCAGTAATCTGGAGTCATCTCAAAAAACACATAGATAAGATTTAAAAAGTTCAAAGGGCTGCTACAAGATGGGTACCAAGCTTAAGAGATCTAAGCTACGAAGAAATACTAGAAAAACTGAATCTACCTACACTACTGGAGAGAAGGAAAGGAGGAGACGTGATTATGCTATACAAGTGCATATCAGGGAAGGAGAAAATAGACATAAATGATTACATAACCTATGGGGATGCCTCAGCAAGAGGACACTGCATAAACCTCCATGCAAAGAGAGGCGATAAAGACGTAAGGAAATTTAGTTTCCCAAATAGGGTAATTAATCAGTGGAATGCACTACCGAATGAAATAGTGTGTGCCAAAACAATTCATAAATTCAAGGATATGTATGGTAAAAATTGTTTAAGACACGGGGCAGTACGAGCTTGACTGATTCCTATAAAGATACAGTTAGGTAAGAAATAGGTAAGAACACACACACACACACACAGACATACACACACAAGTCACAGATAGCAGACGTGCGACCTCGGCGCTCCGAACCAGCACGGCCAGTGGCATTACCTAAATTAGTATCTTTATCTGAGTCAAGCTCTGTACCAGGTTAGACTAAATGATTTTTCACTATTAAAAGAAAAAAAAAATAAGGAGTTTAAACAAAACTTGTTCAAACAGAAAAGAGAACCAAGAGGCGAAGGAATGCACTCAGTCAGCTGAGGTTTGTTTAGACTACGGCTGCACGGGATATGTGAGTACATGTACTCTGTGCTTTTAGTATTGCAAAATGGACACATACTTTAGTAAAGCAAATCTGGAAAAGAAAAGGGATAGGTAGAAAGCAAGATGATGATTTCTACCAAGAATTGGTTGAAGTGGAGACGCACAATAGACTGATTGAACGTGTACACAAACTAGAAATGGCTTTCAAAAATGAAATTGGTGAAATAAAGAAGCAGATGCACTTGCAAAAGGAAGAAATAGAAAAACTAGGAAGGGAGGCCAACAAGAAAGACACAACCATCAGTGAACTAACAATGGAATTGAGTACACTTAGGAAGAAAATGAGTGAAATGACAAGTACAGTAGTCAATCACGAGAGTGTTATGGAAGAGTTAAAAAATGATACAGAGACAATTAGGCAAGTAAGCAGTCTGATAGACCAAAGCAGTGATATTGAGAAGAAGATAACACAGGTGAATGAAGCTGTGCAAAGCTACAAAAATGATGTGGAAACCACGTATGCTGAAATGGTGAAAGTAAAGAAAGACTTAGAAACAAGGGTGGAGGAAAAAAGCATTAAACAGGAAGTGAAAAGAATAATCCAAAACAATCCAGTCAGATATTCAGTAGATATAAACAAATCTATAGTAATCACTGGTATAGAAGAGGAAGAAGTAAAAAACAAGATCACAAGAGACAAAAAGGAGATGGCAAATGTAATGAGCTTACTGAAAGAAGTATTAGAGGAAATCTGTAGTAAAGACATAGAGGAACACAAAAGGTTAGGGAAATACGAGAAAAACAAGACAAAACCTCTAAAGGTGACTTTCCAGAGTGTAAACACTGTGGAGATACTAAAAAATGCAAAGAATCTTATGGAAAAAGAGGAGTTCAAAAATGTATGGATAAAAAGATGCCTAACACAAGAGGAACTGGAATTACTGAAAGAGAAGAGGGAGGAAGCAAAAACAAAAAATGAGGGAAGATCAGAAGAGGAGAAGAAGAAATTTTTTTACAAAGTAATAGGATTGCAGGTACGAAAGTGGTACATAAACAGGATGGAATAAAAAGGAGGAAGGTAATAAAACCATGTCATGACAAGTATATAAACAAGATGATAAAGTTGATGTACTCAAATGTGGATGGAATGGTATCTAAATTACTAGAGATGAATGATTATGTCAGAGAAAATGAACCACAAATAATATGCCTAACTGAAACAAAATTAACACCAAGGATATCGAAAGACATACTAAACTTAGAGGAATACAGTATATGGAGAAGAGACAGAAAGTTAAAAAAAAGGAGGAGGAATTATAATATTAACTAAGAAAAATCTAAAAGTCAATGAAATAAAACTAGATATACCATCACAGGTAGAACTGATTGGAGTAGAGATCAACACATCTGGAGGGAAAGTAATTTTAGCCAATTTGTACATGCCATCCAGATCAAACAAATGGGAAAGTGACGAATATGAGGACCTGACAGAGAGTGACATTCAGAGTTTAAGATCATTACTACATAAAATGGAAGAGAAATCGGAAAGAATTATACTAACTGGAGATTTTAATACAAATATAAATTGGAATACTGTAGATATAATTAGCCAAGAAAAATGTTGGGACCAAAAGCTCCTGGATCTCGTGCAAGTGTTTTTCATAACGCAACATCTGAGGGAAACCACCAGAAAAAGAGGACTCGATGTACCTTCAGTGTTAGATCTAATATTTACTAGGCAAGAAAATGATACTGACAGTTTAATATATCACCCTCCACTCGGCAAAAGCGATCATCCAGTACTAAATTATAACTTCAGGATAGCATATGACATAGTAAACAGCAATGAAAGTTAGAAAAAGAGCCTAAACTATAAAACGGGAAATTATCAAGACCTAAAGAAGTATTTCTTAGAAGTTGATTGGGAAAATGAGCTTAGAGGACAAGATTTAAATGCTGTATATAAAAAATTCTGTGAATTTTATGAAATAGGAGTCCAGAAGTACATCCCACAGCACAAAGAAGCAGATAAGAAAATACAGAAATGGTTCAATACAGAACGTAAAAAATCAAAAGAAAGAAGAGATTTGTTGTGGAATAGATACAGAAGACACAATAGTGAAAGGACGTATAATAATTACAAACAGGCAAAAAACGATTATACAAGAATAAGAAGGGAAGCCCAAAATCAGTTTGAGGAGGATATAATAAATAAAAGTAGTGATCAACCTAAGCTGTATACATCAGAAGCAAAACCAAAGTAAAAGATATAATACAATCCATTACGGACGAGGGAATCACTTATACGCAAGAGAAAGATATTTGTGAAGCACTAAATAAGAATTTCCAATTAGTTTTTACAAAAGAAAAAAATTTTGAAAGGGACTATGTGGAACATGCATGTCCACACATACTACCTGATATACAAATAGCAGAAAAAGTAATACAGGAGGAGTTAAGTAAATTTGACAGAGGAAAAGTAAGGGGTCCTGATGAATTTTCATGTTGGGTACTACGAGAATGTGAAAAGGAGTTAAGTAAACCATTGTTTTTAATTTTCAAGAAATCCTTGAGTCAAGGTACACTACCTGATATTTGGAAGAAAGCAAATATTGTCCCCTTATTAAAAAAAGGAAATAGACAAAATCCACGCAACTACCGAACAGTATCACTGACCAGTGTTGTAAGCAAGGTATTAGAAAAGTTTATAAGAAAAGCTTGGGTAAATCATCTAGAAGAACACAGTATGATAACAGAAAGACAGTTTGGTTTCAGAAAAGGAAAATCATGTGTTACTAATCTGTTGAGCTACTATGACAGAGTAACAAACACAATACAGGAAAGAGAAGGATGGGTGGACAGTATCTATTTAGATTTCAAGAAAGCTTTTGACACAGTACCACACCAAAGACTTTTATGGAAACTGTACCATCAAGGAGGAATTCGAGGCAAACTGTTTTGTTGGATGCAAGATTTTCTCATAAAAAGAGAAATGAGAACAGTACTAAGAGGAAACTACTCATCATGGAAAGAAGTGACTATTGGAGTACCACAGGGTTCAGTGCTGGCACCAATCATGTTTTTAGTGTATATAAATGATATAAACAGTAACACTGGAAATGAGAGCTATCTGAATATGTTTGCAGATGATGCAAAAATACAAAGGAGAATTACTAGCTCAGACTCTTGTAAAGAGCTACAAGAAGATTTAATTAAACTTCATGAATAGAGTAATACATGGCAAATGGAATTCAATGTGGACAATTGTCATGTAATCAAGTTTGGTAAAAGTGGAAAAAGACCTGATTGGGATTATAAGTTAGGAAATAAAACCCTACACACATCAGAAAGAGAGAAGGACCTAGGTATGATTATCAATAACAAACTATCTCCGGCTGACCACATCAGCGAGAAGGTTCGGAACATGTATACACTTCTTGCAAATATGAGAATAGCATTCACATACATAAATGAAGACATGCTAAGAAGGATAATAACATCATTCATTAGACCAACTCTGGATTATGCATCAGTAGTCTGGAGTCCTCATCTAAAAAAACACATAGACAAGATAGAAAAAGTTCAAAGGGCCGCTACAAGATGGATACCAAGCTTAAGGAACCTAAGCTACGAAGAAAGATTAAATAATCTGAATCTACCAACACTACATTAGAGAAGGAAAAGAGGTGACATGATAATGCTATATAAGTGTATATCAGGGAAGGAGAAAATAGACATAAATGATTACTTAACATATAGAGAAGCATCAGCAAGAGGACACTGCAAAAAACTGCATAAGAAGAGAGGTGATAAAGACTTAAGGAAATTCAGTTTCCCAAACAGAGCAATGGAATGCACTACCGAATGAAATAGTGTGTGCCAAAACAATTCACAAATTTAAGGATATGTACTATAAGTATGGTTTAAGACACGGTACAGTACGAGCTTGACTCATTCCTGTAAAGATACAATTAGGTAAGAACAATTAGGTAAGAACACACACACACAGGAGACAAGTGTGGGTTGGGGAGTATGGAGGGATGGGAAAGGAGGCAAGCTGGGGTGGGGGAGGGCTGGGGAGGGAGACATTCACTGTCTCCTGTCAGTGCTCAGTATGGTGGGGAATGGAAGAGGGATGGCCTGGGGGGGGGGGGAAGAGAAGGAATGGAAGGAGGACTGGAAGAGCCTCGTGCTCCACCAAATCCACGTTCAGACATGCTTCTTTCACACCTAGGGAGGAGCAGGGTGTTTGGACTAGTGAATCGATGGCAGTTTGGATTGTGGGAATATTCCCCAATTTCTTCTCTTCGGTTTAGTGGCCAGTCAGTTATAAGTGCATTGGATATTGAGGTATGGCTGTATAAACAAGATCTGAAGACCCCAAGGTAACTTGTCATGTAACATGAGCAAGGGATCTGAAGACAAAGATGTCGAAGAAAGCATACATAACTTTTATGTTCCACTGAATAACTGGCTCTTTGTATGATTAACTTTAACCATATTCTTTTCAGATCATAAGAGGGACCACAGCTATCTATCTGGAATGTTACAGCTTTAAAGGTTTTGTGGTTTTCTCTAAAACATGTTGCAAAGAAAAAGCTGAGCAGATTTCAAGTGGTATTCTCCTCAAGGCTAAATGTCAAAATATTCATGGAAAATTTTTCAACAAACATTTTTATCAATGGATTTTCAGCGAAAGAGCTGTATTGCAGTTAGTTTCTGAGATAGTTTCAAAAATGCAAATTTTTGAATAAAAATTAGAATATCACCTTGAAAAGTAGAAGGTCATTTACATCAGGCACAAGGACTTGGGTAACCCAATGATACTTTCATGTGTAATGTCATCAAGATCGTTGGAAAAAAAAAAGTGCAAAGAAAAATAATACTGACAAAAACAAGAAGCTTTGCTATCCGTATGGCAATCCTTAATAATAGCAATAATAATAACTTGCATGGGTGCCCGACATTGTCCAGGTAAAACCACAGGATCGTGCATGTTGGCATTACCTGGGACCCTGGATGATCACTCACCCTGTGGGAGAAGACCCCTGGATCCCATTTTCTCATTGAACCTATTGAACTTATAGTAGGTACTGTATGCTCTTCCTAGGGCCCATTTCCCTTTCAGTGTATTGCCCCTGAACCTATTCCTACCGTGGACCTATTTTCCTACTACCCACTCACCCACCAACCCATCCCACCCACCATGTTCACCGACCCACTCTCCCACCCACTCCTCACCCACTCACTCACTCATTCTGCCTGCTTACTCACCTACCACATCCAAACAACCCTGCACACCCACCTCACCCATTCTGCCCTATGTCACTTACCCTCCTGCCCATACTGCCCCACCACACTCACCCTCCAACCCATCCAATTAACCCTGCTCACTCTCCCTACCCACTTCCCTCACTCGTCCTGCCCACCTAACCAGTCTGTCCACTCATTGGGTTTGTTGTAGCTGTTATTGATATGGTTGCAGAAATAAAAATAAATACTCTATGGCAACTGGATACCATGTTTCCATCATGTTGACTTGATTATTAGTTCTATTCATGATCGTCAGGGGTGCCACTTTAGCAACTGAAATGTTCACATTTAAATTCGTGTTAAAAAAGTTATACTTGTTGGGGATGTTTTGAGACTCTAAATGCATCCCCCTAGATTTCTATTCAGAACAGACAGGCACATGGATGGACAAACATTTTGGTTTAAATATGGGCCCATACAATTAAGAGTAGTTGTAGTAGTAGTAGCAGCAGTAGTAGTAGTAGTAGTAGTAATAATAATAATAATAATAATAAAAACTAGAAAACAGAAATTGCCATTAGCAATTTCAGCAACTCACATCATGACATCATCATCCATGCTGCACATATGATCTCAGTACATAAAAATAGGCAATATTCGAACTTTGACCTTTGTTGTGACCTTGAGTTTTGAGTTAAGGTTATTCATACTTGGTAGCCATGCACAGCATATAAGGTTCTATAAATGTACCAAGTTTGGTCATTGTAGCTCATTTCTATTTTTTTTTTTTTTTTTAACTTCAGTTGAGCTATGACATAGGCTGTGACCTTGGATTTTGGGTCAAGGGCATACTTGGTAGCTAGCATTTCACCACATGACAAGGTCATCCAGTTTCTTCCTCAGTTCGACCACAGGGGTCGAAATATTCTCCAAAGCCAATCGATGGAGCTGGTGATTTCAATGCGCATTGAATAGTGTTCCAGTATATATAAGCATATTTTGAACTTTGACCTTGGCTGTGACCTTGGGGTACAGGTCATCAAGGTCATTCATATTTGGTAGCCAGCCACAGCATATCAATTTCTATGAATGACCCAAGTTTTGTGATTGTAGCTCATTTTTTTTTTTTTTTTTTTTTACCCGTGGATTGTGATCCACAACTCATGCTGTTCTGGCCATACGTCACTGTAAACAACTCGACCCCTATGCAAACTTACACATGGCTTTATGCAAAGACAGGGAGAAAGAGACCTTTTTTTTCTTTTTGCCAGATGATGCCATTGATGTGTACATTCAAGTTCATAATAAGCAAAAAAAAAAAAAAAAAAAAACATTTTTTCACTATCTCCGTACATAAACTTACGCATGGCCCTATGCAAAGACGAAGAGAGACAGATTATTTTTTTTTTTTACCAGAGGATACCCTGGTTGTTTATCTTCAAGTATATAATAAACAAAAACTAAAAAAACAAATTTCCTTCGTTTTTTGCGCACCATGGGGTGGGATAAAAATGTATAATTGTGCAATCCATGGGTTAAACTGGGGACACAATGACCCAAAAATACTTTCCAATGACACCGGGTGATTTAGCTACTGGTCCAGATGGGCCCATAGTCAATTCAGACTTGCTCTGCAACCTTGGTTATGTCCCACAAAAATGTCAAGGCTGTACCATTAACGTTTTTTGAGAATCCATGAATAGACTATTATTAGCAGCCTTTCTATGTATATAGAAAACCAATACCAGAAACTGAATAATCCTGGGTCACATGAAGCCACCAGCCGTGGGACTCAGATGGCAAAGAATGATGGCCATAGCTTTAAAAGTGGGCCATTTGTTTTTTGTTTTTTTTGCAGGGAAGAAGGAGCCAAAGGCCAGGAGCCCACAACTGTTCCTTCCAAGAAAAAAACAAAATACGAGAAAGAGCTAATTTCAAGATCCGATCATTTCGAGATGCCTGGACACACTGCATTTGAAAGACTGGAGATCATAGCTAGCAGGAAATAGACAGAGGGAGACAGTTCCAGAGTTGACCTGTTGCATAAATGAAGGACTGGGAGTAACATAACTCTTGCATTAGAGAGTTGGACAGAAAAGGGATGAGAGTTTGCTACTAGACGGGTGTTACACACCCGTCATAGAGGTAGAGGGATGGAAGCAGTCAGTTCAGAGGAGCAGTGACCATTGAAATAGAGGTGGAGGGATGCAAGCAGTCAGTTCAGAGGAGCAGCGACCATTGGCGTAGTGATTAAAAGGAGTTCAAGATGCAACAGTGCAGCGAAGCAACAGAGTTTGAAGGAAGCCAGTAAGAGGAGGAGAGTTAATGAGACAAAAAGCCTTTGACTCCACCCTATTGAGCAGAGCTGTATGTGGGGAGCCTCCCCACACATGAGAGTTGTATTCTAGACAGGGGCGAATAAAACCCTTGTATAAAATCAACAACCATGCAGGGATAAAGAAGGAATGGAGTCGGCTTAGCACACCTAATATCTTGGAAGCAGATTTTACAAAAGATGTAATATCATTGTTGCTAGATAAGTCCCGAGTGAATGAAACCCCAAGCATGTTCAAGGATGATGCACGATTAAGCAGGATATTATTAAGCATTAGTGGGTACTCCTATGGAAAATTTTATCAGGTTGATAAGTGTAAGAACTAAGTCTTTGATGCATTATTAACAACAAGATTATTTTTACCCCAGTCAGAGATATGAACCAGGTCAGACGTTAGGTGTGCCATAGACTCATCCCTTGTTTGTTGAAGTAACTGATGAGATGGATGTTGCGGGATCCTATTGGAAAGATGAAGGATGGAGTCATCAGTGTACAAGCGGATAGGGTTAGATGTACAGCTCAGAAGGTCACTGATGATTAAAAGAAAGGAGTTGGTGATAGGACAGAGCCCTGAAGAACACCACTGTTGATAGATCTAGCAGAGGAACGATGACCATTTACAACAGCGGCTATAGAACGACCAAAAATGAAGCTACAGATCAAGGCACAGATGGAAGGTTAGATATCGTAAGCGGGCAGTTTGGATTTTGAAGATTTATGCCAAACTCGATCGAAAGCCTTTGAAATGTCAAGTGCAATGGCAAAGCTTTCACCAAAGTCCCGAAAGGAGGATGACCAGGTAGGTGAGAAGATTGCCAGTGGAGCATCCCTGACAGAACCCATACTGATGATCAGAAAGAAGGTTGTGATAGGAAAGATGCTTCAAAATTTTTCTATTGAGAATTGACTCCAAAACTTTTAAAACACAGGATGTTAAAGCAATTGGACGATAGTTAGAGGGTTGGGAATGGTCACCCTTCTTTGGGACTGGCTGAATGAGAGCAAATGTCCAGCAAGAAGGAAAGGTACAAGTTGATAGACTAAGACAGAAGAGTTTACCTATGAAGGGTGTAAGCACAGAAACACAGTTCTTGAGGACAACAAGAGAGACTCCATCAGGCCCATATGCCTTGTTAGTATTGAGGCCACAGAAAATACATCAGCTGAAGAAGTTTTAATGTCAGCCATGAGGAAGTCAGAGGGGGAAAGGGATGGAGGAACAGCACCGGAATTGTCTAAGGTAGATCTGGAGGAGAATATCTGAGCTTAATCAGTAGAAGAAATAGCTACAGAACCATCATAGTAGAAAAGAGAAGGGAAGGATGACGGGGTAAAGTTGTTAGAAAGGTTTTTGGCAAGCCATAAGGAACGGGAACAAACTTAGTTGGAGAGTTGAGAGCATTTCATATGGATGAAAATATTTTTAGCAGAGCAAAGAACAGACTTGGCACGATTCCGGGCAGAAACATAAAAAAGATGATTCAGGGGTGGGTTGTCTCTGGTACCTAGTAAAGCTCACTCCTTGTTGTGGACAGCAATAGAACAAGCATAATTAAACCAAGGGTTTCTTGCATTAGTCAAAGGATATGAGAAGGGAATGTATGCTTCCATGCCCGAAAGAATAACCTCTGTAATGTGCAAGGAACAATCAGATGGCTCCCGGCCATGGAAGCAATAATCATTCCATGGAAAATCAAAGATGTACTGCCTAAGGGCCACCCAATCTGCAGAGCCAAAGTGCCACAGTCGATGTTTCTTTGGAGGGTCCATAGGCCATACTGGAGCAATAGGACAGGTTAAGGTAATAAGGTTGTGACTGGAGGAGCCCAACGAAGAGGAGAGATAAACAGTGTAAGCAGAAGGATTAGTTGTAAGGAAAAGATCATGCACATTGGAGCCCTGTCCAAGGCGGTCAGGGATACGGGTAGGGTGCTGTACAAGCTGCTCTTGGTCATTAAGGATAGAAAAGATGTAGGCTTGTTCACCAGGTGGATCAGTGAAAGGAGAGGAGAGCCAAAGGTGGTGGTGAACTTTGAAATCTCCTGGAATGGAGATTTTAGAGAAAGGAGAAATGGATAAAATGTGGTCCATCGTATTAGTAAGATAGTTGAAGAATTTTTCATAGTCAGCAGAATTAGGGGATAAGTGAACAGCGAAGATATATTTAGTCAGAGAATGACAGGAAAGCCGAAGCCAGAGAGCAGAGAATTCAGAAGAATCAAGTTCAGGAACACTAGAGCAAGATAAGTCGTTGCATACATATACACAACAGCCACCTTTGACTTTGAAATGAGTATATAGAAAGTAGGAGCATACAGAAAAAGGTTTGCTGTCAGTTGCCTCAGAGAGCTAAGTCTCAGGAAAAGAAGGTGAGGTTTAGAGGAGGAGAGGTGGTGCTCAACAGAGCGAAAGTTAGAGGAAAGGCCGCGAATGTTGCAGAAATGAAGAAGTGATTCAGACAGTGGTTCCGGGCAACTTGTTTATTCGTCACCTGGAAAGGGGAGGATGGTGGGGGCATTTATGGTTCCCCCCCCCCCGGGGACTTCAAGGCTATATATTGAGATGCCATTTTGTGTGTGTGTGTGTGTGTGTGTGTGTGTGTGTGTGTGTGTGTGTGCTGTACTGTGCATATTGTTTGGTGTTGACAGTTAGAGAAAGTTGTACTGGAGAGCATGCTGGCCTACTCTCTGTGTTACTTAGACACTGAAAAAGTTCAGCAAAGAGGGATGGTCAGGAACTAGTCCCGAGGGATGATTTAAGGGGACTTCCAGGTCTCTCTCTCACCAGCTTTCCCTCCATTTTGGGAGTACTGCCATGCTTGACTGGTGCTACAGTCTACTCCTAAAGCAGTTTACCTCTTTGTAAGAAGAAATAATAATAATAATAATAATAGTAAAAAGAAGAACAATATAACTCACCACCGGTGTGGGGTTATGATAATAATAATAATAATACGAGTAATAATAATAGAAATAGAAGAAGTAAAAGTAGCATAACTTGTAATAGTTGTAACAGTAGTAGCAGTAACAGTAGAGACAGTCGTAATAGAGTAGTAGTAGTAGTAGTAGTAGTAGTAGCTCTAAGTCTGTCATTGTCTGAAAGAGTTACTGATCTCATATACGAATATTGTTTTACGTTTTTTTGTAATAATCAAAAACTGTTGGTAAAAGTGCCACCAAGAAGTATGAAGACCTGGTCCAAGACTAGGCAAAATTTTTAGAGCCAAGAAGTGTCTCACATCTGTTTTAGGTTTTCCTACATGGAACAACTGAAATTGTTGAGAAAACTGGTGTGTGAAATATAATTTCACGCAAGAATTATTATTATAATTTTTTTCATACAAATGTGAATCATGGGATTTCCTTCCATGGTCATGTATCTATAATTGTCTTGGTGTAAACTGAGGTTGCAAATTCATGATTTTGGGACATTTTTTGACCTGTGACCTTGTAAATTAGGTCAAGGTCACTGAAACTCATTTATTTAACTTAAATTGTTGGTGAAAATGCCACTAAAAAGTATACAGACCTAATCTATGACCAGGTAAGACTTCTAGGGCCACAAACGCCTCATTTATGTTCCAGTTATTTCCTCTGAATTGAAAATTGGGGTTTCCCAATTGTCGAAATGTCACGTATGAATGAGTTTCAAATTTTTTCCATACAAATGTTTGAAAAATAGTTTTGTCACGGGATTTCCTTCCATGCTCTTGTACCTATAATAGGTTTGAAGTAAGATGAGGTTGAAAATTCATTATTGTTAAACATATTTGGACCTATGACCTCGAAAAGTAGGTCATGGTTACTGAAACTGGGTCAGTGTAATTGGGTCATGATGCTTTACATCATCAATAAGCATGACGAAAATCGGAGACGAAAAGTGACGGGAGAAAAATATAATAAATATAATTGTTCTCGCTCGCATCGCTCGCTCGAACACTAAATTTAATCACAGTCAAAAATTTCCCCCACAAATAAAGCCAAACAGGAGGTATTATTTGTTTGGAAAAGGCAAAAACTGGTTGGTCTCAGCAGTCGTCGGAAAATACTGTTGCGCTGCTCATGCAACCTTAGACCGTTACTTCTTGAACAGCCAGCTGTTACACTAGTCTGCCTTATAAAAAATTGTTTCCTCGATTTACGGGAAAACTATTGGGAATTATGGGTTGTCTATAAAATGATAATCATCGAGGATTTTTATGCTATTTCCAAGTTGGTGTCTATCTTTCTTGTAACTTCAAAATTGGCTATATCTAAAAAAGTTCGCTATTGTACTATAGTTTTCCTCTCGATCCCTGCCCCCATTTCTTGCTCATGCGATAAAGCTTTCACTCGGGTACATATGTCGGGGGTCCAAACTGTGACTAAATTTGGTATTGTCGCTCGCAAATAATAATAATAATAATAATAATAATGACTACAAAGACTTCCACCTATTACCATAGGTGGAGATCAATAATAACACGCTGAAAACCTCGCCACACAGGTCTAACTCACATTGAATGTCGTCAGATTCGTCCAACAAGTATCATTTGAGACTCTGAGGAAGGTTGGTCAGAACTTTTGGGCGACAATCAAGGCGTGCCTCAGTTGCCGTGTTGCACTTATCCCAAATGTGAATCGCACGAAACTTGCATATATTTGCATACACATGTATGTTTTCGGTAATTATTCAGCTCAGCATTATATGCGTTGTCATTGTCTCAGACTAAACATATGAAATCCTTCTGATTAATTTGAAACACACTGAACCGTATATCCTCATCTACCGCTTGTATGGTCGAGGCAAATGTCGTATTCCATGCAGGTATCCCTCCTGCGCTCGGGACAAGTGTAGTACTCCGTACAGTTTCACCAAATATATTCCGTTGAACTGATTCATGATACAAAAAGTTTATACTGTCACTATTAATCGAAGTAATTCTAACATATTTTGTTCCAGGCAACCTCAGAATACTTATTAAACTCAGGAGTTACAAGGGGCTTGAAAGCGTTAAAAGGGGCTCTTAGAAGCACAACGTGGTCTATTCAAGGTTGAATCGGGCAAGAATTTTATATTGCATTTATGTAATATGTCTGTTCTTGAAGCAGAAGATCCACGTAACGAATCCCACCTTTCGATTTACTTTCTAGGTTGCTTAATTGCACTGCAGCAAGTAGAAGAAAGAAGAGATTTTATCACTATCTTCTGTTGTCAGACGCATTAATCCCGTGAGGGATATCCACAATCAAATCGCCTCCAATACACTCCGTTCTCTGCCATTTGGCTGCCCATTCTTCAACTCACACCCCCTTCCCTAGCATATCTCTCTACTTCATCCCTCCGTCTCATCTATGGTCTTCCTCTCCTCTTCCCCTCCAGCTCACTCATATACACTCTTACAGTCAGTTTCTTGTTCTCCAAGCTCTGCAAATGACCCCTCAAAATATTTATTTAATTTTTTTCAGTCACATTCACATCACCACCACAATCTTCCTTGACTTCCTAGTTTGTCTGTCTGTCTCTCCACAATTGCTACTAATGATGTGGCCTAGATTCTTGAGAAATCCCTGGTAGACTGCTGGCTAAAGTTTCCCAGCTCCTAAAGTCGACCGTCCTCCTTTTGGGGCTATTAGGAGGGAAATGAGGGATAGTTGTGTAACCGGACAATGGAATGACTTACATTAGTTACACCGCGAGAAGACATCGCTCTTCAGTACCATCATCACAAATTAAAAGCTGAAACAGACATGGGCTAACCGCACCTTTTTGCAGAAAAGGTTGCATATGAATAACTAGGTTGACAGTGCCAACCAAAAGATGGAGTAAGAGGGAGAGAAAATTTTAAAAAATGGACTGAGTAATAATAATAATAATAATAATCACAGGTTCGATGGAACCATGTAAAACACAGGACACCCGGTGAAAGATGGAAATGGCATTCGTCCTTACTCTTGTTGGAATGACGTCCTTGCATTAGTCAGATCCTCAAGAGGTGAATGGAGGTTTTTCGATCAGGTAATGCCACCAAGGAAAATAAACTGGTTATCTATCCTTTAATGAGTAGGAACCAGATTCACAAAGGGACTTACTACTGATACTCAGTAGTAACTCCGGTTTGTTTTCCAGGAGGATGAAGGAAAAGGAGTGAAGTCTTCTTCCCAGGAAAAGAAATACTGGTTATGGGAGGAGCATCATCAAGCGTTATATATTTATTTAATCAGGAAACACAAGGGCAGTGCCGTGAACAATCTTCCCATGCCTCTTTAGTTCTTCCTTCATAACAGGAATAGTGACGAATGGGAGTCAATCATAAATATGTTCGAGAAACACACCCATGGACTGCATTAGCCTTGCCGTACACCTCAAAGGGGGTAAAACAGAATTTTCTGATGTCGTTACTGTTAAGGGATTAATGTTGTAAGCCGCCTTATATCTCCTGCGGAGAAAGGGAACAAGTAATTTACATTAGACTCTTCTTTGTCTGATTAACCCGCCCCATCCCGACCACTTTTCCACCACTGACTCCCCCCAATCCCAACCATTTTTTTTTTTTTTTTTGGCTCAAACCTCCGCTTTTGGTGAGAAACATCGAAAATTCATAGTGAAATCGCTCACCTGAGGTTTAAAATACTTGATACAGGTAGGAGTACCTCCTTACCTTACTGGGTTTTCTAACAGGCTGGCACCAAAGAAAACGAGTTCTATGGAAGGGTAACTATTTCACACCACTCATAAACGGTATTTATTTATTTACTTGGTATGAATTTATATGTAGTATGAGAGTATATTGGTTTTCAAACAGTAATATAGGCATTATAAGCATTGTTTCACTCACTAACTCATCACCATACCTGACCTTTTTTTGCCACATTATCTGATCATCATTTCTGACTGTTTCTTCCTCTAATATCAATGTAAAGTTTGTCCTCCACATTGTCATCGATTGGGGAATCACTCTGGCCCTGAATTTCGTACTGTGGCATGACATGGCTTTACTGGCCAGGTCACTGATAACAGGTGAATTGCTGAGACAATGGCATGCAGGGGGGGAGGAGGTCATGCAGGGTAAGGCATTGTCCCTGCCTGGCATCTTGTAGAGAAAGGTGTCCCGTGTATATGTACAAAAAATCACGAAAATTGAAAACTGAAAATTAGGGACCTTGCAATTGATTCGCGTTTATGTACCTCGACGGGATTAGCAGTGACAAAACGTGTGGACGTTAATTCACGGTGACGGGACGCCGCGGGTTAACACAGTCAGGAAACTGATGCCTTCACGTAGTGACACTGATGTGGCAGAGGGCTCAACTTCCTTGTTATACAAACATCCCTCAATTATTTCCCTGTTCCCTCAGAAGGAGGATACTGGGCTACAGGAGAGGGGAATCTTAAACCTGCAGTCCACTGGGATCACATTTCAAATGAACCTGGGTCTACAACTAATGATACTATACCAACGATTTTAATATTATTATCTATAGTTTTACTCGCTTCAGGATATTCATTTAAACTGTTGGAATGAGCTCTACCTTTCATTAACCCTATGCTGTATGGTGGCTAAGTTGAGCAAAATAATCTGGCGGTAAAAATTCAATAAAAATTACGTCCTCTGGGTTAAAGTTTAAGATTCCTGAAGAGAGTGATTTACATTTTTATAAGTTCTCGAACCCCAGATGAACATGAGTAATTATGCTACTATGAATATAATGTGCTAATTAACCGTATCATGTTCGGGGCTACTGTCCATTTCTACTTTAACTAATGACAGGCGATGCCATTCAGCTGACAGAATGTACGCGAGTTTAGGAGTGTTATTTCTCTCAGCAATAACCCTTCCATGTAGTGCCATCTCTAGTAACCTATTCCAACTAATGCTTAAATATTATATTAATCTGATAGTGAGTCATAGGAGCCTACGAATATTGGATTCACCACCGTGATTACATAACTTAAATTCATAAATTTTGGAGGGTTTGGATACAAGCTTCGTTAATCTATTTACTACTTGATTTCTCCCCCTTAGCTGAATACAGTCACTTGAAGATAGCAAGAGTATAATGAAAATATGTCCTTGGACTGAAAGGATTAACCCAAGGATTCCGAGCCACGTCTCAGGCTGGGAAGCGTTGTGTTGCGTGCCACAGTTCGGGCTGTGCTAACCTTCCAGTGGCCTTGCATCCCGTCTAACTACTCTACCCTAATGCAAACCTGCGCATGGCGCAACGAAAATATGGAGAGAGTTTTTTTTTTTTTTTTCACCAGATAATGCCATGGATGTTTATCTTCAAGTTTATAATAAACAAAAAATGATTTTTTAAAAATTTGTTCACCACTTCACCCCTACGCAAACATGCATGGCACTCCGCAAAGACGGAGATTTTTTTTTTTTTTTTTCGCCAAGTGATGCCCTGGATGTTTATCTTCAAGTTTATAATAAAAAAAAACTAAAACAAAAAATCATTTGGGGGGCACCACGGGGTGGGATTAAAAAAAAAAAAAAAGTAATTGTGCAATCCACGGGTTAATATGGGCAAGTCAAAAGCTGGGAATCATAGAAAAAACGACACATCAGAACACACGCTTGGAAAAAATAAAAAAACGGATTAAATCAGGCCATAACTAACTTCGGTTCAGTAAGTCTATCCGAGACTAAATGAAATCTTTTAAAGATACGAAAAATTCATCATCGTCATCATCATCTTCATCATCATCATCATCAACCTGAGTCAGTCTACTGCAGGAAAAAGGCCTCTCCCATCTTTTTCACTTTGGCCGGTTGGCTGTTAACCTGTTCCATTCAGTCCCAGCGAATCTCCGAATCTCATCTCGTCATTCTGTCTTCTGTTTTCTATTCATCTCTCTCCAACTCTGGGCCGCCACTTGGTTACCCCGGATGTCTATCTTTTGTCTCTTCTTCGATGGACGTGTATTGCCCACATCCAATTTTGTTTAATTTTTATTGCAGTGATTATATCTCCTACTTTCATCTGTACTCTTGTCCAGGAAGCTGACTTTTTAACTCACCATGTTATCTCTAAATAGTCTTCTCAATTCCGTTTTGAGTACTCCTAAAATCACTTTCCATGGATTTTATTAGATTCCAAATTTCAGTTCCTTAAGTCAGAGCTGGAAGGACCCACTAATTATAGAACCTTTTCTGGCATAATGGTAATTGTTTATCCTTCATGTAGTTACTTAGTTTGCCGGAAACCCTCCATCCTATTCCTGTTCTACGCTTCATTTCATTGTCGTGGACTGGCCCTGCCTGAACTGCCTACCCTAGTTATATGTATTCCTCAACACATTCTAGTTGTCTATCTCCTGTATTTACTGGATGGGTACAAACGTATCTTTTAAATATAACCACCTTCATAATCATTTTCAAGCCTACCTTCAGACTCTCCTTGTTCAGATCGCCCATATTCTCTTGTAGTTCCTATCCTGTTTGACTGAAGAGGACAACATTATCTGCAATTCTTTGATCATTCACTTGCACACTTTTTATGTTAATTCCTTTATCATCAAAACCTAATTTTCTGAAACGTCCTCTAGGGATTCAGTGAATAATTTGGGTGAAACTGTGTCACCTTGATGAACACCCTTCTTTATTAGGCTTTTCTAGCTGCCTTAGGAAGTTTTGTGATGGCCGGTTTCTTCTAGTACTCTGACATAAGTTTCTTTACACCTTGTTCTCAATTTCTCTCATCACTGCAGTTGTTTCAGCTTAATCAAGTACTTTCTTATAATCAACAAATACCAGGCACAAAGTTTCCTATACTCTGGTTTTCTCAGTCACCTCACTCATAACTTGAATATGGTCTGTTGTCAAGTAACCTCTTCGAAACCTTACTTGTTCTCTTGGCTGGTTTGTATCTAAGGTTGGAGTAAATCGATTTGTTTAGAATGTCTTGAAAGTTTGTACACAACAGGTTTATGACTAAATGGATTTTCTTCAGGTCCTTGACGTCACCTTTTTGTGACGCGGAATAATAGATGCATTTTCCAAGATCTGAGAACGACTCTGACTCCTATACATTTCGTGAATATCTTTGAAGCAAATTTAATGCAAAGTCAACTATATCTTCAGTAAGATCAGCAGTGATACCATCATCATCTGTTAGTTTATCATTTTCATTGCTCTCAAAGCACTCTTTACTTCATTGTAACGCTGGGGATGACAGTGTCAAATGTTTCACAAGCCTGAACTAACTCTCCGACCACGGTACTGCTCTTGTTAAGTTTTTTAGCTATACAGTTTTTTGCTATTTTGACCACTTCATTTCTGTTGTTCGTTACTTCTCAATGAGAGTCTCTGAGAAAACATTTTATTTCATCCTGTATCAATCCTCCGCATCGTTGGCTTTAGGTTACCTCCTTTCCTAAATATTTCTTCAATTCTGTTTATGTTAAACTTTCGATTATCTTCGTTTTTCTTCATATTGGATGTGGATGTTGGAGCAGCCCTAATGAGAGAGGGCAGTGTTTGGAAACTCCCTGTACTGTTGTTTGCAGATGATACTGTGTTGTTAAGTGAAGACGAAAGGGGAGCTGCAAGGTTTGGTGAAAGTTTGGGAGAGTGTGTAAGAAACGGAATTTAAAGGTGAATGTATGGAAGAGTAAAGGTATGGTCTTCGAGAGAGGTGAAGTCAGTGGATGTACAGTGAGGTTGGATGGTGAGGAAATGGAGAATGTGAGTACATTCAAGTGCTTGGGTTGTGTGATGAGTAAGGATGAAAGTTAAGAGGGTGAAATGCTTGAAAGCGTACAACAAAGACGAAAGGTTGCTGATTCCTTGAAGGCAGTGTTAAGAAACAGGGAAGTGAGAATGGAAGTGAAAAAGCTATTACATGACAGTATTGTGATACCAATTCTGACGTATGGAAGTGAAGCTTGGACGTTGCTGGAGGGACACAAGTCAAGAGTAAGAGCGGTGGAAATGAGCTATTTGAGAGGAGCCTGTGGAGAGACAGACTGACTGACAAATGAGGATGTGAAGGAGCTTTGTGGTGTGGATGTGGACGTGATGGGAAGCATTAGGAGGAACACACTGAGGTGGTTTGGCCATGTGGAGAGGATGGAGAGTGAGAGACTAATGAAGAGAGTGTATGTGAGTGAGTTGGAGGGGGAGAGAGGGAGGGAAAGGCCAAGGATGAGATGGGGGGATGGAGTGGGGAGGTATTTGAGAGAGAGGGGGTGTGAATTGGGAGTGGGGCAGTGAAATGGCGGGGGATATGGTGACGTGGAGGCGATTTGTTTGTGGCCACCCCGTATAAGGGATTAAGGCGTCTGGCAACAGATAGATAGATTGATATTTTTCTTTAGTTCAGTTAACGGAACTTCAGTGTGATCTTTTCTTTACAGTCACGCTAATTCTTTGCTTTAGAAGTTCCATTGTAACTTCTAAATCTTGCTGCTGTCCTTGTGGTTTCATGCCTCTTATTTCTTAAGCTACTTCTTTTACTGTTCTCGTGAAGTTTTCATTCGTTTCCTCTGAGTTGGTAGTTACTTCATCCATCAACCGCGACTATTAATTCTCATTTAGCAGGCTAAATCTTGCGCCTTCTCCCTCACTACAATAAGGTTTTGTTGCTCCCTTAGGATTAGTCTCTCCCTTTTTTAACTTTTTTTCTTTTCTTTTTTTCTGAGATCTGGTATTACCTGGCTTCTCACCTATTTGTGATCGCTTCACACATACACTATGTTCAGTGCAGTTACATTTTTCACTTTCCCGGCATGTGATTTGTCTGTGAAGATGAAATATATCTAATTTTTTTTCACCATTTGGTCCCTTCCATATCCACTTCTTACTTTGTTTCTATTGCAAGAAAGTTGCCATCACTCTCAGACTGTTCCCTTCAAGAGATTACACTAGCATGTAACCTCTCGTGTTCCAAATACCCATTTCAGGATTATTACATACTAAAAATTCGTCAGTATTAAGGGGTTAAGCGAAAAAGAGAAAATTATGTATTTTCCCCTTTGTATCCAGACACTGGACTCACACCGTGCATGTTATTGTCAGTAGGAAGAGGGAAGCGACGGTGGTGGAGAGAGATAATCTGGTGGACGTGGAGGAGAGAGAATGGATGTGGCTGGGTGCGTTGCTGGAGAGGGTGCTTCTTAGTGACATCGCTCAGTGTTCTCTGCTGTTTGCTGTGGATTCCACCTACCTAACCTCACCACTATTAAGCATACTTGTTTCTTTACCTAACCCAAGACAGGTAAGGTATCAGTTTAATAATTAATTTGAGAGTACTCTCTCTCTCTCTCTCTCTCTCTCTCTGTCTCATACAAAACTGATTCATCTTTCACCGATTCTGGCATTCAGTGAGCTGTGATGGAACCAGACAAAAAAGTTATAAACAGAAATTAACCTTTTCGCTACGGTGAATTGTTTCATAATATATTCGTACTACTTCCAGACACCTTACTTAGTTAAGCAGAGGTTTTCAGAATTGCAGGAGAAAGATATATCCTTCATTAACCCCCTCAGTATGACAGGGCTATCCCAAACTGAATGGAAGTATCCAGAAATAACAAAAACATGATAAAAGCAGCGACGCTAGATTTAAGGGAATAACTGATACCCTGATTTATCTTACGGACCTTAGGAAGCTCAATTTGGTGTGGATCGTTTGGTCTCTGAGATGTTGAGAATTTCTAAGGTTGGAATGGTATGTGAATAGATGTGTTGCTTAATTACTGGCTGCTCTTTGTGATAATCATATGGTTCTCTAGCTTTTCCACTTCATTCTTTTTTTTTTTCTTTTTTTTTATCCATCCACTCACCCCAGTACGGAGTGATTTATTACTCTCCCCCAACGAATTCCCGTGTGTGCGAGGACGATGCAGTCGGCATTATTGGTATATTCTCTGATTCATTTCCTGCTCCCATCTCTCTTTTCATGCTTTATAGCATGTATAACATGGGAGGAAGAAGGAATCTTGAATGACCCTTATCATGGACAGTGGTTTCTTAGTTTTGCTCTGGTCTCAGGTTTGGCACCCATTCTATTAATCTTTGTGTCCTTTAAATGTGAAGGAGTTAAACTGCACATGTTGGAATAAAAATGAATAACTTGCACTAAATCGTTATTCAGTACTCCCGCTACCTACTTCCCTGGCTGTTTCTCATTTAATTCAGTAGTGGCACAGGCACGTAAATTATGGATTTTGTAATTTGTCACTCTCCGTTGGGTTGTATCAAAACTGTGTTGACTGCATAAATTGCGGCATTTTGAACGCCCTTTCAAATGATCCCGCTATATATTGTGTTTATATCCCTGCACATAGACACGTCTTCTGTATCAGAGAGAGAGAGAGAGAGAGAGGGAGAGAGGTTGCTCCGGGCGTGCACATCACTCCAACAGAAGTACACCGTCAGGTAGAGAGGATTATACCTCGGTTATTAAATAAGCTAATAATCGTGGCTTCAAGAGCACAGACACAATACCCTCCCAGCTCAGCCCCGCTAAGAAATTCAGACTTTGTCTTCGGGAATTTACCTTCTTTATCTCCTTACCATACGGGTAGCGTTAACCAGTCTCTTGTGCCCCGCCCATTACTAATTCCCCGCCCTCTTCTAGCTCTACTCGTTGCTGATTGGCTGAGATAATTATTCTTCATTTTGATAGAATAATGAGCCTTACCACGAAATAGTATCGTATTATATTCTTTTCCTTTGAATTCATTTGTGTATAACAAAGGAAACTAAAATTTGCTAATTGAATCAAAATCATTTTGAAAAGAACCAGCCCACCAACAGCTGTGCCGCCATTAAGTCCTCTATCTGTCATGTCTGGCAGGTTACGTTTTCGTTTTCGTTTTTAAAGGCTCCAACATGCTTACATGTGTCGGCCTTGGTCACCTAATGGCAGCTGTCCACGCTGCTCGATCCATTGCAGCCGCCCTGTTCAGTCCTTTAACCCTGAGGTCACACTTAATGTCCTCGTCTCATGTCTTTCTCGGTCTACCCCTCATAACCCCACCCCAAATATTAACACTTCTCACCTTCCTCACCCAATTATCATCCCCCATCCTCTCCATATGTCCAAACCATCTCAATCTCCCTCTCCTCATCACAACACCAATACACTCCAGTCCCATCCTACCTCTCAACTCTTCCATCGTTAACCCAGCCCCTCCAGGCCTTGGACGTGGGGACGCATTGCACATCCACCTAATCATTGTCATTTCTGTACGTCTGAGCCGGCGAATATCTTCCTCCTTCACTGCCTAGGTCTCACTACCATACAGCATTACACTCCTAACACATGCTGCATACAAAGACCCCTTAGCACGTAGGGAGAGTCCTCTCAATGTCAGGAGAGGCAAGAGCTCCCTGAACTTCTTCCAACCACTTCTCACCCTAGTAGTTATACCACACTATTATAACCATATTGTAATTTTCCTTCTTTATTTCCTTCATTAACATCCTTAAAATTAGAGGGATCGAATACTGAAGTAGGAAAACGAAATGTCACTAGCTTCTCCTACTCAGTACAGTATCCTTCATAACTTGTATTCCACCAGTCGCATCATAATACTGTCCTTAGGCTATAGCAAAATGATTACAGTATATGTATTTGTATTTTCCTATGATGGACACATGGGGGTCATCCATGGGGGGGAAGGAGGGAAATGTCCCCTCCATTTTTCAATCGGGGGAGGGGGGGTACAGTAGTAATACGAGATAAGTCAGGATAATAATAGAAATTAAAAATAGCTCACTTGAGTTACAGCCAAGTTTGCTTTTCCTCAATATTTATAACGAGAGAGAGTATGTGCGTGTTGTCTCCCTAACAAAAGTTTAAAAGCATGTAGCTAATAATTATTTGCACTAACAATGCTGTGTAAGAAATTTGAGTTTATACACGTAAAGTCATTGAAATCTAATAGAGGGAAAAGGGTTGTGTGTGTATGTGTGCGTGTGTGGAAACCAAATTTAAGGAAAAAAGTCAAAACACTAAGTTCTTTGTAGAATGTACCCCATTTTATTTTCATAGAGGGAACTTTCGTTAGTTTACAAACCTTTCAGGCCGATGACGTTCCTTGGTACTTTTTTCCATCCTTTACTACAAAACATATCTCCTAGGTAAATGGAAAAGGTATAATTGCTGTTAAGGGGTTAAGGTGGATGGAAGGCTGATGACAGGGAGAGCTGGAGCTCTCGTTTCATCAGGCCTTGGGATTAGGTCCCGACCATCCCCTTTTGCTGAACTTTTTCAGTGTCTCAGTAACACAGAGAGTAGGCCAGCATGCTCTCCATTACAAATTTCTCCAACGGTCAGCACCAAACTACATGCACAGTACACACTAAACTTCCTTTTCCAAAAAAAAAAAAGAAAAATCAAAAAATCATGGCAGCGCAACACGTGACCTCGGAGTCCCCGGGGGGGGGACCATAAATGCCCCCACCTTACACTCCTATCCCGGTGACGACTCAAGATGCCTGGAACCACTGTCTAACTCTCTTCTTCTTCATTTCTGCAACATTCGTGGCCATTCCTCTAACTTTCGCTCTGTTGAGCACCACCTCTCCTTCTCTAAACCTCACCTTTTTCTAACTGAGACTCAGCTGTCTGAGGCAACTTACAGCAGACCCTTTTCTGTATCCTCCTACTTTCTCTATACTCATTTCAAAGCCAAAGGTGGCTGTTGTGTATATATAAACAAAGACTTATCTTGCTCTCGTGTTCCTGAACTCGACTCTTCTGAATTCTCTACTCTCTGGCTTCGGCTTTCCTGTCATTCCCTGATTAAATATATCTGTGCTGTGTACTTATCTCCTAATTCTACTGGCTATCAAAAATTCTTTGACTATCTTCTATGATGGAACACATTTTATCCATTTCTCCTTTCTCTGAAATCTCCATTCTAGGAGAATTCAATGTTCACTACCACCTTTGGCTCTCCACTCCTTTCACTGATCCATCTGGTGAACAAGCCTATACCTTTTCTATCCTTAATGACCTAGAGCAGCTTGAACAGCACCCTACCTATATCCCTGACCACCTTGGAGAGAGCTCGAACATACTTGACCTCTTCCTTACAACAAATCCTTCTGCTTACATTGTTAATCTTTTCTCTCTGTTGGGCTCCTCTGATCACAGCCTTATCACCTTAACATGTCCTATCGCTCGGGTACGGCCTGTGGACCCTCCAAAGATACGTCGACAGTGGCATTTTGGAGCTGCAGATTGGGAGGGGCCTTCAGGCAGTACTTCTTTGATTTTCCTTGGAATGATTATTGCTTCCATGGCCGGGGGCCATATGAGTGTGCCTGGCGCAATACGGAGGTTATTTTCTCGGGCATGGAAGCATACATTCCTTTCTCATATCCTTTGACTAATGCAAGAAAGCCTTGGTTTAATCACGCTTGTTCTAATCCTGTTCGCAACAAGGAGAGGGCATATAAAAGGTACCGGAGCCAACCCACCCCTGAAGCACATCTTTTATATGTTTCTACTCTGAATCGTGCTAATTCTGTTCTTCGCTCTGCTAACAATAATTTTCATCCATACTAAATTATCTCAACTCTCCAACTCGAATTCTTCCTGCTCCTTCTGGTGTCTTGCCAAAAACCTTTCTAGCAACTTTATTTCATCATCCTTCCCTCCTCTCTTCTACTCTGATAGCTCTGTAGTTATTTCTTCTACTGATATTGCAGATATCTTCGCTCAGTCTTTCTCCTCCAATTCTACCTCAGATGATTCCGGTGCTGTTCCTCCATTACTTACCCCCTCTGACTTCCTCATGGCTGACATTGAAATTTCTTCAGCTGATGTATTTTCTGCCATCACAGGTCTCAATACCAATAAGGCATATGAATCTGATGGAGTTCCTCCTGTTGTTCTCAAGAACTGTGCTTCTGTGCTTACACCCTGCCTAGGCAAACTCTTTCGCCTTTGTCTATCAACTTGTACCTTTCCTTCTTGCTGGAAGAGTGCTCTTATTCAGCCAGTCCCAAAGAAGGGTGACCATTCCCAACCCTCTAACTATCGTCGAATTGCTTTAACATCCTGTATCTCAAAAGTTTTTGAGTCAGTTCTCAATAGAGAAATTTTGAAGCATCTTTCCTATCACAACCTTTTTCTGATCGTCAGTATGGGTTCCGTCAGGGACGCTCCACTGGCGATCTTCTCACCTACCTTTCAGACTCTGCGTCATCCTCCTTTTGGGACTTTGGCGAAAGCTTTGCCATTGCACTTGACATCTCAAAGGCTTTCGATCGAGTCTGGCATAAATCTTTAATTTCCAAACTGCCCTCTTACGGTTTTTATCCTTCTATCTGTGCCTTCATCTCTAGCTTTCTTTCTGGTCGTTCTATAGCCGATGTTGTAGACAGCCATCATTCTTCTCCTTGATCTATCAACAGTGGTGTTCCTCAGCGCTCTGTCCTATCACCAACTCTCTTCCTTTTATTCATCAGTGACCTTCTAAGCTGTACATCTAACTTTATCCACTCATATGCTGATGACTCCACCCTTCACCTTTCCATTCGGTTTCCGCAACGTCCATCTCAGCAGTTATGTCAATAAACAAGGGATGATGCTATGGCACACCTAATGTCTGACTTGGCTCGTATCTCTGACTGGGGTAAAAATAATCTGGTTGTTGTTAACCCGCCCCGTCCCGACGACGTATGGGTACGTCACCACGATTTGCATTTGCCAGTCCCGGCGACGTACCAGTACGTCGTGCAATTGCAATGTGCATAATTTCGACAATTTTCAAATTACGCGCTTGATTTGCGGTACGTACCCTCGCCTGACCTTCCCCTACCTGCCACCAGGCGGGGACACTCGGCGACCCCGCGCGACCCGCGCTAGCCCGCCACTCGTCCACTCACCTGGTAGCCACGGTCCTGCTCAGACATGGCTAAGAGAGGTCTCTCAGAGAGCGAAATTCAAGTCGCCCTGGACACCTTTACCGGCGACAGTGATTCCCCACTGGATGACGAGGAGATGGACAAAGATTATGTGCAGCCAGACGAGGAAGAAACCACCAGCAGTGACGAGGAAGTTCCGTCACCAAGGAAACGGCACTACGTGACTTACCGTGCTGCTAGAGAGGGGCAGGAGGCAAAGAAGGCACGTGGTATGTCATATCCCTATCCCCAGCGTGCCTTGGAAGCCGAATTCGAGGTTGAGGACGAGGACGAGGACGAGGACGGAGACGTGGGACGTGCTGCCACGTGGTATGGGTGGGAGGTGATTACGCATCGTGGCCCAGAGCGCACACCACGTCGTCTAAGCAGGTATGGGCCAAGCATTCTGTTTGGGGCGGTAGGAAGTGTAGTGGAGGGAGTGGGGAGTGAAATGGACATTCCTGGGATTAGGGAAAGTGAGAGTGAGGTGGGTGAGTCATTGCTCTCCCTACGCAGTGTGAGGCGGCAGAGTGGATCACGTGGGCCAGTGCGGGTGCGTTCCTTATCACGTGGGGTTGTGAGGGTGGGGGATGGTGGGGAGGAACCACTCCAAAGCACGTCTTATGCTCCCCAATATCCCCTAACACGTGGTCGAGCAAGGTTGCGTGAGAGAGCACGTGGTGTGGTAATGGAGGGGGAAGGTGGGGAGGAACCACTCCCCAGCACGTCTTCTGCTCCCCAATATCAAACTATTTCATCCCCACAGCCCCCTAATGTTCCTCAAGGCCGTAAGGGTAAGGGAAAGGGAAAGGGTAAAGGCAGAGGGAAGAGGAGTGACAGTGGGGAAGCCCTCCGTACTCCTTCTCCCCAACCTCCCCAACCAGGATCTCCTCCCCACCCAGACGAAGGCGGTGATGGGGACGAGGGATTTGTGTCGTGGGATTGGGAGGATGGGAGTGATTTTTCTCCCCTCATTCACCCCTTCACTGAGCATGGGCGATCTGGCTGCATTGCACCAGGTATTCACTGCAATTCAAGCAGGTTGGATTTTTTCCACCTTTTTTTCAGTGAGGCCTTCGTTGATCAGATCGTGCTTCAAACAAACCTGTTTGCAAGCGGCCAGCGGCTAGAAAGTGAAAGATTGGGAACAAGGAGTAGGCATTCAATGATTTATGATTACCCTGTCTCCATTCCAGAAATGTTCTTATTTTTTGCCCTTGTCCTTTTGATGGGTATAATAAGAAAAATAGAATTCCTGCTTACTGGACTAGGGACCCTGTTATGTTTACCCCCATATTTGGTCAAGTGATGAGCCGTAATCGGTTTCAACAAATTCTAAGTCGCCTCCATTTTTATGATGCTAATGACCCTGCAAATGCAAACAACACGGACAAAATGAGGCGAATTAGGCTGGTCTTTGATCACCTCAGGCAAACCTTTCGATCCTCATTCTATCCCTATAGAGATCTCGTCATAGACGAGAGTCTCGTGTTGTGGAGAGGCAATATTTCATTCAGACAGTATATACCCAGCAAAAGGCACCGTTTTGGGTTCAAGATCTTTGTTATGTGTGACTGTAGGACTGGATACGTGCAAGACATAGTCTTGTACACCGGTGCACAGACAGACATAATAGAAGATCGAAGTATAGGACTTTCTGGAGCAGTGGTAAAGACGATGATACAAGACTACCTTCATCGTGGTCACGTTCTCTACCTCGACAACTGGTACACTAGCCCTCTTCTCGCTCGTTATCTTCACAGACATGAAACGGGAGTATGTGGAACCGTAAAGGTGAACCGGCGTCACATGGTCAAGGTAGGGCGGAAACTTGCAAGGAGTGAGGTTGTCTTCTTCAAAGCAAACAACATCCTTGCAACAATGTGGAACCACAACAGAGAAGTAAGCCTCTTGTCCACGGTTCACCGCCCCTTGATGCACCGTACTGATTCTGTTGATTACCATAGCGAGAGCAGGCGTCGTGTTTGGAAACCTGAATGTGTCATGGACCATAATATAAACATGCGCCTCGTGGACCAGTCAGACTCCATGATATCGACGGTAGAGTGTGCCAGGACCACGATGAAGTGGTATAAGAAACTGTTCTTTCACTTGCTAGATATCACTGCTCTGAATTGCCACCACCTTCACGCCATGACCACAGGAGTTCAGGAAACCTTTGAAGGGTTTGTGAGGGAGCTCACACGAGAAATCTTTGCAAAATATGCGGTTGAAAGGCCCCAACAGCGCCCCCGCACTGCCCCTATTACCCACACTTCCCAGAGAATATCGCCCGCCATTTCCCCACTCCTATCCCGCCCCAGCCCAACAGACCTAGGCCCCAGCGCAGGTGTCACGTGTGCAGTAATTCCCAGGTGCGACTCACGACACAGAGGAAGGACACCCGCTATGAGTGCGTGCATTGTGACGTGGGTCTGTGTATTCACCCATGTTTTAGTGAATACCACACGTTGCTGCAATTTTAGCATGGTGTGATTGCGAAAGGACGCAGAAATTATGATGTAAATGCGACAGACAGACGCTCTGTGAAAAAATCAGTCATGTGGATCGCCAAATATTAGTATAAAGTGCCTACGGGTAGAACATAAGTGCAAACATTGGGTGTAAGTATATAAATCTGCCCTAAGTTGAAACTTACATAGAGAGGGTTGTTTGATGCGATATTCTGTCGCTCAGTGCAATAAATACGACCCCTTATTATATATTTTCTATTATGTGACATTCTTACTGGTATAATATAAGTTCAAATTATTGTATATGATGATGTATTTCCTAAGTCAAATATTCATAGCGTGTCTATAAAGATAAGATTTCCTGACGCCTACTCGAATGAATAAGGCACGTATTAGTCAAAATAAAAGTCAGCAAGTGATAAAGTGAATAATTAGTATATAAGTGTGTGCGTGAATTAGTATATAAGTGTGTGAGTATTATGTATGACGTAACATTCCTTGCGAGGGTATTTTCAGGCGATATTCTCACGCTCACTTGAATAAATAATGGCAGTAAGTATGTACAGTGCATTGGAGGGGTGTAAACGTGTGTAATGTAAGTGGGAAAATATAATTGGAGTGAATAAATAAAGTAGATGATGAAACACGAGTGTTTGAGATCGTGGTTGCTACGTGAATAGGCGCTAGCATATCGCTAAATGCCCTCGTAATGAATGAAAATAATTGAAAACCTTCACAGTGGTGGGGGAAAGGTTCTATGTAAATGGGAAAATAATTAGAAAGTGATAAAACAAATTGGTATGTTGAAATACGAGACATAGCGAGTGCGCTTACTAAGCTGATGTGCGCTAAACTTATGCTGCATGTCATCAAAATGAATGAAAACATCTGAAATCACTTACAAACAGTTGTAATTAGTAAATTGTCATTGAAACAGAAGTATACAAGTAGAAAAAATGATCGGTAGACTCATAACAGAAAATTAGCAGATAGCATGTTACGACTCGGACCTAACTCGCTATGCTCGCGCGATGGTACAATGCTTATTTTTCCTATATATGTGTCTGAAATCCATTATATTGTTACTGTTATTGTTTATTAGTACAAATTCAATAAATGTAGAGGTGTTGTGTGTTGTTTGTCCCATTACTCCTTACCATAGAAAACGTTTACGCATATCCAGCCCATTACAGAATACGATACCTGCGGGGGGAAACCGCACCTGTATAGACCACTTATAGACTGCAGAGACAACTTTCTTCAAGATTTTCCATAGTTTCTCGACCTAAGCGGAAGTTTCATAAAAAAAAAAAATTTTCCAAAAAGGCTCGGGACTGGGGGATGTCATAGGTGCGGAAAGGCTCGGGACGTGACGGGTTAATGCATCAAAGACTCAGTTTTTACACCTTTCAATCTGACAAAATCTTCCACAGGTATACCCACTAATGTTTAATAATACTGAGCTTAATCCTGCATCATCCTTGAACATGCTTGGGGTTTCATTTTCTCGGGACTTATCTTGGAAAGATCATATTACATCTCTTGTAAAATCTGCTTCCAAGAGATTAAGTGTGCTAAGCCTACTCCATTCCTTCTTTACCCCTGTACAATTTTTGACTCTATACAGGGGTTTTATCTGTCCTTTGTGGAGTACAACTCCCATGTGTGGGGTGGCTCCCCACATACAGCTCTTCTCAACAGGGTGGAGTCAAAGGCTTTTTGTCTTATTAACTCTCCTCCTGTTACTGACTCCTTTCAACCTCTGTCTCTTCGTCTCACTGTTGCATCTTTATCTCTTTTCTATTGCTTCTTCAGTGGTCACTGCTCCTCTGAACTGCCTCTACGATGGGCGCATAGCACCAGTCTAGCAGCAAATTCTCATCTCTTTTCTGTCCAACTCTTTAATGCAAGAATTAACCGTTACTCCCAGTTCTTCATTTTTGCAACAGGTCAGCTCTGGAACTGTCTCCCTCTGTCTGTATTTCCTGCTTCCTATGATCTCCAGTCTTTCAAATGCAGTGTGTCCAGGCATCTCGAAATGATCGGATCTTGAGTTTGGCTCTCTCTTGTATTTTGTTTTTCTCTTGGAAGGAACAATAATTGCGGGCTCGTGGCATTTGGTTCCTTCTTCTTCGCATAAAAAAAAAATAAAAGTTTTCTTGCTTCAATTAGCGAGAATGCCTGACATGTTTACCCATTGATGGCATGGCAAGACTGGTTTCCCTTCCAGGACCCTGACCCTGTCCTCGCAGAAGTCCTACTCGGGCCGATGGGTGAGTTGGTGGGGCCAAGGGAGCGGGGCACAAGAGACTCTGGCTAACGCTACCTATATAATCACTTCACCAGTTTCTAATGCTCTGTGTATTCTCCCTTTCTCTCATTACAAACCTATCTTACATCCATTGTTTCCACTTATTTATTTTCCTCTTTCTACAGTTCTCTCACTCTCCATATCTTACCAAGCTGTACTTTCCTTGACGGAAACGAAGGTCAATTATAATAATATATATATATATTTACTTTATATAGCCATGTGCGTGTGTGTGTGTGTGTGTGTGTGTGTGTGTGTGTGTGTGTGTGTGTGCAATAATTAACTGTGAATGTTTGACTGTTTGATAAGCCAAGCAGTTTCCTGCAACCCTGGACACCATTTACTTCACTGGGACCTTATAACAGTCAAATGGACTACTGGTGGTCTAGTGGATTCAGTGCTCCTACCTTATGTGACCTTCATGAGTTGAAGCACAAATAGTTGTTTGAATTCACTGTTGTTAAAATGATGCTCGGTAAGGATGTGCGACCTAGCCTCGTGCCACATCACTCCTGAGGGGTCAGTAAAACATTAGATAATGGTTACATGGATTACAAAACTATATATTTACCAGGGAAGGGTCGAGTCTTCTCCACAATATCTTGTTAGCATGTTGTATGATTTTATGAAAACAAGTGCATATATATATATATATATATATATATATATATATATATATATATATATATATATATATATATATAATATATATATAATATTCTGTATCACCACTTTGTTTCTTAATGTTGTATTCACTGGGCACAGTATATACTGCTGATAGAGTGTGAAAATATATATTCTTACAGTATTTTGTAGCTTTCAGCATATTTCCTCATCGATTTAACGGCATAATTTGGCAGGTGATTGGAAGTGTGTAGCAATCAGTGGATTGTTTTGTGTTAACTCATTCAGCCTGATGACGTATTATTCATGTTCAATTCTTATTTCCTTCAGACAATTTTATTCAGGTCTTGAAAGATCGCCTGTACTGGTTGTGATACTGAAGGCTGTATCTAACCTTGCTAGTTCGAAAAATCTCCCTTCTGGTAATGGTAATATTTGAAGGTAGCCAGAACAGAATAGAAAATTCGTCTCCAAACTAAAGGCTCAGACAGGAGGAAGGTTAGGATAAGATGGGTGACCCACAAGTCAGCGTATTTCGCTTATTCGAATGTTTTTGGTTGTACGTGAAGACCCACTGAGGTGTGTTGTGTGAACACTTCCTCTGTTTTGCAACACAACCATGAACAGGCTTATTTTTGTTGTGTGTGTGTGTGTGTGTGTGTGTGTGTGTGTGTGTGTGTGTGTGTGTAATTCACCGGGTTGGTCAGGATCACCTGATGGTCATGATCGTCAGCATTTTACCCTCCCGGAAGGGAGCTGAGACCTCATATAGGGCAAGGCTGTGACCTTTACACACCCACACACCCGTCCCCTTGCTCAAGGGGGACAGTAACCACCCACTTCGTCAGTGAAACTTTTCGCAACCTGAGCGAGGCGCGAACTCCCGTCTACCAGTTGGCAAGCGAGAACGTTACCACTGCACCAGCGAGCGGTGTGTGTGTGTGTGTGTGTGTGTGTGTGTGTGTGTGTGTGTGTGTGTGTGTGTGTGTTTGAATGCTCCCAGAATTACACGAATTTCTTAGTATGTTTATCCTACTGTACTCCATTCTTGGAGGAGGGGGGAGGCTGCTCTGACGGTAATGTGAGAGAGGGAGAGAGAGAGAGAGAGAGAGAGAGAGAGAGAGAGAGAGAGAGAGAAAGAGAGACTGTGGTGGTGCAAGGGATAGACAACCTACTGAAAGTCCTGGGGAATGGGAAGCGATGTCTATCCGGCTGTTTCTACCTCCTATAGTTTCACGTCTGCTTAAAGTTGAATAGAATCGTCTAGAGACCCCGAAATATAATCAAAATAGGGTATATGTCTAAAGTGATAAATAGCATCCGGTACATTTTGCGTTGATGAGTGACAGGTCGTGGTGGTGCGAGAGGCGGACAACCTACTCAAAGTCCTGTGGAGCGGCGAGCAATGTGGAGCCTACGTCTTCCTTCTGCACAATGTTCAACCCTTGCTGACCTTCGCCGATCAACACTACAGAGCCTGGGACTACAAGGGCAAGTGAGTAGAATGAGAGTTACCTTAATATACCCCATTCTACAATATCCTAACATAACCGACAGTACCATAGTCTTAAAGCTGATCAAATCACACTTGGCCTACCCTAATCAAGCCGAAATTATCCGAACTTTGTCAAACCTAATCAACCTTTTCCGAATAAAACAAACTAAATTATCCAAACCTAACTTAATCTAATAATCCTGTCCGAACCTAAATGAATCTGACTGGCCAAGCTTAACTTACCATAACGTAGCTTAACCTAGCTATGCCTTAAGTAAGTAGCTGACTTAACCTGACCTTAGTAACCCTAATGTAACTTTCTCAGTCCGGCACTGCACTAAACAACTATATTGACCTTAGGAGGGAACAGCTTGTGGTCAACGTGTTATGGAACGTTTTATGCCGTTTCCACAGTGACTGCTTTTTGCTACAATGCTGCTTAACAAAACATTTTTTCCTCTGTTTCTGCTTCAGCAATCATCATTGGCAATTACTTAGGAAAATGCACGGATCATGAACCCCTTCAATTCAAATACATATTTCTGTTTGATTTTAGCGACGTCATACGATTGTAATCAGCTTAGGAAAACCTAACTTGTACTGAATGGCTATGGTAGGATTATATTTAAAATTTCCAGTGCGTAAATTTTCTCCTTATGTCAGTCCGCTGCTGAACAAAGGCCTCCCCCAACCTTCTCCACACATTCTTGAGCCAGTTTCTGCTAGGTATTGTCTGCAAACTTCTCTGTTTCATCATGCCACCTCCAGTCTGGCCTATTCCTGCTACGCATGCAATCTCTTATAATCCAATCAGTCAGCCTCTTGACCCATCGGTTATCCTTTATTTTTCCTATAATACTTGCCCACCTCAATTTTTGTTCTTTTATATCTTCTATAATGTCATTGAATTTAGTCTGCTCTCTCACCCAAGATGATCTCTTCCTGCCTCTCAAACACAATCCAATTATAGACGTTTCCATTGCTTTTTCAGAACAGATCAGTTTCTTTTCATTTTTTTTGTTAGTGTCCAAGTGATACAAGCAACGTCATAACTTGCATTATACATTCGTTATACACTTTTTGTTTCAAACACACCCGCAAGCTACTTTTCATGATGTCTCTGTGTGTATGCGCCGTTAAATTTAGTTTTCTTCATCTTTGGTTATTTTTAGTGTTTGTCCCAAGAAATTATACTCCACAACTTCTTCATGAATTCTTCATTTATTGCGATATCGCCTCTTGGTGTATTTGAATTAAACATTACTTTAGTTTTTCAATGGTTCGTCTTTATTCCTGTTTTGAGACCTTCTCTATTTAGCTCATTTAAAACTTCATGCAATATCTCTGTTGTTTCTGAGATTAGGACTATGTCATTTGCAAGTCTTGAATGTTTTTTTCTTTATCTTTACTACTTTGTTTTCCCATTCTTGCACTCTGAAAATGCTTTCAAGGCATGTTGTAAATAGTGTTGGTGAAACTGTATCTCCCTGTTGCACGATATTCTCAGTCGTATTTTTTTTTTTTCTGAGTCTTAATGCAACTGTAATAGTTCTCTCTTTGTATAGGCATATGAGGTTAAAAACTATGGCCCATTTTCCTTTACTGATTTTCTTATAAAGGAAAATCTGCCATAGCTTTCAACCTTTTACGCCTCAAAGAAAATATCCTGCCTGGCTACACACACACACACACACACACACACACACACACACACACACACACACACACACACACACACACACACACACACACACATCTCTCTCTCTCTCTCTTTTTATAGGCACACGCCATAATCCCGTAAGGGATGGCCATTTGACCTTGAGTTATTTGTTTTACCGGGTGGGGCACTAGCCCTCCACCAACCCACTTGCTGACACGTAGGGAGCACGTATGGTTTGGTTATATGGTTACCACCCAGCGCTGTAAATGGTTTCTTGGCTTACAGGAAACCATTTGGCTTGTCACTCAATGTAAAGTCACCTGTAAATGATAGAAAAACAATAAGAAGTGACGGGAAAGATAGGAGAAATAGGAAGAGAGAAGGGCAGACACAGAAAAAGAGTGATACAGGCTAAGGAAAGAGTAGGTAGCACTACATCAAGTGGGTTGGTGGAGGGTTAGTGCACATCCCCGTAAAACAAATAATTCAAGGCCAAATGGCCACCCCTTACGGGATCATGGCGTCTGGTAATATATATATATATATATATATATATATATATATATATATATATATATATATCCATCATCCAATCCTACGGTGCCCCATGAGGAGCGTAGAAGCCCGGGGCTAGGCAGTTGGTCCTGACATTTAAGATGAAAGTGACCAGCCTCACTCATCCCTGAGTGTGATTACGTGAGCAATAAACCCCAGTCACCCCTTGGATATAAACCTTCACCGGCTCAATCCGATTAGAGCACAATAATTACCCACTAAACCACGAGGCGCCAAAATTTGGTTATATGATTACCACCCAGTGTAGTAAATGGTTTCCAGGTGTACAGGAAACCATTTGGTTGTCACTCAGTGTAGAGTCACCCACAGGCAGAAGGGAAAGGAAAGAATGAAGGAATGAAAGACAGAAGAGGGAGTGTAAAGTCACCCGTAGGCAGAAGGAAGAAAAAGGAATGAAGGAAAAAAAGGCAGAAGATGAAAGGAAACAAGGATGGAGGAGAGGACAGGGCAAACACTCGAAAGCAGCACTACATTGAGTGAGTGGATGGTGGGCGCCCCATGTATGTATATATATATATATATATATATATATATATATATATATATATATATATATATATATGTCTGTCTGTCTATCTATTGCCAGACGCCTCAATCCCGTTTGGGGTGGCCACAAACAAATCGCCTCCACGTCGTCCTGTCCCCCTCCATTTCACTGCCCTGCTCCCAACTCACACCCCCCACTCTCATATACCTCTCCACCCCATCCCTTCATCCCATCCTCGGCCTCCCCCTCCCTCTTCCCCCCTCCACCTCACTCACGTACACTCTCTTCGTCAGTCTTTCATCCTCCATCCTCTCCACATGGCCAAACCACCTCAGTGTGTTCCTCACAACGCTTCCTATCACATCCACATCCACACCACAACGCTCCTTTATATACTCATTCGTCAGCCTGTCTCTCCATGTGACTCCACAGGCTCCTCTTAAATAACTCATTTCCACTGCTCTCACTCTTGACTTGTGTCCTTCCAACAACGTCCAAGCTTCACTTCCATACGTTAGAGTTGGTATCACAATACTGTCATGTAGTAACTTTTTCACTTCCATGCTCATTTCCCTGTTTCTTATCACTGCTTTCAGAGAACCAGCAACCTTTCTTCCCTGCTGTACCATTTCAAGCACTTCACCCTCCAAACCTCCAACCTTACTCATCACACTACCCAAGTTCTTAAACGTACTTACATTATCCAATTCCTCACCATCCAACCTAGCTGTACATTCACTGCCTTCACCTCTCTCAAAGACCATCACTTTACTCTTCCCTACATTCACCTTTAGATTCCGTTTCTTGCACACTCTCCCAAGCTCATCCACCAAGCCTTGCAGCTCCCCTTCGTCTTCACTCAACAACACAGTATCATCTGCAAACAACAGTACAGGGAGTTTCCAAACACTATCCTCTCTCACCAGGGCCACTCCAACATCCACTACCCTACCTTCTACCTCTTTTATTACCCCATCCATGAACAGATTGAACAACCATGGAGACTTGACACATCCCTGTTTCAAGCCGACCTCCAAAGAGAAAAATTCAATTAGTTCACCATCCACACGCGCTGCAGCCTTCGTACCATCATACATACTCTTCACAGCATTCAACAACTTCCCATCTACTCCATATATTCTTAATACTTTCCACAATCCTTGTCTATCCACCCTGTCATATGCTTTCTCCAAGTCCATGAAAGCCGCATACAACTTCTTTCCCTTCTCTAGAAACTTTTCCACTAAAGATCTAAGAATGAATATCTGATCTACACAACCTCTTCCCTTCCTAAAGCCTCCCTGTTCTTCTCCAACTAATTCCTCTGTTCTTTCTCTAACTCTGTCAATAAGTATCCTACCATACACTTTTCCTATTATACTAAGAAGACATATGCCCCTACGATTACTACACATTTCTTTTTCCCCTTTTCCTTTGTACAAGGGAATAATTATACCTGACTTCCAATCCTCCAGGACTCTACCTACCTCCCAGGCCAATCTGCACATCTTCCACATCCATTCTACTACTATCTCTACCCCATGCTTCAGTATTTCACCACACACTCCATCAATTCCTGGGGCTTTCCCCAATTTAACTTTCTTCATTGCTTCCACAACTTCTATCCTACTGATTTCATCCATTCCTACATTGCCCCATGAGGAGCGTAGGATCCCGGGGCTAGGCAGTTGGTCCTGACATTTAAGATGAGAGTGACCAACCTCACTCATCCCTGAGTGGCATTACGTGACCAATAAACTCCAGTCACCCTTTGGATATAAACCTTCACCAGCTCAATCCGATTGGAGCACAATTATTACCCACTAAACCACCAGGCGCCAAAATTTGGGTATATGGTTACCACCCAATGTAGTAAATGGTTTCGTGGTGTACAGGAAACCATTTGGCTTGTCACTCAGTGTAGAGTCACCCACAGGCAGAAGGGAGAGGAAAGAATGAAGGAATGAAAGACAGAAAAGGGAGTGTAAAGTCACCCGTAGGCAGAAGGAAGAAAAACGAATGAAGGAAAAAAAGACAGAAGATGGAAGGAAACAAGGATGGAGGAGAGGACAGGGCAGACACCCGAAAGCAGCACTACATTGAGTGAGTGGATGGTGGGTGCCCCCACCTATATATATATATATATATATATATATATATATATATATATATATATATATATATATATATATATATATATATATATATATATATATATATATATATATATATATATATAAATTTATATATATATTTATATATATATATATATAATTTATATAAGTAAATTTATATATATATATATATATATATATATATATATATATATATATATATCCATCCATCCATCCATCATCCATTCCTACATTGCCACATGAGGAGCGTAGGAGCCCGGGGCTAGGCAGTTGGTCCTGACATTTAAGATGAGAGTGACCAACCTCACTCATCCCTGAGTGGCATTACGTGAGCAATGATCCCCAGTCAACCCTTGGATATAAACCTTCACCGGCTCAATCCGATTGGAGCACAATAATTACCCACTAAACCACCAGGCGCCAAAATTTGGTTATATGATTACCACCCAGCGTAGTAAACGGTTTCCTGGTGTACAAGAAACCATATGGCTTGTCACTCAGTGTAGAGTCACCCACAGGCAGAAGGAAGAGGAATGAATGAAGGAGTGTAAGACATAAGAGCGAATGTAAAGTCACCAGCAGGCAGAAAGACGAGGAAAGAGTGAAGGAAAGAAATACAGAGGACGATGGAAGGAAAGGAGGATGGAGGAGAGGACAGGGCAGACACCAGAGAGCAGCACTACATTGAGTGAGTGGACGCCCCCACCTAGTTCATTTATATCCAGTATATATATATATATATATATATATATATATATATATATATATATATATATATATATATATATATGTGTGTGTGTGTGTGTGTGTGTGTGTGTGTGTGTGTATGAGGTAGATGGGGGCGCCAATCACCCACCCACTTAGTGTAGTGGTACCCGGTACTCTGTTTTTAGGGTAACTCTACATTGAGTGGCAAGCCAAATGATTTCCTGTAAACCAGGAAAGCATTTTCAACGCTGGGTGGTAACCTTATAACCAACCAACGCGTGTTCCCTCCGTGACAACATGTGGGTTAGCGGAGGGTTAGTCCCCCTCCCCGGAAAACAACTAATGATAAATACGAACACACACACACACACACACACACACACACACACACACACACACACATATATATATATATATATATATATATATATATATATATATATATATATATATATATATATATATATATATATATATATATACAGACCAATTCTGGATCCACAAACTTTTCCACACAGCTGGTATGTCAAGTCTGCTTAGAGATCTCAGTTTTGGTTGTGCCTCCATGGTCTATGCTCTTCTCAGGCCAGGTTCCGAGTTTATTCGAGATGAATGGTTCCTTCGGTGCAGAGGGCGTGCCACTTTCTTATGTCAGAGGCACTGGTTTGAAGATCTTTTGTTATGAAGCTGCGTTTCTTCTGAGTTGCCTGTATATTATTTTTATATATCTTCTTCTGTCCCCCTGGGTTGTGACGTGCTGCTGGGAGTTGGCCATATAGAACCTAGAGGGAAAGGAGGTGCTCAGGCATGCGGAACACGTGTCCAGTTCATCTAAGCCGTTTTTTTTATTTTTTTATCAGCATGATATTAAAGCCATTTGACTCTGCCCGTTAGAGACTTTGTGAGTGAGGGACTTTATCCTTTCATTTGAGATCTAGGATGCACTGTAAACATCAGACTTGAAAAGACTCAAGCTGTTAAATGTAGGACAGGTAAGTAGTCCAGGATTCAGCACCGTATAAGATGGTGGAGAAGCATACAGCTATATATATGATACCCTCGTCTCGATTCTCAAGTTGGTGTTTTCAAAGACTCTGGTTCTAAGACGCCCAAAAGAGGCTAAGGCGTGGTCGATTCGTTCAAGGACTTCTGCATCAATATTATGTATATATGTGAGCAAACTTCGAAGATAAGTAAAGTTCTTCTCCTGTCAGATACTTTCGCCATTAACCTGAAATGCAAGAGGCTCTGCTGCTTTGTTTCTCTTTCTGTTTTATATACATTTATTCGGAGCCCCCTTCCATGGTATGTGTTGGAAACGATAGTAAGAGACTGCTGTAGGGCTTCTGAGGTATGTGCAAGGACAGCACAGTCATTAGCGTATTGCAGCTCTAGGAAACGTGGCATAACAGTCTTTGATTGTGCCTGAAGACGTCTGGCATTAAATAAGTTACCGTCCAGACGGAATGGAATTATTATTCCATCATCAGGTTTCATTTGTTGATGACTTACAAGAGTGAATGCAGTGAGATTTTGAAAACGAGAGGAGCCACTACACTTCCTTGCTTTACATCCACATCCACATTGAAAGGTTCGGATTTGCTATCACCTATTTACACACAAGATTTTATGTTGTCATGCAGACTCTTTAGGATGGTAGAATAATTGAAACTCCAAATTTTGAAAGAGTGTGCCATAAAAGTTCTGCGTTGAGTGTCAAATGCTTTAGCAAGATCGATGAATGCAATATACAAATCACACTTCTGCTCGTGGCATTTCTCTTGTATCCGTCGGGCAAAAAGATTATAATTACAGGCATTAAGTTCCATATGAAATCCACACTGTTTTTCACAAAGTGCTGACTCAAAATATTATGTCAGTCTGGATAACGTTATCACATCAAGTTCATTGTTAGCATTGACAGGGTGGGAGATACCTCTACATTTGTCACAATTTGAGCAGTCACCTCTCTTCTTGTAGGTGGTTACAATATCAGAAGTAAACCATTCAGATCTAATTTGTTCTTGGTTCCTGAGAGTCAGTATGAGATTATGGAGGCGATGGTAAAGTAATTGTCCACCCTCTTTGATCTGTTCAGATGGTATGCCATCAAGGCCAAGGCTTTTGTTATTTTTCAGAGATCGGATGGCCTGAACAGTTTCTGCAAGCATAGGTGGGACATTTGGATCTGCTGCTTGGGAGCCATTTGGGTGCTATCCTGTATATTGCGCTCCACCGGGTTTCTTTGATTCAGTAAGGATTTGAAGCACTGCACCCATGTGTCTAGGATAACTTGTCTTCCATCTGCTGATCAAGCAGGGTAATGTTGAGTCTGGTTGGCCCATAGATGGTTTGAATGGACTTGTAGAACCCATGTTGGTCGTTAATATCAGGCAGTCTTTGTAGTTCTTTTGCTTGCTCATTCCACCGTTTGTTCTCCATGTCACTCAGTGTTCTCTGGGTTTCATTTCTGAGATTCTGGAATTCAGTTTTTATGATTAAAGATCTAGGATGAGCCAACCAGTTGCTGTGTTCTCTATTCTTAATTGCAAGGTCACATATGCCCTCAGCATTTTCGTCAAACCTGTCTTTATGGCAAAGAATGGAGAGGCCTAGGGTTTCTTCTGTAGTGCTTTGGAGCAGAGTTTTAGTGTTCAGTCACTCTGCATCTAGGTTTGTTGCAATGTTGTTTGAGCACTGAGAGAGCTTGTCTGTAACAGTACTGTGGTAGGTGAAGCAAGTTACTGCATTCTTTAAACTATTACAGTTTAGTTTCTTGGTGGATGGTCTGCAGTGCATCTGTGAGCTTATAACTAATTGCAGCTTGGTGACTATGAGGTTATGGTCTTTTGAGTACTCAGCACCTCTCATAGCTCAGGTAATAGAAACTTCTCTTTGGTCTCGCATCTGTACAATGACACAGCCATCCAGGTGCCAATGTCTAGATAAGTGGTACATAACAGGAGGACTGCGGTCCAAGTCCGGACTGCAGTGAGCTTTTATGTGGACCCCAGCACACTAGCTGCTTGTGGAATGGGTGGTTATGTCTAGAATAAATGTACATTCAATGATTTTTTTTTTTTTTCAAAGAAATGATTTCTGTAGTTTATTTTCGTCAACGTTTTTAGACTTAAAAATTCATGTAGCTTGAAGTAAATTGTAATGTGTGTTCTTATATGTTTCTAATTACCACATTTTGAATTCAGAAAACTGTGTCTGGACCTTCACTCGTAGTAGTTGAGTACCCCTGGTCTGGATCATGGGTGCATCCATGTGCTCTTGTGTTTATTGTCAAGGTGAAAAATGGTGTTGCTGATGACCAGACTGTCCTGACCATATGGAAACCAGTCTAAGGCCATTATTGTTCATGTTACCAATACAATGGCTGGCTATAATGCCTAGCCATAGGTGATTATCTCTTCCTATTCAGGCAGTAAAATCTCCAAGCAGGATCATTTGTCATTAGCTGGTACTAAGCGAATGGTAGCATCCAAAGACTCATAAAAGGAATCTTTGTCTGTGTTCTCAGAATCAAGCGCTGGGGCATATTGGCCTTTGAAGAGTGGTATGAACCAAGACATCAGCCTCTCAAACATCCCCACAGGTGTCTCCTGGATCTTCTGTAGTGGGTTTCTGGGGAGTGCAAAGCCAGTACAATGGTTTCTTCTTAAATTGTCTGTGTATTCCCTCCAGAAATAGGTATACCCTTCTCCTGTTTCTATTAGTTTGGCCTTTCCGGTGAGGCGAGTCTCAAACAAGGCAGCAGTGCCAATTTTATATTTTTTCAGTTTATGAGCATTAACCCTTAGCCGGCAGCAGCAGTTGGTGAGAAGCACCTAAAAAAAAAAAAATCGTCCTTATATAGACGTCCCCGACCACAGGACTGCACCATACATATAGTTATGCCGCTTTATGCAAGTTTTTGACATAATCTGTACATAGACTCTACCGCATGTAAGGCTTTAATGTAATCTATATATAGACTCTATCGCATGTAAGGCTTTAATGTAATCTATATATAGACTCTACCGCAATGTAAGGTTTTAACATAATCTATATATAGACTCTACCGCAATATGGAACACTTGTTACATTCCATTAGCATAGCAAAGATGCTTATAATACTAAAGCCATAATTCTGTTAGCAGCTATTATTCATGTTTGTAAAAGTAAGGCAAATGGAGTTGCACCCACAGGCAAAGCTGTGTCCAGAACTTGTGGCCTGGATGTGGTTTCTCTTTACCTTCCCTCACTAGACTCTTGCTAACCTAACCTAACCTTTAATTAATGCATCTTATGCCATTTTTCTTTTCATCTATTACTGTGGTATATACATGATTCTGAGTACGACATCCGAATATCAAAAGTAAAGCATATATTGAGTTCTACAGGAGAAACAAGAGAGTGCTGCACCCCCTCTAAGAGCTGGGAACAGACTGATTGAGTCACCAGGTGCACACCTTTATATAGGCCCCCCGCTACCCGTAGTTTGCCAGATAGGGATATCTGAGGCTCTAGGGCACTTACACATTACCGTCTATATATAGTCTCTCCTAGGATTTGCAGGGGACAATACTGGGGATAGCATCTATATATAGTCTCCCCGCATTTTTTCAGTCGATTTTACACAGTCTATATATACTGTAGTTCCACCGCCGGCTAAGGGTTAAACATTGTGATCATGTGTCAAGGTTAATTTTAAAGTTCTTATTCTCCAGGTTGCAAAAATCAGAGGGATTCTTTTGGTTTTTTGACCGCAATGTGGGATGCCTTGACAGATGCAGTTATCTGCCCAGGTGGTGCGGAGCGGCAAGTGTTCAGGTTACGTCATCTTAACCCCTCCCCATCAGAGATAAGTAGATGGGCTGCTTAGTAGTACTGGATGCTGCTCAAGGCATGACCTGCTCCTTTGCCATCATGCCAGGGACTATTGGGCCAATGCCACATATGAACAAGACTTGAGCTAACGGCTTCCAGTCACATGCATGACCTGTCACTGTCGCCCTATCTTGTTGCCATAGGTCTTTTGAGTTAGGTGTGAGGATAAAATATGAGAGTATGGCAGTGGGCTTGTACAAAAAAAATGATTTTGTGTGAGGGTGAGGGTGTACAGAACTTACCACTAGGTGATTTGGTTCTTCTCAGCCTGTGATGGTGGCATGAAGATTCACGACGACCATTTACTGAGCAGGATTGCTGGAGTCTGCCACGAACTCCCTCTGTCAAACCCTGCCTTCCATGGGACTCCACTCACGGATTATTGATTTGGGGTTTACTCCCGTAGCCTCAACCTATCGAAAGGTATTCGACAAAGGCAATGGACCTTGGAACACTTAGTCTTACCTTTAACTGACGGTCCTTCCAGCATGGGAAACCCTGTCCTCCTGCTGAGTTCATGTGGGATGTCCCCCCACTCGTACAGCCCACCAGATTTATAGGGCACACATGCCCCCTGGCTCAAGAAGATGATCTGCACACTCTCATTCAGAGACAGTCACACACACACACACACACACACACACACACACACACACACACACACACACACACACACACACACACACACATCATCATCATCATCATCATCATCATCATTTGTGCATCAGGGCATTGAAAAAAAAAAAAATTAGGACAGAGGGTGAGAATGTCCCTCAGTACATCAAGATTCGTGATGAAGCAGGTTCACAAAACAGAGATGAATAAATTACAGGGTTTAAAGGGGGTAACAGTGGGACAGTTAATGATGTCATGGGATAATGAGTCAGCCATGGGAGCATTATAATGTTATCAGGGCTTGTCAGTGGATGGATGTAGAGTGACTTTCCCCAGAAGGTGATACCCCCGGTGAATGCGGGCAATGGCCACATCACAGTGGCGGGTGAAGGTGGGGTGCATGTCATTAATATGATTGACTCTACTGTAGTTGTCATGGTGCTGGATGGTGATGCTGGTGGGACATTCAGCATCAGTATGCAGGTGTAAGTCCTTCCTGGCCTCCTTTTGAAGCTTCTCTGGACAGTCGCCTTCGATTCAGGGAGGTGATTGGCTGGGAGGGTGAGGGTACAGGCAGTTTGGGACAGGTAACCTGTCTTGCTATGTTGGGTGTGACCAGATAAAAGGTAGCCTGAGATCGAGAGTTTGCGCCAGATGGAGTCAGGAGTAGAGGGAGGAGAGGGAAAGAGAGGTAAGGTGAGGGAGGTTGCAAAGAACGGCGAGGGCTGCTTGAAAATCACAGCTGATTAGGGCTCAAAGTTTATGAGAGAGAAGGAAGTCAAAGGGAGAAACAAGAGCAGACAGTTTCCACTGACTACTGATTGCCCAATTAGGGAGATGGTGGGAGGTGAAGATGGGAGAGGCAGGTTTAGTAAAGGCAAGGCAAGCAGCCCCTGTCCAGTCATTAGCAAGGGCACAATTGTCAGTATTAATATGAAGAAGTTGGGTAGGGTAGGTACAAGCTACTGAGTTGAGGGTTTCACTGATGGAGAGCTGGGGGTCGATAGGTAGATGTCAAGCAGCAGTAACAGAAGGCTTATAAAAAATAATGGATAGCAAGCATTGTACATGTCCTTACAGTGGTCGTGGGTCAGTAAGTGTGGGTGTGAGAAAGTCAGCATAGATACTAACGGGATCTCAGCTAGAGTGCAGTAGAGGAATAAAAAGGAATACAAAGGAAAGCCAACAGCAACAGACCTTAGAGTCCTTTCGAGGCTACTTGTTACAGAGTAGACTATAATTACAAGATCAAATTTTACTTGATCAAGGATAACGACAGTAAAACAAGAAGGCTTCCCGCTCCTCCAAGCCCTCCAGTTAAAACTGACAGAATAAGTGAGAAGGATAACCATGCAGCATGGAAAAACTGACATGGAAATATCATAGGAAAGACTGAAAAGGAAAAGTTACATTTTGTAATACTTTATAAGCTACCAGTTTGAATAACCTGAAAGAGAAGGTAATAAAGTTAAATGAACAACCAAATAAAATAATAACTATGGCATGACATTATGTATGGGTAAGTTGAGTCTGTAGACATAGTGTGGAAACTGCACAGTGCACACTGTGGATGTTCAGGGATGGTGCGACCTTGTCTGATGCTTTTAAGGTAGGCAGCAGTCAATCAGGCCCCAGCTCTGTTCACTTCACTGAGACAAGGAACTTTCCCATGCGGGACAAGTACACAAGTTACCTCCTGAATTTGGTAAATCCAGGATGCCACAGTGGGGACATAAACGTGCCAGACCAGGACGATTTGGGCGGCATCAGAGAATACCAACCAGTTGAAGGGAAAAGGATGGAGGAGGGAATAGAAGTGTGGTGAGTCTTTATGTGACAAAGCAGACACCAGACATATTAATGTGATCAGTAACAGGACAAAGATTGAGTTCAGTGAGTTTACTGGCTACTCTGGTAGACGAAGGACAGTGAAGAATGATATGCTTTGCTCGATTTATTACCACTTCAAGAGGTCAGAGCTGTCTGGGGGAGAAGGAAGAGAAGGATTGCATGGTAGGCAAGAAAAGAGTGAATATACAGCTGGTTAAATATATCAGCAACGGGTATGTTTACTCCCTGCAAGCCCCAAGTGAGGATACTGAGGTCAGATCTGTTGAGAAAGCGAGTGTAGAGGGTCAAGACATACTTGGAGGGGTTTAAAACTGAGAAAAGAGGGCTGCATAGATATGTATAGTCCTGTACCGGTGCGACAAAATACCGAATCGTTGGCCATTGACAGAATCGGAACGAATCGGCACCTTTATTTGGAAATTATTATAATTTTTTCCGACATATACATTCATACACACCTAATTATGGGAAATTCGGTCAAAATATTGTGTTTGATTTAACAGTTCATAATGAAAAAATCAGGTAATCATGATTTAGGGCGTAAACGGGCTAAAGTTAGCTTACCCTGACA